>NC_132991.1:79585000-80210000 GCF_048564905.1 Vicugna pacos | reverse complement strand
AGAGGACATCATTTCTTTTCTAGTGAAGGTTAGGGGATGTTAACGTCAACCAGCTTGTTAGCCTGTAGGTTGCCAAGAAAGGTCAATTCCCATTGATGTTATGTTCTGCACTTTTACCTATAGCCCTGGCATCTTTCCATGTGTGTGTGTTAGTTTCTGTACTGCATACAGCAGAAGGCAGAATTGCGAAGTAGGCCAGTTGATCTCTCTTCTTTTTGTTTTCTTTTTTCTTGTTCTGATGTTTTTATCTTCCCTTCCCTTCTCCTCCTGCCTGCTGTCTTCATGTTAACCAGAGTTTCCCTTTGCTGTCACTTACGAGGGAGTCAGTTTCCTTCTAGCACTGTCACTCTGTACAACCCCTGCTGTCTTTTTAGGAACTGAACAAGCGCCTGACTGCCCCACCTGCGGCTTTTCTCTGTCATTTGGATGATCTGCTTCGCCCATTGTTGAAGGCCACTGCTTGTCCTGGCAAAGCTACATTCTCCTGTGAACGTGTGGCAGAGGCACTGACCCTACGGGTGCGGAGTGAGCTCTCTGGTCTCCCATTCTATTGGAATTTCCACTGCATCCTAGCTAGCCCTTCCCTGGTAAGTGCAATTAGAATACAGGGTGGGGAAGGGGTGCCCGCTGCTTCCCCTTCTCCAAGCTTCTCAAATGGAACTTTCAGTGTTCTTTTTTTTTTTTTTTTTGTAAATTTCATTTGAAATTCTCCAATTAGAAAAGTTTCCTTGATCAGACAGAGGCAAAAGGGATTCTGGACTGGTACAATTCTTTCCTTGCAAAAGGAGCAGAGTTTGGTTCTGCATGCTTTGTTGAGTATCTATTCATCACTTTACTTATTCAACATTTATTAAACATCTTCTATGGGCTAATTGTTGGTGTCCAGATCTAAAACAATATAGCCTATTCCTGGAGTTCATAATCTAATGAGAAGGCAGACAGACAGGAAACAGCATAAAATATGGTACATTTTTGAGATAAGCCCAGGATGATTGAGGATCTGAAAAACCTTTTTGAAGAGATAGTTTCTGAGCTGAGTTTTGAAGATGTGTAGGAACTAATTAGGAGAAAATAAAAAGGTCATTCTAGTGAAGAATGCATTTTGAGAGGTGTGGAGATGTATAAGTGTGGGGCAAATGGGGAACTTCATGACCTCAGGGAGCCATGAGCAATGAGGTAGACAGTGTCCAGACCTTGAAGGATTCTAATGAGTTTGGATTTTATACCCAAAACAACAGGGACTCATTGAAAAACTTTAAGCAGAGGTTTAATGTGATCTGATTTGTAATTTATCAACATCACTCTGGTAGTAGGGTAGGGTATATATCAGTGTTAGGTACCTTTCTGAACATTATCTTGTCATTTCATCCTCCCAACTTATCCCAAGGTAGGTATTATTATCCCCATTTTTCAGAGTAGGAAACTGAGATTGAAGATAATTTGTCCCAAGTCATCCAGTTTATAAATGAGTGAGCTGGAATTTGACTCCTGGATAGATCTGATTCAAGAACCCATTTCCAGGGTCTCAGAGGATAATGTCCTCTGCTCACTTGTAGCGTTCTAGGCCCCAAGAGCTTTTATTAGAGATTAATTAGTTAAGCGTGAAGAACTAGCTTGTGGAATTAACTGTTGCTGGTCCCTTCTACCCTTCTGTATAAATAGAGCTTGTTTTATCCTTAGAGGACAGGGTCTTGGCCAGGAGGTCTAAGGGTGTAGGTTTACCAGCAGAGAGATCTGAGGACAAGGAGGCATCATTTTCCATCTCTCTTCTTTATTCTCCCATAGGTGGTGTGATGCTTTGGCATCAGTAGGGTGGATGGAACAAAGTGCTTTTTGACAAACTGGTTTTCAAACTGGTTCTCTGGTGTTTATTTTTGATCTGGTATTTTTGATCCAGTAAAGCTAGACTTGAGTGTTCGGAGAATTACTGCTCATTCACCTCTGAATTTCTAAGGCCCATCAATAGTGCTTAGCAGATAACAGTCATCATGTTTGTTGACTTTAATTGAACTTTCTGTGAAAGTCCATCTTGCTCTAGATAGAATTTATCTACTTTGTTTAAAACCCCTGTAACTTTTTCTGAGTAACACCAGGGGGCACTGTTCCCTCAATAATGCTTATTCTGGCACCAAAACATCTGGGAGGCCTTGGGGAAGCCCTAGCAATAGCTAGTCTCATTTTGTACCACACAGCCCTGGAAATTCAGAAGAGTGAGCTTGGTGATGCAGTTCTCTTTGGAAGCTGATGGGCTCTAATTTTTTTCTTTAAACGAATACAGTAAAGAACGCATATAATGATATTATGATTGAAAGTAATATGTAAAGAAAAAGCTGGCTATTCTAGGCAAATTCCTTTAATTGGGGCGCTGCAATTAAAACAGAGGCAAGTACTTGGAGGAGACTGAGTCTTGGTTGCTCGTGGGAGAATTTAGCATTGAACAATTGCTTAATAGTTGTACTATTAAAATTATATTATTAAAAGAAGAAGAACGCCATCCCAGGGAAACCCCTGTACCTGAGGAAGCTTTATAGGGAAAAAGTTAGAGCCAGTGGACACTGGCAAGGATGTAGGTGGATACTATTTCAGGGTTGTGTGTGTGTCTGTGAGGTCACACAGTCATAATTTTTGTTACTCATTCTTGTCATAGTTTTTATTTAATTCTTTTTGAATGAGTAACTCATGCAAAAGGCAAACACTTCAAATAGAATTTAAGGGTATGCAGTGAAGAAATAGGTGTTCTTTCTACTCCCTTTCCAGCCCCTATTTTCCTTCTCTAAAGCAACTACTGCTGTCACCTTGTGAATTTTTAAGAAAAGTTATATATGTTTGTGTATGTATATATGTATGAATATACTCATACAATTAAATACATACCTGGGTATGTGTATGTATTTTCATGAGTAGCAGCATGCTGTTTACATGTTTACTACCTTTTTTCACTTAATTATAGAACTTAGAAGTCATTCATAGCAATACATTTAGAAGATCTACCTTCATATTTTTTAATGGCAAATAGCATGTTGATTAATGACTATATCAATATGTATTTAATTGATCTACTGATAGTAAACACTTAAGTTGATTCTTTTCTTTGGTTGTTATATATAGTGAATATCCTTGTATTTACTTTTTCTATGTGTAGATGTGTGAGTAATTCCTAGAAGTGGAATAGCTGAATCAAGGAATATTTGCATCTTAATCTGCCTAACATAATGTCATATTGTCTTCCGGAGAGATTATGCTGTGTAACTCCTCCCAGTTGTATAGGAGAGTAGGAGAGTGCCTGTTTCCCCACACCCTCTATCACATGGCATATTCATGTTAATAATTCAATAGTTTTTATGCCTCTGCAGGATATTCAGTTCTCTGCTTTCTAATACTGAGCCCATTTCCACCTCTGGGCAACCGCTCATCATCACCTCTTCCTCCTTCCCACTATCTACTCTTTCTAATATCTACTGTAATTTGTTTTGGTTGTTGTTATTGTTATCTTTTTTCCCTAACGTAATTCTTAATATTCCATAATTTGATCTTCAAATTTGTCACCTTTTGGGCCATTTTATGATTCCTAGGAGTCACATCCAAAGGTGTTTTTGTGTTTTTGTGGTGGAAAGAGCACAGGCTTTGGAACCAGCAGACCTGCATTTGTAACTCAGCTCCACTACTTTGAATACTTGTATCACCTCGGATAAGTTACTGAATTTTTATGAGACTCAGTTTCTTCATCTGTAAAGCAGAGATACCAATCATAGCCTGACTGTGGAGCTATGAGGATTCAATAAGAGAACATGTATAATATTACTTTACCTTAGAGTTATAGTGGACCCGTGAGAGCAAATATTCCAACTCTATAATTTTTCTTTTTAAAAAAAGACAAGGACCATGAGAGTACTGGGGGTCAAGCCATTTTCACATCTAGGTGCTATCAGAGCCAGGGATGGAGTCTAAATCTCCTCATTCCCAGTCTGTTACTCTTTTCATTATATCCAAACATGATATGATTCATCTTGGGATTAATAACTGCCATCCTGCTCTTCTGCCAAGGACTTGTGAACATTTCTATGGGAAATCTGAAGACAAAATTATAAATAGCTTTTCCTCTGGAGCAGATTGGTGACTCCTGCTTCTATATCCACCACACTTCCTGACTTCCTTAAGTGTTGTGAGCTCTGTGAGGGCAGAGGCCTCACAGGGTCAGAGCACATATTCAGCACCCAGTAGGTATTTGTTGAACTGACTTATTGAACTGCATCTTTTCAGATGTTGCTGCATGTAAATGAAGGAGAGGGAGTGTGTCTGTTCTCCTAAAGCACTTCCAAGATTTTTCCTTGCACGGTCTGTGGATTTGCTTTGAAATCCCTTACTTCAGCCACTATGCCTTATTCTAATTAATTGATCTAAGTTAGCCTTCAGCTAACTTTGGAATGAATTTTACTCCAATGATTCATAGTGTGTAACCCAATCCTATGAAATTATTCAAGAAGTTGAAATATTTAATGATAAGAAGCTTTTTTTAATGCTATATGGACATTGGAGTTGTATCAATAATTTCAGGTGCCTGGTATGGCATTACCGTATTTAATTGGACATGACATTGATTAAAACCTGTTTCTCATCATGTTTCACGTAGTTGTATTTAATACTACTCAAAGGAATTGCTATGAAGGTGGCTCCCCCAGAGGGAGGTTTGTTCTTAACTTCAGGAGTTTCTGTTATTTGAGTGCTGCCACCAGATGGATGGGGATGCTGCTTGGTTAGCAGTGGCATTATTTTCAGTTCAACCCACTGAACATTGACTTGCTTTCATAAAAGTATTTGCCTTATTCCCCCCCCCCCCACCGATCTTGCTTGAAGAGGACCACACTTAAAACAATTCCTAGAAAAGAGGATTGAGTCTAGAGCAGCTAAAATTTCCCAAAACAGAGCTTCTGCCACGTTCTTAACATTACTTCCTGGAGGTTTAAGTTTATTCTAAGGACAGAGCTGGGAGACAGTACTGCGTTGGAATGTGCTGTATGACAGGAAGAAGTGATAGGTATCTATAGCTGGATTTGATTGCTGGCCCTCCACTCTGCACTGTTACTCCTACATTTCTTGGATCCTGGTGCTGGTACAAAAGCTGCTGCCACTACCCACTAACCTCCCCCAACCCCAGCACATACGCACTGTGTATCTCTTCTAATCTGTCTTTAGAGAAGGAAATCATCTCCTCTCAGTTTGAACCACAAGACACTTGAAGTCTTTAGTAATAAGTTTTACTAGAAAATTAATGGAAGTGAAAACACAAAAGTCTGAAGAGTCCTGACTCCTGATCCTGATTCAGAGGAATCTGGCTTGCACATCTTATGGGACACTTTAGTACCTTTTCCTCACTTTAAGCTGGTGTGGGCTTATCATGTCTGAAAGTTCTCCTTTTTAGATCTAGGGTAGGGGTTGGCATACTGTGGCCAGTAGGCCACATCTGGCTTACTGCCTATTTTTGTAAAGTTATGCTGGAACCCAGCCACTCTCATTTATTACACATTGTCTATGGTTGCTTTCCTGCTGCAACAGCAGAGTTGAGTATTGTGACAGGGACCGTATGGACCACAGGGCTGAAAATACTGACTTTCTGGCCTTTACCAAAAAAGACCTCTGATCTAGGGCATTTTGTCTCAGTGCATCCTTTAGTTCATCTCCTTGGAGGAAGGGAAAGGAACTCTCATAATATTCCTTAGCCACAATTTTATCGATTTTAGCTTTTTTTTTTTTTTTTTTGGACAGGCTGTCAAACACCTTGTTTAGCTGAATGGAGTGGTTATTCCATAGAACTGTGCGTTATCATATGAGAGCATCACCCTAGCTGCACTACAGTGCGGCTATGTTTGCACCCTCCTTACCTCTTGTTAAGAGCATGCTGTGTGGATAGGTGGTTTATTCCTTCCGAAGGCTGGTCTCTGGGTGACTGGCTTGCTTCTACTGCAACCTTGACCTTAGACTGCTGCATTTGTGGGAACAGACTGAAACTCTGGCCTCATTCTGGGCTGTCATCAGCCCTGAAGTGGTTCATAATTAGTGCCAGGGTCTAATTTGACTTTCTACGGTCTTGACTTTCTATTGACATTTGTCTTCTATTACACTCCAGCTAGCATACTCTGTTTTAGCTGCACCTATCTTCTTGAAGGTTACCTGGATCTTCTGCTTTTGTCTGTCAATTTTTGCTGAGAGTTGAGTCCACACTTACCTCTTATCAACTGTATCACATCCTTCTCTTTATATCATAACTCTAGGTTATCTGTTCATAAGTATTCTCCTTTATTCTACCCATCCTTTTATCTATGTCACAAAGACAGTCCTTGAACCTCTTTTGTATACTTACTTAACTATTAATATTTGTGTTTACATTCATAGAAATGGGTTGCTGGCCTATGAAACTACAATTCCTGTGAAAGCATTTGTTTTTCAGTATTTTTTTCTAGTACCTTATATAGTCTTAGGGAGTAGTTTGTGTGTATCTGTTGGCTAATTGATATCTCTTCGATGTAAGGTTTCGCAACATTTGATTCGTCCTCTGATGGGCATGAGTCTGGCGTTGCAGTGCCAAGTGAGGGAGCTGGCAACATTGCTTCATATGAAAGATCTAGAGATCCAGGACTACCAGGAGAGTGGGGCTACGCTGAGCCGAGGTGAGAGGACATTCTTTGAGGAGTTGGGTGAGAGTGGTACAGATAGTCCAAAGGCCTTAGAAAAGGGGGAGACTCATTTGCATTAGAGAGGTACTTCTTTGGGGGTGGGTGCTGGATACTGATCAGGAACTGGAGACTAGATGACACTTCTTTTGCTCAAGTGCCTGGCCAGGGCCCAAGTGTATAATAGAAACTGTAACTGAGTCCAGACATGCCCTTGGCAGTGGCAAGGAAAGACTCTGGAAAGGGGCCAACAGCTATACAGAATTGCATGAGGGCAACACAACTTGGGTCTTCAGGAGACTGCGGAGCTCCAACTTCAGAATAAAAATTCCATGTGCCCTGTCTTTGTGGTGGGAAAACCTTCTAGAGCAGATGCTGCCACCGCACCTGTCACTTACTGCTAATTATTCTCTCCTCCTCCTATTTGTCCACATACTGAACCCTCTTCTCCCACTCGACTAGATGTTGCTGGGTGTTGCATCTTTATCCTTTTCCCCAAGAAGTCCTGGGCTCTGTTCTTCCAGCTCATAAGTAGGAAGCTCATTCTAAGACTCATATTTCTTTTCTGTATCCCCTTATTACAGATCGGTTGAAGACAGAGCCATTTGAAGAGAATTCCTTCATGGAACAATTTATGGTAGAGGTAGAGTATTTGTTATTTTCTTTCTGTTTGTGCATCTTTGTTTTACTTCCTCTTTCCAGGTGCCTCAGTGGTGACTTGCATTTTGGGTGTTAGGTTGCTTGCATGGTTGGAGAGCCCTTTCTCTGGAAAAATCACCTGTAGGAAGTCTGATAAAGCTTGAGATGTGCATGGGGAAGATGGGGAGAGGTAGGGGAAAAGATGTCAAAAGGCAAAAGTGGGCTGATTCACATTTGTAAAACATCTGTGTTAAATTCCCTAGGAATTTCATTTGGAATTCTCTAACTTTGGAAAGCTTAGTTGACCAGTTGCTAAATTTTTGCTTGTTGAGATCTGATTCCAGGTCTGGATTGTGGAGCGGGGGGCTAGTCATTATTACTTGTCCAGTCCCCTTCAACATCCCACAGTAGAGGAAGGTGAAAAGCGCAGGGCTACCATTTGGGGACTGTTTTGTGGGCACACTAGGCTGTGGAAAATCACAGTGTTTATATAAGGGGACTGGCAAAGGAATGAATGGGGAGTAGATAATTGTGGCCTGTCAGAAGCTCCTGCCTAGGTTTCCCTTCTAAGGATTGAGCTTGGCCAAAAGAAACAACTATTAAATGCCAAACAGGGGGAGTATTAATAATAGTGACCTTTGATAATACCAGTCAATATTGATCTTTTTCTCTAACTCTTTTGGGACTTGTTGCTTGTACAGTTAGTACCCTGGTATTATTGCACTATTTTCTAATTATACACGTTACCCAAGTTGGTACTTTATTGTGTAAGTAAATAATGCTGTTATAATATTGTGTTATGTATAGATTGTCTTTTAGGCTAATTTGTAAGCTCCTTGTGGACAGGGACTGTGACTCATACTTCCTTCGAACCTGAAATTAGTCCTTTTCACAGGGCTAGGCAAAAAGCAGGTGTTCTTGATTTGGAACCTTCTGTTCTGCCTCTGTCCATTGACTGAGCAATAACCACATAATGCTTGAGGTCTTACCAGTGAGAACAAAACATGTGAGTTGAGTGCTCAGTCCATCTATTGAAGCAGTTGTATTTCTGGAGGAGAAAGAAGGCATGCATTTCCTTGCAGTCCATGCAGTCCTGAAACAGAATAGGTTTCAGGTCTTCACAGGGAAAGAGAGACCATTAACCGTAAACTTGTGACAGATTGAGATTTCCTAGGCTGCTTTTCTCTTGGGTAGCTCCTCCTGTCTATCGGTTTTGGTATTGAGGAGGTTAACATAGGCCAGGGTGACATACTAGTTCCCTGCCTCAGCCCCTTAGTTAAACAATGTAAGACTTATTCTTAGCTCAGCAAGGAGGTCTCTTCCAGATCTAGTGCCTGCATACCCATCCAGCTTGGTTTCTCGACCTTTCTCTCTGTGTATTTTATGCTTTAGCTGCCATGTAGGATGGCTTCGAATTGCCAAAAATGCTGTTTTCTCCAGCCTTTGTGTCTTTGCACACATTGTTGCTTTACCTAGAATACCCAATGTCCTGGGCTTATCTACTTGTAAACTTCTATTAATCTTTCAAGTGTCAGCTTCAACTTTTTTGGGAGTCCTTTCCAGACTCTCCTGTAAAGATAATCCTTTCCTGCTGCTATAGTACGTTGGTTCATGCCTCTATTTTACTAGTTATAACTTTGTAATAATGCTGTTTGTATGTCTGCAAGACTGTGTCATTTTCCACTGATCTGTGGACTCTTTGAAGGCAAGGACCATGTTGAATGTGTTTCTATAACCCCAGTGCTAAACATAGTGCCTACAAGTAATAGGTTCTCAATAAGCTTGTGGGTGAATATGTTGATAAGTCTATGCTAGAAGGATTTTATGAAAATTGTGGTGGTGTGGCCTGTGGATACAGTGTTGCTTGTTAGACCCATATTTGGGATCTTCAGTTATTCTCCTGATTTATTTTGTGGCTTTGGATACATCACTTCTCTCAGAGCCTCTATTTTCTCATTTGTAAAATTGGAGGCTCATTTCTTTCATGCTGTTGGAGTGGGGGAAACACTGCAGAACTGAATGAAAAGGATATAGAATCCAGGTGCTAGCCTAGGAAGGGGTTTGGCATTTTGGAACCAAACTACTTCAAGAACACTGGTCTCTAGGTTCTGAATGGATCACATCCAAACCGCAGAGACTTGTAGAATTTTATTGTATCTAGAAAGGATCTGAGAGATAGACAGTTGTAGCTGTCCATTTCATAGATTAAGAAATTGGGCCTCAGAGAGGTTAAGTGACTTGCCTAAGGTCATATGGCAGTAGCTATATGTTCAGGACCTTCCATGCTTCTTGACTCCTAGTCTAGGATTATTCCTATTTTGCTTTGCTACTTTTACTGCTTATACACACGAATTAGAGGAGAGTCAAGGGCTAGGATAGTGTAGAATTCTTGTGACCTCTGGGATCACTGCACTGTCCTCAGAATGTTCTGCAGAGCTGCTAGAACTGAAAAATTTCCTACCGAGACTGCAGACTTTCTTATGGCCACTGCATCTTTTCAGTTACTTTGCTTGCCTGGGGTCCTACAAACAGGACACAGAAGGGTCATGGGGTCACCCAAGACTGAGCTGAAAGGATGTGCCATCAAAATAAGCAACATAGGAAGATAAACAAACCAGGGACAGAGAGCTTGGGATGAAGGTGCAGGGGGGCCAGGGCTGATGTCAGAGGGCCATGCGGTCAGTGCCTGAGGTCTGTTTTTCCTAGTTCTCATTGGGGCTATTGCTAGGCAAGAGGCCATGGAGATAGGGCATAAGAGGCGGTGGGATGGGAGGTTTCTAGGATACTAAGGCCAGGAAAAATATTTAAAGATTGATCAGAGGTTACTTCTCCATATTTAGTCCTTTTGTTTTTCTTCTCCCCCTAAGAGCCTCTGATGTCTCAATTGCAGGGAGCCAAGGGGGCCAATCGATGGTGGCCTAACTCGAGGGGGAATACTGCAATGCCCATTCAAGTCAGGGCTGGCTCTGTTCTCACAGAGGACAGCATCCCCATGTAGAGTGTTTCCTGAGACTAGGTGCTGAAAGGCACCTTTAGGAAGGGAAGACGAATCACGGAATTGGGGACTATTACTACTTGTCAGTAGAACTGTGTTAAAGACGAAGTTTAGGATGAGTGGGCTGGCATGGCCCATGCTCAGCGGGGTCCACTGGAGAGAGTTCCTTCCCCTGGCCCTGTCCATGCCTCCCTCTCTTCATCTGGTTGCCATCAGGCTGTGCGGCTGCTGGCCTGCTCTTTATTTATTTATCCCAGTGTAATGGGGTGAGGAGGGAGCTGGCCTAAGGCTGGCATTCCGAGGCCTTGCCACGAGCCACAGGCGGTTTGCATGGGTGTGTGAGTCACTGGGGCTGCATGCTGCTCAAACCAGACGCGGCCAGGCTCAGGGACAGCAGGCAGCCCAAAATAGAGCCCCGCCCTCTGCAGCTGGCAACCCCTGGCTAGGAATCAGCCCTTGACACCAAAACCTGGGCAATTGCATGAAGTTGGCTTCCTCCAGGAGGGGCGCCTTAGCAGAGAGAGAGATTTTGCAGTTCTCTCCTGTGTCTTCAGAGGAGAGTATTCAGCATAGCAATCACTCCTATTGCTGCATTCTGAATGCCTTGTAAGACTTAAGTGATCTATTCTGTGTAATACCTTAACCAATTTCTCAGATGTCATTAGTAGACCCCCGAGTACCAGTTTTTTTTATCTCCACTATGTTTCAGGCCTATATTTCAATATGCCAAATGCATATTTGACATTTCCACCTGGATGTCCCACATGCAATATCCTAAACATGTCTAAAATTAATCATCTACTCCCTCAAATCTATTTCCCTTCTTATATTCTTTATCATGGGGAATTGTACCATGATCCATTCATTTTTCTAAGCTAGAAACTTGGGAGTTACCCGTTTTTCTTTTTGTCCTTACTTCCAGAGCCTAACTTGTTAACTTTGTTTTGAATCTTGCCTTCTCTATTCCAGCTTCCATTGCCTTAGATAGCTGTTTTGGTCTGACCATGCCACAGCCTCCTAACTTGTCTCCCAAGTCCATGATTATTTCCCTCCAGCTGAACTTGCAGTTATGTCAGAGTGATCTCCCTGAAACAGAAACCTGATTATGTCACTCTCTTGCTTAAAGTTCTTAAGTGGTTCTCAACTGCCTGCAGGATAAAGTTCAAAACTCCTCGCATGCCACATAAGCTGGTTCATGATTTGGTCCTGCTGACCTCTTCAGCCTGATCCTCTGCCACTCCCTGATAGCTCCCCACCGTTTCATCATGCTCAAGTATTGATAGCTTCCTGCCCACATGTCTCTTGACCCATTTGCCTGGTAGTCTCTTCTCTCTTGTCCTCATGGCAGACTTCTGCTCAACTTCCCCAAATCTGCACTGGCACCATCCCTCTTCTGAGTCTTCCATGACCGTTTTTCCTTTCCTCAGTCTGCTCTCCTTCCTCCAGGCATAGGTACACTATCTTGCTAACCCCACAGCCTCCTGTACATATCTCTACTGTAGCATTTGTCATCAGGGAGAATGTAGAGATGAAAAGGGAGGGTAGGGAGGCAGAGGATAATCAAGTTGGCATTTGGCTGATCCTTTCCCATTTAGATTTTTCCTTTATTATGCTTGTCAATTCCTTCACCTCAGTATCCTTTCTTAACATGAATTACATAGCACAGTACTCTCTGGTTTCTTCCCATCTCATTGGTTGCTCCTTCTCAGAATCTTCTGCTGGTCCTTCTCCCTTACCTCTTAATGTTAGAGTGCCCCAGGACTCAGTCTTTGGTGCTCTTATCTTTTTTCACTCTTTTAGTGATCTCATCTAGTCCCATGGCTTTAAATATCACCTTGTTATTTCTCGCAGAATGCAGAGGGAAAAAGAGAAATAAAAAATTTAAAGTGAACAATGAAAAAAAATCACCTCTTTGATGAATCCCAAGTTTAATCTTCATTCCAGATCTTGCCCCCAACTCTGGACTGCCTGCTCAACATTTTTACTTGGAAGTTTAATAGAATCTCAAATTCAGAATGTCCAAAACTAAATTGCTAATCTATCCCCAAATTTGCTTTTTCTAAAAACCCCCTCCCATGTTGGTGGAAAGTTCATCCATTCACTTGCTAGGGCCCAAAACCTTGGAGTCATCCTTGACCTCTGTCCCTCTTTCGCATCCTGCATCCAGTTCATCAGCCTCTTGGCTCTACTTTCAAAGTATACCTGGCATTCCAACTCTGCTGCTATGACTCTTGTCTGAGCCACCATTGTCTCTTACCCACATTTTTGCAATAGCCTCTTTATTAGTGTCCTTGTTGCTACTTCTGTTTCCTTCTGGGCCCATTACCAACAAAGTGATCTTATTAAAACACAGATCACATCATAATACTCTCCAGCTCAAAGCCCTTCATTGACTTCACATTTCACTTGTAGAGTAAAACCCAAAGACCTTATGATGGCCTGCAAAACCCTACGTGATCTGGACCTCACTGCCTTTCTGACTTCATCTCCTCCTCCTCACTCCACTGCAGCCACATTGGCCTCTTGCTGTTTTTCTGACACTCTAAGCATCACATCTTTTAGGCCTAATTTATACTATTCCCTCTGCTTGGAACGCTTTTTCTTTAGATATTTGTATGGCCAACTCCCTCAATTCCATTATGTCTGTGTTAGTTAGTTTAACACATTACCCAAAACTTAGTGGCTTTAAACAACAAACATTTATCATCTCACATGGTTGTTGAAGTTCAGGAATCTAGAAGCAGCTTAGCTGGGTGATTCTGGCTTAAGGTCTCTCTTGAAGCTGTAGTCAGGATCTTGGGTGCGAAGGCAGTCATTGTTAAGGGGCTGGAGAATTCGCTTCCAAGCTCTCTCATGTGGCTCTTGGCAGGAGGTGCCATTTCATTGCCACATAGCCTCTCCACAGGGCCACTCACATGACATGGTCCTGGCTTCCTCCAGAGCCAGTAATCTGAGCGGCAGACCGAGAGACCAAGACCAAGACCAAGATGGGAGCTGCAGTCTTTTTATAACCTGATCTCAGAAGTGACATCCCATTACCATCTTGCTGTATTCTCTTCATTAGAAGTGAGTCACTAAGTTCAGGCCACACTCCAGAGGAGGATAATTAAGCTCCACCTCTTAAGGAGAGGCATGTCAAAAAGTGTGTGGACATATCTGTGTGGACTACAATCATGTCTTTGTTCAGATGTCACCTTCTCAGTGGATTTACCTGCCTATTCTACTTAAGATCATAAGCCACATTCCTGCCCCTCTGTCCCTGGCACTCCCATTTTATTTTACCATGCTCTACTTTTTATTTTTTCACTATAGCACTTATCTTCCATATTACCATCAAATTTACTTATTTTATTATACTTATTGTTTATGGCCTGTCTTCTCCCTGCTAGAATCTATAAACTCAGTGAGGACAAAGATGTGTGTTTTGTGCACTGGTTTATCCAAAGTGCCCAGAGCAGTACCTCCACACATATAGGCACTCAGTTACTCAGTAAGTATTTGTTGATGGATGAAGGAATCATATCTTCCCACTCTTCATTATTTTTACTGTCTTATGAATAGGCCAGGAAACTAGCACCTGTTGGTAGCCTGAGACTCAGACAGCCCTACTGTAAACAGATGAGTAGCCTATGAAGAGGACCACTGTCAGATTGCCATTCTACTGCCTGCCTTGTTTCATTGACACTTACTTTACTGGATGATAGTTCCAATTTGCGGATAAAATATAAATAAACTTTGAATCTTTTATTATTGAGAGATCCTAGAACCTTTTTTTTTTTTTAGATCCAGTTAAGAAATTAAGCATCTCAAAACCAAAGGAATAAGAACCTGACCAAATCCTGGAAAGAACATTAGTCATAGAACCCAAATAAGATATTGTTTTGTCCTTCCTCAGTCTTTCCTCTCTTTGTGCTCTACTTCCAAGGTTCAAAGGGCTGCTTCTCTACTGTATACCTGTTGTTCAATATGTAGAGAAATGTACAGCATTCAAGGGATGTTTTTTCAGTCTTTTTCATGGGCATCATAAAGAAGGCTAAGTCTAGATGTGTGAGAACATCCTCCTTACCTTTGTGTGTGTCAGTTGAGAAACTTGCAGCTAGTTCATCCTTCCAGTATTCAGTATCATGCACATGTACTATGCTGGGTTCTATGAGCATAAATGATAATATTGCCATCAAAGGACTCACTGTGTTCAGTGAATGGTAATAGGTACCACAACAGTGGAGTGATTGGAAAAAGCTTCCTATAAAAGGCAGGACTTAAACTGAACTTAAATATTTTTTTCAGATTTTGCTGAGGAATATGTGGAAGGCATTTTAGGTGGGAAGCACATGGGCAAAAATATAAAATAAGAATAAGAGTGGGTGAGGATTAGCAGAAAATAAAGTTAGCCAGATAATAACTTGAGACTAGATGGGGGTGGGAGGGGACCTTAAATGCTGGACTGGAAGATTGGTGCCTTTGTTCTGAAGATAAATGTTTTTCAGCTTTTTTCTGCGTGTAATCCATTTATTTGCACATTTTGGTCCAGTTATTAACATCTATCATTACAGGCAGTGGTTTTCAAACAGGGGCACGTCTCCTAAGAGGGAGATGGAGCACTTCCTTCTTGCAGTTAATTACTGTTACAGATAGTGGGAAACCATTGGAAGTTTTGACCGGAGAAGTAACATATGAAAGTGATCTTTTAGGGAGATCAGGCTGTCGGTGGTATGCCTATGTGATCTGAAGAATAGTGGTGTCATTGACAGACTGGGAAAATCATGGGTGGGGCTCAATTAAATCTAATCTTGGGCATATAAAGGAATGGTTTTCCTTATTTAAAACACAAGTCCACCAGTATTCGAGCTCTGGAGTGAAAATCTCCAGGGAGGAAGAGATGGCTGTACATATTTCTCTTAACCATATTCCTTCTGAATTTTGCCTCCCCTTTGGGGTTTTCTCACTGAGATTCCTGTAGTCACCATCAAGCCCTGTGCCAGGGGTCACCTCTTTTCTTTTTGGCCCAATAGTGTATAAAAAGGCCTCTTTCTTCATTTTCCTTTTACACAGCTTTATAAGGGCTTATACTTTCAAAAGAAAATTTGTTAAAAATATGAGGGAAAACTAAAAGGAAATCAACATAGAAAATACAAATGGGTTAAAATGACTCATTTCCAAAAGATAGGCTTCTGATTCTGGGCATCCCAATAGTAAAGGGCTTTATCACATTTAAATTCTCTTATCCTAAAACACTCCAAACAGGTGTTACAAACTCAGATGACTACAGGGGATAGGTATATAACATAAACAAGTGTATCAGGCTGGATAAAAGACAATAGAGATTTGCAGGGGCCTGTGGAGAACTAAATCGTGCATGTCTAGATACAGCTAGACCCAGATCGGCTGGCACAATTTAACAGACACTGCTGTCGGGGTGAAGTGGGGTGTGCTTGTTACTTCATTCAAAGGAAGTTACCAACTCTTCTAAAAGGAAAACTTTTTTTTTTCCAGTTTAGCTTCACCAAATCCACTATTAGTCTCTCATTTGGTTTTAGAGATCCACTTAGTTCAGAATTGAGTAGTGAGGCAATGATCATTGATGCTGTATTTCTGGCAAATATGTAGTCCTTTTAGGTCTAACCTATAAGCTTCATATACCTCTGGGACATTTTGCCATGACTCACACAGTTGAGTCTCCCTCCTATTCCCCTTGGTAAAGGAAGGGTTTCATAAAAGTCCATTCATTCCAGTATGACCAGTTAACGATGCCTTAGCTTATTAAAAAAAAATTGATAGCTTATGTATAATTAGAGTTAATTTAAAAATATAAGATGAAGCTATTTTTCAAGACGTGTTGGATTTAAATTGATTGTGGGACATACAAGGGGAAATGTTCAGGAAAGAGTTAAAAAAAATAGGATTGAAGCCTAAGTAGAAAAAAAAAGACTTACAGAAATAGATTTGGGAATCTTCTGGAAAGGAGCAACATGTGAAGGCATGAGGCTGGATACATCTTTTGCTGGGAATAGTATGGAGAAAAGAACAAAAGTCCAGTCGTTGAGATTTGGGGAATTATCATAACTGGAAGGTAGCAATAACCAGTGAAGGAAATGTGAGTGACATAGGAAGAGAATCTGGATAGAGGAGTAAATTAGCTAAGAAAGGGGAGCTGACAATTATCAAGTACATACTGTGTGTGTGCTAGACACAGTGGTATGTGCTTTAGCTATGTTATAACTTTTAATCCTTACAACAAACTTATGAGGTTGGTGATACTGTCCTCATTTTAAAGATAAATAAGCAGAGGCTCAAGGGCTAAGTAATTTGCTTCAGGTCATTTGAGGTCACAGAATTTATCTTTATTCAAACCCCTTCACTAAGGAGGGTAATCCACCATGTCACATGCTGGGGAGAGACCAGACTGCCTGCCTGAGGAAAGATCATCAGGCAATTTGGGATCTTGGTCAGTATCAGCAGATGGTAGGCAGCTAAAGAAGGGTCAGTTGATAAGGAAATAGAGACAATGAGTGTAGAACTCTCATCGGTTAGTTTCCCGATGAAAAGGAAATGAGACTTACTTCATTTAGTAATCTTGATAATCGCTAGGTCCATCCATGCTGCAAATGGCATTATTTTATCATGATATCACTTACATGTGGAATCTTAAAAAAATGATGCAAATGAACTTATGTGCAAAACAGAAACAGACTCACAGACATAGAAAACAAACTTATGGTTACCAAAAGGGAAAGGGGGTGGGGGATGGATAGATTAGGAGCTTGGGATTAGCAGATACAAACTACTATATACAGAATAGATAAACAATAAGGTCCTACTGTATAGCACAGGGAACTATATACACTAGCTTGTAATAACTTATGAAAAAGAGTATATATATATAAAACCTTTTTCATCAGATAGATAGATAGATAGATAGGTAACTGAATCACTATGCTATACACCAGAAACTAACACAACATTGTAAAACAAGTATACTTCAATTAAAGGGGAAAAAAAAAGGAAATAAGAGCTAGCTGGAGAGTTCAAAGTAGCTTAAGTAAAACCCCCTTTTTAAAATAGGAAGACATATATGTGTTTGAAAATAAAGGAGAAGCCACTGGAGAAGGAGAAACCTACACTGGTGAAGAGAAATGATAGTGTGAAAGCAAGGACCTGTGGAGTGGAGCAAAGTGAGGAGACAGGCCTTCCTCTGGCATTTGCAGGTAGCATGAAGGCACAGGACATATTTTGAAGATAGATTACTTGGTTTCTGCCTATTTCCATCTTCTTTCCTCAGGAGATGTAGCCTTTTCATCTAGGAATTTTGCAATCCTTTCCAAGGGACATTTAATTCTCCTACTTAACAAGAGAATCAGGTGGTTCCATGACGTTTCTGTTATGTCAAAAATAGTGAAATGGACAGAAATCAAAGTATAAGCTATATTCTTTCCCTCTTCTGAGCTCCCACAACACCTTGTATCTTTCCTGTGTCACATATCACTTTGGCCTTGTACATAAGCATTTCTATACCTGTCTTCCCTGTTAGATGATAAACTCCTTCAGGGTAGAACTATCTTGATCATTTTGTTTCCTCTTCTGCAGTGTCCTGTAGTAGGAGGTATATAATAATGAGTGCTTGTAGCTCAAAGGCCTTGGCATTTGAGAAGTTCCTCACACTGGTAAATGTCAGAGCAAAAACAAAAGTATCAAATGACTTACCTTTAAGCTTTTCTGATCTATTGACTTTATAACTTTAGCCTTATACCTAAAGTGTTCTCTTATGCTGGCCTGCACTTGTGGGTGAAATCTCTTTTGGATAGTGAGCCGCATTGAGAAGGGAGAGTGAGCCGGAGTTCTGTAGATTGGCAGCTTAGCTGTCCAATGTTTAGGAACAAGGTGGTAGGATCCATGGGCATCCTTGTTAGCTCCCAGAAGGGTGCTGTCAGGGAGGAAATTGCCCCAGAGCCCCAGAGTCTCTGGAAGTTGGTTTTTTTTTTTTCATTTTGTGTGGGAGACCTTTGGTCTATTTGTTTTTTATTTAGAAGTTTAAACTCTATGTGGACAGTACTTATTAAGCAGCAGTGAAAATATTAAACTCCGTGGAGTCATACTGAGAAGTTAAAACATGGTTTCTGCCCTTGAAAGATGGTCTTCTGAGAGAGATTAGACCACTGGAATTTACACATATACAAAAAGTAGTCTAAATACATAAAATATATATTGTCTGAGAAGAGGAAGGAATAGATTTGTTTGGATGGGATCTGGGGTTCATACCAGGCTGGTTTGGGTCAAGTTATTTCTGGAAGAGGTGAATCTTGAGTTGAGCATTCAGAGGGATTTTATTTGGTGAATGGCCGTTGAAGGGAAGACACAACTAGGTATTTTATCCAGTTACACAATCTGAGAGACTCCCCCTTAGAAAGGTGTTTTGAGGGAATCCTTCAAAAGCTCTTTGGCATCAATTACTCATATGCTTGAAGTCTGAGCAGTTCTGATGCTGTACATTGTCTTCTTAGGAACTTTTTCTCCAAAGAACTCCTTTTAACTTAGTGTGAGTGAGGCTAGGAATGAGGAGAAACTTTGAGACAAGGATGATTATACCGCTTGGGGTAAAAAAGGAGTAGTCAGTGATCATCTTAGCATTTAGTTTTCTGCAGCCCCCAGCAGCCGAGGGAAGAGCAGAGTGAAACTGCTGAAGTTAGTGGATACCTAAGGAGATGCAAGTCTCACACAGAATTTCTCTCCCAATTTGGGATCACCTCTGATACTGAGATAAGTAAGAATCAATATAAAATGGAGGAGATTAGCTGTCTACAGAAGTAACTCACCCAACTGTTTGTAAATATATTGCTTATGAGATTAGATTACAAATCTCCAAGGACCTAACCTTAAAGAGGGAAATCATGGTATCTCAGATACCTTGTACAGACAGTTAGAGCCATAGAATTGTATAAGCTGGAAAGGACTTTATAAGTCTAAGGATATATCAAGCTTCTGTTTTACTTATGAGGAAATTAGGGCCTACAAAGATAAATAGAACTCTTATGTAGAGAAACAGCGGTAGAATTTGGCACCAGGACCCAGAGCTCTGAACTTCCATCCCAGTATTCTTCCATCATGTCCCATTGCCTTGCCACATGTTATACAGCTACACCTGGAACTTTCTCTGGGCAGTAGGCAAGACAGGCCTGTCTGTGAGCAGTATGGAGACCTAACTTAAAAGATAGGGAAGTGGTCCATGGCTAGAGAGCTCTGCCCCAAGTGCTGCCTCATTTCTTACTCCACATCCCTTTCTTCCAATTCTTGGTCTTGCACAATCTCTAGGCTCTTATAAGCAATTTGAAAAAAACTGTTGTATATTAATTCATGAGGTCTGAGGAGACCTACTGGCAGAGGAGCAGAGTTGTGTAGAATTCAGGAAAAGAAAAACCAGGGAATAACAATTGATTAATTTATCTAGCACAGTGCCAAAGTGATGCTATAGTAGAATGAGGTGAATGGCTGGCTTTTTCTGCAGTGTATGTGAACTATCCCATAAATTCATTTGTTGTTTTTGCCTTTTTTTACCTGTGTTTAGCAAGTAGCACTCTCAGTGTTTATTTAGCTTCCCAGGAAAAATCGGCTGAAAATATATCAGTCATTGGAATGGTATAGCTCCCACCTTATAAACTAATAAATTCACACATTAATTTCTAAATTGATATTTTATGATTTTAGTTAGCATCAATTAATCCTCTAGAATCTGATTATCCCTAAGTTAACTAATGAAAACCAGAGACTCTGAACTTTTGGTTACACCTGCAAAATATAGCCTCTCCATGAGACGCTGTTTCAGAAGCCACTCAGGGTCTCTCAGTCCAGGTGTCTTTTTCCCTCCCCCAACATTTCTTATTGAAAGCCCTGAATTCTGTGGGCTTCTCTCACTCCCTCTTGGAGTATCAAGCTGAGTTTAAAAGCATCCCAGATCAGTCCTCAAAGAGTGCTTATTGGATGCTGTGCCTTTTGTTTAGTGCAGTAAGTGGACTTGACCACATGACCCCTTTCATCGAAACTAACATGTACAGTGAGAAGTCCTCCTATTAATTTGGGGGCTTTGCCCAGCTGGTGAAGCCCTTTGGATGGTGGGTGAGAGGTGTGGAAGTTCTAACTGGGAGGGGGTCTCTCTCAGTGCCCTCCTAACTGATAGCTTTCCTTTGTTTGACTTCATCCACTAGTGAAGGAGGGAAATATTGGTGCCCCTTTGTGTCTCTTTGTTCTCTCACACCCATTTTAGGAAATTTAGTGTCAGAGGACTTCCCGGAATTTTGTTCCCCTGATTTAGAGAGCCCTAATACCTCAGAGTTGGAGCATTGGTTCTGGCTGTACTGATCTAGTCAGAACCTCCTGGATCAACTAGCAATGGTCTGACATACAGACCAATAGCCTCTCCCTCCTGAATCAAATGGCCATTGTACTAACCTCGTATCAAGCCTCAGAATGTCAGTTTCCAGCTTGTCCTCATATATAAATATAGGTCTCTCTAGATATAAAAAGTGAGAGAGTCTGTAAGTTGCTTTTTTTTTTTCTATACCCTCTTTCATGGGTAAAGCTAATGAGATGCATATCATTAAAGACCCAATGTTTTGTGGGACGGAGCCTTTTAAACTGGATGTGCCTGGCTTAGTCATGGCAAATATTTACCAAAAAAAAAAAAAAGGGACATACCATATAAAATTAGAGTTCTGAAAATAGTACTGAGAAAGGGAGAAAGAAGAAAAAAAAAACCAGGACAGAAAATACAGGCCAGTCTGTTTGGGGAAAAGGGAAAAAGAGATAAAATGAGAGAAACCTCGCAGTAAAAACAGCATCTTGGTAAACAGACTATAAAAAAAATTGTGACCTGCTTTCTGGCAGCCCTGGCGGCTGTCGAGCGGGTGAAGGTGGCGGAGCTGGCGTCTGTGTGGACACACGGTGCCCGGGGCGCACGGCTCCCCTGGCCGCGCAGGGCGTTAAATTTAGCCACATAATGATGGGCCTGAGGACAGCCTCTTGTTGACCACACCATAATTACTGCTTCGCTTTATGAATTTTATTTTGCTTATTCTGTTTCCTCCTTCTTTGGCATGAAGGAGGCCTAGAATGGGGGGAGTCCCGCCCCCACACCCCTCCCTTTACTGGACAAATGAGTCTTCATAGAAACTTGGGCTTTTGAGCCATCAGGATAAAGAGTAAGCTCCCTTGATTAATCAGGAAGGGAGGAAGGTACACTGGTCCCAAGGCTCTCAATTTATCATAGTAAAGTTGTGTGTGGGGCTTGCCAGCCCCACTTCTCGGAGCTCTTAGAGAAGATGTCCTGAAGTCTTTGGTCTTAGAAGGCAATCTTGTGTGAGTCTGAGAGGTTGACACTCTTACTGTGTTCATACCTCAAGAGCTAGGCTCCCAGGTGTTGTCAGATTTTTTGACGTTTGGTCCTAAGCTGCCTAGCTAGCTACTACAAGTTTAGTTTTAACAACATTCTGCATCATGAAGAGTGCATTGTGCACATAGTTCAAATAATGCACATTGTTTTTATGTGTCTTGGTGATAACTGGATTCTCGAAGCTGAGAATCTAATATAATCAAGTGTCTGTTCAGGTAACATAAAAATAGTTGTTCAGAATATAAACCTCAAATGTTGTTCTTCTTGGGAACTTGGGTTGATGCTGATCTTCTTGGTTTCAGAGTTAAAATAGCATAGTTTGCTAGAGCATACCATGACCTTTGTCAGAGTGGTGCTCTGAGGCTCAGCTTTACTTACAACTCTAGGGAAGGGGCCTGAAGCCCTTAGTCTCAGACCAAAAGGGCCATACTGGGGAAAGAAAGTAGGCTGTAGAAAGGGTGTCAGAAGCATTGTATGGAGTAGGTACTGGGTCATTGGGGGTGAAGTTCTTCAGTGGTGACCTAGGCTGGCAGCTACCTATGGCCCCACAGTGGCCCTCCAACTGAGGAAGTGGTGGAAAAGAAAAAGCAAACAGGGATTGTGGTCAGGGTGCTGGCTTGTCCCTCATTGGCTAGGACTGTCCTGTTTGTGTGTCAGGGGTGGTTGGGCTTCTCCTGAAGCCAGGCAAGAACGTGTCAAGGAGAGGCTTCTTGTAGCTCTTGTTTTCCCAAAACAAAGGAAACTCCTTGCATTGCTGGAAGTCGCGTGCTTGGATGCTGAGTTTGTTATTGCCTGATAACCTGGCCACCAACTCCTGCCCTCCTCTTCACCCCTTACAGCCAGTGGCTTAGAGGGAGCAGTTTCCTGTTCCTCATCCTAGGCAGCAGATTCACTCTCTATTGTACCCAGAAGGAGGGAAAAGAGGAGAGCTGGCTCTCCTACTGCAGACCTCTCCTCTTCTCTTCCCATGGAAACTTCTAGAGCAGTGCTTTTCAAAGTAATCTGACACATGGTCTTACTGTGCACAAGTCATATGCAGCATGTGCCACATGTGACAAGGTCAGTAATGCTCAAACTGTTTTATACCCTGTTTATTGAGATGAGTCCTCTGAACCTGTGTTTGGAGGTCATGGCAATGACAGGTTGCAATAAAAGTTTTCAAATGCTTACACTCAGTTTCTGTTCTTATCTCATCGTAAGCTGGTAACAAAAAGTTCATGGACCAGGACCAGTTTGCTGATAACACTTTGACTAGCGTTGTTCTAGAATCTTAAGTCCTAGTGAGTTTGAGCTATTCCCTATTAGACATAGAGATCCTACCCTAAACCTGTTCAGTTGGGGGTGGATATAAAATGAATTCTTAAGGAAATTTCAGGCAATATTCAATAATCTGGTCATAATTGCCATGTCATGCCAAAGAGCTCTGACACTCAGGTGGAAGGCTGGACTAGAGGATTAAAGGTTTCTTTCCTAGTGCTAAGGTTCTTCAATTCTAAGGTTAAACGATGAGGCCAAGAGATAAAGTTAATGACCATGATGATTCTCCCTTAAGGTGTTGATTCTAAGCCTTACTTTGCGGCTCTAGGTGACTTAATGAGGTAAAGAAAGAAAAGGGGTGGAGGTTTTTCCGTAAGGTCCATTTACTAGTGTCATTATCATCCAGATATGAGGTCTTTCTTATACAGATCGATCATGTGTTTGGGCAGCATTATCTCAGTCTTCTGTTAGGAGGCCACCAAATTGTTTCTGGAGGTTGAAAGTTCTAGGATTGAGGAGAAAAGTAAATATTGGGAGAGTTGGTGGAATTCAAGTAAGAGATAAGAAGTGGGCCTTGGATTAGAAATGTGGACTATTGGCTGGGTTACCTGACATCCCTATTGGAGAGTAGTGGAGGGGAGGAGGGGGGAGGGTAATATTCAAGAAAGGGAAAAAAAAACCAGATGGAAGCTCCTGATTAAAGTAAATCTGGTCACATGTCCCTACTTAAAACTGATCGGTGGTTTCCTGTCGACCTTAGGATAAAGTCCAAACTCCTTAGTAAAACCATTAAGGCCCTTTATGCTTTGGTGTCTGCTTTGTTTTCCAGCTCATCTCCCACTTTTCTGCTAGGCCACACTCACCCCTAAATTTACAGTTCCAAAACTACACCCCCAAACCCATCCCAGGTCTCCACTTCAGTCACAGTGAACTGCTGTCAGTGCCTGGAGCCCCTCATTTTCTCTCATCTCTAGTTCTGGGCATGTACGCTTCCCTCTGGAAACCCCCTGCCAACCAGCAGCAAAACTTTCTCACCTGGATAACTCCTGTTCACTGTTTGGATTTCTGTGAAGATGTCACTTCCTGCAGGGACTTTTCCCTGGCCCTCTGAGTTCAGTTTAGTTGCCCTTCTTATACATTACTTTATTTGTTCTATCATAGGCCGTATCAACACTGCATTGTACTTACTGGTTTTTCTGGCTCTTTCCACTGGATGGTAAATTCCTCGAGGGCAGGGATATTATCAGTCTTGTTTAACTTGTCTGATCCATTGTAAGTACTCAGTAAATTCTGAGGTGCTGTATATTCTGCAGACAATTTTTTGCCTTTGTTATTTAATTTGATTCTCTTAACTATCTGGTGAAATGAGCAGGTTTTATTGAGGAAAAGACAGCCTAAATGTATTGATCACCTACTCAAATTTTTTTAAAAGGCTAAAAAGAAAGAACACATTTACATACATTTTTTTTTCATTCCACTAGTGCCATTTCAGGATAAGGAGATATGATGAATTGGCTCAGAGAAATTAAGTGACTCTGTGTCCCACAAATACTTGCAGTTGAAACCAGAACCTCATCCTTCGACTTTCTAGGACAGAGCTTTTTTCCACTATCTCACACTGTCTCAGAGGCTCAGCTCTAATGAAATATATTTGAGAAGGGAGGATACTCAGAGAGTAAAAAGCATTCCTGTAACTCTTCTTAAATCTGCCCATTGAAACATAGATCTGAAATTATAAAAAAAAAAAAGTGGCCAGACACCAAACTAGAGTATTATCACATAGGTCAAGGAAAAATGTTAGAACCATGGGACATGAACTGAGTTGAGACACAGTTGGAGGGGAATACTCTATCTTGGAGAAGGATCTGAGAAACACTGACATTTTCAGATGCCAGAGTGTTTCACTTGGGGCTGCCCTGAGAAGAGGATAGTCAAGTGGGATGAGAACAGAACTAGGGGGAATACTTGCTGGCCCTCTTCCAACTCTTAGTTTCTCAGCCACTGAACAAGTAAGGTAGATGAGCTAGAACCTTTAAGGCTGCCTCTCAGCCCTTTTTATCCTTCAGCTCTTGGAAGCTGGAGGGAATTGGTCTCACTCAAATCAGTGGAAACTTAGTCTGTAGGCAGAGCTGGCCACAAGGCCAGGTTCAAAATTATTCCTGTGCCCTGGCCTTTGGGCAGAGAAGAGCATGGCCCAGGTTCTCTCACCAGCAGGGATCCGTAAATTCTAGCCATACAGGACCCAGACGCTCTTTGTCCAGCAATGTTTTCCCAGTGTCTCCTGGGGAGTGATTCAGGGCCAAGGTGACAGTGGGTTTGGAGCTGAGATGAAAGGATCGCAGGGACCACAAGACAAGATCCCTTGTGTGGTGGCCGACTGGAAAGAGGAGGGAGTGAGTGTGTGTGGAGGTCAGTGACGCAATTCCCCTGGCTTGCAGCGATGGAGGAGGAGAAGGCTCGCGGTGTGTCTCCTTATAAAGAGGCCCTTACCACATGAAGCAGGGGTGAAGGTGATCCCACTGTGAGTCACCCAGGAAGGGACGCCGTGTGCCCAGAGCCCAGAGGAGAGGACTTGTGGATTTCCCACTCTTTCCTTCTATGATTTTATGCGTAATATGGATTGGTTTAGTCACTCAAGCTGTGCTGCCGTCTTCGAATCCATTCTATCTCCTCACTCTGTGCTATCCCTGATATGTGTAGGTTTTAAATCTATCAATTTGCTCGTGATTTCTAGTAGTTTTATTTTTTAATCTGAAGTTTGACGTCTGTTGATTTCCAAAAACCCAGACCATACTAATTATGTTTGCCTTTGAGAAGATGGCCTGGTGGCTCTTTGCCAAGCTTGGTTGTTCTTAGATTGTGTTTGCTTTTCTTCTTATCTTTAACCAAGGCAGGTTCATATCCTGGACTGGAATCTGAAGGGATTCTAGGGGGCTTCTGGATCCAATTGCCCCTCAGTTGAAAGTGGCTCTAGTCTGGCCTTTATTGAGGTCTGGGACTGCAGAGAGCTCTGGGGAGTGTCCCTGTAATCAGCCAGCCACCAACCCCACACTGCCTTGTAATAAAGCAGCTCTATATTTGTTCTGTTTATAGTCTCCTCTGTAATAATGCCACAGCCCTCACTGCTCTCTCTTTGGGGAGATTTTCTGGGTAATAGAAAATTTTGAGATGTTAAAGAGGGCTGTAGATTCAGAAAATGTTTTTATCTAGGATGTGTCTTAAGTTGGGAAGATGCCCAGGAAATCCAGGTAGCCAGTGAGTGCTCATGGGGAGGAGTGCACTGTGGCAGGCAAGTCATTGTGACACACTGTGGCCGTCAGGACCATGCGTGAGAAGGGGAGGTGTGGGAGACGCTATGTGGTTGTGGGTGTGGACCGCACTGTGCTCGTGGTGGCTGCAAGTGGCGCATATGGTTGGAATGGGGAGTGTGAGAGGTGTGTAAGTGGCCAGTGCAATGATGGAAACCTGGTTTTGGCAAATTTCGAAGCCGTCAGGTATGTTGGATGGTGAGACCTAGTCTAGCCTCAGAATAGAATCTTTTAGAGCTCACATTCCATTCATTCTTTCAACTGACGTCCCCTTTACTCTGCTCCCCAGCCTCTTCAGGCCTCCACACAGTTCTGCTGACAGTCCTTCCTCCTTCCTATTCCTTTCCATTTCTCATCTCTTTGTTAACCAGGAAGAAGTGAGAGACAGACTGTTCTGGAGAGGGGGTGAGGAGGGAGCCACCTTGATCTGGGGTAGTGAGAGCAAGCCCAACGGCCCAGGCTGCTGGCTTTGAAGTTGAGAATACTGGGGGTTGTTGTTGCCAGGGTTCTTGCGAACAATTCTGATTCCTCCTTTTTCCCTCCCCCTTCTCTACCTCTTGCCCACCCCCACCCCTCAGATTCTATAAATACTTTATTATATGGCACTAGTAAAACTTCAAGTATTTCTTTTTATTAGAGCTACATAATATGGTAATTGTGTGACAGAACACAGCTCCGTGAGTAGCCCCCACCCTCTTCCTAGGTGTGGCCTCTCACCACCTCAGCTGGGGCGAGGCCCACAGACCTCTCTGTTCCTCCGGAGTGTGTGTGAAGGGGGCTGGGTCAGATTTGCAGACAGAGGAAAGGGGTCAAGGCCTTTGAGTAGGATCTGGCGAGTGGAGTAAAGAGGTGCTTTTCTAGTTTTAAGCAAAGTCTGTTTTGTTGTGTGAGTACAACAGAAATCTTATTATTAGCATTAATTCCTATCCCTGCATGGGGCCACTTAAGCTGCCTTTCCTTTTAATAGTGTTGTCCTGTGCCATAGAAGTAGGTTTTGAACTTAGACCCAGGGCCAGGGGTGCATGGATTTCTTTGGTCAACTCTGATTCGCTGTATTTCACCTTTAATTATTTGTTTCTAGTAACAGTCATCATTCTTTCTGATGTCTCCTGGGTTCAGAATCTGTGGGTGCTAAAAAAAACTTGATTTCTCCTATCTCTTGTTCCTTTAACATTAGAACATCTTTTCTCTTAAACCTGAGTCACTGGTCTCTATGTCCGCTGGTCTCATGGAAGGTGTGGGGCTGAAATTCCACAATCTGTAGGTCTTTCATTACTGTTAATGCATGATGGGCTAACTGTGTATTTTATTGCCTAATTGAGCCTTATTATTTGATTCTGGTTTTTGTCCAGTGAGACGTGACTTTGAACCTTCCCTATCCCTCTACTGTAGCTATTGAACTAGGTCAGTGTATCCCTATCACTTCTCAGAATTGAGTAGGACTTGATTTTTGCATCCTTATTTCTGCAGAGCTTGAGACTTGGGGATTTCTGCCTGGGCAGCAGCTAACAGAGCACTTGGTGCCAGGGATGTGGGCACAATGTTTAGTCCTTTCTTAACTGCCCTTGTGCCCAGTGTTTGCAAAGGGGCCAATCCCCAACTAGACTCTGCCATTCACTCCTTACTCCTCATGGAGTTGTATCGGCATATGCTCTTCCCACCTTTTGGGACTAGCCAAGGTTAATATTAGACCTTCTAGCTGGGCTGCTGTTCCCGAAAGCCACAGGGTGTTGTTAATATTCATGTGACCGCAGAGGCTCATCAATATTCATAAGGTATCTGCAGCTTTCCTTTGGGCCCTTAGCTTGGAGAAAACAGGAATGATTAGAGTTTCTAGAACTTAAAACTAACCATATTTCCTGGAGTCTCTTGAGGAGGAGGCAAACCTTAAGAGTAAATGTCTGGGCCAAGAGAAGAAGGAATTTTCATGTCAATATCCTGAACTGGTCTGACAATTTAGTGGAGTCGTGCTGGATGTCTGGTGTTCATGTCATCGTCCTTCTCCAGTGTTTATTGAACAGTGCTGGGTTTAGGTTCTTGTACGAGGTCCTCTGGGGGTAGGAAACGAGCATTGATTGGTAAGTACTTAGTGAGTGCTAGGGATACAGCAGTAACTGAAGTGATTCCTGCATCAAGAAGCATGTGGAAGAGAAGAGGAGACAGTTAGGTGTATGCATACTTATCATCCAAAGTGAGGGTGCTGTTCTAGAGATGTACACAAAGCACTGAGCAAGGACAAATGAGAAAGTCATTCTCAGGGCGGAAATCAGTGAAGGATTCCCAGGGAGCTCTTGAAAGGAAAGTAGAATTTTCTGTGATTCCTTTAATAACTCTCAACAAGGCATAAATCCCCTTTAAATGCCCTGCCTGGGCACCCTGCTTACCAACCTTGTCTGATGCTCCTTTTATCAAATGCTTCAGCTATTCCAGTATCTTATTTAACAGAACTTCTTCCCTCTATAAAGCATCCTTCTACTTCCTAGGTGGGAAATTTCCCACACTTTTTTTCTGAAAGATTTAACTAGTAAGAGCTCCCAACTGCAATACAGTCTTTGGCATAGTTTGGATATTTAAAAAGATGAACATAATTCCAGCTTGTATAATTAAAAGAAGAGCAGGTGAGCCTGAGGCTACCTTTCTGTTGTATTGAGCACTAGTTGTCCACTTAGGATTTTGGTGTCATGTTTGAAAGATGCTTGGGACCTTAGTACCCACAGGAAAATCAAGACAGTAATAAAAGGGATGAAAACAGAATTTTTAAAAAAGTATCCAAGGAAAATGGGATTAATTGAGAGAGTAGATTGAGTGGTAGCTCGTTCTTTTAAATATGAAAACTTAGCACCTGTAGGATGTGCTTTTCTGCATTTCATTCAAAATACTACAAGAAAGGACGAACTTGAATTACAGCAATAAGGATACAGATGAAGTAGTGAGAAGAATTTTCTGCCAGACTAGAATTTTACCAAGGGAAGCTTTGGAAACTCCCTCCCTAGAATTCTTTAAGAGTCTCTCCCTAACGACAGGTGTAGTCTAGCCCTGCTGGAAACAGTTGGAAGGCAAGATTAGGATAGGTCATGGCTAGTCCTAAGATTCTGTGGTTAGCTCTCTACTCCCCTCAATTTCCTGGTTCATGCTAAGGCCTATCAGAAGCTTCTTCCTCTTCTACCAGATGACAATACTTTTTATGGAGCCCCACATATTTCCTGTGGTGACGTTTGGGAAAATAACTTGTATATGTCAATCCCAGGCATCCTCCCATACTTTCTACTAAATCTTGAGGTCTGAGGAAGCTGACCTTGGAAGCTGGCATGCAGTTCCTAGAGTTAGGTCCAGGAATGGGTTTTAGGAAAAAACACTTCTTCATAAGGAATTGAGGAAGGAATACTGTTGACAGTTCTTTTTCTGTACACATCCATTGACCCACACTGTATATCCTTCCTTTTGTATCCTCTTATATTTCTTCATTCTGTCTGTCACAAAGTTTGTTTAGATTTTTGATCTTTGCTGTTCACATAGATATTCTTTAAGATGACTGAGAAATTGCTCAGCTACCTTAAAGAATCAGATTAATGATGCTAAAATGGAGGCTCCGTTAAAGTTGTAAACCTGGATGTCTTATTTACCACTGTACCTTCAGCTTGTGCCCGGTTCATAGTAGGTGCTACAGAAATATTTGTTAAATGGATGAACAAATGTTTATATTTGTGAGATGAACTGACTTCTCAATGAGCGTATTGCTTATTAGAATGTTTGCCCAGACCATAGTGAGGACCACAGGAATGGCAGAGCAGTGTGAAATATCTAAGTCATTGCTCATTGGTGACACTGCTTTCATTCTACTGTTTAATGACAAAGGATCATGTCATCTTGGTGCAAAATTAGAATTCCTACCTAAAACCAAGAAAACCAAACAGTGTTATACAGAAATAATTTTAAAACATATTGAATTTTATTAAGTAGAGAAAGCGCTTGTTGAGTTTTCACAGCTCTCAGATCAGCAAGATTGGTGGAGAAGGAACTTCACAGACTAATGGTTGCTAGGACTGGAACTCAGAACCTGGTGAGAAGGTTCTAGCTGATTGGAATTCCTAAGATGTCGATCCCAGGGAATAGGAGAAGCTTGGAGCATTGGATTTGTCCATTGCTTCCCATGGAGTTATTCCCTTTGGTAGAAGTTATGGTTTCTTTTCTCTTGGATTCCATTCCTATAGGGCTTACCATGAGTTAAAGAAGGTGAATTTGATGTCCATTCAGTTTTAGAATCTAATCTACTCAGCTGTCAGGAGGAGACAGCAGGTGGCGCCATTGTCCTACTTCTGCTGGCTTGGAAAGGACAGGAGATGGAGAGAGGGAAGGGTTCTCTCGGGGACAGGGAGAGGGGACTGGGAACCCCAGCTGTTGCTCAGGTAAGAAATCCTTGCGGGTTCCGTGTCTGCTTGCTCCCTGTCACCCAGGGTCTGTACCTCCAATGTCCTACTTTGGCTAGAGGATTGGTGAGGAGAGGGGGATACCAGCAAATCCAATCGTGGAAGAAGAGCCCATTCACTTTCTGTTCCTGGCATGATTATGTCTCCTTCAGGGCCTGATTCTATCAGATGCCATGGTTTCTGAGGCCCTTGCCTCATTCTATGAGCCTCTTTTTTCTTTCTGTGAATTTCTTTCTATCTTTTGACGAATATCCATCTTAGGACACATTTCTTGTTTCAGAACACTTTCTTCATGGATAGATCTCTTTTTTCCACCTGCTTCCACCCTGGTTTCTCTGGGAGGCTGGCAGAGGGTTTCAGGGAGTGGGGAATGGAGAAACACTGGCCCCTGGATGAATTGAAACCAGAGGTGCTGATCAGGAGGGCGGAGGAGGACAGGGAAAGCTGGTTCATTAGAGGCTCTTTGGTTCTGAGAAGGAAGCAGGACACTGTCCAGACTGTAGGACACCAAAACAGAGTGTGAAAAGTCACCTCAGGATCTGCCAAAACTGAGGCTATCTCTTTGGCGTCCACGTGCTAGAGCAGGCACGTCTCCCCAAGTCCGACTGGTTCCCACAGCCTGGTTGTTAGCTCTCTTCTCGCATTGTCCCTGACGCCCCTGACTTCCCCACTCCCTTTGCAGACCCGCCGGGCTGTCTCCATCCTTCATTCCTTGAGCTTGTTCCGTGGGCCTCCCCCCTTCCCTGGGGCGGGTTTAAGGGCTGGGCGGAGCTGTCCGCCTGAATCCCCTGTGGCCCCTTTGGTTCCTGGTTCTATATATATCCCTGTCCTTCTCTGCACAGGGTTTGATACGGCTTTATGGGCATTTCCATCCGCTTCACAGGCGCAGCCATCACAGAGGCGTGTTTCACCCGAGAAACCTCAGCGGAGCCTGGCCTGTGGCGGACTCAGTCTGGCCCCTGAATCAAGGCTCTCTTCTCTCCCTGCCCTCCCCCGTCCCTCCCCCTCCGTGTCCCCACTGCCTACCCCCAAGTGAATAACAGAGCTCTGGGGAGCACTCAGCCTCATTGGCAGAGCATTTTGGAACTCCAGAGACTCATGGAGAATTCTTTAGTGTCCCTTTCTCCACTGAATTAGTCGGGGCAGGTATGAACCCTGACTCCTGGCTTAGACTCTGCTGTAAGAGGGGAGTCAGGTATTTCTTGAAAAGAAGGAACACAGTGGGTGCTGGCAGGTTCTCTAGAGGTGTAAGAAGAGAGAAGAGCCTTTACGAACTGAGGCTGGAGGAGCCAGTGGCAGCCTAGTGAGGAGGGTCAGAGGCAGAACTGGTCATGAGTTCAGAGTGATAAAGGGACCAGGGTACTCAAGACAGTGGATAGGAAAGAATATTCCCCCACAGGTCTGTCTTTTGGCTTATTCTCTGGCAAAGAGAGGAAACGGTGGACTCTGGTTTAGAAAGGGAAAGTTTTCTTAGAATAAAGGGGAAACCTGTTAAGTAGGTTAAAATTTGCATGGGCAAGCAATAGACCCCCCTCCCCCAATTTTAGGATGTTTAATAATTATCCCAAATAATCATTATAGCTACTGGTTTGGGGGTACCTGTTGAACACGAGGCCCTCTGACTATACATCTCGTTGTCGCTCTTCACTACCTTTTTATGAGTCTGTATTTCCCTGGTACGGAGAGTGAAACTGAGATTCGTGGCATGTAAGTTTCCCAAAGTCACATAGCTAATAAGTGATGAAGCCAGCTTTCAAAGCCAGTCAGCTAAATCCAAAGCCCATGCTCTTCCCAGTACGCTGTGCTACCTCCCTACAGAGCCCATAAGAAGGTGACTGAGCTGATTCTGACTTAATTTGTGGTCTGAATAATGTTTAGTCTCTTTCCGTTATTTAAAACTTCGCAATTCCACGTGGTTCCCTAAACCTGACACCTGTGTTTACTCGTGAGTTTCCCTGACATTTTGGCTGATCTTTGAGCCTGGGAATTCCCAGGACACCAGGATGCTTGGCTGTGCCTCATAAAGGACTGGCATGTCTATGTGTGCATCTCTTTGTTATTATCCAGCCGAGCTCAGGCAAGAAGGCAGCTCACTGTTGTTGCCTAGAGGCCTTCATCCCTGGCTTAGAGACATCGGTCCATTTGTGACTCTGCTGTCCAGAATGGCCTGGCTAAGTATTTTTTTTTCCCTCCGATGTTTACTGTTCTTTCGTGGGATTTCAGATTTCCATGATGGCGGAAGGCTTGTAAAATGCAGGGGTGGGGAAGGGTTACTGTGGCAGGAGCCTGGGCCAGGCCAGGTCGAGCCAGCAGCACAGACAGCTTTTATAATAGTGTGCAGGGCTAGGAGGCTTGTAAAGGCGATGCAGGCAGATAGGGGGATAAATCATGCAAGCAGCGGGCAGGGTGGTGAGCCGAGGTTAGGAATTAACTTTGTGTTGGATGGAGCCCAGGTTGTGGGATGGGAAGAGAGGCCTCTCCTCTTTTCCTCTCCTCTCAGCTCTGTTCTTTGCCTCTCCTTTCTGTTGGCCCTATTCACTGCAGGCTGTGACATGTTTGCCCTAGCCCTTCCTGTCCCTCCTCCAAGTTGCCTGAACTAAATCAACAAGGGAGAGGGTACCCCAGAGCAAGGGAAGAAAGTACTTCATGCTTCTATCAATCAAACTGCTTTGTTCTCTTGCAAATGTGGAATGGAACTAGCTGACCTCTTCCTTCCCATAGCCATGTGTATATTAGGGTACCCATCCCTAGGTCCTTTTGCTTGTTCTCATGCGTTATGGTTTTCACCTTGGAAGTGGACCTGAATCCTTTGGGATCATAAAGAAAGCAGAAAATACCTGTCTAGCTATTCTGAGGTTCTCCATCTGCCTGAGCTGGGGTGTAGCCCTTGACTGGATTCTTTTGAGGGCTGAGGCGAATCCAGATAGCCTCATTCTGGAAGTACATTTGGATGACCTCATTTTCTCCTGGGGGTCTCTGTGTCTCATGTGTGGAAGTGAGGAGGGAGCTGGGAGCAATGCAGAGAGAGGCCACATGAGTGGTCAGAGTGGACTTTGTGTATGAAAGAAGTTGAAGTTAAATTTTCTCTGGAGACCTGTGCATGTGTATATAGCGGCTGAGAGTTAAGAGGTGGGTGCTTATTGCAGGGATAGTGTTTATATGGCTCTTCAAGTCAGAGCTATATCTATTACAATCTTTATTCCTCTGCACAGCCCTTCATGGGATGCTTTGCAAATTGTGAGGGATCAGTGAACGCTTACGACTATCTGCTTTGGCTCTTGATTGGCACAAGCAGTCAGCCCCTAGGCCCTCTTCTATTGCTCCCTCCCCATCAAACATCTCCCACCATAAACTGTCCCTCTAATCATCACAGCTTTCAAGTGGATGGCTCAGCCCAAACGAAAGTCACTGACTGCATTTCTTGCTCCCCAGATCTGTAATAATAGCACTGCCACTTTTCTTTCTAATTGGGCCCTAATTGAAAACTGGTTGCATTTGGACTTTTCTCCTTCTGTTCTGCTTTTTAGTTCCAGTGGTGGAAAACATTCAGCTGAGGTTTGGGTTTTTCCTTTCTTTCTCCCCCTCATTTTTCATTCTCCTTCTGCTTCTTTCTTCTTTTTCTTTTTTTTTCAATATGGTGGGATTCTTTTGAAAAGGCTGTCCCCAGCCTGTTGGATCCCCACTCACAAACCCCAGCCTTCTCCTAGAAGACCGGATCTTTTCAAGTGGTTTGCATTGAACACGTCGGAGGCCCCCAATGCCTGTGACAGTTTCTGTTAATTATAGAGGCTCTTTCCCCCTCTCACATTAGTCAAAGGAGTTTTGTGTGTTTTAACAGCGTTTTCCCTTGGCTTGAATAAGACTCTGTTCAGATGTTTCCTAGGGCTGGTGAGTCGGCAGCACTCACTGGTACCCGGTAGCAATGTTTCCTTATTTACTTCTCTGGGGCTTCAAAGATTACTGGGGAAAGGATGCTTCCTAGTGTGCTTGAAATTTAGTTGTTTCTGGGTTATAGACATCATTCTTACACAGTTAAAAACTTCTGCAGTGTCTGAGCCTCAGATAGGAGATAGATGTGCACTTGTGTGTGGAGGTGTTCTCCAGTCTGTAGGCCTCTGCTTTGTGCTTTCACTCTGCTCCCAGACTTATCCAGGCCTGTGGAAGAGTCCCCTTCTTGTCCTTGTTGTTGGGCTACATCAGAGCATTTCTGGGGACCCTGGCTGCATTTTGTATTTCTTAGGCCTATGTAAGCATTACCCTTTATAGGCCTTTGGAGCATTTGCAGTGCTGTCATCTTCAATCTTATGTGCCCTTCTGTCTGGAAGCCCCCAAGAAAGACATTTTGCTTGTTTAGTCAGACCAGGGCATTCTAAGTAGGCATCAGCTGTGGTGCATGAACTGTTTAGGGACTTCTGAGAGGTCAGTCTACCAGCTTGACTAGGAGAGAGCAGGAGATCACTGAAACAAGCAGTATTCAACTAGAACTCTATATGGGGCTGCATTTTGCTGCATTTTAGGAAGCCTGGATTTAGTCTGGGAGGGGGTCAGTAGGGTCTCACAGGTGGAGCTGTGGGTAGAGGGTCATGAGACTCCTCAGGCAAAGCATCTTTGGACATGTCACTTCTAATTGTTGGTTAATAATCGCTTGTCCCATTGTGGGCTTTATTGTTTTCTCAGAGATTTACTTAGCTGTGAATTTCTCCTTTAGAATATTTTGCTTTTGAAGATGCTTATATTTAATTCCTGCACCATTTTCTGAGCCTAGACACCTCCCTGTCTGAAGCATTGATTTTATTTGGATGAGAACATTGAGGCAGGAGGATCTTGAAGAGTGATAGATTGACAAGTTCTGTTCAGGGCTTCTCCTAGGAGTTTGGCACTTAGAGTACGGATGGACTTCTTTGAAATGTTAAATGAATGACAGTCTTAATTACGATAACTCCTATTTCCCTTTTTTCTGGAAGTACGGAATACTTGAAAACAATATCAGTTCTGGCAATAGCTTAAAAGGTAAGGAATCTTAGGCCCCTACAGAGAAGGTCCACTAGCTTGGCTTCTCCAAAGTTCATAGAAGATGGAAATAAAACTTACAGAGGGGGAGTCCTTTGCTCATGGGAAAGATCGGGGTAGAGTGAGGCAAGGACTCTTTTCTGTGAAAGAATAACAAAAGCTCCTAGAGGCCCTGAGTGGCTGGACCTGGGGGCATGTCACTTCTCTGGGGCCCCTGCAAAAGGACAAAGCCATAGAAAGAGGGTTATGGAAATTCATGATGATTCCATTTTAAAATAAATTCTTGGATCAGAATTCAGGGAAGCTGATTCCCCATATGGAGTGTAATTTTCCCATTCTCTTCCCCTTTTCTTTCCTGTCTGCCTCCCCCTCCCCAATTTGCTTGGAGTCTCTGGATCAGCACATGTTTGGGGCACCAAATGCAAAACATCTTCCTGTCCTGTGACCACAGAGACTGCAGCGTTGGAAATTCTTCCTGAATTGCTGACATGGTTGTGCTGTACATTGTTTATATTTTATGACACACGTTTAACAATATAAACTGTAATATATTAAGGTAAAACATTGAACAAGTGAAGCAGAGTCAAAAGATACTAGTGACTTCTGTTTGGTTAGCACTGGGGAGGTAAAGGACTTTAATTTCTTGTTTGCTGAAGTGATAGACGCTTGTCTATCCCATACTTTTAAGGCATGGAGTGTAAACAGAGTACCACATAAAGGCACAGGAGCTTTCTTTAAAAGTGGTGACTAATTTCGGCAAAATCTATTTATGTATTGTTCAAAGTTGAAATACTTTCACAATTGTGATTCTTGGTGGCACAACTTGTGGGGAGGATGCTGCCATGCCCTATGGAGAGATTGGATCCAGACCTTTTACGTTTATTATTATTGATCAATTATTGATTTATTTTTTAAATGTGGAATCCAATTTTAATTTACATTATATTCATCCAAACTCCTACACAAATACTCAACATCAACAACTTGTGAAAGTCCTGAGTGTAAAGGAAATTCTAGAAGAGGGTGAAGACATCAGAGGTTCTGTGATATTTGTTCCTGAAAAACTTTGGGTTGCCAGAGATCCGCTTTCAGGGAAATAGTATTGGAGTCCTTTCTCCTCCTGCTTATCTGGACCTTTTGCAGCTGTGAGTGTGGCTTTTGGAGCCTACTTCAGCAAGCTGGCCTCCCTGTTATTCTGCAGCAAGGGGAGATTATGTTTATGCCTTTAGGAAGCTTTTACACGAGTTCAGGGGAAGCTCAAGCTCTCCCTCTGACCACTGATTTTGCTCTTAGACTGCAGTTTACTGGCAGTTTGGAGCATAAAGATGCAAGTTAGCTAGGGTAGAATTAATAAAAGTAATGATTTATATCTGTGCAGTGTTTGTAGTTGGCAAAGTGCTTACACTTCCACTGTGTTTTGATTGTGGTCTTTGTAAATTAGGACAATGTTTTTATATTATTACCCCAATTTTATAGATGAGGAAACTGGGGTTCCTGAGTTTCCCAAGGTTACATAACAAGTAAGCAGCAGAGCCAGGACTCAAACCAGGTTCGTTTAGATTGTTCCACTAGGTTAAGTTGGTCACCTGGTCTTCTACCTTATGACTCTTGGTTTGATCAAGGGCCAGGGTTCAAAAGGATAAGCTCCCCAGTGTTCTCTCCATTCAGTTTCAATCTCTGTTGTATTTCTGACTATTTTCAGCATTTTTTTTCTTTCTGACACTTCCTTTTCCCTCTCTATCCCTACTTTTCTGACCCCCTACTTTCAGAGACTGCCTTATTTGCTTTCCTAGAAATTCCTCTTTTAAGGCTTTTGGGAACTTTGACCTACCAGTAGTAACTACATTTAAGAGAGTGTTTAAAATGTCTCCTGCCCCCTCTCATTCATCCCCCACCCCCAAAGTGTGGCCTCGCCCCATCCTGCCATCATGCTGGCCAAGCGCGTGGGGCAGCTGTGGTCAGTCCCATTTATAAAACTGGTAAATATGGGACCGGTTTCTGTCCCCTCCAAAGGTCAATATTTGTGCAGAGTTTAATTTTAACTTAACAAGCAGTTGTTTTCTGCAGCTGCCCTGGTGTGTTGTGTTGTGTGTGCTTTCCTTTTCCCTCCTTCCCCCGACTGTGTGCGCCTGTGTGTGTATGTGTATCTGTATCCACATTGTAGACTTGGTCTGGTCTTCAGACCTGCAGCCCGCTGGCTCAGCCAAGCCCTGTCTCATAAAGGACATTTGGCCTGAAGAGAGCTCAGTAAAGGGCAGTGAGCCTAGCATGTGGCGATAACAGACTTTTTCTAGGGGTCAGGGGACAGAGAACACATATTTAGTCTTCAGCAGTGCTAATGTCACCATACCTTCTTTTGCAGGAGAGATTCTAGAAATGCGAGATTTGAGAGAAACAGTCCTTTTTTAAAAAGTCTACATTATCCCTCCTCCTTGGCTTTCTAAGGAGTGTTAACCCCTTATCCAAGAATCCAGGATTCTAATTTTGGTAGCTACTTCTTGGATAAGATGAAGGGAACACATAAGATAATCTCTTAGGGCATCTGCAGCTTTGAATATTTGATGGTTTTGTGAATAATACAGCATCAGACTGGGTATCAAGAGTAAATTCTATTCCAGTTTCTCGCTTTAAAATCATTTAACAGATGATTTTTGAACTAGCCATTTTCCCCTCTGGTCCTTAGTTAAGGGGATATGACCTTTATTCCTTAGAAGGATTTTGTGCAAATGGATGAGATTTTATCTAGAAGAACTCTGAGCTGTTTAAGTACAGAGAAATACTTTAATACTAAGCTCGTCTTACCTACCTACCTGTGCCCCCTTTCACCAAGGTATTTGTTTTTTCTGCTTGTGAGCGTGTTCCTGGCTTGGACAATTTCATCCAACAGGTGATCAGCCCAACTCCTCAGAGCTGCAGGATCTGGAATGGAGGAGGAGCTCCGGCATAAATAGTAGGATGTATGCTCCAGCCTCGGTGGCCACCTCCTTACTCCTCCTTGAACATCCTAGACGTGTGCGCCACCTTAGGACCTTCGCACTTGCTGGTCCCTCTGCTCAGAATGCTCTTATCCCAGATACCTGCATGCCTGGTTCTTCCTTTTCCTCCAGGTCTTTTTCTGTTCTGCCTTCTAGCTGAGGACTTCCTGGCCACCTTAGCAAAAATTTCACCCCTACTTCTACTGGTACTTTATATTGCCTCTCCCTGCTCTTATTTTTCTCCTTAGCACTTATCCTAACCCAACATACCACAGATTTTACTTTTTTATTATTTTGTTTTCCTCCCCTGTGAAGGCATGGATTCTCAATGAGGGCAGGGATTTTGTGTGTTCTTCGCTGGCTCCCCAGTGCCCCTGGAACAATGTCTGGTACATATAAACTCTCAGAACGTATTTGTTGAATACATGGAAGGGAGTGAGGGAAGGAGAAATAGGTTCTCTAAACTGATGATTCTTCACTGGGGGTACAGAACCCATAGAGGAGGTGATCAGAATGATTTGAAGGCCTTTTCAAGCATTCATACCCTTATAGAAAAAATTCTAATATATGCCCCCACCCCCACCCGCAGGATGGCTAAGTATCATTGCATAATGACGTGTAGTTACCGATGAAAATATTTAGTATGCCTCATGTATGTTGGGTGGAAAAAAAGTTGAGAACCACTGTCCTAGGCAGGCTGACAGGCTTGTCCCCTCCTGGCTTGTGAATTGTAGGCAGCCCTCATGGTAGGAGGAGATTTGTTGTTTTTCTCCCCCTTCCCAGCTTTCCCTACCTCCTATATGCCCACAACCCATGCTTCCTTGCCCCTCCTCTTTCCTTTATTCTCAGCCAGACACCCACCCAACTCCAGCACACAGAGGCTGCCTACATTGTGAGTAGTTGTAGTTAGGACACAGAGAGCCCTTGACGGCAGCAGGCACTTCTTGTGACATCAGCTCTGTGGCTTTAGGGGGAAGGCTGTGGCTCCAGGTCCCCAAGGGAGGGGGCTGTTTTCCTCTTCTTGATAGTTCACGTTGGTGCCCGTCTGACTTATAAACTTTAATGGCCAGTTTTAAAGGTTACTGCCATGGGGCACCTTTGTTGCCAGTTTTAGTTTTTTAATTTGGAAACTTTTTTCCCCTTGTGGTCTTGGTAGGAAAGATTTGGGGCCATTTGGGGCTGGGAATTGGTATTTGTGGGTGATGATGAGATAGCACTGCAGCATTCTGGTTCTGGCTCCAATAACCAGAATCTCTGGCATATTATCCAGTGGCCCAAATGAACCCCAAGATGAGAAGGGGAAGACTGACATTGGGATATATAGTCTTAGGCAGTATTGGCCAAGGATGTAGAGGGTTGGGAGCTTGTTGAGCTGTCTGAAAGAGTGATAACCATAGTTTAGGCACTGGAACACTGGAAAGGAAGCACTTCTCCCTTTTATTCTTAAGCCTCTTACCTCTTCCTTCACCTCTAGTCATAATCCTTTGCTCTGAATATGACATCATTGACAATGGTCAGGTTTAATTGGGATAGAGACCAGGCTTCAGATTAGAATTGATAGTTGACAATGCGGGCCATTGGTGGTTGCCCCAGTGTGGCATGGACACAGAACTAACACAGAAGACTTCACTGAGTCTTTTTGCCAAGTCTTTTTGCTATTAATCTTTGTGAATTTATTGAAAACAAAAACCAAAAACCCCTTTTCTCCACTCAGGATAACCTCACAAAACTTCACATGTCAAAAAAAAGGTCATTCCCCTTCTCAGAATCATCTGCATTCCTAGGGGAAAAGCCATATTATAGAATAATATGCAAATAATAGCATCTTGGAATCAGAAGGGATTATTTATAGAACTCTAATAAAACTGAGAAGTATTTGGGTACTTTTCTTATTGTGGAGTAGTAATACAAATAGATGGGTAGATAATCTAACAAATAGACCCTAAGAAGGGGCAAGCATGCCAATCCATGGATGCTTAGACGCTTACTCAAAGAGATAGGCTCTTTATGGACTGTTGGCTGGTGTCCTTGATAGCTAAAACCCACATCTCTCCTCTTTAGTGTTTGAATGGGTTAGCCTGAACTCAGGATTCAATTTTGGATGAACTTAAAATAATTCAGGAAATGATGCTGCTATAGAATAAAGGGATGCTCAGCCCTCCAAGATATGCAGTACGAGGGGAGACCCTTCAGTACAATTTTGATACCTTCCACAAGGCATATAGTTTAGGGTCTTGGATTCAGATCTTACTCCTGGCTGTTCTTCCTGGGCTGGACAAAGCTGGATTGGTTTCTTGTTCCCTGTGTTGCAGGGCGGGGGAGGAGGTGTGGGGGTTGGCTCGGGGCTGGGCCACAATTAGTGACCTGGAAGCTGGGTTGGGCACCCAGAGGCTATAAATAGCAGACATGGAGCAGTCGCTGAGCGGACTCAAGCCCAGCCAGACTAGCCGCGTTTCAAGTGGTCTGGGTGGGATTTTTTTTTTTCTCTGTTAACCATTTGTACATCTGGTTTCCTCAGTGTTGGTGGGGGCAAAGGAGGAGGGCGGGATTGTGAGCAGAACCAGAAGTTCATGTGTGGAGTAGCTTTTTGGTTAGTTTTGCCATATGTGTATCTTGAAGCTTTTGGGGTCCTTAGGGCTAATAGGCATCTGGGAATAACAACGGTGGCTGCCGGAAGATAATGTCTCAGAGCAGGACATGTGGTATGAGAAATGCAGAAGTCCTACAGGGCCTCCGTAGGTAAAGCATGCTGGGTGTTCCTGAAGAGGGAGAGAAGTGGAGTCTCACGTGGAGCCATTCAGATTATTTGGGAAAAGATTGGGGCTTCTTAGTTCCCAATACTTGATGAAACAGGCCCTCTGTTGCATCCAAGCCAATCTGCTCACCTTCCTCCATACAGGCATTGCTAATTCGTGCTTAGCTGCATTTGTTCTGTCTTCTGGCTTGGACTTGAAGTCAGAATACTTCAGGTTTTTTTATTGTTGAAATATAGTTGACATACAGTATTATGTTAGTTTCAGGTGTACTATGTAACGATTGACATTTGCATACATTATGAAATGATCACCATGATAAGTCTAGTAACCATCTGTCCCCATATAAAGTTATTACAATATCACTGACTGTATTCCTTATGCTGTATATTGCATCCCCATGGCTTATTTATTTTATAGCTGGAGGTTTGTACTTCATAGTCCCCTTCATCTATTTCTCCCCCCCCTTACTCTTCTCCCCTCAGGCAGCCACCTGTTTGTTCTATTTACGAGTCTGTTTTCATTTTGTTTGTTTTGTTTTTTAGATTCCATGTGTAAGTAAGATCATATGGTTTTTGTCTTTGTCTGACTTATTTCATTTAGCATAATACCCTCTAGATCCATCCATATTGTCTCAAATGGCAAGATTTTATTTTTATGGCTGACTAATATTCCATTATATATCTATACCACATCTTTATTCAGTCATCTATCGATGGACGCTTCAGTTGCTTTCATAACTTGGCTACTATAAATAATGCTGCAATGAACATTGGTGTTACTTTTGATTTGAATTTCAGTTCTTCTACTTATTCATATGTCACTTGGGCATATTATTTAAGCTCCCTGGGCTTCTGTTTAATTCATCTGCCAATGAGCAATTTTGCTAGAATAAGTTTCTAAGTTTCCTTCTAGCTTTTGTTAACATGTGCATTGATTTCAGTCAATCGATTTCTATTTTCCTTCTTCAGGAAGAAAATTCACCTCTCCCAGGAAGCCTTTTCTGTATTTATCAGTTCAGTCTTACCTTCCTCTTACTTCATAGACCATTAGCAGTTACATAAATAATTTATCCTGTTTTCTCCGGCATATATCATATGCTTCTTTGCAGTTATTTTCTTGTTATTTTCATATATTTATATTTTGTCTCTTCAAGTAGATTACAAGTTCTTTGAAGCAGGAAATTATATCTTCTCTATCTCTACCACTCACCGCACTTAACTATGAATGTTTTAGGCAGCATGGAAGCCCATGAACACTTCTCTGAGAGGCTGGCAGGCAGACTTGGAGGGGAATGAGAATAGGAAGCAATGAATATGCTTTCAGCAAACTCCACTTTGAGAGGTGACTTTGTTAGAGTAAAATGGGAAACAGCAAATGAGAGCACAGATGGGAGATTTCATGTGTTTTACTGAACCACAGAATTCCAGTCTGATGCTTTGCTAATTCTCCTCCCTACCTTTTCTTCTTTCATCCACTCTTGAAGGTGCTTTTACTTATGGGTGCAGTCTAAATCAGTGGGTTTTGGGACACTGCTTTAATAACACGGAGTATGGGGCTATATTTTTGCATAGTGGTAAAAGGACTTTCTGTTCCACGCATAGGCACTTTGTATTAGGTTTCAGTTCTAGTGTCAATAATCCATCTGTTTGTAGACCTCCTTTATGCCTAAAGATGAGGATAATAACACTTGTTGATATCTGTGAAAATGTATATGATATTGTTTTCTCAGTCCAAGGAGAGCAGTGTCTCTCCTGGTTGGCTTTCCCGTCCCAAGGCTTTGATCTTCCTTCCCTCATTTCATCCTTTCTCCTACTTTTAGCTCTTTGGACCAGGCTAAACAATTCCTCCCCTCTTGGGTGTTTACACTCTCCCAATGTTAGCAGAAGGTTATCGTGTCCAGTCTCAGACATTACTCAGGCCATCTGCCTGGCTTAAGCCCCTAATCGCTCCTTTTTCATGCTTTTCTTCCCCACCCCAAGTTACTAATGTGACTCTTCCTGGAACTCCCCCAAACTTATCTCTACAGTTTTGGTGCCAGAATGCCCAATACTGGGCACATGAAACAGACAAGAAAGAGGCCATTTCTCTAATTTAAAGGCACCTCCCTGCCCTGGGATTTGAAGCAAAGAAGTTAGTTTTCTTGGTATCATTTTTCTTTCAGTTCATTCACATAATTAACATTTATTGAGCACCACTTATATGACGGCTTCTTGTTAGGCACGAAGAATATCATTCTATTTTATTAAACTTAGAAGATGTTTAAGTAATGACTATTTGGAAGGTATTATGTTATAAGATGGGGGTTCAAGAATAACTGAATCCAGAACTTTGCCCTCAAGGAGCTTATAACCCAGTAGAAGGGTCCCAGATACATAAATACTGAACTATAATGTGGTGCAGAATGAAATGAGAGCAAATATGGGTCCAAAATGTGCTTTGGAAGAAAAGAATAAAGTAGGTTTGATGTTGGCTCTTTGAAGGAGGCAGGGTTGTGGACTGCAGGAAGGGATCAGGAAAGACTTTGAGAAAGAGAAGAAATTTGAACTGGACCTTGAAGGATAAGAATTTCCCTAAGTAGAGAATGTGAAAAAGGACATTAGGCAGAGTGAACAACATTCATTCTTTCTTTCCAGAAGTATTTTTTGAGAGAATGGGAAAGGGGCATATTAAACAGAATAGCATTTATTTGTTCTTTTATATATTTTTGAGTGCCTACTATGTGCCAGTCACTGTCCTAGATGCAGTGATGGAGCAACGACCAAAACAAAGTCCTTGCTCCCATAGAATTGACAGTCTGGTGAGGTGTCAGAATGAATGTGGCATTTTTTGCCTCTGTCCCCTTGCTAATATCACTCATTATACTTCTTACTGTACTAAGTCCTTTGAACTAAAAAAGATCATGTCTCTTAACTCTCTGAGCATTGTCGTCTCCGTACTTCGTGCCATCTACGTCCTTCTAGATTATTTCTTTTTAGCTAGATCTTTGACACATCAGTAGTAACTGAGACCAGATTCTGCACAAGCTTTAGACAGTAGTGATGATTGATACCTTTGATGAACACCCCATGTCATTGGAAGATTGAGGTATTTTATATTTTATTGTTATTTTTATTTTACAACATACTTTCAAATTCTTTGAAAATTGATAATCTGCATATGTAACAAATGGTAAATATTAAACTAGAAAATGTGATAAACCAGAATATTCCCTTCTCAATCAAGCATGTCATTGATAATCCCATCATGTTACCTTAGCTGAATCTTCTCCATTTCTTTTAGTTACTGTGCTGATTCTCAGGGCCCATCTTATACCCGGCTGATGTGTGTTTCTGTTTTATCCATGGTCTCTTCATGGCTTTAGGCCATTTTAATTTGGTCAAGTTAAGCCTTTCTTCCCAAGTCTGCAATTGCCTTTGCCTCAATTCTAAGAGAGGCTGACAGTAGGAATGAATCCAAAATTCCATTCATTTTATATTCACCACATCTGGGTTTCTTTTAGCATCATTTTTCCCCTTGAGAACATTTTCAAGGTTCTCCTAATTTTCTAGTGTTTTTTTTTGGTGGGGGTGGCTTTTGTAAGATTACTAAGAAGTTTCCAGGACTGATTATCTAGTCTTGAGTCTGTTTATGTGTATTCCCCCTTCTCTACCACCTTCTCTAGTTTAGTAAAATCATTTTCTTTCCTTTCTTCATTTACTCTGTAGTCATCTTATTCTTGAGACCTGAGATGTGAGTGATACTTATCCTCTGTTCCCCTTTGTTTCCTGGGGAACCATTGATTCTCCAAAGAGTAGTTCTAATATATCTCGCATTCTCTTATAAGGCAACCCTCTAGGTAGAGAAAGCAGCAATTAGTTTTCATGTCTCTGGATTTCACTACAGCAACTACCCTAGTTCCAGCAGTTGTGAAGATCTCTAGCTAGACTTTTGCGGTTGTTAACACCATTCTCAGCCACTAGGGGACACACCGTTTCCCTTAGCTCTTGTGGCCTAATTGTGGGAGAAATCTCCCTTTTCCTTTAGTCGGTCTGTGTCTGGTCCTGGGGTCACCAGATTCGGCCCTGCAGGTTGTGTACTGCACAACTCTAGTGAGTTCCATTCATATAAAGTATGATGCCCTGGAATCATGCAGTGTAGTGGCTCTGCCTTTAGTTCAGCCAAGACAATCTCAGTATTTTTTTTAAACCTTAGATAAAACAGAACCCAAAATACCAAAACCAGAACCAAAAAAAAGTTTAGGTAGGAATTAATTCTTCCCCACACTATCGTATCATTCATATAAAGAATGTAAGTTCTACTAAACAAATGTCTTCCATTTGTCTGCTCTGGAGTTAGACGGACCTGGGTTCAAATCTTGACTGTATCACTTATTGGCTGTGTAACTTTGGCTGAGCAAGTTACTTTTAAGTTGTCTGAATAGGGGCTCCAGAGTCAGGTGGTCTGGGTTCAAAACCTAGTTCTACTTAGTTACTAGCTGTGTGATTTGAGAAAGATACTTAACCTATCTGGCTTCAGTTTCTTTTTCTGTACCATGGGCATATTAATGCAATCCATAGAGTTGTAAGAGCTCAATAAGATAATATATTTAGTTGCTTTTCATGGTGTCTGGCCACATAATTAACACTCAAAAGTATTGGTTATGTGTGTAGTTATTTTTATTCTCGTGTTTCTTTCCCTTTAGCAGTCAGTATATTTAATAAAGATGGTATCCCCATGGTTCAATATTTATGTGTATAAACAAATTTTGAATTCATTTTCATTATTCTAAAACTGACATATCCTCCCCCTCCAAAACAACCAAACAAACAAAACAAAAAGGAGTTCACATTAAAACAAGAGTGGATCTTCTCCTACCAGTTGGCAAAAATTAAGATTGATTATTATAGCTTTGGCAAGAGTATGGGAAATTGGGCATTCTGTACATAATTTTATTGGGAAGGTAAATTGATACATTATGTTTGGAGGGCAATTCTGGCAGTATCAGGTATATCCTTTAATCCAGGAGGTAGGAATGTAATCCGTAGAGATTATATTAACATGTGAAGACGTGTACAAGAGTGTTCAAAGCAATGTTATTTATAATAGGGAAAATTGGAAACAGTTTAAATGCCTGTTATATAAATACGAAAAAGTTATGGTTTATCCATTTAGTGTAATACAAGAAAGGCATAAAAGGAATGAGGTAGTAGTAGGGAGATTATAGCTCAAGTTGTAGAGCACATGCTTAGCATGCATGAGATCCTGGGTTCAATCCCCAGGATCCCTTCTAAAAATTAATAAATAAACCTAATTAATTACTTCTCCCCCCCCAAAAAATAATAAAAATAATGAAGTAGACCTGTCCATACCTTGACAAGATGGCCATGATATACTATTAAGTGAAAAAAGCAAAATGCTTAAGAATATGTGTAGTGTGATCCCATTTTAGAGGGAAAATCACCTCTGTGTATATATGTTTATATAAGAATAGAAAAAAGTCTGGGAGGATATATACCAAATTGTTCACAGTGGTTACCACTGAGGAATGGATTGAAGATGAAGAGAAAGGGGTCTTTGACTTTTACTTACATACTTCTGTAGTGTTTAAACTTAAGTGTTAAGTGTAAACTTAAGTGTTAAGTCAGTATGTTTTCTTGTAATTTTTTTAAAAAGAAGAAAAATAAATGGATGAGTTTACCCAGCACCAACTCCTTATCCTGCAAGAGTTCTTGGCCTTTTCTTAGCTTGGTTAGTTTAGCTTCCTGGGCTCACTGGTCCTGGTTCCTTTTCCCAACCCTGTCTGGCTTGGCAGGTATCTTGAGGTTGGGGGGTAATTCTCAGTCCCTCTGGGAATTTATATTCTAATTCTCTTCCAGAGTGTAAGCACTAGATCAAGTCCTCTGGATTCTTGGCCATATTTCATTGCTCTTTTAGATCCCCTCTGGCTCCCTTAGATGGCCATAATTTCTAATCTTCTAATGAGGAAAACACTTTCCTCACTGGCCCCAAGAGTTCTGCTTAGGGCTTTAGGCCTATATGCTCTAACCTTACACAAACTTCTCTCTTCTTGAAGATTTCCTTAGGTCCTGAACCCCTGAAAACCCTGTTTTCATCTCCTGAAAGATATGTGTCTGTCTGGTTGACCTCCTAATATTAAAGCTGGTGCTTTTCTTTGGCGAAGCTTAGAGACTTATCCTTTTATTCTAGACTGGTTCTAGCCTAGGGTTGTTAATTATAGCGTGACTCCTAGTGGCATGTACCATATTCCCAGCAGATTCTTACCTTTTGTCCTCCTTCCTGACAAAATAACAGAAGGCTTCCTTCTTCTCTTGTTTTGAAGATTTGTGTCCTCTATACCACCACTCCCCTTAGTGGACCTCCCACTGGATTCTACCTTCCAGTTTGAGGAACACATCTTGCATTTCCTTATTATCCCTTTACCTCAACCCTTCCCTAGTTCCTGAACCCTTCCACTGAGCCTTCTGGAATTAACAGTCCATCAGCTGCAGAATCTTCTTTATCTTCAGCCTCTCTTTGGGCATTTCTTTCTCCTTCTTGCTCAGAAACCTGGCTTTCCCCTGAGGATGTTTCTTTTTTACATCCCTCTCACATGGTGGCTGTTTCTTCTCCCACGGTCCTCTTACCACTGAGTATGAAGGTGAGATATGTGTCCTCCTCACTTCTCCTTGCTGCTTTCTCATTGTTCTCCCTCTTCTTCCCTAAAAAGCCTAGCTTTGAATCTCATGTCATGAGTGGTATCATCCATTATTCCTCATTGTTGTTGTAATGTACTGACTCTTAGTCATTCCACCTCATTTCTTGAGGACTTTAGCTCCTGAGTCACTGCCACTTTCTCCACTCCTCTCTCATTATCTTGACTTCTGCTCTGTCTCATTCACTGATTACTATGGACATAATCTAGAGCACTGATTCTCAACAAGGGGAGATTTTGCCCTCAGGGAACATCTAGCAATGTCTGGAGACATTTTTGGTTGTCACCATTTGTGGTGGGGGTGCTACCGGCATCTAGTTTAGTGTGTAGCATCCAGGGACACTGCTCAACATCCTATAGTGCGCAGGATGGCCCCCAAGATAAAGACTTGTCTAGTCCAAAGTGTCGGTAGTGCCACTGTTTGGAAACTGCTCTAGGGTCTACTCTGGTCTTTGTCATTGCCAATAATCTCAATCCCTCCATAATCTCAATTTTATACATCCTACATTCCAGCCATTTCCTTTTCTTATCATTCCAGCTCTTTTTCTCTACCTTGACTCAGCATTCCTTTAATTCCACAGAAACCTTCAGTCCATTGATCTTACCCTCTTTTTCATTGTCCTAATTCCTTTGATGTCCTGCTTCCTTTCCTTACCCAGCTTTTATGGTCAATCACTATAATCACTTCCTTAAATGCACTCTTGATTCTATTGCCCGTGCCTTGTGTTGTGTACTGTTAAACCCAACTTTCTACCTCTTTCATAGCTGCATTTTCACCCAAATGTAGTCAGAAAAAAAATAATAATCAGCATGCTGACTAGTGTCATTTAAATTCTTGACCAAGAACCTCAAATGTACCCTTAATACTGCTGGGCAGTCATATTATATTTCCCTAATCCCCATCATTCTAGATGACTGTTTTACACTTTCTTCTCTTTCCTTAAGTTTCCATCACCTTAAACTTGTTTCATATTTTGCTGGGGGAAAAAAGAAGAATCAATACAAAGTGAACTGTAACAGACTTACCCCTCCGCCTCTACTTACTGCAAACATCTTATATACCCTCTGATACACTGCCGTTCTATTTGTTTGCATGTATAAATTAGCCATCTGCCTATCTAAAAGTGGCCTCTCTCTTTGTGAATTAAATTCCATGTCACCTACCAAGGAAATTGCTCCAGTAACCTTCCCTTCTCTAACTTTTTGTTTTCTGTAGGTTTATCATATTAACATACAAACGTGCTATTATTTTTCCTATCTTAAAAGTTCTTCTCTTGGTGCAGCCACTATCGAGAACAGTATGGAAGTCCTTTAAAAACTAAAAATAGAGTTACCATATGATCCAGCAATCCCACTCCTGGGCATATATCTTGAAAATATGGGAACTCTAATTCGAAAGGATAACATGCAATGTTCATAGCAGCACTATTTACAGTAGCCAAGAAAGACATGGAAGCAACCTAAGTGTCCATTGACAGATGACAGATGAAGAAGATGTGGGGTTTGTGTGTGGGTGTATGTGTGTTTGTATTACTCAGCCATAAAAAAGAATGAAATAATGACATTTACAGCAACATGGATAGACCTAGATATTATCATACTAAGTGAAGTGAGTCAGACAGAGAAAGACAAATATCATATATCACTTATATGTGGGATTAAAACATGATATAAATGAACTTATTTACAAAACAGAAACAGACTCACATAGAAAACAAATGTATGGTTACCACAGGGGAAAGGATGAGGGGGATAAATAAGGAGCTTGGAATTAACAGATACACATTACTATATATAAAACAGATAAACAGCAAGGTCCTACTGTATAGCACAGGGAACTATATTCAATATCTTGTAATAACCCATAATGGAAAACAATCTGAAAATATATATATATATATATGTATAAAACTGAATCAATTTGCTTTATACCAGAAACTAACACAACACTGTAAATCAGCTATATGTTAATGAAAAAAAAAAAGATTTAGGAAAAACTGAAAAAAAAATCCTCCTCTTGATACCTTGCTTGCTCAGTAGTTACTACCCTACTTCTTTGTCCCCTTTGCTGCAAAACCTCTTTCAGGAACTTTCTATTTCCATGATGTTTAACTCCTCTTTTATAGTTCTCTCTTAAAAACCATTTCAGTGGGGTTTTGACTCTCATGCTACTAAGTCATTCTTGAAAAGGTCACTACGGGTTTTCTCGCTTTCTCAATCCAAAAGCCAATAGTTAGTTCTTGATTCTCTTCTTTTTTAGTCTATAAGCAGCCTTTGATACGGTTGGTCACCCAGTCCTTCCTGATACACTTTCTTCATTTGGCTTCCAGAGCTGTGCGCTTCCTGACTTTATTTTCTACTTTCTAACCAGAAAGTCTCCTTTGCCAATTCCTTGTCTTCTGCACTCCCTCCGAGGCTCAGTCCTTGGTCCTCTTTTATTCTCTACCCAGTTGGTGATTGCATCCAGTGTCATGGCTTTAAATGCCATTTTCACACCTATATCTCCAGCCCAGATCTTCCCAAACCCCAGACTTGTGTTTCCAACTGCTTGTTCAGCATTTCCACTTGAGAGTCTAATAATAGACATCTCAAACTCAATTTATTCAAATGGAATATTTCCTTTCCATTCTCAGCTTTATTCTCCCACAGATCTTACAAAAGCCACCTCTGTAATTAGACTCAGTGGGGAAGAAAGAAAGTTGATTTGGCCAAATGTTTCTTTAACTTTTCTCCCATGTCTACTGCCCACGTTCCCTTTCTAGGAAGGGACCAAAACAGCCTTTCACATCCCTTGGTCAGTCTTTTCTTTAGATACTTAGGTGCCCTTCTACTCTGGCTAGTGGCCTTTAGGGTGGAGTTGGGGGTGGGGGTGGTTTTTCCCTGGGATGGCTATCAGAGGGAATAAAATTCTTCTCCCCTCCTCTTCCTCTGTTTTGGTGGGTTGGAGGGCCAAAGCCTTGACAGATAATGTTTTATTATCAGCAGGTGTTCCAGATGCCCTGTAACCAGAGCCTAGATTTAGGCCTTCCTTCATCCCCTCACCTGGAGATGAACCCTGAAGTAGCTGTTCTGTTCCCTAAGGTCAGCCTGGTGTCAGGGCTGCCTGTTCTCGCCTCCTAAGTGAGCCTGAGGATAAGGGTTTAGCAAACTCAGTGGGAGTCTTAAACCCACAAGATTATGGTTTCCTGCAAGGAAGTGGAGAGTGTATCTGTTAGGAAATACTTAATTAGGCAACCAGGGCATTCTCTCCTCCTCTGTGAAGCCTGGATCCAAAGGAGTGTGAGATGTACTGTACCTAGAAATGATCCAGACATCTTCTAGTCCCTGGACTGCAGCTGGGAGAGCAGACAAGGAGTGCAGAAATCCTAGGCTCAGGGACTAAGTGTCTCGAGGAGCAGCTTTTAGCCTCAAGCCTGATCACATCTATTTAGGAAAATTCCCTCCTTATCAGACCTGTCTTGACTCCTCTGCAGAGTCACACTGCTCTCTTTCTCCAGAGCTCTCCTCCCACCACCACCCTCAGCTCCCCAGTTGTGCAGCCACACTCCTGAGTCAAGGTCTGATTGAAGTGTATCTTTAACCTCCACTTTTTCTCCTTGTATTCCATCTTTTTCTGGTATCTCTTTAATGCCTCGTTAGGCCTGCTTAGTTTTCCTTAGTCACTGGATTTTAGAATCATTGTTGGACAACTTTGAGTCCCATCCCTCCATCACCACCCAAGCCATGAGTGAGGCAGGTACCTTGTTGTGAATGAGAATTTTGAGCTGAGCTGGTAGCAGATAACTCAGGCCTAGCAATTAACCTGCTAGGACTTCAACTTCCTAACCCTGAAGCCAGCCAGGCTTCTTGGCTTTCTGGGAAGTGACTTCATAGCCAGAATTTTTTTTTTCTTAGAACCTCAGACTTCTTGGAATCGGTGCCCTTCTTTAAACTCAGGGTCCAGGGTGGCCAGGTGCTGGTACAAGTCTGAAGAACGTTTCCCTCAACGAGTTTGCCATGCTTGGACTTTAATAGTCACTGCGATATTGTGTTAAATATGTTTTACTTTTATATTTGGATGTTTGATTTGATTTGGTTTTCACTGTCTTTTAAAATTTTTTACTATAAAATATTTAATACATACAAAGAAAATATATGGCATATATAAGGAATAAAGGATAATAAACACCATGTCTCTGCTACTTGCTGCATTTTTAAACATTAAACAATAATATTCAGTTCCTTGTCCCCTCACTTCTCCTTTCCTGTTTGCCCTCAATGGGATGATTAAAAATAGTGGAAGAGCAATGGGAGAAGCCTTGACGGTCATTCTATTCCCTTATTCTCTGAAAGTGGCCCCAGGCCTACGTCTATCCAGTGGGAATTTAGGCATTGACCATTGGTGTTGCTTTTGTAACAGGAAAGCTGTTCAGGACACAGTTTATCCCCCTCAGTTCTCCCCCCTCAATAAAATAGAATATCTCTTGAAGATGCATCTTCCAAGCAGATCTCTGACAGCTTTGTTTTCTTCTTCTGGCCATTTTTACCTCCCTCTTGCCCTTGCCCTCCCTAAACTTAGAGTTCTACAATGATTTAGATGGTACCAGGACTTCTTTACTGATTTTTTTAATCCTAATCCATTTCATCAGGCTCCCACCAGCTCACTGTCTAAACTGCCCTGGTTTGCCTGCCAGGTTCAGCCACATGGGCAGAAGAAAGGCAGCTTTCCCTCCTCCCTGGGTGTGTTTGATATTAGTAGTATCTGCTACAGCAGGCTCATGGAAATCAGCAGCTATGGGCTTTACAGAATTAAGATTATATGTACTCTGAACTCTTTTTTTTTTTTAATGGAGGTACTGGGGATTGAACTCAGCATCTTGTGCATGTTAAGCACACACTCTCCCACTAAGCTGTACCCTCCCCCTGACATACTCTGAACTCTTAAGGAATTTATAACCCAGTAGGATGTTAATATATACAAATAAACATAGTATATTATAAACATGTCTCAATAAGCTCATTTATTTAAAGGGTTATCTCAGTAATTAACTGTAAGGAAGAAAATTAGCTTAAGTAAAAAGGAAATTTACTGAAATGGCACAGGGAGATCTGTCAATACCTAATTTCAGGCCACCTAGCCATGTCTCACAGGATCTAGAAAGGTAGCATCTTTCTCTGGGATCTTAAGATTGCTCATCCCTACCCCTCACAGCGACCTGCTCGCCAGTTTGTTTCTGCCCCTACAAGCTATTAACTGACATGTGGCTTTGGCTTACCTTTTTGCTAACTCTGACTAGATCTGTGTGGCCTTTCTAAGTGAGCATCCACTGTGTCCAATGAGAGTCTTTCCAGCAGGAATTTTTTTACCCTGGGGTGTATGGATCCTTTGAGAATTCATGTTTAGAATTCAGGGTCTCACAAACTGGGTTGGGGGAAAATTGCATCTTTATTTTGTTAACCTATAACTGAAATTTAGCATTTCCTTCTGTTACAAATGTAAGCAAGATCAGAATAGCTATCATCCAAAAGTCTACAAATAATAAATGATAGGGAGAGTGCGGAACAAAGGGAACCCTCTTAGATTGTTGGCAGGAGTGTAAATTGGTGCAACCACTGTGGAAAACAGGAGGTTCCCTAAAAAGCTAAAAATAGAGTTACCATATGATCCAGCAATTCCACTCCTGGGCATATATCCTGAAAATATGAAAACTCTACTTTGAAAAGATACATGCACCCCAATGATCATAGCAGCATTATTTACAGTTGCCAACACATGGAAACAAGCCAGGTGCCCATCAACATACAATTGGCTTAAGAAGATTTGGTTATATGTATACACAATGGAATATTACTCAACCATAAAAAGAATGAAATAATTGCTATTTGCAGCAACATGGATGCACCTAGAGAATATCATACTAAATGAAGTAAGTCAGAGAAAGACAAATATTATATGGTATCACTTATATGTGGAATCTAAAAAATAATACAAATGAATCTATATACAAAACAGAAACAGACTCACAGACATGGAAAACAAACTTATGGTTACAAAAGGGGAAAGGGAGGGTGGGGAAGGATAAATTAGGAGTATGAGATTAATAGATACAATCTACTATACATAAAATAGATAAGCAACAAGGATTTAGTATTTAGCACAGGGAACTATATTCAATATCTTATAATAACCTGTAATAGAAAGTAATCTGAAAAATATATGTATAATGATAACTTTTCTGTACACCTGAAACTAACACAATATTGTAAATCAACTACATTTCAATAAAAAGTAATAAATATAAGTAAAAACTACCATGTCAGCAGTATCTGTGACTTATTCATCAATAGAAATCACAGCTATTTTCATATCATTTTATAGTTGCTGCAAGTATCATGAAATATAGTTCATGCTCACCACTACTTGAAATTATGGTGGTTATTTGACCCACTACTAGATCTGGTAATGTAATGTATTAATAAAGAAGTACATGTATTGTATTGATGTATTATTCTGTTATACATTTAAAAAATATTTGAATACAGCATTTTAATTTGTTTCCTTTGTAATCATATATTTTATTGTATGCATTTAAAAAAGGTCCCAGCCTTCACCAGACTGCAGAGGAGTCCATGGCACACACAAAAAGCTAAGAATCCATGCTCTATGACTTTTGGGTCACACTTCCAATGTAGAGAATCTGGTTGGTCTAGAGATTGACTTCTCTTGGGTCAGGTGTCCATCCTTGGTCTAATTAGTTGGAGCCAGGGGATCAGGGTTGCACAGTATAGATATGATCCCCTCATCTTGCCCTTTCAAAGGGGACTATTAGTGAATAGGACATACTTCTAAAGAAGGGAGCTTAACTGAGTTGGCCACCTTATTTACTTCATAGTCGTTTGTCATTAGTATTTCACATTCAGAACAGTTTTCTCCCATAGTCATATTGTACCATCCACCTAGAAAATAGGTGCTATTGATCATCAGTTGAACCAGGCAACAGAGAGGGTAGATCAGTATGAATCTAGAAAGAGCCCTACTGATGGTACCAAGTAGCCTCATATTAGTGTGGTAAGAAAACACAGTTGGTAATTGGAATAATAGCAAAGTTTTGATGTTGAATGAAAAAAATATACTCTCCTCTCCCTTCCAACCCAGGATCCTGGATCCTGGAAGAGCTACTCCTTCCACACTCATTTTCTCCAAATTATAGATTGTTTCATGTCGAACTTGTCATGAGTAGGCCCAGGATATTCATCTAGGATATGCAGAGTACCAGGAGAACAGCATGATACTTATACTTGCTCAAAGAAGGGCAAGGGAGATTAGTGCTGAGGATATATGCATTCTTCTAACCTGGGGCTGAGTTAGGAATTTGAGTGCAGAGATTTCCAGAGAATCTCATTTTCCTGGGATAAACACACAAATGTAGTTGCAAAACATCTTTCCCCACATGACACTGCTTCTCCTTGCCAGCTTGCCTATAGTTGCGTCATTAATTCTGATAGGCCTGGAGGCACTGATTTGGGCTGGGGCTATTAGTTGGCCGGTTCCTATGGATTTACGTTCTATTTTTCGATTCAACATGCTGTTCTTCAGTAAAAAATTTTAAAAAATGCGGTTCTGATTTAACAGACATACCTTTACCCCAGCCCCACCCCCCCAGATCCACCCCTGGCATTGCTTCTGTTTGCCTCTAAGAGCAGGGAGTTTTGAAGGTGGGGCTGGGAAATCAGACAAGAAAAATCCTGCCTGCTTTCTGCTGTTCTCTTCAGAGCAAACTGTGCATAGACCTTTATCATAGAACTGAATGCATTTTGCCAAACCTACAATCATTCATTTATTGCTTTGGACCTAGAACAGTCTGGCTTAGAGAAGGTGCCAGGTTAGTGATTCTTGAATGAATAAATGTGTTTGTTTCTGTGGCTTGAGACTTTTTCCCTGATTCTACTTTTCAACTATTAATGATCTCCTGCTATTAAAGGATTGATTCCGTGTGTGTCTATACATACACCCTGTTCATTTAATAAAGAATTTGAAGCAGCTTTTGAAATAATCCTTTCAATTTTATTATCTCCCAGTCCTGGAAAACAGTGTCCCAGAGAGTTTGCTACTGAATCTATTTACTATAGTCTAATGTAGCATCCTAATGTAGTCCTCAGTCCGGCTGCAGCAGGAAGCAGCCTAGGGATGGCCAGGTTCAATGAGGGAGAAGCTCAGACTACAGGAAGCGGCCATCTGAGAATCTCAGGGCACTGGATTTGAAAGGTGCTGAGGGCTCAGCACTTCCAGGGGTGCTAGTTATTCCTTCTCTGCAGGACTTAAGGAGGCTCTTGCCTCCCTATCCCTATCTCCCACCCAACCTCCATCCCAGTATGTCCCTTGCCCAACACTGACTGTTCTTGCTTTTAGAATGCTGATATGAATAGCTTTATAAGGAAAGAACTTGCTGAAATGGCTCTGAGGCTGTGCTGTTTGCCCTAGCTTAAACTCTGCTGGGCTGTGAGCATGGGAATCTAGGACTGCAAAAGGGAGAACTAAGATGTCCCCAGAGTTCCAATCTCTTGCTTTTCGGACTCAGTGAGAGATTGGCAGCCAAGGATTCATCTCTAATTGGGCTAGTTGGAGAGGGTCCTCAGCCAGGACTGGGATAAACCTCTATCCCAAAGCTCTGCAGCAAATATAGCCTATAACCTCCACGAGGCAGTGGCCATGTCTGTACCCCCAAACTGAATTCCTAGCACATACTTCAGGGCTGGGCACGTAGCAGATACTCAGTAAATATTTGCTGAATGAACCTGATCTCTAGGAGCTCACAGCCTAGTGGGAAAGATAGGAAACAAGTAAACAAATAATTGAAAATTATTATGACTGTTTTAAGGGAAAAGAATAGAGGGCTATAAGAACAAGTAGATGATGTGGTGAGGGGGCCAGAAGAAGTGACATTTAAACTGAGGTCTGAAAGCTGAGAAGGAACCAGCCACTTGTAGAGTAGGAGGAGACAGATGCATAGACGAGACCCTTAAGCCCCTGGCCAGTGATTAGTAATACTGAGGAGGAAGTCTAAGTCTGCCTGCCTGTTTATCTAGATTCTTGTAGGAGATTTGTAGGAAAAAAGAAGGGGTCTACTGTTGATTCATGGTTCGTCTGTTCACCACTGCCCCCACCCCACACCGTCCCTTACGTATCCAGGTTGGGTTTGTAATGCCTTAGACCCAGTGTTACTAACTGGGAATCAAAGGCTCCAGTGTGTGCCTGGCCATAAGAACAATTATTTGTTTATGTATCTGACTCCCCAGCCAGACTATGAGCTCCTTGAAGGCAGTGAACTCCATCTTATCCTTAGGACACAGCACACTATCTATAGGCATAGTTCACAGTTTTGTTTAATGGCTGAATTAATAATAGCAGTTAATATTTATTGAGTGCTTTCTATGTACCAGGTGGTATACTGAGCACTTCACCAGCATTACCTCATTTAATCCTCTTAATTACTCTCAAATGCAGGTAGTGTTCTTATTCCCATTGTACAACTGGAGAAACTAAGGCTTAGAAAGGTAAAGTAATAGACTTGGGATCTGAGTGCAAGCAGTTCAACTCCAGAGCCCACGCTCTTTTGCCAGATTAAAATGCTTCTCTGATTCCCTTCAAGTAGCTGATTTCCTTGGAAATCTCAAGGGAGTGGAATTAATGTCACATACATGATCTCACTAAACAATCCTCACAACCACCTTCGTTGATAGAAGTTATTCTACTCAAAATTTATAGAGAGAAAATTGAGACTCGAAGAGATTAAGACACTTGACCAAGATCATAGAAAGAATATGTAAGTGATGGGCTTTTTTTTCCCATCTTGTGATACAGCCACTTTATTTTTTAAAATATTTTTATTGAGTTATAGTCATTTTACAATATTGTGTCAAATTCCAGTGTAGAGCACAATTTTTCAGTTATTCATGAACATACATATATTCATTGTCACATTTTTTTTCACTGTGAGCTACCACAAGATCTTGTCTATATTTCCCTGTGCTATACAGTATAATCTTGTTTATCTGTTTTGAAATCCCAGTCTGTCCCTTCCCACTCCCTGCCCCCTTGGCAACCACAAGTTTGTATTCTATGTCTATGAGTCTGTTTCTGTTTTGTATTTATGTTTTTGTTTTGTTTTGTTTTGTTAGATTCCACATATGAGCGATCTTACATGGTATTTTTCTTTCTCTTTCTGGCTTACTTCACTTAGAATGACATTCTCCAGGAACATCCATGTTGCTGCAAATGGCGTTATGTTGTCAGTTTTTATGGCTGAATAGTATTCCATTGTATAAATATACCACATCTAATGATGGGCTCATTTTTAGAGCCAGGCCCTTGTGACCTGGAGCCTGTGCTCTGCCTCCATTCTGTGCTAACTCCAGTCACTCAGCCACGAGGCAGGAGTCTGCTCCACTGGCTGTGCTAATGTCCTTTAAAAGTCGTCCAGGCCTGTTGAGAGCCTGAGATAGATTCCTGAAAGAGGGAACAGAGTGGAGAACAGGCAGAAGAGAGTGCGGGAGTAGAGACTTTATCTTTTATTTTTTAATCTTTTTGAAAAATTGAGATATAATTCACATACCATAACATTTAGCAAAAAGTATACACCAAAAGTGTACAGTTCTGTGGTTTTAGAATAGTCACAAGATTGTGTAACTATAACTACTGTCTAATTCCAGAGCCTTTTCATCACCCCCAGAAAGAAGCCCTGTACCCTTTTGCAGTCATTTTTCATTCCCCATATTCTTGGAAATCACTAAGCTGCTTTCTGTCTCTATATGGATTTACCTACCCAGAATATTTCATATAAATGGAATCATACAATATATGGTCTTTTGTGTCTGACTTCTTTCACTTAGCTTTGTTTTCAAGGGCCATCCATTGAAGCAGGTATCAGTCCTTTATTCCTTTCTAAGGCAAAATAATATGTCATTATATGAATGTACCACATTTTGTTTATTCATTTGTCAGTTGATAGTTGGATTGTTTCCATTTTTGGATTATAATGAATAAAGCTGCTATGAATATTCATGTGTGAGTTTTTGTATGTGCATATGTTTTCAGTTCTCTGGGGCATATACCTAGGAGTGCAATTGCTGGGTCATATAGTAACTTTATTTAACTTTTAGAGGAACTGCCAAATTGTTTTTATTCCATTAATAAACTTTTAAAATCAAAGTATAAGATGCATACAGACAAGTGCTCATATCATAAGCATACAGGTTGATGAATTATTACAAAATGAACACAGCCATTGTAATCAGCACCCAAATCAAGAACTAGAAAGTTTCTAGTACTCAGTACATACTGCCTCCAAAGGGTCACTTTTCCTAACTTCTAATATGGTAGATTAATTTTATCTTTTGAACTTCATATAAATCAAATTATATGATACATACATCATATATATGATATATACTCTTCTGTGTCTGACTTCTTTCACTCAACAAAATTTTTTATGAAATTCATTGATGTTAGCAGTACTTTGTTAATTTTCATTTCTATATAACATTTTTTTAAGACTATACCACAATTTATTTTTCCATTTGTGTAAGATATGTACATAGAATTGGAAAGATTGCTTGCATATGTTTAGATTAGTAGATCTTGCCAAACAGTTTTCCAAAGTGACTATATCAATTTATACTCACATAAGCAGTACATAAGAGTTCTGGTTGTACCACATCCTTGTCAACACTTGTGTCATCTGTCTTTTTCCTTTTAGCCATTACAGTGAATGTGTAGTGGTAGCCTATTGTGGTTTCTTAACTTCCCTAGTGACTAATGAGGTTCTATACATTTTCATGTATTTATGATCATTTAGATGTGTCCAAGCCTTTTGTCAATTTTCTACTGGGTTATTTATCTTTTTCTTACTGACTTTTCAGAGTTCTTCAAATATTCTGTAAATGAGTCCTTTGTTGATTATATGTATTGCAAACATTTTCTCCCACTTTATAACTTGCTTTTTTGCTCTCTTATTGTATCTTCTAATGAACGGAAGGTCCTAACTTTGATGTAGTCCACTTTATCAATCTTTTCCTTTATGATTTGTGTTCGATTAAGAAATCTTTACCTACCCAAGGTCAGAAGATTAGGCCCTTACCGTGAATGTGTGTTATGGGGAGATGGTGCATCATCACCCTACAGAGTAAGATTTCGAGGGGAAGAGAGGACACTGTGTCACCCTACAAGGAGCAGGCAGCAGGCGGGGTAGGAGTGGGGAGCCCATGAGATCACAGTCTCCATGGGCTGTGTTCCCAGCTGTCAAGCGTGTAATGGGGAGTGAAAGAAAATCCCTTTGGTGGTAGAGATCCTACAGATAATACTGCTGGGTCCTCTAAATCACCTCTGTGTCCTATAGACCCAGCTGACTGTCCTCTCTTCTCCACTAAAACAGGGGGCAAATGAAATGTGCAGTCCTGCATAGTGCTCATGCACAGGGCAGGGATCATGAGCTTTCAGAGCCAGATGCCTGCTCTGTAGCTGCGATTTTCTTTTTGTTACTAAACCTGATGCTTTTTTCTTTTTGGTTTTCACCACCTGGTTTCATTTCCATTTGAAGAAAGGATGGTGAGGTGGCTGACTTTGAGAAACAGGCTTAACTATCCTCCAGACCAGTTGTCCCCTAATAGGCTGGTTGGAGCCCCCTCCCTGAGCCAGAGCTGACAGGAGCTGCTTGTTCTTCTTGGGAAAGGGGTGGGAGTAGAGAAAGAAGGAATGAGAGTTGCTACTGCACTTTCTGAGGGGCTCTGAGGATTCCTCCCCCCAAGGAAACCACTTTCGTCCCCCCAGCCCCTTTGCTGCTTGTTAGTTAGAAAGCCATGGTTTGTGCTGGGGCTGGGTGGAGCTTCGGGGACAGTTTGGGCTCTGGCCCTCCAAAGGGGAGGGGTTGGTTATGGAGCAAGCAAAGGGTCACAGCTTAGGCTGTACCATTTGCTTGTCACCTTGAGAAGTTCCACCTTGTCTAGCAAAACCTCCTTTCAGAAGCAGCCACCACAAAGGGCTCTTATGAGTGCAGCAGCCCCTGCCCCCACCTTCACTTCCACTCCCTTTACCATTATTTTTCTTTTGGGGCAGAGCTGAGGGGCCTTCCTGCTATGACTTTGAGGGGCTGTACTTGTTTTAAAAGGAGATTTAGCGTCTGGAGCCTCCCCATACCAGAGATTCATTATTCTGATTTTCTAGTTAGAGGACACTCAAGGGGTTAAGTAAAGCGTTCCTTCTCTGGGGCAGGGGGTGTTTTGTCTTTTCCCCTCTATCAGTCTCTTGAGCTATTTGAAGATTTAAGAAAGAAAGTGAGAGAGTTACATTCTAGTACCACTAGGTCTCAGAGCAGGAATCAGCCTCCTCCTGGGGAGTGAGAGGTGGGGGATGGGAGGGAGGACTAGATGTCTCACTGGGTGATTTTAAGATGCAGTATAGTGTAGTGGTTGAAGTGTATGTTCTGAAGTTCAGCTTCCTGGGCCTTCTACTTCCCCATTTTTTTAAAAAATATTAAAAAAACTATTCAGTTTCATTAATTAACATACATTAATTAAGTTCATAAATTGTCTAAATAAAGCCTTTCACAGTGAAATGTATGATCCTAGATCAAAATACAGATTACAAAAATTCAGAAACGTTCTTGTTCTTCTGATATAAGGATCTGAGAATTATGATTTCTATGGTTTACAAAATAGAGGCTAATTATTTGGTAAACATGGATATATATTAATTTTATGACCTTTTAGAGAAGGGTTACCTATACTTTTCTTGATTATCTGTGAAGATGTCTTTATTTCAACCATGTCAACTAATATTAATGAATTCTATTGCTTTTATGAAAATACATAGGATTTTAATGAACAGCCCCAGCACAAACCATGGCTTTCTAACTAACAGGCAGCACAGGGGCTGAGGGGTCAAAAGTGGTTTCCTGGGTGGCAGGAATCCCCAGAGCCCCTCAGAAAGTGCCATAGCAGCTCTCATTCCTTCTTTCTCTACTCCCACCCCTTCTCCAAGAAAAACAAGCAGCTCCTGTCAGCAGTCTTTTTATCCTTAAAAAGCAGTGACACAACCATGTAAAATTTAGAGTGGTCCTCTTTCTTACCTTAATGCAAAGAATGATTCCCTGAACACTTAGCTAGTGGTTGTCAGTAGCTAATATCATACTTTTTAGCTGTGGCCTTGGTCAAGTTTCATAACCTCTCTGAGCCCTTGTTTTCTCATATGTTAAATGAGAATGATTTTAGTGCCTCCCTGACAGGGTTACTGTGGAGATTAATTGGATAATGCATTAAGATGCTTAGCCTAGGGGGAGGGCATAGCTCACGCGGTTGAGTGCATGCTTACCATGCACAAGGTCCTGGGTTCAATCCCCAGAACCTCCTCTAAAAATAAATAAATAAACAAACAAACCTGACTACCTCCCTCTCCCCACAAAATAGTAAAATAAATAAAGATGCTTAGACTAGTACCTAGTATGTTGGAAACCATTCCAAAATCTTAATCTTACTAACGTTATTCAAGCCTCCTGTTTGGACCTCTATAGTCTTTCTTCCCATCTCCCTTCTCTTCTGACTGTGCAGTTCAGGGAGCTACTTAGGCCTCAAGCAGAACCAGAAAAGTCTGGACTTTTATCTCAAATTGTTTTGAACTCTGTACCTATCTTATCTCAATTGCATTTCCAGCACCGTGAGGGAGATTGAGGTAGCAAAATTATCCTATTGTGAAGGGCGAGCCACAAAGAAAGTGATGTGGGGATTTGACTGGATTGCACGCATGCATGCTTGAATATGTGAATGTGTGCATGCATCCATTCTTCCACCTTGTTTTAAAAGGGGGCAGGCCAGAGGTGGACTCTATTTAATTTGCAGGATCTCACACACAAAATGAAATTCAGGTCTGTCTGTGTTGTTTCCTTAGCAGAGCTCAGTGCAGAGTGGGTGGTTGGGTGTGCAGAAACAAGAGGCCAGTGGGAGAGCATAGCGAGGTCAGCCACAGCAGGGCAGGGTGGTCAGGGCAGGCCTTGTGCAGCGACACAGACCCAACAAAACCAAACCAGACCAAACACAGGAGCAAGTCAGCTGTCTTGTCCACTTCACATATACTCTCAAGGGCAGCATGCTTTGTATCCTCTAAGTACTGGGTCTCTCCCAAGTCACCAAGGTTTGTGATCAGTGAACTGAGAGGACTCGGAGGGTTACTCTGTGAGGGACGACACAGAGGGACCCCTTGGGGTTGGATCTTGCCTGAAATACTTCATCCAAGTGAGCTGCTATGGAAAAACTTCCAGTGAGGAGAAGAGAGAGTGAACTGGTTGTCCTTTAAAAACCCGGACATCACCACCACATCTCTTTCTCTGTCCTTTATGTAAACTTTTGGGTTTTTTAATCTCAGACTCTGAATAAACTGTGAGATTTATCCCATCAAAAATATATGGCTAACTATTTGGATGATGTTTCTGCAGGCCACATTTTTCTGCTTTTCAGATACCCTTTACTGAGTGTATATCCTTTAAAATGGGCATGCCATAGCAAACCTCTTGCACAGCCCACACTGGGAGCAGGAAACAGTGGTGACAAAGGGTTCCTGGTAGAATCATTGTTGGACAAGTTGGGCTGTGTGAAATACTTAAGCTAAAAATTTTTAGGGAGTAGCTGTTTGTGCTTTGTGTGCTTCTAGAATAGGAAGATTTACTGTCCACTATTATACCCATCCATCCCCGACCCAAAAAAGAGGATGAAGAGAATGAAAATGAAACCTTGGCCTCTTGGTTAGGTTCTGAACATGAGGAGAGTAAAGGAGATCTGTGAGAGGCAACAACAGCAGTTTGGGGGAGGTAAGGAGACATAACATATATGGAGCAGACATCCTTTACATGTGCTATCTCATGTAACCCTTCTATCAGTCTCATAAAAGTAGATATTGATCTCCTCATTGTACTGGTGAGGGTACGGGGGCTGAAAGAGGTTGGTAACATAACTGCTAACTGGCAAAGCCAGGATTTAAAGCCAGGACCTTCTGATACAAAAGCCATGTGGCCTTGGTCCTTACCAGAGACTGAGGATTGGACTTGTGTGGTGATGGTGGACAGTGACTACCCACAGCGTAATGTGATCATATCTCCCCTGACCTGGGCTTTGACTAGTCACTGAATTGTTAGATCATATTCTTTAGGATGCAGTGGGGCAAGGTTAATAACTGGATCAGACCCTGGCTTTTCTATGCAGTAGAGCATGAGAGTATTTCTTGAGCCTCCTTTGCCTTCAGAGGGAGGGGACAGACATTTCTTGGGTACTTATTCTACTCTCTCATTTAATCCTTTTATGAACTCTATGATGTAGATGTTAGTCTCAGTCTGCTCCCCAGCCCCCAGATCTACCCAACCCTCCATCTTTCTTTCTCTTTCTTAAAATGACATTGATTAACTATAATAACTTGCCCAAAGTGTCACAACTGACAATTAGAAGACCTTACGTACAAATCCAAATCTTTGAGTCTCCAAAACCAGAACTTAAATAGCATTTCTACTTCTCTTTTTTTTTTTCTGAGAATTTCCCCCCAATTCCTGGATAGTTTTGCTTCTTCCTCTTTGAGAAGCCACTTTCAGCTTTCTCTTTTTAAACCTTTTTGATACTTTCCTTGGGCTTTGGGTTCACCTTTCCCTCTGACTCTCCCTCTTTTACTACCCAAGCTGAGTCTGTGTTATGGACCCAGGGGCCATTTCAGTTTATCTCTGATTTAGGGATTTTATTTTAGGGTTCTGGATCATCTCTCTGTAACATCTACCTTATGCCCTGGAGTAGAGTTATCCTTAACTCCTTTCACATCCTACACCCAACCCATCAACAAATCCTATTGGGCATATCTTCAGATATATCCAGAACCTGACCACTTCTCACCACCTGCACTGTTCCACCCAGGCTGCAGCTACCTTCGTCTCCTACTTGGTTATTGTAGCAGACTCCTAAAAAATTTGCCCACTTCTTGTCTTTCTATACTCAAAGCGATCTTTTGAAATGTAAACCAGACCATTTCACTCTTCTGCTTATAAACTTTAATAGCTTCCAATCTTACAGAATGAAAGATCATATACTACATTATCTCATGACTTCAAAAAAACACACAGATTCATATCCACCTACCTGCCATGCTCTTCCTCTGTTATGGGGTGACCATCTAATTTATCATCCAAATTGGGACACCTGTAAGAGAGAAAAGGAGCTCTATTAATAAATGACAACAAGCATAAACTGGGACTGACCCAGGCAAACTGGGAATCTGGTCACTTGATCTAGATACCCACATGGATCATTCTCTTACTTCCCTTTAGGTCTTTTTAAAGTGTTACCTCTCAGTGAGGCCTTTTTTGACCTCTGTTTAAAATTGCAGCACATTCCTGCCCTTTTCCCATAATGCCTCTGCTGATTTGTTTTTCTCTGTGGTGCTAAAACCATGTGATAGAGTATATGTTTCAATTAGCTGGGTCTGTCCTTAGTCTCCCTTCTCTAAAATGTAAACTTCAGGAAGGCAGGGGATTTTTATCTCTTTTATTCACCCCAGCATCCACATCATTCTGAACATTGGAGGTTATCAGTAAATATTTACCAAATGAATGGATGGTTGGGGGAGGAATTCTATTCTGAAGAGTCTTTCTTCTTAGAGCCCTCTTCCTGAACCATTTTTCTTTCCTTTTCTTTTTTTCTATTTATTTTGGTAACCCTTTAGTAATTTGAGACCTTAGAAGGGTTTTCTAATGCGTTCTTACCCCTAAGAAGAGCTAATGATGAAAATTACCATGATTTCCTAACCTGAGCCTTGAACCCCCTAGGGAGGGAAGTTTGTATCCAGTATAGCAGAGTTTAACACACTGCAAGAGGGAGGAGAGGATTCTTACCCTTAGGAGGTCACATACTGTGGGCCCTGCCCTGGAGGTTGTGATATTGTGACAGTCAGTGTTAGGGCCTTGGGTCTGTGCCAGCTTCTGGGGCTGGTGCAGGAACCAAAGACCTATTCAGGGCTGATGCCAGGAGCTCCAGCATGCTCATTTCTCCTTTCTCTTCTATCTTTAAACCTGTATGTGTCACCTGTGGGTCCATACTGAGTAGGATGAGCAGTATATCGGGGGCCAGTCTTTCCTTACCCAGGATTCTCAAAGTTTGTTTTCTGAAGCAGCCTCAGAGGAAAGGAGGTGAGATGGGGGTGGGGAGTAGGGGTGAGATCAGACCTTTTATTTCTAGTTGAAAGTGGCAATTGGGATTGCTCCAGCAGATCCTGTTGGGATTAGAGAGTAGGAGGGGGTCTTGGGATTTCCAGACCACTGAGAGTGAGTTTTAGACTCAGTGAAGATGGGAGTTATTGTAAAAGGATGGGCATTTAGGGCCTAGGAACCAAGATGGCTGCCATAGGGACATGAAGGGGAAATAAAGTGGCCTTTGTGATTTCTGTAACTTTGGTTTTTCTAATGCTTCTGATATGGCCATATAGCAGGGGCCAGAGTCCTAGTGAATTGGATGTTGGAGAGTAACATAGCTGTGGGAGACAGGAGAGTGATGTGGACCCTGTGGCTATGATAGAGTCACAGTACTGGCAGTAAGTAGTGAAGAGGTTCTAAATGTAGCAGAAAACCTAAAAAGGGAAGCCTAGAGGAATCTTCTGATTCCTCACTGTCGTATCAGTAATAGTTTGAAGCCAAGGAAGCCTTGGCAAGCAGTTGTATAGCAGAAAAAGCTACTTTGTAAAGCAAAGGGAATTCCCATGGACATATCCTTGATTCAGAAAAGTCCTTTGCAGTCTGGTGGATATGAATTTAGCCTTCCAGTCTGCTTTTCCATGAGATACACCCACCTGTCCTGTCTTTTCACACCTTTGTGCCTCAAATACTTCCACCACATTGTCTAACTTTGCGAGGCTTAACTCAACATCACCACCTCCGAAGTGTTTTGCAGGACTCTCAGTGGGACTTTCTTCCTTTCTTCTTCTCTGGGTTCTTATTACCCTTTGTTTATAACTCTGTTATAATGCTTGAAAAAACACAAATATACAGGTTCCCCTGCTCTCTGAAAGTAGAACTCTCTATGAAACCTTTTGTAAGCTGAAATGGCATAAAGTGAAGAAGCAATGACCTGCTTTCTAGGAGGCACTCTTTTTTTGGGGGGGGGCTGAGGTAATTAGGTTTACTTATTTAATTTTTTTTTAATGGAGGTACTGGGGATTGAGCCCAGGACCTAGTACATGCTAAGTATATGCTCTATCACTTGAGCTATACCCTCCCTGAATGACCTGTTTTTCTAAAGCGGAAATCTTTGAATTTCTTCCAGTTACTGAAAACAGGTACTAATGTAGGCTTTTCCAAAAAACAAGGTGGCATAAAGCAAACTTTCAGAAAGTGAGAGAGACCTGAATCTGCCTCTCTTCCACATATGAATATAAACTCTTTTTTTGAGTTGGGGCCTCTGACTTATCTATCTTTGTACCGACTCTGTCCTCTGAGGAGGGAAGGACTGGGTGTACACTTCTCCCTCCTCAGTCCCACAGGGCCTGGCACATAGTAGACTCTCAATAGCTTCTTTGCTGAGTAGAATTGATTCTGAGTTAATCAGATGAACACATTATACAGGAGACTGACCTGGCTCTTCTCCCTTCCCCACTCTGGGCAGTGACCTGCTTGTGGCTGGTACACCTTGCTCCTGGCTCAGGTGTACTTATAGCAGGGGGCACTGCTGTTTGCTTTTCTTAGTCCTGACTCCAGCTTCTCCCTTTGATCTCCGCTGCCTGCCCAAGCTCGCCCCTACCATTGTCCTGCACAGGGAGCTAATGTCCCTCCTTCCCAGGCTCAGGCCTCTCCACCTCTCTTCCTTAGCATGTTCTGAGAATGATGCCCAAGGAATCAGTGATGATGGGGAATGGCTAGAATAGGATTGATGACGCAGCCTTTCAGCCCTCCTCTGCCCCTCCCCCGAGGGTTCCACGTGGGGCCAGCTGACTCCTTTTTCTTGTCCCTTGAGAAAGCTTGTTCCTGAGCTGGATGGGAATATAGGCAGATGCTCTGTGATGTGAGGGATTAAGGGTTGTAATCCTGGGGAAGGCTGTACTGCCCTTTAGTCTAAAATTCTGCTGTTCAGAGAAGTAAATAGGGTAGTCATCATATGTGTGGGCCCTGAAGCCAGACTGTCTGGATTCTAATCCTGTTCCACCACTCACTAGCTGTGACTGCCTTAGCAAGATGGAGTCGGACTCATGCCTACCATATTCCTTCATTCACGCATAGTTGTTGAGCCTCTCCTATGGGCCAGGTTGTTCTAGGTGCCAGGGAAATAGCAGTGAATAACACAAAATGTGTTAATGCATTTAAATACATAGAATAGTGTCTAGCACATAGTAAATATGTGGCAATGTACCAATATTCTCTTCCTAGTACTTTTCTGAGACTAGATCCTTGGGTGGGATGGCAGCAACTGCAGGACCAGACCTCTCTGAGAAGGGAAAGGATAGAAGGGCTAAGATAAAGGTTCTGGATTTGGACTTAGGTCCAGGACATCACTAGCTTTAGTGGCCATTTATTTCTGATACTTCATTTTGAGGCTTAATACCTGAGTCGGCTAAAGGTCACCCTGGAAATTTTATGAGTCTGTTTAGTTCATAGAAAGGGCAGGAGGAGATGACCTTGCCCTGCCTAGATTCTGCCTAGCCCGTTTGTACGGACAGCACAGTGCCTACTAAGCCGTGTGTGGATGGCCCTAAGAGAGGCCACAATCCCTGGGCAGTGTGAAGGGGGATCCTAGAGATGTGAGCTGTGAGGATGGGGAAGCTGTTTGCTTCTCTGCTATCAGGGCTCTCTGGCCATAGAGTAGAGAACCTTCTGCTGGAAGAGGTGGCTTGGCAGTTGGAGAGCTGAACTGAGGAAGGAGAGCGAGGTAAGGTAGATGTACATGGTCAGTTTCAGTTCATTCCTCAGGGAATACTGCTGAAGGGGCTGTTGCACTCCTAGCGTGATTACTGCTGGAAGCAAAGTCTGCACTCAAGACTCCTGATTCATTGTCTGTGGTTTCCAATGAAAGTCCGTGGCTGATATAGTCTTTATGTGAGTAAGGTTGGAGTAGAAATCTATGTTACATTTCCTGGGGATCAACAAGTTTTTCAGCTACCACTGTACTCATGGAAAGATAGCCATGTAATCTTGACTGTGTTTCAAGATTCTGCTTCACTGCTTCTCCCACTTTCTCTCTTCCAGCCTTCTTCCACAGTGATTTTCAGAAATGAGTGCCCTTGTAGCACAGAGAAAGTTCCCTTGACATGAGATGTGGGCCAATCCAGGATTCTTGGGTTTGTTCCCATGTGAGCTGCTGGCATGGCTTCCCCTTGGAGACCTGCTAACTTGGCTGGGAACCATGACAATTTGAATGCATAGGGACAGATGAAGTAGTTCTGGGCCCTTTCCAAGATTCTGAAGTACAGCCAGGTTTGGGTCCACTGGACACCATATTCTTTCATCTGATTTTTATTGCACTTTCTTCAGTCTTCAGCCATTACTTCGACTCAGTTCAGCCAAGTGTATGAAACTTGAACTAGGCAAAGCATTTTGCTGTGGATTTAAATCCACAGTTCATTCTACACTAAAGGAAACAGATAAATATAGTGTGATTATAGCAGTACTTCTAAACTTTGTTTCATTATCACCTCCTGGAGGAACCTTTTTAAGACATTTTCTCCTAATCATCTCCCCTCAGGAAATTTTAATACCACAGATATACCAAAATTGTTTATGCACTCTTTGCGTATATATGCTTTATACATTAAAAGAGTGAGATTTTTTTCACCCCCCCCCCTGCAAGAGCAGATTTTTCTCCCCACCTTGGGGAAATATCACCACATTTGTGAGTCCATGGCTTACAGTAAAGCACAGTGGGATTGCAGTATGGAATATAAAATGGCAGGCAAGCCTCCAGAGCTTTGCAAACTTTATTTCTCCCGTCTCCTTTCACTGAGTGTCACAGCTCCATAATTTATTCTCGTCTCTCAGTCTGTCATTCCCCTTTTGCTCTCTTTCCCCTTTCCTGGATTTCATCCTTTTTTTCTCTCTACTGCAGAAGTTTTGGAGTGAATTTAATTAAAATACTTATCTGTACAGCTCAGGGAAAATTTAGGGAAGATAATTTCCTAAAATAGTCCTCTAAGAGGTCATCCTTTTGGAAGAAAGAACCTAGAGACCTATGAGGTATTCATGGGGAAACATAATAGACTGAGTACTGAGGAAAATAAAAATATTCATTTGGAGTTGCCTTTCAGAGGAGAAGATCTCCCAAGAGGTCTTTATATTGGTCCCAATAGGTTTGGATATGAACGTCCTATATTGGATCTAACTTCTCTGTATAAATTCTTTTGAGGTTGATGCCAGCTCTGCCAGTGGGATATCAAATTTCTTTAGCAATACCATGTAACCAATGATGGCATCTCCTCTCCCCTATAGAAACTACCAGAGGCATGCAGTGTTGGTGATGGAAGACCCTTTGTCATGAATCTACAGAGTCTGTATATGGCAGTCGCCAGACAAGAGATCCAAGTGGGACAGAAGCATCAAGGCACTGGTAAGTAGCTCCAGAGGTACTTGGTCTTTCTGGGGTTAGAATCAGGGTCTAGGTTTGTGCTGTCCAGTATGGTAGCTCTAGCCACTTGTGGGTACTTAAATTTAAATTAATAAAAAATTAAATAAAATGAAAATTTCATCTCCTCATTTGCTCATTTCCAGTGTTCAATAGCCGCAGGTGGCCAGTGACTACCAAGTTGGTCAGCGTAGATACAGAAAATTTCCATCACTGCAGAAAGTATTATTGAGACTGATGCTTAAGAGAATTAGTGAGAGAACCAGGAGAAAGATTAATCCTTACACCTGAGACATGGCAGGCAATATGTAGAACAATTAGCTGTTTTGAGTCAAGGAGATTCTTGTCCTATGTGGTTAAAGTTGGCCTGGGGTATCTTTATAGTAGAAACAGGGTTTTCCAAAGTTAGTTGGAAATGGATTTGTGTCTGCTTACATATTAGTACCAAGGACTGGCCTTTGTCAGAATACTTGTTAAATGCAAATGCCTTCCTGGTAAGAAAAAGACATTTATCAGTATCTTCCCTTGATCTTTTCGATTTCAGGAGCTCCCCAGACCTCAAGCAGTGCCCCCTCACAAGGAACTGATAGCCAACTTCTGAACCAGCCAGAAGAGCCAGTCTCCTTAGCACCATCGCTCCCAGAGCCTGAGAAAGAGCCCACAGTAAGTCACGAGCAGCTTCCTGGATGGCATTTCAAGAGTTGGGAGAGACTGTACCTATAGTCCCCAAGCCAGTGGTTCCTGGAATTGTCACCTAGTTGACACTGCCCTAACAACATTGGGTGGGTGGGCGTGGTATTTGTGACCAGGCGTCTAAATTGTGGATTTCTAGATGGAGAGTCGTGGTCTTTTGCATCTTCCCCCACTGTCTCCTCTCTGCAATTCTTCTGAATGATGGACCTTTACTCCTTTTATACCTTATTATACTTCCAGTGATGGGCTAGGAGGTTGTTTCCTAGATGAGAAGGGATGCCTTCTGCATCCCTGCATAAAGTCTTATATCACATTCACTGCCTGACATGGACTTCAAGCTCATGTGTCAGCCAGCTATCTTAACCAGAACCCTGGGAGGAAGGAAGTTCCTTTCCTAACTAAAGTAGAACTGTTCAAAACCTCTATTAACTTGGGTTCCTTTTTTTCTAGGTTCCTTCAAGCCCTGTGCAGAGACCTCAGCTGTTAAAGGTCAAGAGGAAGAAGCCAAGGGGGCTCTTCAGTTAACCTGTCACTATCTCAACTGCTGAGGATGGACTTGGAGAGTAGTTTTCTAATGTCACTTTGAAAGGAGTTCCCATGGCAGCAGCCTCTCTGACAGTTATATAGTCAGGGGCTCCACTGTAAGGGCAGGATAACTGAAGTTCATGTTGACAGGCATGGGTACTATTAACTGAGGGAACCCTGCCCCCAACCCATCAGGCATTAGCCTTCTCCATCTGAGTGGAAGCCAGTCTCTGGGTATCCCATACCGCCTTTTTTAGGTGGAGGGTCTCTAGACCCAAGATCTACCGTGGACTTTAGGTATATGGGACAAGTCAACAAAAAGGCACAACATGCTTAGGAAGGCTAGTCTACCTTTCTTAAGAGTCCTTAGCTAGTCCCAGATGCTCCCCAGAGACCCTCTTCTCTGTTTAGTATGGAATAGAAAGCACTCACACTTCCCTGCTTTTCAGATTGCTTATCTATGGAGTACATAACCAGCCCACTTCACTTAACTGCATCCCACCCCATGTTGTCTCTGGAAGAAGTCTAGGCCATCAGTCCAATCCTTCACATTCTTCTTATGCTTTTCTTCTGTGACCTGTACTAAGCTTCCATTCAAGAGCTTTGATCTTGAGATCTCTCTCCATGGTGGACACTAGACAGAATAGATGGCTTCTTCTCTCCTTTGCCCAATTGATAAGGGTTTTGTTTTTGGTTTTTAAAATCTGTTTCTAAGGCATAGATAACAGGTTAAACCACAATAGGGGATTGAAATTACAAACAACTCTAAGCACTAAGGCCAAGTTAGTTTCCCAGAGTGGAAGAAAAAGGAATTTTACTTTCCCATCCTTTACTCCACTTCAAATAACATAGTAACTAGATGAACTAGAAAAGATAGGATGACAGGGGCCAGGAAATAGCCACAGGAGTTCTCTGGGACCAACAGAATTAACCTATAGAATGAATAGTACTTAGCAGGAAAAAATGTAAAGGCTATGTGAGATACACAGACTCTTAGACAGTTAGAAAGTTGATTCTTTGGACAAATCTAGCATGATTTTGCAGACCAGGATTGGCAGAGTTCCTTGGCCTTCTCTGCTGGGTTTTCCTCTGTAGGTAAGACCATCTGAAACTTTACCTGGAGAGACAGGAAGGAAAGTAGAACTCAGATGTTCACTGGGGGCTGTTAGGTAGAAGAAGGAGTTGGGGCAGAAACTACAGAGGCCTTTTCTGGTTTATTTACTTATGATCGTCAAATGCCTCCTCATTCACCAGTCCTTTCTACCTGGTACTGGTGTTTCTGTCCCTATATCGAGTCTTGGGGGAAGATGATGATCTAAGTAATAATAAAATAATAATGATTATAACAGCAGTAATAAACAGCTACCATTTATTGAGCAGTTCATGTATACCAGGGACTCTAATAAGTGCCTGACATTGAATCCTCACAGCATCATTTGAGGAAGATACTGTTAACCCATTAGGAAATGTAGTCTTGAAGGGATTAAATGACTTATCAGAGGTTACACAGTTAATAAGTAACAGCCAGAATTTGAACCCAGACAGCTGAGTTCTGAACTGCATTATTGTATACATTACTGAAAACATTTTCCAGGAAGGATGTAAAATCATTCTTTCTTATCTTCCACTGTGACCAGTCTTCTCCTGTGACCCTTTCAGGAGGCTGTTCTACTCTCCATTGGCTCTTCAAGATGGGAGCCTTGGAGGACTCCAGGTCTTATGCCCAGGCCTTTACCTGCTGGCAGAGTCTGAGAGCTCCACCAGGGCTCATTCCCTGTTGCTGATAACTTTCTTTACCTCCAGACCAGTGCCACAGTCTGTGCCCTCAGGGTGACTATCATTGAAGTGAATTGGGAACTATGTAAAAACAATCTGTCAGGTGACTCACTTTGTTCTTTAGTTTCATTGGCGTAATTTAGATAGCCAGATTTCAAGGTATGAGGCCATGTGGAAAATGGAAAGACTTCAGCAGCAAGCTAGGAGGAAAAAAGGGTTCTTCATCCTCAGTAATCCCCCTGCCCTAAGAGCACAGTTTCAAGAGCAAGCATTTTTAATCAGAGGGTGATCAGGGGTTTGTGAATCCCCTAAAATTGTAAGTAAAATCCTAAGAGCATATATATGTATTTCTCATGTTCTCAAAAGAACCTGTGACTTTTTAAAGAGTTTAAGTTACAGTATGCCCAATGACCTCCCCACCTACTGCCTCCTTTATCCCCTAAGGTTGCTGCCCCCATGGGGATATGGCCCAAACACATCCTTAGAGAAACTGCTCCCTGAGGCTGAGGCCCTGCCTCAGGCAGTCTTGCCCTGAAACTCTTGCCCCTCAAAGCAGGGGGTGGTAGTTGAAAATCATTCATCCCAGGGCAACTCCAGGGAAATCCCTGCCTTGACAAATTGGCCTAGCTAGGCTCTATTCCAGCCCTGCCCCCTGGCTTGGGCCCCTCCCTGAGGCCCCCAGCTTGGCCCAACCCCCACTCTCTATACACATAAAAGGGTCGAATTCTCGTGGCTGCTCCATAAATTTTATTCCGTAAATATTAGTTTTCCCTGTGTTTAATAAAGCAGTGGCCCACCTCCCCGCCTACCCGCCCGCTCCCCGGGGCCGAGGCTGGGGCCAGGGCTGGCTGGTGGGAGAAGGGACTCTTTCAATTGCTTTGGAGTATTTTTAGAAAAAAAAATAATATAAGGTGGTTTACAGGAGCAAGCCAGCAAACCAGGAGCAGGACTAGAGACCTCGAGGAAGTTCCTGCAGGAACTTGACCTAAAAAGTAGAGAAATAGCGCCACCTAGGCTGCAAGGCATAGTTGGCCCTGCAGGCTGATTCACCCCCTCCCCCACAGTCAGCCAGGACAGGCACGCTCTTTACAGGGAGAGAAATCTTCACCCTTTAGTACTCCAGTTGGGCAAGCACCTCCTCTCAGGCCTCACTGAGGGCTTTCCCAGCAACCCTGAAGGCAGAGACTGAGCCAGGTCCTGAACACCCCACGAAGGTTGTTCTAGAACTAGTCAGCTGGTCTCCTAGATCAAGGCGTGTTTCCAAGGGATAATACTTACTGAAAAGGAAGAAAGGAGCTTCTAGTCTCTGAATTCTGAGGATCTAGCCTTGGAGTCCCTAGGGTGTAGGGTGGCAAAGAGTGAGATCTGTGGTCCTGTGCTCTGGAGTTGGAAAGAATCTGTCCCTGTCAGACCAAGATCCTTCCACAGATCTAATGCAGTTCACCTTTAGAGAGCACTTAGGGGAGGGAGAGATGCTCAAGTCTCCAGAATACTCAGCCCCACTGCTTCTTAATTTTATCCCGTGGTCCATTTGAACTCCCTTTTCTTGCCTTCCTGTTCGAAGCCCTTAGCTCCTCCTTCACCCTGGTCTGCTGGGAGATGAGCAGGAGCTCGTGTGTCATCCTTCGTACAGAGATGGCAGGAGTGGGGATGGAAAAGGCCATGCCTCTTCTTATCCGGGGTCTGGTCTCGTTCTTGACATTGTCACCAGGGGCATTTCCTTTTCTCCAATTATTCTGTCCTTCATTCCCTCCTATTCACTAGGAGGATTTGCTCCAAAGAGTACTGGGGAAACCTAAAATCCCTTTAATTACCCTCCATCATGATGTGGTAAATTCACTTTATCTGTTCTGCCCACTTCCTCACTATTTGTACTATTAATATAAGCAGTGTTACCTACACATTTCCTCTGCACTTTTTGTTTTCTTCCTTACATTGGATTATACTCTTTGAGAACAGGGTCAGTTTTTAACACTAACTCAAAAAATATCACCATGGTGATATTATACTCCTGAAGGATACAACTTTATGTTAACTGGGTTTTCAGACAATCATGATATGCTTTTCTGAGCTCTGCCCAGAAGTATTTTTCTATCTTCTAATTTTCCTGAAGAAGAAACTGTTCAGAAGGAGTAAGTGACATTCTACAAGGAAGCCACCAAACTCAGAGCTCAACCCTTGATTCCTAGTCCCTGTTACCAACAAGAGTAAAGGTATGGACTCAAAGGATTGTAATGGGTTCTGCGAGGTACTTAGATAGAGAAATGCTGGAAGAGAAGGGAGCCCACACTGTGAGGGAGGGTTTTCCCTGGCTCCTGTGACCTGGAAACTGCTACGGGGTTTCTTGTTGAGGGCTTCTTAGTGCTGCATTTTTCTTCCATGTTCTCTTGGACAGGGCTTCAGAAGATCCTACCCTGAGGGGAAACATTCAGAGAGGGGAGAGTGTGAGGTAAGCTTGTCTGTTTGTGATGGGGAGGGACCCTGGGGAATCCTCTACTTGAGGATCTAGAAGCCTGTCTCTCCTCTGTCTTCCACCCCGGACCCATCAATGAGTCCTTTCTCATCTCCTGAGACTTTACTTTATGGTGGCCCCTTATGCTTCCCCTCAATTCTGGGGTCTCATTTTTCTACCTTGGCCCACAGGCAGTCATGAGGCAGCACCAAAGCAAAGTTCTAACAAAAGCCCCGTCTCTTCTAAGCTGTGAACTCCTACCTGCTCTCAGTTTCTCTTTCCCAGAACCCAACCAATTTTGCTGTACTTTTCACACCCCTGGACCCTTTGAGTGAGCGCTAGCCTCTCAGATCCTAACTCTCAGCTCCTAACTCTCATGGGTTCCTGAGAATGTGGGCCAGCCTAGGGGAACCCGGAAGAAGGACTGGAAGAACTCCAGGGTGTGGGAACTCCAGGGTGTGGGGAACGCACAGCCATTGACTCACCTGGGAATGTTGTGCCAGGGTACTCGTCCTGCTGGGCCCAGGGCCAGGAGTTAAAGGAGCATGCAGTACCATACTCTTCCTCCCTCCCCTCACTTTGGGGCCCAAAGCAGTGGCAGGGTGAGAATTGGGGAGTAGGCCTTGGGGGCTGCTGGAGACCCTTCTGAAATCTGGGTGTTGTATTTACTTTTTCATATTGGCAGCTGGAAGGGGAAGCCCATCCCAGCTCGGCATTGTTGTCTAACATGGTTAATCAGATCCTATAATCCTGCTGTGGAAATATTGGGCCTCACTCAAAACAATAGAGACCAAGAATATTGTGGTTAAATTTCAACCAGCTGCCTCCCTGGCCTGTTTGCCTAACCCCTACCCCCCTCTCCTGGGCCAGAGTCCTCCTGGCTTTATGGACCCCTGATAGGATCGACAGCCACTCAGAAATGGGTGACAGAAGAAGGGAGGATGGAGTAGGGGAAGGGTAATCCTCTTGACTGACACTCCATCCTGCCTCTCCCCTCCCACTCCAGGCCTTGAGAAGTGAGCAGGGGTTGGTGGGGGAGCCCCTGGGTCTGGGTGTGTGCTCAGGGGTCAAGAGCAGTACTGCTGGGAATCCAGGGTGGTAAGAGATTTCTTATTCAAGACAGAAAAGGACTCCTGCCAGATGAGAAGGAAAGACTGCCAGTTTCATTTACTACTGCTGCCTGGTGCTTCCAGGACACAAAGACATGTCAGTTGGTCAGATGTCACATATGGAAGGCACTGGTTGGGGGGAAGGGAAGCTGGTTACAAATATTTCTGTTTCATTAGTAACCTGATAAAACAGGAATATAAATAATACTCTAATAATGTAAGGTGATACTGATACCCCAACTTGAGTAATTTTCTGGTAGTGGTAAGGTCCATTAGGTTGCTCTGTTTAATAAGTACAAATTAACTGTGGCAGGGTAATTTATATAATTAGAATAGCAGGACAGAGGAAATAGATAAGCTATACAATGGCATTTTGAATAAAAAAAAAAAGATGCAATGTCTGGATTGTGCTAAAGGGGAAAATTAACATGGCGATATGTCCAGGAAAAGGCAGAGACGTTCCTCTTGCAGATCTTAGGACACCCAGCCTGTGAAGTAGCCAACTTTGAGTTTGTACTTGGCTCTCATGCACCCAGGATGAACTGGGAACAAGTTGTCGCCACATTGCTCTTGGAGCTGTCACCAGTCAATGAGATGAAGTACAGTGATGCCCCAGTTCCAGCACTGTGGACTATTGAACGGTCAAAGTGTATGTGCATTTGTAGGATTTGAAGAATGAAAATAGCAGAACTGTGCCAAACGAAACTGTATGTACTTAATCTCTTCATATAGAATGGGAATAGAGCAGCAGCAGAGGGCATTTAATGTTTCCTCCCTCAGGTGCTATGTGATGATTCAGGGACTAGCATTGCTCCTGTGGGTCATTCATCAAAGCCATTTTAAAGCAGGGGCTGCTTAGCGGGAACTGAGCTTCCCACCAGAAAGACATCTGGAAAATACCCTGGAAGTGAGACTCTAAGAGATGTGTACGCTTCTGGGTGGGAATCTCAAAAATACCTTAATAGCAGTCATCAAATGGAATTGAAGCAGGTATGAAACTGATAAAAAAAATGATTTAAAGATGATGGAAAGCATTTCAACAGTTAAGGAACTTGGGGGAGAAAGAAGAAACTTGGGTAACTAGTGGGAAGAATTCAAGGTGAAGAAAAATCCTCAGTGGAAGCTCTAAAGAATGAGCTATCTTCCTGATGAGGAAGGGGAATGTAAGAAACCAAGTTGATTTTGCTGTACATAGACTTGAACTGCAAATGGGAAAGTCCAATAGGAACATTCCAGGTTTGTTGGAAATGTGTTGGGAATGTAGAAAAACCCACATTCAACAGGAGACAGGAATACTTAGACGTGTATTAACTCATATACATACTGACTGCTTACTCACTAACATTCCCGTTAACAGGGCCATCATGCTACTTGCTGTATTATGGCCACAGAGACGTATCTTTTGCTCTCAAGAAGTCTATGATCCAAAGATGATTCTTACAGCATAGATTTCCCCCTCCCCCAAAGTTTTTCAAGTGTGTGAAATAGAAAGAGCCAGGTATCTCTTTTTTTTTTTAATTTAGGAGAATCCTACCGATAAACCCTGTCCTGTTACCTTTTACTTTTACTTAACTGTATTCTGTCCATATTTGCATGTCAATACATAAATCTCTTTAAAGGGTAAATTATCTTCACTCTGAGCTTCACAAAAAATTTGAAAAACACCCTCGTGATCAGGAAGTAGAAAGTCAAGCTTATTTACTACATTTCCCCCTTGCTGCTTCTTTGATCACGCTGGTCTTGCTATTTCTCTAATATGCAAGCACGTTAGGGCTTTTTCTCTATGCGTTTCTCTCTGCCTATAACTCTCTTCCCTTAGGTATCTGCTTGGTTGAAGCCCTCGCCTCTTTAAGGTCTTGGCTTAAGTCACACCTTCTCAATGAGGCCTCCACTGGCCACCTTACTTAACAGAGTGACCTGCCTCCTGACCTTGCACCGCTCCCCACAAGCTGGCTTTGCTCTCAATCTTTTTACCCTGTTTTATGTTTTGTGTTCATAGTTCTTATTCCCTTCTAACATATCATATATTTTGCTTATTTGTATATTTATTTTTGTCTCCCCAGTGCTTCCCCACTAGAATACAGCTCCTTAAAGGCAGGAACCTTTGTGGTTTTTGTTTTTAGTATTTTCTCATATCTCAAGCACCTCACACAGTGTCTGGTACCTAGCTGATGCTCAAAAATACTTGTTGAGTAAATAAATGAAGAAAGATTATCACCACACACACACACACCCCTCCACACCAGCAGTATCTTGAAGTGGTTTTAGAAATTTGTGGATATAAATGAATGTAATGCTTTTTGTTTGGGGCAACCAGTCATAAGGTGAGAGTGAGGTTAAAGACCTTTTTTGTTGTTGTTGTTGTTAGCTACAATTATAACAGAATGAATTTGTAATTTTGCAGCAACTAGGAGCACAAGTTATTAAAAAGCAAGTGACTGTCTACCTTCTTGACTCTCTTTGGCTAACGATCCCTGGCATCCTTTGGGTGTTATCTTGATCAAGAGAGACAGGTGAGAGAGAGTGAGTTGGCTAGTACAGATCCAGTTACAGAAAGCCGACAGGCATGTCAAAGCATCACTTGAGTATTAAAAGAGTAGAACCCCTTCCCCTCAGAACATTCACTGAACAAATACCTTCTAAGATTCTCATTAAGCAACTAATTTCTTCCCAAATAGAGACACGGGGGTGGAAATAAAGCCCATTAGTTAGTCAACGTGTTATCCATATACAGAAATATATTTATATGTGTGTCTTTCGGTCTGCAAGTGTCTTTCTGTCTACAAGAGTTTCCCACAGTCTTTAGTCTCTGACTTGATGGGAAGATACTCTCTTTGTTACCAATTCTGCTACTTTTCCTACCTTTTCAAAGTCATCAAAGCAAGGTCTTTAATGCTTGAATCTCTCTGAAGTGCCTTGTAATGAGCTTATTGTTAGGGCAAAGGTAACTTGACATTCCCATTTCTAATCAATAGCCAGCTTTCAAAGCATTGTTAGTTTTGAGTGGCTCTAATTGGATCTCCAAATGTGTTCTGCGCTGATCAGAGGCTGGAAGGACAGGCATGCTTCTTTCACTTTTATATATGGGCGAAATCTGGTGGAGTTTCTAACCTCTTCAAAAAATCAACAATAGAAATATATACAAGATCTTGTGGTAGCTCACAGCGGAAAAAAAATGACAATGAATATATGTATTTTCATGTATAACTGAAAAATTGTGCTCTACACTGGAATTTGACACAACATTGTAAAATGACTATTACTCAATAAATAAATGTTAAAAAAAAAATCAACAGAAGTCAGAGCGATCCCAGCCAGTTGGGGAAATGGTCAGAGTATGAAGTTTAAGAGCCGAAGATGAAGATAACAAGAGTCTCTTAGATTTAGAAAGAAAATGAGTGACTTGAACAGAGGTCAACAACCCAGCATGCTTGCCCACCAATCACTCACCAAGAAACTGGATTATTATGGAGTCAACAGGCCTGGATTCCAACTTCAGCTTTCTCACTTACAAGCTCTGGACTTCAGTTCCTCATTTATAAAATGAAGATGGTTGTGTGAACTTCAGAAGGTTTTTGTGAAGGCTACATCTATTCTCCAGTATTACTACTGGAAAAAGCCTGGCAGTGACCAAAAAAAAGAGCCAAACTTTGTTTGATAGGTCTAATGGAATGGCTCAATTCAGAAGCTACCCAACATCAACTGCACAGTTAAGAACATAGACAGCCAAGAAATGACCAAGGTCCTTAGGCCCCAGTTTGGATTAAAAGTACTCCAAGGTCACTGCGATAGAAATTATGACACTTCCAATCTCTGCCATTCTCTCCTCCTTCCTCCACTGAAGGAGATTGGACTGAAGCTGACCTAAATTTGAGATTCAGATCTTGAATGGCTATTGTATCTTGAGAAAGGATTACAGATTTGGAGCAAAAAAGCTCTGGGTTCGAGTCTTGACTGTGGGACCATAGGCAAGGTACTTTACCTTTAGAGCTTTAGAGCTGTAGATTGGTAAAATGAGAATAATAATTACTGTGCACAGAGGGTTACTGTGAAGATTCTAATAAGTGCTTAAAGTACCCGGTCATTGAGAAAAGACTAGATAAATTTATTAGCCCGCCCAATCTGCTTCTCCCAGGACACACCCTGATCACTGCTCCTAAGTTAGCCAGGCAGAGGAGGATCTAGGTTTAGTGGACATAATCTAAACCAATGTTCCCCTGCTATAGAAGCACTCTGATGCTAAACTGTATCAGCACTGCATAAGTAATTCTTGTTTGATGCTGATCAGATCTTTACCAGAGATTTGTATTCTATAGGATCACAGTTTAAGAGGAGAAATGAGAGGAAGAATGGCAAAGTTAATAAATGGTTATAAGTTAGAACCTCTGGGAGAAGCTTAAAGACATTGTCTTTCACTTAGAGAACTAAGAAGACTGGAAATGAAATTAACAGCTCTTCAAGACCATGCATATGAGATTATAAGCAGGACAATGGTCCTCATCTGTAAGGCCAGAAGAACAGGAAAGGAGCTGATTAGTAAAGAGAGAGAGGATGAAAGAAAGATTGACTTGAAGGCAAAACTTCTCTAAAACAGTATTATAAAACACTGAGATAGGTGATGATGGAAGCCTATGGGATTTTATTTTTTGGTCCTCTGAAAAACAGAGAGTCCCTATTTGTTTGGGTTGGGACAGGTACTGACCCGCTGAGTAGTGTGCCCAGGAAATCTAAGCAGGAGAGAGGGAAGGGGTGGGGAATATTGCAGGGATCATTCTTGAGCCCCAGAAAACGTGTAAAAGCACTTCAAAATCTTTCAAGAAAAAGAAATAATGTTGGAGTAATCTGTGACTGGGAGACACAGAATCCGAATGCAAATATAAGATCGAACATGGGGTGTGGGGGGGAAGAACAGGCAAAGGGGAGCAAATGAAAAGACCCATTTCCAAGTGACAGTTATCCTTCCACCCTGGTGGAGCCATCCTAAATTCCCTTCTATGGGCCTCAGTTTCCTTTTCTGTCATATGATGTGCTTGGATTAAGCACTCTCTATTGAGTCCCTTCCAATTCTAAATTTGTGTTCACAAAATTGATTCAGAGAAAATGATGTGAGTATATCTGTGAAAAGCTTCCAACATCCAAAACCCAGGTTGTACTGAATGGGTGCATGATGCACAGAAAGAGATCCTGTATTGGTGAGGGCTCTGGGGCTCTGGGGTCAGAGGGAGGTGGGGGGGTTGAATCCCTCAACCAGGAGCAAGTTGCTTTTCTTCTCTAACTTCAAAATCTTCATTTGTAAAATGGGGATAATAATAGCTCATTTGTAGTTGCAAATTTAAATTAGATAATGCAAGTAGAATGCTTAGTATAATAATAGCTAGTAACTTCCATATATCAGGCACATAAGCATCAAAAAAAGAACTGTACCTATTAATTTTCTTGAAATGAGAATTTTTAAACTTTTTTATTTTTCACCCTTTTATTTCTGTCTCTGTTGAAGTTGTGGAAAATGTTGCAACCAAATCACATAGTTTGTTGTGGTGGTGGTGTTTGTTTTTAATACACTTGCCTTTTCTAGTTTTAACGGAATGAATCCAAATTCATTCAGCTTTCCTGAATGTCTTATTAAAATACACACACAACCCATGTTTACTTCTCTAGCTGCCTCCATGTGTTCGGCTGTCCTTCTTCATTTGTAAAGCTCAAAGAGTAATTATTTAGTAGCTTCTGTATGCCGGTGGCTCTCAATCGTTTTTTGCATCTTAGCAAGCCCCTGCTCCTGCTATCTGTGCTGCCCTACTTTAACGTGGTCAGTGGGGGTTCCTCCCGTATTCTGTTGATGTCACCATTATCCGCTCTTCTCTACACCTTGGCCTATTCCTTTGCAACTTCCTCTTTCTCCTTATAACTGTGTTTCCAACTCAACAGTGTTTCTGGAGGCTTGATGCCCTACTGCCAGCTTCACACCGGGCGGCCGTGGGATGTGCACCGGGTTGATAAAGAATTCAGCTCCACCAAGCTGAGAGGGCGTCTCCTGGGCTAGGGTGGGGCACCAGGTTATGAGCGGCCTCCTGCCTTTTGGGTTTACTTCCCCGCAGGGGACACCGTAGGCGGCTATGCGGTCCGGCCACTGCCCCCCGCCCCTCGCGTCCGGCCGCGCCGTGGGTTGCGGTCTCTGTGGGGGTGGCAGCTCCTGTACGGGAGGTTAGCGCCTGGCGGGGCACCCCGGAGCCGCGGGGAGCCCAGAAGCTTGGCCAAGGCGGGGTGGGGCGCGTCCGGGCGGGGAGGGCAAACTCAGGCAGTGCAGGGGGCGCCGAGGGCAGCGGGCGGGCGTACGCGCGGCAGAGGAACGAGCGGGACGAGGGCTGGCTAGTGCCGGGGCCGCCCGCCCGAGGGGGAGGAGGCTGTGCTGCCCTTGCCGCAGGTTTGCTGTCGAGCGCACAGGAGGCAGGGACATGGGTAGGGTGCGGTCTGCGCGGGGCCCGAGCCCGGATCTCTTCCATTTCCCCTCTCACTCGGCCCCGGGCTGCGCCGCAGACGGCAGCAGCTCCCGCTCCGCCCCAGCCGCCTGACCGCCGGGCCGGGGTGCTAACCGCGGGGCCCGCCAGCCCGCCGGCCCGGCCAGCCCAGCCCAGCCCGGCGGCCCGCAGCCCCGCCGCCCGCCGCCCCCCGCCGCCGCCGCGTTGCCAAAACAAACGGGCCGGCCTATTTATTGGCGGCCGGCGAGCCGGGCAGCTCAGAGTCGAGGCGCCGAGGGGGACAGCGCGCCGCCACTAGCCAGGCCTGGGCCCCCACCCCACACCTGGGTCCCGCCGGCCCTGCGCCGCGCCGCGTAGCCCATGGCGCCCCCACCTGGAGCCCCCCGGAGCCACCCGGACGCCTGAGCCCCTGCAGCGCTCCGGTCGGCTCACCCACCCATCAGCCCACCAGGCGCCCTCGCCCGCCTCTCTCCCGGGCTCCCCGGCCATGTCTCCCGCCCGGCTCCAGCCCCGGCTGCGGTTCTGCCTGCTCCTGCTGCTGCTGCTGGTGCCGGCGGCGCGGGGCTGCGGGCCGGGCCGGGTGGTGGGCAGCCGCCGGCGGCCGCCGCGCAAGCTCGTGCCGCTCGCATATAAGCAGTTCAGCCCCAACGTGCCCGAGAAGACCCTGGGCGCCAGCGGGCGCTATGAAGGCAAGATCGCGCGCAGCTCGGAGCGCTTCAAGGAGCTGACCCCCAACTACAATCCCGACATCATCTTCAAGGACGAGGAGAACACCGGCGCCGACCGCCTCATGACCCAGGTGAGCGCGACCCGTCCTCTCAGGGCGCCGCTGCCGAAGCACCGCCACCTGCCTGGCCCTACCCGCCCCCTGGCACCTTTCCTTGACTGGCTGGCACGCCCCCTGGCACCTGCCCCTCTCACCAAGCCTAGCTGCCTCCTGCCCAAGATGGGCCGGCCGGGGTCCCGGCGGAGTGTTGGCATCCCCAAGCCTGCCGGAGGCTGTGAGAAGAGCTCCCCACTGCCAAGCGCCACAGCCTAGCCGGTTGACGGTGGCCCTCTGCCCCGGAGTGCTAGCTGCTCAGGTCAGACGCGGCACCCGGAGGTACCTCTACCCGACTGCCTCCTGCGCCTCCGGGACGCACCAGTTCCTCCCAGCCTAACCTTCCGCGCAGCTGCGCCCCTTTCATTTTGAGGTCATTCGGCACCCCTGAGGCGAAGACGCTCCGGGCACTGAGGGCCCCACTGTCCTATCCTCCCCGCGCGCTCTCGGTTCGCTGCGCTGCCTTCTCCTGGAGTAGCGTCCCGGCGGGGTCTGGGTTTAAGGAACAGCGGGAAATAGTAGAGCCAGGACGCGGAGATGGAAAAGGGAACTTGCCGGACGAGCCCACGTGTCTGTTCCAAGAGCTGAGCGGCGCAGCTGCAGTTGAAGGATGGCGTGCCGGGCCACGGGCTCTGGGACTGGACTTGGGGGATCCCTAGGTTTGGTGGCGGGAATGGATTGAAAGAGAGGGGCTGGCATACCTGGCAGCCCCAAAGCAGAGCTAACGTTAGTCTCTACGTGCTCAGAACAGAACCGGAGCTCAGCCCAAGCTCCGGGAGGTATTGGGGGTGGGAGCACAAACTTTCTTCCCTGCAGCCGGGATCGCAAGGGAAGAGACCTACGTCCCCTTCTTTAGTAGTCTCCCCGGGGCTTCCACCGCAGGCAAACAGCCTACTTTTCTAGGTGCTTTAGGAAGGGCAGCTAGACCACAGCCCTCAGCATGCACCCTGGCGCCGGGGCTGACCGACCAGTGTCGGGGCGAAGGTTGGCTGGTGGCCGGGCGGGCCAGGCGCCGAGGAATGCAGATAAGGATCCGGGCCACGGGCTGGGCAATCATTGACAGCGCGCGCCCGGGCTCTGGACCCGAAGAGGGGGGTGGGGGGGAGAGGGGCGGGGAGCAGGGGCCGCGGGGTGGACATAGGTGGGTGGCTGGAAGCCTGGCGGCAAGAAGCACGCAGAGTTCCTCCCCGGGCAGTGAGCGCCCCCAGCTAGATTGCAGCCTGGGAGGACCGACTGGGCCTTGAGTTGTAGCTGCTGTGGGCTCCTGGGAGACGGAGTCCAAGGGTCTGTGGGGCCCAGACTCTGAGGGATGAAGGTAGGTTGAGACATGGGCTGCCCACACTCTGCAGCACCTGGCACCTCAGAGTCAAGAACTGTAGAGGGGCCCCTTTTCCCCTACATCCCTTCCCCTAGTCAACTGCGGGGTCCCTTGGGCTCCAGGCATGCAGGGAGCCAGCACAGGCGATGATCTTTGTCGTCCTTCTCCCTGGGCGCAGCTCGACTCCCACTCCATGGGAGCTGGAGCGTGAAGTCGGCTCCCTGAGGTCAGACGCTGTTTCTCCCATCCCTTCCCAGAAATGGGCGGCTCAGAGGTGCGAGGGCTCTGAGCTCAGGGAGGTCCTAGGTTTATCAACGTTACCTGGGTTTATCAACCCCCAGCGCACCCCTTGCAGCTGCAAGTAGCTCTTAGTCGTCCTTCTCCTGGCCCCAGACCAGGAGCTAACCTTTACACCAGCTTCTGGTTCCCAGGCTGCTGCCTTCCCCACGTGGGTGCCGGCCAGTTTTGGATCATGAGGGTCCCAACAGTAATGCTCTGTGGCGCCGAAGGATCCAGGCAGGCTTGGGATTCCCCTCCAACACACCCCCAGGCTGCTGAGGCGCTCCGCACCTGCCGCGCCCGGGCGCTTCGTGAGACAGCCCTGGGGCTACGGTGACACCTACTGGGCACCTCGAGCTTTGCACGCCAGCAGGTCGGCCGCAGGCAGTCAGTTCCCCTACCAACTACCCTTACCCTCCAGGCTGCAGACAGTCCCTGGCCTGGTGCCACAGTGAGGCAGAGGGACCTGGCGCTCAAAAGGTGGAGCCCTGTCTGTGGAGGGATCAGTAACCTGAGAGAAGAGAGGGCACTTAGAGAAAAGCAGCCCAAGGATGAACGGATCGACGCGCCCTCCAGATTTGTGGCTCCACCGCGCTGTCCAGGTGTCTGGGGCAGTCGATGCTAGGATGGAAGCAAGCACGTGGAAGCACGTTAGGGTTCTCTGTTTCTGAGAGAGAGGGATAGAGCACCCTCCCCGGTTTCCCAACTCCAGAGAGTGCGGTAGGAGAGTGAGGCTGCGCGGACTCATGCACGCAGGCCAGCTCCTCCCCGTAACTCCGATCGCTTTCCTCTTGCAGCGCTGCAAGGACCGTCTGAACTCGTTGGCCATCTCGGTAATGAACCAGTGGCCCGGGGTGAAGCTGCGGGTGACCGAAGGCTGGGACGAGGACGGTCACCACTCGGAAGAGTCTCTGCATTATGAAGGCCGCGCAGTGGACATCACCACGTCTGACAGGGACCGCAATAAGTATGGACTGTTGGCGCGCTTGGCAGTGGAGGCCGGCTTCGACTGGGTGTATTACGAGTCCAAGGCACACGTGCATTGCTCCGTCAAGTCCGGTGAGCCGCTGCCGGGGGGCTGGGCCCGGGGCCGGAGCCGTAGGGCGTGGGCAGGCGGTGCAGGGCCCACTGGGGCCAAGAAGGTGAAGAGGCCCGCCCGGGGATGGAGGCGGGGACCCCGGGGAAGAGGACGTCGGCGGCGCTCCCCGCTGCTGCTTCTGACCACCTGCTGGACCCGTGCCTGATAGTGTCATGGCAGGAGCCTAGGGAGACAGGGCCCTGTCCCAGTGATGCTGGGTGCTGACCTGGCGGTCCACAGTCCAGAGCTGGCCGCAAGAGATGCAAGACAGAGCAAGCTGGACAGATGGAGGAAGCCAGGCTGGCAGAGACAGCCTCCCCACTCAGTGTGGTGCAGAATGGAGGCAGGTGGTGGGACCAGGGGCCAGGGTGTGCCCAGATACCAGCATGCCTGACAAGGAGCCAGGAACCCAGAGGGTCAGAACCCATAGCCTGGCTGGAAGTCAGGCCCTTAAGGCACTATGTGCGCTCCTCTCAGGGGGCACAGGCGTCCCCAACCTCTCCCCCAGGGCCCTGAAGCTGGACATTTGGGGGCAAAGCCAGTCATGAGGGCAAGAATAAACAGAGTGGACTTAATAAAGTGGATTTTCCCAGATTGGCCGCCTGGTTGATTAGAATTGGCAGGCACTGGGGCCTTGCCCCCTCCCTCAGATCTTGTCAGCATCCCTATCACTGGCACTGAACCCAGTCATGATGCTTCATATGGTTTCTGTGTGAATGCCAGCATGGGGTCCCCTGGCTGCAGACTCAGCTCTCCACACTGGCACCATGCAGTGGTCACACTCACAGACCCAGCATACTGAGACCAGGCCCACCTTTTCCTAGTCCTGATCCCACCTGGGCTTACAGTGGTGACCCCACCCTGACCCTTCCCTTCAGTACTTCCCTGCCAACTGTATCTACTTCAAGTCACATTGACCCTTCACCTGCAAACATCAGCCCAGTGCCAGCTCCCAGAGTGGCCACTGTCCTTGAACATTCTTGTCCCCCAAACACTGTTCTCAATCCCGCTCACTGATGCCATTGTGTCCCTGCACAAGGACCCAGCTCATGAGTTGAAGATGATGATTTCACCCTTGCCACCGAACCATGCCCTGGCCTGACCCTTCACTCCGAGTTTCCCCAGGAGTCTGTATTCTCACCACTGGCTGGTCCTCCTTTCACTTCTGTAGACTCCAGGGGCCAGTTTTAGGGTGAACTTGGGGTGCCAGTCTGGGAGGGCAAGTTTTGGGACCATTTGAGCAAGCGGGTGAGAAATAATGGGACATTCAGACCCCAAAGGAGCTAAATGACTTGCTGTCTCCACAAGGCTACAGCTTTCGGGTGTCAAGTCACAGCTGACTACTGCCTGGCTCTCAGAGTGCTTCATAGGATTGAGAGCAGATGGGGGGTGCTTCACCTGGGCTTCAAGAGGGCCCTTTCCCTCACACTCACTGGGTCATGGAGCCCCCAAATGCACCTCTGTATTGGCAAAGCATGAGACTGGGGAGGAGAACAGACGATCACACTGTGGGCTGAGGGTTGGTTCAAAGCTGTATGGAAAGTGGGGGGCAGGGGACAGGATATTGTGCTGGGCAGGGGCAGCCTGGGAGCAGGAGGCACTCTGGCTGGGCTGGGGAGGGATGCTGTGACTAGGAATCTGAGCTCATAGCAGTAATGCCTTCATATCCTTTCTTCCCACAGAGCACTCAGCTGCGGCTAAGACAGGTGGCTGCTTCCCTGCTGGAGCCCAGGTGCGCCTGGAGAGTGGGGCACGTGTGGCCTTGTCAGCCGTGAGGCCAGGAGACCGAGTGCTGGCCATGGGGGAGGATGGGAACCCCACCTTCAGTGATGTGCTCATTTTCCTCGATCGAGAGCCAGGCAGGCTGAGGGCCTTCCAGGTCATTGAGACTCAGGACCCCCCACGCCGCTTGGCCCTCACACCTGCCCACCTGCTCTTCACGGCCAACAATCACACACAACCAGCAGCTCACTTCCAGGCCACATTTGCTAGCCAGGTGCAGCCTGGTCAGTATGTGCTGGTGGCTGGGGTGCCCGGCCTGCAGCCTGCCCGAGTGGCAGCTGTCTCCACACATGTGGCCCTTGGGGCCTATGCCCCATTAACGAGGCATGGGACACTGGTGGTGGAGGATGTGGTGGCCTCTTGCTTTGCAGCCGTGGCTGACCACCACCTGGCTCAGTTGGCCTTCTGGCCACTACGACTGTTTCACAGCTTGATGTGGGGCAGCTGGACCCCAGGGGAGGGTGTGCACTGGTACCCCCAGCTGCTCTACCGCCTGGGACGCCTCTTGCTGGAAGAGGGCAGCTTCCACTCACTGGGCATGGCCGGGGCAGGGAGCTGAAAGGATCCCTCCACTGCCCTCCCAGAACTGCCCAAATGGATCCAAAGGTCTCCCCGCCAGGAGGGCCCTGGCCCTGGAAGGGACCTGGGTGGCGACACTGGTTCCTACCATCTCCTCTACCACAGAGATACATCATTGAGACTTGACTGGGCCATGCCAGCGTCCCCCACCCCCATCTTGGTGTAGTAACAGAGCTGCAGGCTGAGCAGCCAATGGGCTGTGGTCTCTTCTTCTACCCTAGAGACCAGTGGGTCCCAACCCAGTCAGCTCTCACTACGATTTTTCATACCTGCCTCCCTCAATGGAGAGGGCTCATTCCATCCATCTTAGGCCCCTCTTAGGTGGGCTTGCACCTCAGTTGATGCTGCTAGATTCCCTGGGAGCCAGCAGGGAGCTGGCTGGACTCAATGCTGCCCGGAACTGAGAAGGCTGTAGGGTGGGGCAGCCAGCCTGGCCATCCTGAGGCATGATCTTCCTTTCTGGCCACACTCCTCAAGACACACCCACAGACTGTCGCAGTCAGTGTACAGAATTCTGTGTTCCAGCCAATGTGATCATGGTGCCCAGGACCGGGGGAGTGGGCTAGATGTCCTGCCCACCCTTGCCCACCCCCACCCAGGCCATATGCTCCCTCTTCTGCTGAACCATGACCCCCACCCCTCCTCCGGTCAGTCTCCCCCACCTTATTTATTGGCGCCGAGGGGAAATCCATGGGAAAACTTGGGGGATGTTTTGCTCTTTTCTTCCTTTTGTAATAAAAGTTATTTAAGTTGTTAGAGCCATAGAGTCCAGGATGCTGCATAGGGCCAATCCACAGATAGTTTGGAGCCATGAGTGGGTCTGTCCAGGGGTGTGCTTAACCTTCCTCCAAGGACAAAACCCCCAAAGCTCCCACCCTCTCTGCAGGCCCTTTCTTACCCAGTAGGTCTATAAAGTCTCAACAGAGAACTGTGCCCTGTGCCAGGTAAGGCCTTGAATGTTCACCTGAAAGTTTGCCCTAAACACGGTTAGACCACAGAGAGAACTGATGTAATCAGTCCATGGTCACTTCATTCACCTAGAACCATCTCCTTGTACCCTAGTTAAGGTGCTTTTCCTGCTTATTCCAGTCCTTCTCAGGGCCTGGGTTTCTGATTTTTCACTGTGGATAATGAATTGTGATCTGAAGAGATTCTGTAGAATTCACAGCTGCCTTATGGCCCATCCTGACTTCTTAGATAATCTAGCAGTTCTCAAACCTCAGAATCACCTGGGCAGCTTGTTTAAAAATGATTCCTGGTCCCACTTCCAGGATTCTGCTTTAATAGATTCAGATCAAGGCCCAGGACCTTATTTTCACAAATACCCCAAACATGGAAGATGGCCCATGGACCACATTTTAAGAAACATTGCGTAGTCTAAAGGACACCAGTTTATTGCCAAGACAGGATGGATTCCCCTCCCTCTTCTTCATTTTCTCTTGGTTTCTGCAACCCAAGGCAGGTTTTTCTGTACTCATTATAGATCAGCTGAGATCCCCAGGTCCATTGATACAATTGTTAAATTTTTAGGAATATCATGAGGCAGTTGAAATAGGCCATGGTGGGAGTATTTACACCATAGGAATTGGCATAGACTACAAATTAGGGCTTCCCTGACCACGGAGAGCCATTTGCTACAGCACATTTCTCCCCATGTTCAATCCTATTGCGGAGATTTCTGTGTTGGAAGTGAGGGGGTGACTGTTCAGGCCCTTGCCTTACCCATTCCCCCCTCCATGGAGGAAAACTCCAGAGAAAAAACTTCATTGCTTAGAGACTGTGTCATCTAGGAAGAATAGCCCCTCCCCCTCCTCCAGAGGCTATGATGACAACTGCTATCATTTAATGAAGACTAACCTTTGCCAGGCATTGTTCTAAGCGCTTTACATGTAGCCCCCACTTAATTTTCATAACAACCCTATGTGGCATATACTGTAATATTACCATTTTCCTGATGAGAACACAGAAGCACAGGGAGGTTAAGTAACTTGCAAGATTCTATAGCAAGTGACAGAAACAGGATTTGAACCCTTGCCTCTGGCTCTGGTCCACTGTTCTTACCACAAGGCCTTTCCCTTGGTGAACTTGGGTCCTTTCCAGAAGGTACTCTCATCATTTCAGGACCAGAAATCTGCTTTGTCTGACCATCTAGAGTAGTCTCATCACTTTGTGGCAGACTCTCATGGACCAGGCTTGCAGGGACCAGAACATCTATGAACTCATTTGTAGTGAGAAAGTGAGGCTTTCCCCTAAAGGGGTCAATTTGCCTCTCCTACAGGGTCTGGGCACACTTTGTCCTGCAGACACAGAGCCATTTGGTGTCCCTAGACCTTTCTGTTCTATATGAGCCTCCTCAGGAAACACATTTATTCTTCAGACAGAGATGGCTGCCAAAGAGTCAGAATTCAGACTCTCAAAAGACCAACCTCAAAGGTGGCAGGGAGCAGCACAGGGAGACGTACGTCCACACTATATGCTGAGTGTTGTGGCTGACATCTCACAGGGGCAATGGGAGTAATGCTGGGAACTAAGAAGACTTCAGAGGCAAGGATGCTGCAGGTCAGGCAAGGAGGAGTTTGCACAGCAGGTAAGTAAAGGAAGGGATCCAGGCTGAGGATACAGTAAATGCAAAGACTCGAAAGAACCAGCATCAGGTCAACGTCTCAAAGCTATCTGGAGCAGGTGGGGTTGGCAAAACTGATGTAGAGATGTAGCAGGGATCAGATGACACAGAGGTTTGTGTTCCCTGCATTTGAGCTTTATTCTCAGGGCTTGGGGGAAGATGGAAGGAAGAGGGGAGTGATGAACAGTGGTGGAGATGGAATGTGTAATGACCAGGGACTTCCTGGAAGTAGTTTGGGCCTAGACATATGTGACTTGGGCCAGAGTAGGTGGATGGGTCATTGGGAGCAGAGGCATGGAGGAGAAGTGCAGGGTACTTTCAAGGACTGGGAGCCAGTGCGACTGGGGCTAAACGGTACCAGGAGAGAAAATGGAAGTTGGAGAGGGGAAACGCTGTGCCCCATAAAGTGGGTGGAGGTGAGGGCCTGGTGGGAAGTACTGGAAACACCCCAGAGAAGGAACAGAGGCCCTCAGTGGGGAGCACAGTCCCTGCTCCCCACCTCAGATGGTGCCCCTGCCGCAGGAAAACCTCTGGCAAGGGTTGGCGGTGGCAACTCTCCCAACTCATGCCCTCTGTCCCCGGGTGGAGCATGCCTCCTGGGGCTCGGGCCCACATCCCACACCCTAGACTAGTTCTCAAAGCCTCTTTGTTACACTGGGCCTAGCTGTGGCCAGCCTGGATCTGATAAGGCCAGGTAGGGCAGATAGCAGCCCCACCCTGCTAGCCTGCACTGCCTTAAGCCACACCCAAGCTGCCTCGCACGCACATATCTTCTGCCCCAGGTGAACATAGACATAGGGGGCTTCCCACCCTGGTTAGTGTTGGGGAGCCTCAACCTCTGGCTGGCCCTCCCTGCAGTCCATTTAAGACCCCTCTAATGTACATGCAGAAGCAAGATAAAGGAATTATCCCCCATTCCAGAGGTAAATAAACTGTCTCCAAGAGGGAAAAATGATCTGTCCACAGTTATTTCTTCCACAACCAGGAGCATCAGTTGCTAAGTCTGCTATTTACATTATCTCCTTAAATCCTAATGTCCTGTGAAGTGAAATTATACCCAATTCCTACCTTGCAGAAAAGAAACTGAGGCCCAGAGAGGTGAAGTCACTCTCCCAAGGTCACACAGTAGCTGAGTCCAGACCAGAACTCAGGTCCCCTGCAGCAGCAAACTGAAGGAGGTGGGAACTGATGAGTTACCATCCCGGAGGAATGAGAGGAAAGCACTCTCAGCCTCAACCAAAAAGATCTGATGAGGCTGGGAGTGGCCAAGAATCTTTCAGGAAGCTGGTCCCAGAAAAAAATTGTTCTACATGCTGTGAAATGATCTCATTTTGATGGGAGTGGCAATGGTTAATATATGTCCACAAATTATTTGCCACTCCTCTCCCCTTGAATCTGGCCTAAGGCTAGGTCAGAAAAGGTCACGTCGCTTCTGCCTGCTTCTACCCTGAGATTGCCAAGCTGGAAAGGCTATGGATGGGTGTTTCCAGCCGTAGCCTAGCTGAGCTCCCCACTGACAGCCAGCATCAAGGGTCAGCCATGTAAGTGTGCCATCTTGGATGTGCAGTCCAGTGGAGCCTCCAGAAAGATGCAGCCCTGGCCAACATCTGAATGCAACTGCATGAGAGAGTCCAAGCGAGAACTGCCTTGCCAAGCCCTTCCTGAATTCCTGATCCACAAAATCATAAGCAAAATAAAATGGTTGCTTGGAACCTTGGAACCTTGATATAATTTCTTACACAGCAATCATAACCACAACAAAGGGCAAAGAGGGGGTGGGAACTGATGAAAGCATCTCCTGAGGCTTTCCAGAAGACTTTAATACACTTTTAAACAAAAGCTTTCTAAAAATGGAGCATGCATGAGGTGGTGCCTTTTCATCTTCTAATGGGGTAGTGAGAACACACACTGACTTGGAATAAACTCGAGGCAGATAGAGAAGGAGACAAAGCGGAGGGTTGGATAAGCACATGTCTCCACACTCAATTGACTGAAAGGATGTTATATATCTGCTCTGGTAGTGGGATCTCTGGTGATAGCGAACTCTTGGAGGAGTGACAAGCCTTCTGGAAAGAAGGAAGCTCAAGGATCTGGGCAGCGGGTAGCAAGGAGTTATACATGGTCAAGAAGGAAGGCTGTTAGAGATTTAAAAAAACCCAAATGTTTGATGTTGAAAAAAGTGCTCAAAGTTTGTGGCCAGACCTGAGAAAGGGCAGGACATTCCCGTGGACAATTGCTGGCCACATTTTCTCAGAGTGCCCATACAAGCAGAAGCTTGCAGGGCCTTGGCAAGAAGGTCCATGAAAATAAACTAGAAGTACTCTTTTACCCTCATAAACTCCAGGTGTGTCTGCATCTGGCTTATGCACACATGTCTGAATGCCTAACTTAAGAAAACTTAGAGGGAGGTGACCAGGCAGGTCATAAGGAATGGGTACAGCTCAGGGGATTGGTTGAGAGTGTATGGGCGGATATGTTATGACAGGTTTCTTGGTTTTGAACTTAACGGCTAGAGAAGCAAAAGATGGGAACCATCAAAATCTAATAAAGAGGGGGAAATAGCAAGTTTACAGTGGAGAATCCTGGCAGACACCACTTTAGCCACATGATCAAAATTAACATCACCAGTAGTACATATTTGCATGATACCATGCATTGAGAAGGGCCTATCACCTCTGTGTAATGCTTCCCAATAATGCACACCTTGTTCTAATCATGACAAACAAACCCAGAATTGAGGCGTATTCTACAAATAATTGACAGTACTCTTCAAAAGAGTCAAGGTCAGGAAAGACTCAGGAAATGCCCCAGGTGGGATCCAGGATTGGATACTAAAACAGGAAAAGGACATTAGTGGACAAACTTGTGAAATCTAAATAAATTCTATACTTTTCTTAATAGTATTTTTCATACCGACATTAATTTCTTTCTGATAGATGTCCTATGGTTATGTAAGATGTTAACCTAAGGGGAAACTGGGTGAAGAGTTTATGAGAACCATCTGTACTATTTTTGTGTACATCCAAAATTAACCCAAAATTTTAAAAAAGAAAAAAAAACTAATAAAAACAGAATCTAATTGGCCAAAGCTGGGCTTCCATACCATCCTTTAAGTCCAAGCCAACTTCCACAACCAAAGGAGGCTGTCTGCACTGAGCTGGTGGTCATGTTATAACACCTTTACTTAAGAGAGGACCCTGGTCAGAAATTGATTCGTAAGGATATGAAGAATTAAACAGGATGGAAAGTCACAGAATAATGGTGTTCATTTATTCAGAACATATAATGATCCAGGCACTGTGCTAAGTTCTTTAAATCTTTTCTCCCACTTAAACCTCGCAACCTTTGAGGTAGCTGTTAAAGTTTTCTTTGTTTGCAGAAGAGGAGGCTGGGTCTTATAGAAATGAAGAAACAAGATCAAACACCTGAGAGCTGGTGAGATTGGAATTAAAATCCACTCTGCTTTACTCCAGAACTTCTTAACCACTCCATTGTACTGTCCTCTCAGGGATGACCTGATTTCAATTCATATTTCAGGGCTTCTGCACTGGGGTGGGTGAGAGAAGAGGAGCTAGAAGGCAGGAGGAAGGGGATGGCCTAGTCAGCTGGAGCTGTCCATGGTGCTGGTCAGAGGGACGTGGAGCTGGAGAGCCTGTAAAATACGGTGTAGGGGAGCTGGGAGAGCTAACACAGAGAAGGAAGCTGCTCAGACTAGAAGGAAAGATCAGTGAGACGTGGTGACAGATCCTCTACCAATAAGGATGAACTAGAGGGAGAGACACTTTAAATTTTGACTTAAAATAGACATTTATAGATAGGATTTATCCTCAGATCTCACTTGCAACCGACACTACCCAGTATAGCTATACTCGTTGTTAAAATCCAGAAATACTTTGACACTAGTTGGTAAATAATAACTGAGTTCTCCACTGCTGTGGCTGCCCTCCCAGTCCCCTCTCCACACCACCAGTCTTCCCCACGAGCCAACATCTAAAGGGTGGCACAATGTGGGCTCCCGGGACACAGCTCTGGCTCTAAGGTCCCTAGTGTCCATTCTCATAGGTCAGTACCCATACCCCACCAATTGTTAAGTGTTTTGAATATTAACTTGTTTGCTCCCATTTTACAGATTGGGGAAAGTGATGCTCTGGAATGTTTAACAATATGCCTGAAATTGCTCAACTCTTAAATGGTAGAATCAGGACTTGAACTCAGCCTTTTGGGATTAAGCCTCATGTCCTTTTCCCTCCATCCCTCTACTGTTGGCCTGTGTGCTTATTCACCATTTGGTGGGGACAATAAATAGAGATAGCAAGTTATATAGGGGTTTTGGGTTGGTACAGGAGAGTTATAAAACCCATGGGGGTCCCAGACAGAATGAAACTCTTTCCTTTGAATTCTCTTGCCATATGGCAGACTCCTCCCTAGCCTCTTGACACTTTTCAGGCTGGAGGTGCCGTCAATCTCTTGATACACTCTCCCTACCCCCAGCAATTTTAGGGGACCATAGCACTTTAATCAGAGAGTGCTCTAAGCCTGCTTCTAGATACAGCCTTGAAACACCCCAGTGGCCCTCTTTTTTTCTTTAACTTGAAGTATAGTCAGTTTATAATGTTGTGTCAATTTCTGGTGTACAGCATAATGTTTCAGTCATACATATACATACATATATTCCTTTTCATTACAGGTTATCATAAGATATGGAATATAGCTCCCTGTGCTATATGGTATAAACTTAGTATTTATCTATTTTATATATAGTAGTTGGTATCTGCAAAGTTAAAACTCCCAATTTATTCCTTCCCACCCCCATCCCCCCCCTGGTAACCATAAGTTTGCTCTCTATATCTGTGAGTCTGTATCTGTTTTGTAAATATGTTCATTTGTGTCCCAGGGGCCCTCTTAACTACGATCTTCTCTCACTCTTCCCCTGTCAGGCTGGGCTTAGAAGATTTACCCTACTAATTTTGGAGGTCAGGAGCTTCTGTGGGAGGATCCACCTTCTCATCTTCCTCCCCTAGATCTTGGTATGTAGACTTGATTTCAGAACCAACACTGGAAAGGGAGTCAGAGTTGCAGGGGAAGGAAAATGGGAGAGGGCTTTACAGGTACTGAAAATAGGTTGACTTGCCAACTGGACTGCAGATCACTCTGGCATCTCTTTTTGTCTTTCTTCACCCTGGAGTAGCAAGGCAGCCTCTTTCTTGAAAAAACAAAAGAGGATGTAGAGAGGAGAAAAACTTCCCACCTCTCCAGTGTGCAGCAGAGAGGCTGGAAGGTGGTAGGAGGGGAGGGTGCACAGAGGGCTGAGTGGCAAAATTATAGGGCCTTCCCACTTGATGAGTGACCTTCCTGTGTGCATGTGTGTGTGTGTGTGCGTGTGTGTCTACCTTTGTTGATTGCCTACCATGTGTCAAATACTTTACACATAACTAATTACTCAATTCCTACATCAGCATTTTGATAATTATCCCCATGTAAAAGATGAGGCTCAGAGAGGTCATGGAACTTACCCCTGGTCACATAGCCAATAAGTGGCAGTCAGGATTAATCTCAGGTCTGACTGATTTCCCAGCCCAGAATTTTATGGGAGATTTGGCGTTATAGGGGAAAAGTTTAGAAAAGACATTTTTGTGTATGCTGAAGCCCAAATCACTGAGTTTACTTTATCTTTATTACGTCTGCCACCCCCCAACACCCCCACTTCCAGCCAGGAGGATTGGAGTCTGTTTTCTACCCATCCTCCTTCCTCCCTTTCTCCCACATCCTAGTTCTCATCAATTTCCTGAATCATCACCCACCCTTGTTTATAGCCTTGAACAAAACAGCACCTCGTTGTCTTTCTTGGGTCCATAGAGGATACAGTCACCAGGACCCAGCACCCATTATTTCCCACTGGTTCTGGGATCCTGAAATGAGGGACTTCTGAGGTAAACCCAGCTTCCTCTTCCCTCCTCAGGTTCAACCCTTTGCCACATCCCCTTTCATGCTGTTTGCTTCCTGGGGCAAAGTCCAGCTTGGGCCTCTCCCTGGGAGTCTACCATGCCAGTAAAGGTCATTCACCAGCAGAGCTCCCAGGAGGCACTCAGAATCCCACAGAAGTGGAGACACATGGGTCCTACTAAGAATCCCCTCTCACTGTCCCAAGCCCAGAATCCACCAAGGTTCAGGCAGACCAGAGCTTTGCAGGGACACTCCTTCACTGAAGAGGCGTAGGGACATGTGGCTCCTAGGGTGGGCTTTTCCAACTCTTTGGGGTCTTCTCGCTGGGATTCCTGAAGCCACCACCAAGCCTTGTTCCCAGAATCACTGATCCCCTATTCCTTTTTGGCCTAAGAATAAGCAAACAGATCCCTTTTCCTATTACTAAGGTCCAGCTGAGTCAGGCTGAACATTTCAAAAAGAGCTTAGAGGAAAACAAAAAGGAAATCATTATACTACAAACAATGTAAAAGTGGTAACGTCCAAAGTGCAGATTTCAGATTCTGAGAATAATGTTAAAACTAGTGAAAAGCTCACTGAGTTCCACATTCCTTGATCCCAAGAAAACTCCAGAGCTAATTGTGCTGGCATAATCTAGTGGGTCCCCTGTCCTGCCTCTTCCCTCCAATCTGGCCAGCCTCTGGCCATGTGATCTCCCAGGCCAACTTATGTGACTTTGTCATCATATTCTTTCAGCTTTCACAAGTAAATTCCAACTTCCCCAAAATAAGAGTTTATTTTCTGGGTTTATCCCTTCAGTCTCTAAGATCTATCCCCCAACACCCACCTCCATCACTGTCCTGGGTAGGGAAACATCTTTAATTGCCCATAAATGAACTTTGAGATTTTCAGCTTCACCCACCTTAGGAGCCTTCATCAAATGAGACTTCCCACCAAAGGACATAGGAACAAATGAACCGATGGGCTTCTAAAAATTCGTATTATGTGTAACAATGCCTTCTTCATACATTCACCTTCAGATCCCTTCAAAAGAGTTAGCTTCCTGCTGGGCAGGAGGAAATGCCAGGAGAAAACTCCTAGGACACATTCTTTTCCATCTGCAAAAGGAATTCGTTTGCAAAGCAACACGCAAACAAGAAATAACTACGGACTGCTTTTAAGTTAACAATTGCAATCCCCGAGTGAAGTTCCGGTTGAGATTCTGACCCTATGTCACCCAGGCGTATCGAGAAAGAACAGCAGCTATTCCCACTCGTGTGACAAGTTCTTGGAGAAGCGTCCTCCGAATTTGGTCGTCAACTAAAGTACGATTGTGGGGACGTCACAACTATGTCTCGACTGGTAGAAGCCAGTTACTACTAGCAGGGAAAGTCTGAGAATAAAAATAAGGTACGCATTAAAGTTGGGCCGTGCTTTCGCCTTCATGACTCATGAAGTGTAGCCGTCGTTGCCCTGGGATACCGGGAGACGCCATGCCCCGCGCGTCCTGTATCTATAGAGACGACAACATGGCGGCGGTGTGAGTTCAGAGCGTTGGTTCCAGGACCAGGGAAGCGGCTCGAGAGGCCAGGAAAGGTATCCGTCCTGGGAGGCCGTCTCCTTTGGGAAGTCGTGGCCAGGGGTCCCCTCCATGTCCTTCAGGTTGCCCTGTGGGACTGAAACTTGGACGAGATCAGCCTGGGGATCTCAGAGAAAGGAGGAAGAGCTCTAAGTATATTTTACCCCTTCATTTTACCTATTTCTTCCTCCCTCTACTCAACGACCTGCCACTTTTTCCCCTGATCATCTTAAGGACTTTTAGGTTGGAAATTAGGTAAATAAAGGGAGCTGTTGATATATTTTTAAAGATCCTCAAGATTAGAAAAATGGATAAAAACAACACCTCCCTTTCCCAGTGTCCTTACAATGATTACAGATGTGTGAGTCTTTTGGAAGAGGAGAATGGGCTAGTGTGGAAGTTATCATTGTTAATTATAGTAACATAGGTTTAGCTAGGGCTTTTTCTAATCCTTTATTTCATTCAAGCTTCACATCAACTTTGTGAAATAGGACAACCCTCATTCTGCAGGTAAGGAGCCTGAGGCTCAGGGAGATGGAGAAACTTGCCCATCTCAAACGAATCTGAGTAGATTCTGGAACCCAGCTTTTCTTGTCCCAGGACCAGTGCTCGCTTCCCTAAGCCCCAGGACCTTGAGACGGACGAGCTTTCTACCTTGTTGTCTCTCATTTCTCCTACATGTGTTGATTGGAAATTATTTCAGAGTGCTGAGGCAAGGGCTATCTGTAGACTTCCCTAAGGTCAGAGGCAAGAATGAGGCAGGGAAGTACTACAAAGTTGTCCAGTAGCAGAAAAGTAATGGGATCGTCCTCTCTATCTCCCCAGGTTGCATTTCTTTGATTCCATCTGAACGTCCTCTTCACAGTTGAAGGTAGGAGCTTTGCCTGTCCTGTCTGGTGCTTAACACTGGTACACAGCACTCAGTAAATGCCTTGTAAATGAATGAATAGGTGACTGTAAGATAGTTCCCTCCAGAGGATTTGGACATGTTACCAATCAGGAAAAAGTGAATCAACAGAATCTTTTTGTTCTGGAATGAGTGGCGGGGAAGGGATGGGAGAGTGTCTGATAGAAGCAAGGAAATTTCTAAAGAGTGACCATAAACTTGTTTACTAAAGCATGATATGTTGTAATAAGGAGCCCCAGACTTGAAAAGAGATAATTTTATGCCAAATAAAAGACAATTCACATCTAATCATAAATTGTTATAAGGATTAAAATACCTGTGAAGGACTTACAACACTGCTTGGCACGTGATAAGTTCTTAGTAAATGTTTTTGGAAGTTGTTATTATTCTTGAGATTGTTACTCAAAGAGGTGGGGAGGAATACCAAATAGTCTTAAAAATATACATATGTTCAAAAGAGTATTACATTGATGCTGTTCAATATGGTACCCACAGTTCAGTGTGTGTGCTGAAGGAAGCCTGCTAAAGGAAGGGGGATTTGAGGAGATGGAACCAGAGTCAGTTTGGGACCCTTGTGTGTCCCCTAGAGCAGGGCCAAGCACCCCTTTGAGCATTTGGTGAAAGCTGTGGACACTCCCTGGAAAAGAGCACATGTCCATACCCATGACATTTTGTGTATAATTTGCCTATAACATTTACATATATATTTGAATATAATTTCCAGCTGCAATCTATCAATGGATCCCTTTGCTTTAGAGGTTGATTCATTTATCCTTGCATTGAGTCATTAATTCAGTGAATGCCTACTTTAAACTTGGACTACAGATCATGTCCTGATAGAAGAAACCCAGAACCCTCCAGTCTCATTTGCCTCTTCTTTGTCCTTTATTCCTCTTTTTTACAGAAGGCAACACACATTCAGAGGAAACAGACAGTAAAAGCCAGATAAAGGTAATGCATATGTTTCAGTAACACTCACTGGGGGCTTGCTGAGAAATGCCAAGTGTGGCTGTGGAGAGCAGGGCTGCAGGGGCCTCATCCCCAGTTCCCTTTTCCAGGCACCTTTCCTGAATGGTGAGTCTCTAGGTTCCCAGGAAAAGCCCTAGATCTTGTACTCAGGCTCATTCCTCATGGTACCACTTCACAACTGTTGCCAGAGCTCGGAAGCAGGCACTTGTCTCTGACGTTGATAGCCACGGCGAGTCTACTCCATTGGTCTCTCTTTTTCATGTCCCTCCTGTCTCCCCTCTGGTCTCTTCCCAGCTTCCATGTGGCAGGAAGTCCTGGCTTAGCCAGAGTGCTTCCCTTGGACTTGTGTTCCAGGCACCCGATGCTCATCGAGGCAGCCCTAAGCCTCTAATGAGGACTGGGGACAACGGGGACTACACCATGAATTCCGGATCATGCCTGAGTGCCAGCACAATGGCTGTGCCCACCATCACTGGCAGTAGTGCAGCCATGAGTGCCTGCAACAGCAGCAATGCTAGTGCCTGTGTGAGGACACATGTGGGGCGGGTGGAGCGGGGTGCAGCAGGACTGAGCCAGGAGGATGGGTTTCAGGGCAGTGGGGCTAGGAATCTGAGAGGACTCTGCTCTCCTGTCTAAACCCCAGCAGTAGACCCTGCATATACCAAGCCCCACTTGGAATGGAGTGGTGGTAGTCCTGAGCATGACAGTGGAGGAGAGGAGGACGTAGGGAGATGTTAGTCGGAGGCTGATAGAGTAGCGAGTGATTCTCTCTTCTTTCAAAAAGCTCCTCTGGTCTTGACCCTTAGGGCTTTATGTTTGTCCAATGGGTGAAAGTTGTTTACTTTTTGCAGCTCTTGGGGTTCTCTCTATATGATAGCACAGGGCCAGAGTTGGGGGATGATTGTCTAGGGGTGTGACTATGGGGTATGACTGTGCAGTGTGTGTCTGTGTCGTGTGTGAATTCTCACGTCTCCTTAGACATGTTGGTTGCATTTGCCTCCCTGTGGACCGGGAGTCATCCCACCCTGCCACCTGTGCCATTCTGGCCCAGTTTGCTCTCAGATTCATTCACTGCACTTCCTATCTCTGCTCTGAGCTGGCAGGTGATTGGAAGGTGGGAGGAAGGGAGAAACCAGGGTGTTTCTCTTCTTCCCTCTCTGCTTTTGACAGTGTCTCCAACAGCAACTGCATCTCCCCATGATGCCAGTCCCCACCAGACAGACCTCTGGGCTCTGAGAACCCCATCACCTCACCTAACCTACATGTGGTAGCAGCTTCTTGATTTTGCAAACTTTGGGGTTACTTCACTATCCTCTGGTTGTGCATTAAATTCCTTGTTTGAAATGCCTGGAGTGGCTTCTGTTTTCCTAGTTGAGCCCTGCCTGATGCACCAACTGATTTATAATAAATTATCCTTGCTCACCTATGTTACCTTTCCTCCATGGGCAAATCAGGCCATCTGACACACTCTGTAAATGTTGAAACTGAAATGTAAGCTCCAAGAGAGGAGATTTGTCAGTCTTGTTCACTGTTATATTCTCGGCACCTAGCATCACAGGTAGTCAACAAATATCTATTGAACAGATAAATATGTATCTGTGTTATGTAATGATATAAAAGCAACACTTGGTTAAAGATAAAATAAAATGGAGTGAGTTGAGCATTCATAGCAATTATTGGAAGGAAGAGGCACCTGATTCATTCTCCCACCATCTTGCTGCCCCAGGGATTTTTCCATCCCTCTCTCTCCTCAGATAGATAGGGTTTAGGGATCAGCCCATGAAAGGATTTTCCATTACAGACTGGAAGCATTGGCATAGTGTACTTCTAGGATCTTTAGGAACAGTACTTAGAGTGGCCCCAAAGTCAGGGCGTGGGATGTGGGTTGGTCATAGGAAAATTGGCTCTTTTCTCTGCTCCACCAGCCAGGTGAGAGATGGAAGAGAGAATGGCGGAGTATCTTGTGCTCTGGAAGAGTGCCTGGGCTGGACCACTCAGCTAGGAGAGGCTTTTGTAGGATGGGGAGGAAGGGGTAGGATGGGGAGGAACAGGAGGAGGAGGCAGCACATGAGTGGAACAGTATCTGAAGATGCACTGAGGAGCAGAACAGGCCAGCTAAGGCTACTAAAGAGTACTGGGTGGAATGACTGATGAGGCAGCCCAGGGAAGGCTTTAGGGTCAGGGTCTCAGGGAATCTAGTTGGAAAACCATTCCAGTGATCTCCGAAGAGGTAATATCTGACTCCAGGGCCTGCCTGCCTGTCACCTTTTCTCTCCAGACCTTCCTCCAGGGGCAAGGAGGGGTGTAATTCATTACTTTCTGGAGATGGGGAGATCTTTGCCTATTTTCTGGGTCTTTGAATCATACCCCACTTTCTTCTCCCCCTTCTCCCTGACAACTGAACAGCCTGACATCTCCATGGACACTCAGGTGTGCTTCTCCAAGAAACAAGAAAAAGTGAAGAAGAGGGTCATCTGGGGCATCGAGGTGGCTGAGAAGCTACAGTGGAAAGGCTGGGAGCTGGGAAAAGAGATCACCAAGAACCTGGTTCTGAAAAATCTGTCCTTGAAAATCCAGAAGATAAAGTACAGGTATTAATATGAGGGATCAGGGACCAAGCTCCTGAGCCCTCAAGTCCCCAAAGCAGACATTCTTAAATTTTTTTTAATGTCATATAAAACTAGAAGAGTGTATGAAATATGTACAGTTTGCATAATTGTTGAAAGTGGAACTAGTGTGACCAGATTAAATAATGGAATAATAACAGTGTCTGAAGCTCACCTTCTCCCTTAAGTGTCCCTCCCTTCTTGGAATACCTTCCCCACCCATAAAGGTAACCATTAGCCTGACTTTCATGATAATGATTTTCTTACTTTTCTCAGAAGAATTTACCACTTACGTTTACATCCATAAACGATACAGTTTAATTTTACCTTCTTATGAACTTTATATAAGCAGGATAATATGGTATACTTTAGCTACTCTTTTATTTTGTTCAATTATGTTTGTAAGGCTCATCCACATGCAGATATAGTTCATCCTTTTTCATCACAGTATAATATTCCAATGTATGCTTCTATGTATTCGTCCATTCTTTTGAAGAATGTTTGGTTTGTTTCTACATTGGGACTGTTATCAACATTAATGTATAGATCTCCTACTGCACAAGTTCGAGTTTTTCTAGGATAGATACATAAGAGTAGAATTACTGTGACTTAGAACATGTACATGTTTGCTTTTTGTAGATAAAGCCAAACTATTTTCCAAAGTACTTGTATCCATTTACATTCCCACCAGCCACATATGAGCATTCCCATTTCTCTATATCTTTACCAACAATTGCTATTGTCAAGGTTTAAAAATTTTGCCAATAGTAGTAATTAGTTGTGGTTTTAATTTACATTTCTCTGATTACTAATACAGATGAGTATCTTTTTGTCTGTTACTGGCCATTTTGTGACATTCATGTTTACGTCTGTGTCCATTTTTCTATTAGATTGTCTTTTTAAAGTTTTAAAAATTGATTTACAATATTATATTAGTTTCAGGTGTACAGTGTAGTGATTCAGTGTTTTAATAGATTATGCTTCATTAAAAGTTATTACAAGATAATGTCTATAATTCCCTGTGCTTATCCTATATATCCAATATATCCTTGTTGCTTATCTCTTTTACACATAGTAGTTTGTATCTCTTAATCCCACACTCATATCTTACCCCTCCTGCCTTCCTTTATCCCATTGGTAACCGCTTAATCACTAGTTTGTTTTCTATACCTGTGAGTCTGTTTCTGTTTTGCTATACACATTCATTTGTTTTATTTTTTAGGTTCCACGTATAAGTGGTATCATACAGTATTTGTCTTTCTCTGTCTGACTTATTTCTGTAAGCATAATATTCTCTCTGTCCATCCATGTTGTTGCAAATGGATGAATTTCATTTTTTTTATGGCTGAGTAATATTATATTGTGTGTGTGTGTGCGTGCACATATCTGTATGTAGATATATAGCCATTTGTCTGTAATGGACACTTGGGTTGCTTCAGTAACTTTAGTGATGCTATGAACATTGGGGTGCATGTTATCTTTTCCAATTAGTGTTTTTCTTTTTTTCGAATATACATCCAGGTGTGAAATTGCTGGGTCATATGGTAGTTTTATTTTTAGTTTTTTGAGAAGCTCCCATACCGTTTTCCATGATGGCTGCACCAATTTACATTCCCACCAATAGCATACAAGGGTTCCCTTTTCTCCACATCCTTCCTAACACTTTTTATTTGTAGACTTTTTGATGATAGCCATTCTGATGGGTGTGAGGTAATATCTCATTGTTGTTTTGATTTGCATTTCTCTAAAGATTAGCAATATTGAGCATCTTTTCATCTGCCTGTTAGAGATCTATTATGTCTTCTTTGTTAGACTGTCTTTTTTTTAACAGAAGTTCTTATCATGGGTACTAATTCTTTGTCAGTTATGTGTTGTGAGTATCTTCTTTTACTTGTGACTTGTCGTTTCCTCTGTCATGCCTTTTGAAGAAAAGAAGTTCTTAATTTCGAAGGAATCAAATGTACCAATCTTTTTCTCTGGTGTTTGATACTTTTTTAAAATCTTGCTTAAGTTCTTCTCTACCCTTGCCTAGGTCATGAAGATAGTCTCCTATAGTATCTTCTAAAGATGTTGTAATTTTGCCTTTCATGTTTGTCTTTTATCTTTATGGAATTGATATTTGTGAACGGTTTGAAGTAGGGATCTGGTAACATTTTTTTCCCTCAACAAATGTCCAATTGTCCCAACACCATTCATTGAAAAGTTCATACTTTCCCTGATGATCTCCCCACTCCTGATGTGTATCTTGTTCACATATATATATATGGATACATTTCTGAACTCTGTTCTGTCTCCCTGCTCTACTTGTCTCTCCCTGGACCAATATCATCTTGAATAGATCTTGATTATCTTGTAATGTAAGTTCTCCGACATCTTTCTTATTCAAGATTTTCTTAGCTATCCTTGGCTCTGAACTTTCACACATACCTTCAAATCAGCTTATCACACATACACATAAACAATTTTTGAGATTTTGATTGGGATTTAGTTGAACCTATAAATCAATTTGGGGAAAATTGACCATTACAAATTGAGTCTTTCAGGAACATGGTGTATCTGTATTTCCTTAGGCCTTTTTTCCTGTCTTGCAATAAAATGTAAAATTTTCTCCATAGATGTCTTACACATCTTTAGAGTTTTTCGCAAGTATTTTATATTTTTGATGATGCTAAGTGTGAGATCTTTTAAAGTTGTTTCATTTTCTGCTTGTTGCTAGTATTTTAGAAAGTCATTTCTAAAAATATGAATTTTTTTCCATAACTTTGTGTCCAGCAACCTTGGTAAATTCTCTCATTAATTCTAATAATGTATTTGTTAATTCTTTTTTCCATGTGCACATTCATATCTTGTATGAAAATGGCATTTTTTTCTTCCTTCAAATCCTTGTATCCTTTCTTTCTTTGTCTTTTCTTATTGCACTGTGGAAAAGGAAAGTGCTGAACAGAAGTGGTTGTAGAAGGCGTCCTTGTTTTGTTCAGGGTCTCAACGTGAAAGATTCTAGTGTTTCACCATTAATTTGTATGCTTCCTGTATTTTTTTTTTTTTAGACTTTATCAGGTTAAGGAAGTTCTCTCTTATTCCTAGGTAGCTTAGGGTTTTTCTCTTAAACATATGTTGAAGTTTATTTAATATTTTTCTTTATTGAGATGACCATTTGATTTTTTTCTCTTAATTTGTTAGTATGGTGAATACATTAATTGGTTTTCTATGTTAAATCAACTGTGTATTCCTAGAATAAGCCCAGCTTGGTCACAATAGAGTATTCTTTCTATACACATTGCTAAATTCTTTTCACCAATATTTTGTTTATGGGTGATACTGGCCTGTAATTTCCCTTTTTTCTCATAACTGCCAGGTTTTGATAATAACATGATGGATTCATAGAATATGTTGGTGAATGTTTGTGTTCTGTTACTGGGAAGATAAGGCTAGAATTATTGAATGCGTGGTTCAGCCTGCTGTGAAGCCATCGGCTCTGTCTCCTTTGTGGGAAGATTTTTGACTATGTCTTCAATTTTTAGGATAATTTTAGGTAGGGTGACTGTAAAATTTATTGTATAATTCTTGAGTCAGTTTTGGTCAATTATAATTAGGAATGTATTTATTTTATCTAAACTTTAACAATTATTGGTACAGAGTTTTCGACAATATCATCTTCTTATTAGTATTTTTGAAGTCTGCAGTATCTCTAGTTTTGACCCACCTTGGAACTCTACAGTTCTGCTGAGGTCTCTGCTTGGAAAGGCGTCCCTGGAATCTCCATTCATAGCTTTGGTTTCCCCCAACTAAGGGCTCAGGGATGTGGTTAAATCAGAGCAGCCTTCCCCATCCCAGGCCCTACTGACCACCATGTGCCCCTGAGGTACAGGTGCTGCTCCTCTTGCCCCATATCTTTTCATCCAGTGCTGTGACACATGGAGTGAAGGTCTGCAAGAAAAGGGACAGGATGAGGGAGACAGGTCCTCCAGGGACAGAACCCCTGCGTTTCCCCTTCCACAGTCCCACGGACTCAAGCCTGCTTGGCTTTCCAGGGTCTTCCCTAATCTTTCTGCCCCTTCTAGTTTTCTAAACCTCAAGTGCTTATCCCCTGGCTCTCTCCCACAGGCCCCCCAAGACCAAGTTCTTCTTCACGGTCATCCCGCAGCCCATCTTCCTGAGCCCAGGCATAACCCTCTCACTCCCCATCATATTCCGGCCTCTGGAGGAGGTAAGGTCGGTCACCATGAGTGGAGGGCAGGGAGGATCACAGGCACCTTGGAGCAGGAGACAGGGCAGAGCAGCAAGGAGCTGCCCTACCACACTCATATCCCACTGGCTGTAGCCAAAACTCTAGATTGGAAAGCCCTGGAGAGGCTTAGACCCTAAACTCATTAGATACAGGGGCTTCCCAGTTGCACGTTGGTGGAGGAAGCCTATGTTACTGTGTTGGCCATCAGAAAGCCCTGGATTCCTTGGCCTTTTCCTGTTCTCAGAAATGTTCCCCCAAATATTCTGTTCCTCACAAAAGAGGTCCCATATCTCTGAGATCAAGACAGTGCTGGAGAACAGGTAACTGACCCTCTTCAGAGACTGAGATGGAGGACCATGGCCCAACCCAGCCCTCAGCGGTTGTGTTGAGGGGATGGCCAAGGGCCGGACAGGATGAAGTGAGTAGTCCTTGAGTACCACCCAGGTGCCACTGATCAGCGAACGCCTCTGCCTCCCCGCCCCCACACTGCAGAAGGAGTACACGGACCAGCTGTGGTTTGAGAAAGCAGAGGGGATGTTCTGTGTGGAACTGAGGGCCACCCTGCCTTGCCACAATCTGATCTGCCCACCGTCCCTGCAGTTGCCCATGTGTGCCATGGGGTACATGGCCGAGGCCTGGTTCTGCCTGGACAACGTGGGGTGAGGGGAGTGGTGGAGGCTCAGAGGTGGGAGGGGTGAAAACTGTGAGGAGGGTCCCTGGGAGCAGGAGAGACTGGCATGTCTGGTGGTGAAAGTGGGTAGGGGGTTCAAGGGGGCGTCTCCGCCTTTCTAAAGCAGGGGCAGTGGTCAGAGTGAGCCCAGTGGCTCTGACCTGCCCACTCCCTCCAGGGACCTTCCCACCTTCTTCACCTGGGAGTCCCCCAGCCCCTTTCAGATGCTGCCCACCACGGGGCTGCTGGAGCCAGGCCAGGCCTGCCAGATCAAGGTGACCTTTCACCCAATTCTGGCTGTCATCTATGAAGTTCAGGCCACGTGCTGGTACGGGGAGGGCAGCAAGCAGAAGATCAGCATCCGGCTGCAGGCTGTGGGTGAGGCCCGGCCTCTCACCTGTCCCCAGAGTCCCCCTGCTGCACCTCCCTGGGTCTCAAAGCTTCAGTGTGCCCCTGCTCCGGCCTGCAACCCACCCTGGCCTGGCCCACAGGGGACCTCCTCCAGCCTCCTGCCCTCCCCCGAGCCCTGCAGGCTTTGCCTTTTCTTTTCTTTCTTTGGTGTCACAGACTGGTGTTTCCCTGGAGACACCTGTCTTCTTTGAGGGCTATTTAGCTGGGGCCACAGAGACCCTCCTGGTGGGTTTCTCCCCAAACCACCCCATCCCTGCCCCAGCTAAATGCGCACAGCTGCTGGTGAGCATAAAGCAGAAGCGCCCAGAGGACCAGGATGTCGAGGGCTTCCAGAAAGTGTTGCACTTTGGCTCTGTTGCTGTGGGCTGCACCGCTGAAAGGCAAATCAAGCTGTATAACCCGTCAGTGGTATGCGTCCTGTGCATATAAGGGAGGTGGGGGCAGGGACCACAGGGCCAGGTGCTCTTAAAACCCACCCCCTGTACAGAATGCTACAAGCCCCACGTAACCCTTGTCTGTTGATACACTCAGGTGTCAACAGGGGTCCCCTCTCCTCTCAGCTGGGAGCTGGGCTGGGATATCCCTTGGCCCCCAGAGCAACTCCAAGAGCAGCCCTAAGTTTATCCTGGTGCCAGGATACAGCTAGCTTTTATGATACCTTTGGGAAAAGAAAAAGGTGCCCCCTCTGGGCGGTCCCAATGCAGAGCACCTGGTTTGGCCCGTTCCTTCCTCCTGAGGGTGTCAGCCTCGCTCCATGATCAGAGTTGACAAGTGGGGCACAGGTGGGACACCAGGTGCCCTCACCCCCTCGGCTGGGCACTTTGAGACAGACTGCCTCACCCTGTGACCTGACCCCTCCCGCCTCCACCTGGCCCCACAGGTAAGCGCCCCCTTCAGGATTGAAGTGGCTCCAGACATGCTGGCCAAAGACCAGGTCTTCTCGTGCCCGACGGCCCATGGCATCGTGCCCCCGGGAGAAAAGAAATGTGTGTCAGTGTTCTTCCACCCAGAGACCCTGGACGTCAGGACTGTGGACTACTTGTCCATCATGACCTCTGGCTGTGCCTCCCAAACCCTGCTCAAAGTTGTTGGTTTCTGTAGAGGTACTGGCAACCCTAGGACCCTGCACTCCCTCTGGAGACAGAAGCAGCCCATGCCTATGGTTGGCAAGTGCCCGCTCCTAAAGAGTCCAGCGCCTTCCTGCCCTCAGCCTGGGTATCTGCTGCCCCCTGGTGGGCTCAGTGAGGAATCAGTTACGGACACTTGGAGATAATGTTGCCATGCTAACGTGGTGACCTGGAGGTCTTCTCAGGCCTCTGGGGCTCTGGGCTTTTCCAATCCAGTCTTCTGTCTCCAGGCAGTGCCACCTCCCATCAGTGGTACCCTTTCTGAGACATCCTCGGGGAAGCTGATACCCCAGCCCCACCCAGGTGGCAAGGCCCACTCACAGGGCCCCATCTCCTGTGCCCAGGTCCTGATGTGTCCCTGCAGCACTACTGCGTCGACTTCAGCTGGGTCAACCTTGGAGAGCGCTCGGAGCAGTGCCTGTGGATTGAGAACAAGTCGGACTGCACCGCTCACTTCCAGTTCGCCATTGACTGTCAGGAGAGCGTCTTCAGCATCAGACCTGCCGTCGGGACCCTGGTGGGCAAGGCCCGCATGACCCTACACTGTGCCTTCCAGCCCACTCACCCCATTATCTGCTTTCGGCGGGTGGCCTGTCTCATCCACCATCAGGTGAGCTGTCGGGGAGAGGTGAGGAAGGGCCCAGTCTGATGCCCAGTGATGAAGACAATGCTTGGTGCTCAGTCCCCAAAATTCTGGAACTTCTGGAACTTTGGGGCTGAGTGGGCCAGTCTGGCCCTGACTGCTGCCAGGGCAGACTTTACCACTGCTGCTGCTGCTAATGGGCTGGGGTAAGGGGATTGGACCTCACCCCACGCAGCAGGTGTGGGGCAGAGAGCCTTGAAGTGATGACCCCAACCCAGGCCCCTGGAGAAGGTGTTACAAATTGTGCCCTGACCAGCTGGTCCGTGGCTAAGGTGGCGAGTAGAGGCCGAAATCTAGCCTCACACAGACAAATGTCACAGGACCCACTGTTCCTGGACCTGATTGGGACCTGCCACTCGGACAGCACCAAGCCAGCCATCCTGAGGCCTCAGCACCTCGCTTGGTACCGCACACACCTGGTGCGGGGCCTGACGCTCTACCCCCCCGACATCCTGGGCACGATGCTGAGGGAGAAGAAGCTGGAGCAGGATAAGAATGGAGCCCTGATGATTCCCGTTGAGGTTCGCTGGGCCCCTCTGGGGTCCCCAGGGGCAGGCTGCCTTCCCCAGCTTCATGCCCTCTTCTCTAGCATTCTTGGGCATCCTGTGCTCCAGAGCCCTGGGGGCACTTTTAGTAGTCGGGGGTGATATGTGTGGAGCTCTTGTAGCCTTTTCCAGCAAAGAGCACGAAGATGAGGGACAGCAAGAGGAATGACAGCTGGGCCCCTGCCCACCCATCTCTCCCCATGCAGGACCTGGAGGACACACCAGCCCCACAGTATCCCCTCATCCCCCCCATGACCGAGTACTTCTTCGACGGTACCAACGACATGGCCATCTTCCCCCCGCCCGTCAGCATTGAGCCTGTTGAGGTGGATTTTGGTGCCTGTCCCAAGCCCGAGGACCCCAACCCTGTCCCCCTGTGCCTGATGAACCACACCAATGGCAAGATCACTGTGGCCTGGACATGCAGGTCTGACTGCCCCTTCTGGGTGACCCCCAACACCTGCGATGTGCCCCCACTCAAGTCCATGGCCATGCGCCTGCACTTCCAGCCGCCTTACCCCAACTGCCTCTACACCGTGGAGCTCGAAGCCTTTGCTGTCTATAAGGTGTGTGCGGGCAGATGAGACAGGGAATGTGGGTTCTCTGCCTTGGGGACTGTATGGCAGGGTGTGGGGTTGGAGTGGGTGATAGGTGTAATGGAGGATCCAGCCTCTCTGTCCCAGGTTCTGCTCCCTCTCCTCCTTGTCTTCTGGGCTAGACTGCATGCTGGGTGGTTTGTCTTCTCCCAGGCTTGTGGCCTGCCTTGGCTGAGGGGCTTCCTGGCCCATCTGGTTATGTCTCACTCACATGTGCCTCCCACCCTCCCTGGAGGGAGGACTTAGGGGAGCTCAAGCCCCTTGGAAAATTTTAGTGCACAGGGAGTAGTTTCCTGGGGCTCCTGGCTTCTGTCTAGTTCCTGAGGTAGAAAGTGGTCCCTCTAAAGGAGTGGTGGGCAGAAACTAAGGCCTGGAGGATGGAGTCAGGGGCACCGGCTATTAGGGAAGGGGCTTCTAGCACAACTTCCTATGATCAGGGAACTGGCAGTCCCAGCCAGCCTCAAAGTCCCTCCTCATCTCCAGTCAGTCCTGCCCTTTCCCTCCCTTCTGCCTTCCCTGTTCTCTCCCAGTGGAGGGAAGAGCAGAGCCATGCAGTCAAGATTAGAGCCCTTACCAGCTATGTGACCTTGGGCATGCTCCTTAATGTCTCTGAGCCCCGGTCTTTTTATCTATAAACTTAGAATCACATCCAAACTTTTAAGAAGTTTTTCCAAAGCTGAGTCTTCAGTTGCCTCTAATATCTTGGCATTCGGGGGACATGGAGGTTTGTTGGAATGAGGCTGTGGACACCTGTCTTTGATGAGCCCATCAGACTTTTAAGTTATAGGCTCAAGCCCTTCGCTGTTTGTTACACCAACCACCCACATGTGGCCGCTGAGCACTTGAACTGTGTCTAGTCCCAACTAAGATGGGCTGTAAGTGGATGAGACCTGCTGATTTCCAAAACTTAGCATGAAAAGAATGCAAGATGCCTCACGCATCACTTATATATTGATTATATGTTGAAATGAAAAGATTTGGGGTCTACTGGGTTAAATAAAATGTATTATTGAAAGTAATTTTACATGTTTCACTTTGTCGATGTGGCTACTAGAACATTTAAAGTGATGTTTGCGGCTCACACTTGTGGCCTGCATTATATTTCTATTGGCCAGTGCTTCTCTGGGCACATTCCTGCAGAATGAATGCTGCTTTCACATCCCAGCCCCACCCTCATCCTGCTGCGAGGATTACAGAGCCTGTGTTTGCTGAGTGTTTGGTGCAGAGCCTGGCACACAGCGGGAGGGACTGTTATGACTGCTGTTGTCCGCGCTGTCTTCCCAGGGGGCCTCTGCCTTCTGTGCCCCATGTAGGACTCCTGCAATACAGTGCGGGGTGGCAAGCCAGGGTGCACCACAGGTCGGACACAGGACTCAGCTTGTCCGTGGGTCCGGCCCTCCTGCAGGTCCTGCGGAGCTATAACAACATCGAAGAGGACTGCACCGTGTGCCCATCCTGGTGCCTGACACTCCGGGCGCGGGGCCACAGCTATTCTGCTGCCTTGGAGCACCACATCCCTCAATATTCCCTGGACGCCCCCAAGGTGAGCATGGCCCCAGCAGCAGTGGGAGGTGGGACAGGGCAGCCTGGCCTCTGCCAAGGCCTGCATACCCTTCTCCTGTCTCCAATGGTCTCAGAAACTTGTCCAGCACCCTCCCTGGCCATCCCAACCTCCCCACCACCAGCCCCTGGGGCTCTGTACCCGTCAAGGACTCTCTCCTTGGCCACGACACTGCGAGTGAGGAGAATCTGGGGCTTGGACTACTGGCTCCCATCTGCTCCATCTGAAATTCTCCCCAATCCTCTAACACTCAGGTTTGAAATTCTCCAGCTCCTTCATTTGCCGTGTTTACTGAGTTCCTGCTGGGGATACAACCACCCACCCCGTGAGCCCCTGCCCTTGGGGATTATCCAGACCTGCAGAGTCGCAGAGCCAGCCCCTTGGCTTAACCCAATCCTCAGGGAGTCATAATTCCCAGGCTTCTCCCTTGGAGGCCCCATCTGACTTAAGCACCAGGATGACACAAGGTTTAAAAACACAGATCCTGGAGCCAGATGGCCAACTTCCAATTCTGGTTTCTCCTTCGAAGTCTCTTCCCGGCTTCTGTTACCATTGCAGGTTTTTCATCCGTCTGCACTTACCCTCATGCCTCATATTGCTGGAAAGGTGCTACTTTTCGATATTGTGCTTGGGGACAATCTTGCCCCTCCTCCACTAGTTACACTTCTGCTGAAGGGTGACCCTTTCTGAATCCATCCTGACTGCTTAGGGTTCCCTTCTCACTGACCACCCCCCCGCCCCTTACCCTTGGCTAATTCCTCCCAGTGGTTTGTGGCCTTTACAGCAGTCCAGCAGATTCTGGGCCCCTGTGTCCCAAGCCACCTCTGCCCCTCTTCCACCCCGACTCATGCACATGTGCTCATTGCCCCAGCAGGATGGGGCACCTGGCTCAGTGATTTCAGCCTTGTGTTTTGTCACCAGCTCAGCTCTGGTGCTGGCCACACCTTAGATGCTTTAGGAATGTTTGGCAGCTGGGATTGCTGGGGCTTTCCTTTCTCAAAGTGGGGTTCCCCTCAGCTACTGGCATGAGAATCATCTAGAAAGCGTTGCTTACCCCAGAGCTTCTAGACCAGGATCTCTGACCATAATTTTTTTGTCTAGTCATCTGTTGATGGACATTTAGGTTGCTTCCATGTCTTTTATTGTAAATAGTGCTGCTATGAATATTGGGGCGCATGTATCTTTTCAAATTAGAGTTTCCTCCAGATATATTCCCAGTGCAACTGGGTTCTCCAAAGGATGATTTGAGGGCACCCTAAAATGAAAGAACCTTGATGGGGGCAGTCTTAGGGGCCTGAGTTTCCCAGGGCCTGTTCCTGTGGCCACACCATCTCCCGGTCTGGAGGTCTCTGGGGGATTAAAGCATTTTTTGGTTGCACAGAGGCATCTGCGATCTCCTTGGAGACGACTCCACCGAAGCACACAGAGACTTACCTGACTGTATGTATGGGGAAAGGGGGAGTGCATAAATCTGAGCACGGGTCCCTCTTCTCTCCCATCCCAGCTATTTCCTGCAGTGTCCCCCAGTGAACCCTCCTATCGCAGCTTACTCCTGATCAACAAAAGCTCCATGCTGCTGACCTTCAACCTGGCCCCCAAAAGCAGCTCGGACATCTCCCTGCGGCCCAGCTCAGGCCTCGTGGCCCCTGGGGCCCACCAGATCTTCCTCATCTGTACCTACCCCAAGGGCAATTCCTGGAAGCAGCACATTTTCTACTTGCAGTTCAATTTTTGCCCCCAGTATCTGAAGGTATGAGGCAGGAGTAGGGGACTGGGTCCCTGGGAGGGGACCATCGTCTGGTCCCCCTTTTCAAAGTCACATTCTGGGGCTAGTCTCTAAGGCTAGCCAAGGGGCTGTTCCTCCTCTAGGAAGTGGCATAGCAGGGAGAAGACCCCTTGGCCACATCTGGGAACAGCTACCCTCAGGGCCCTGCCTGTCTACCATATGGGATCTGGGACAAGAAAAGGGGTATAGATGTCCCAAAGGAAGGAGTGGGGGCAACACAAGACTCATGTCTGCAGGTGGTAGAAGGTGTTTGGGGCCAGGCCAGGGAAAGGGTCCAGGGTGTTGGAACTATGTCTGGCCCATGAAATGGTCTGCACATCCTCTCTCAGTCCCTGAGTTCTTTTCAGGAACTATCTCCTGGGCCAGTCATCCATACTCTGCCTTTGACAGAAGCTGCCCATGCCCAGCTGGCAGAGGGCCTTTTGCTGCTCCCTCCAAGGGGGAAAAGCTGCCCACCTGTGGCTTCCTGGACATCTGGGGGAGCCAGGGCTGCAGGGTAAGTTCAGGGCACTGTCCTCCCTTCTCTGACCTCAGGAGGTGAGCATGCAGAGCCGGGAGGAGCCACTGCAGCTGAAGCTGGACACCAGTAAAAGCGTCTTCTTCAAGCCCACCTGGGTGGGCTGCTCCTCCACCAGCCTCTTCACCTTCCGCAACCCCTCGCGTCTGCCCCTGGAGTTTGACTGGAGGGTCTCCCAGCAGCACCGAAAGATGCTTGCTGTCCAGCCAACCAAGGGGATTATCCAGCCCAATGAGAGCCTTGTGAGTGCCCTGCCACACTGCCAAGGGCTGGAGGGAAGGGTACCCTTCATCTTCACCTTCACCATCACCTCTTAGTCATGCCTATCAGGGGTCAGGCTTACTGTATGTACCCTCCCATTTAATTCAGTCATTTCTTCCAGCCTTCCTACCTTATGAGTAGATATGATTGTTATCATCATCATACCCCCATAGTGCAAAGAAGAATTGAGACTTAGAGGAGAAAAAAGCCATTTACTAAGACTCTGCATTAGGAAGTGCAGAACTGGGATTTGCACCAAGGTTTCTAATGTCAGAGCCTGGGGCGAATCCACTCTCCATCCATGGTCCCCAAAGTTGTGAGATCACTGGGAGGTGGTGTGGAGCAGCTGAAATTGGGGTCAAATGGGTGACTATTATTAAGGAATGAGGAAGAAGACTCCTAGAGACCCCAGCAGTAGGTCCCTAGAAGGGAGGGCATGGGCTGGGACCCAAACTATCAGACCCTCATCCTTGGTTTAGGGCCTTATAGACTAGTTGGAGAGACAAAACTTGGGCCAAGGCCCACCAGGACACAGTGTCTGTAAGAACCCGGGGTAGTAAACTGCAAGCTGAGAGACCACGTAGACTCTGGAGTCAGCCTCAAGAGTTCCCACCCCAGCTTCCACCAAGCACCCTCATCAGCTGTGTGCCCTTGGGCAGGTTACCCCCACTTCTCTGAGTCTCCAGTTTCTCATTAGACAATGAGGCATTAAAATAATACCACTTACCTTGTGAGGATAAAGAATTGAGGGGGTTAGGGAGAGAACACAATGCATGATGTATATAAGTGCCTGGCACAGGGAAACACTCAGAAAGGGTTACCATAGCTTGAGATGCTGCAGTGGGACCTCAGATGGCCAAGAGCCTGGGCAGGGGTTCCCAGAGACCCCCATGCAGGGATAACTTCTGTGATCCCAGACGCTGACGTGGACCTTCAGCCCTCTGGAGGAGACCAAGTACCTGTTCCGAGTGGGGATGTGGGTCTGGGAAGCCGGCCTGCCCCCAGACACCAAGCCCCCTGCCACCACCCGCTACATGCTCCGGCTGGTGGGTGTGGGCATCACCAGCAGCCTCTCCGTGAGTGGGGGGACCCTGGTGGGTGGGAGTGGGGGCCAGGGGTCCAGAGCATAAGTGGGAGGGAAGGCCCTGGGGTATCTGACTCCAAGAAGGCAGGCGATGGGAGTCTTCTGGTCCCCCAGCCTCCACCCCTAGACCTGCCCTTCCTTGGGGATTCTGAGGCCAGGAGTGAGGAAACCAGGGCCATGGGCCTGGGACAGCCCCCAACTCCTCGCTGGCTGACTCTGGCCCTCAGGCAAAGGAAAAGGAGCTGGACTTTGGGAACGTGTTGGTGAACAGCAAGCAGTCCAGGATGCTGGTGCTTCTGAATGATGGCAACTGCACCCTCTATTATCGCCTGCTCCTGGAGCAGAACAGCCCTGAGGTTGTTGGCAACAGCCCCCTCGGTACTTAGGCCTGGGCGGGATTGTGGCCGGGAAGCAGGCATTGAGGGGCGCTGGTTAAGACTGGTTAATCAGACCATGGTTTGGGGCAGGCAGAGCAGGGATTAAAACTTGGTGGTTCCACTTCCTAGATGTGTGGCATTGGTGGGTCCTCTCTGAGCTCAGCTCCCTCATCTGTAAAATGGGGCTACTGGTAGCTTCTACCTTGAGGGCTACTGGGTGGAACAAAGTGCTTAGCAGGTGCCAGTGACACAAAGGTATGTCCCCACTGTCTTGGTCTGGAGAAAGGACTCGATTCCCTATTTCCTGGCTCAAGGCCTGCTCTCTAACCAGCACCATGCTGGCCGGGGGAGGGTATCTGGGATGGAACAAGAGGAAAGGCCAAGCCTCTCTGGCCTGCACTGAGGGCCTCCTCTGCCCTTGGCTGGACCCGGTCATCCCTGAGCAGCTCTGCAGCTGGACCGCACAGAGGGGAGCATGCCACCCCGCTCTGAGGATACCATCTGCCTGACCGCCTGTCCCAAACACCCGTCCCAGTACTCCTGGACCATCAGTTACTCTCTCCTCTCCCACAGAGGTACCTGGACCACCTGGCCCGAAGAGTCAGGGCCAGGAAGGAAAGAGGGAGGGCTGTGTGAGCAGGATGTGGGGTGGGAGGATGTTGAGGATCCAGACAGAGCAAGCAGAGTGGGTGTGAGCATGCCAGGGTGTGCTTTTGTGTGTCTGGTGTGTATGCCTCATACCAATCACATCTGCCTGTGTGGGTGTCCGTATGTGTGGGCCTGAGCTGTGGAGGACTCCACGTGAAGAGTTGAGAGCAGTGTTGATTTACTGTGGAAACTTAGACAAATCCTCAGCTGCCCTGGGCCTCAGCTTCCTCTTTCATAAAATGAGGTTGTTACCAATCTGCTCCAGGGCCGCCTGCTCCAGGAGGCCAGGGCTGCACAGGAGATTGGCTAAGAGTGTGGACTTGAGCCAGATTCCTTGGAACTGGATCCTGGCCTGAGCACTTCTTAACCATGTAATCTCAGCAAGTTGTTTAACCTCCCCATGCCTCAGTTTCCACATCTGTAAAATGGGAGTAATAAAGGTTAAAAAAAAAAGTATTGCTATATGTTACCATCTGGGCAAAACGTGAAAACATTGTGCCAAGTAAAAGGAGCTGGCCACAAAAAACCATACATTGTATACTTCCATACAAGGGTTAGTTTTATGTGAAACATTCAGAATAGGCAAATCTACAGAGAGAGAAAGTAGATTAGTAGTTGCCAGAGGTAGGGAGAGGGGCAAATGGGGAGTGACAGCTACTTGGTACTGGATTTCTCTTCCAGGGCATGAAAAATGTTCTAAAATTAGTGGTAATGGTTGCGTAACTCTGCATACACAAAACAAATCACTGAATTGTTTGCGTTCGAGGGGTTGATTTTATGGAATATAGATTGTCTCTCAATAAAGCTGCTAGTATTAGTTTGACTGAAAACAAATAACAGTGCACATTCAATACAGTGGTTTGTGCAAAGCACTTAGGACAGTACCTGGTATGTAGAAAGTATCAGACAAGATTTGGCTGTTGTTGGAAGCATCCCAGAGCCTGGGGGACATCTGCTGCTCCTGACAAATGTTCCGGGGCAAGTTGCTCTGGACCCCTGCACCCTCAGCCTGTACACCTCGCCCCAAGGGAGCTGGAAGGTGAGCCACTCCTCTCTCCCACATCCCTTCCCCTCAGATAACAGGGTTGGGGAGAAGCAGGAGCTGTGTCACGTCTCCCTTATGGCTGTGTACCCCCTGCTCTCCATCCTGGATATCTGCTCCATGGGCAGTGCCAAGGGCATCACCCGGAAGCACCTGTGGCACCTCTTCTCCCTGAACCTGCTCAACACTTACTTGCAGCAAGACCCCACCCCCTGGGAACTCACCTACAAGGTGCCCACCAGGCACAGGTGAGGGCCTGGGGGAGAGGCAGGACCTGTCTGGGAATGTCCTTGGAGCTTCCGGCCCATGCCCCCAGCACCAGGAGGCCCTATCCAAGAAGGGACACCCCATCTCCTCCCCAGTTCTTGCTTTTTCCCAGAGGGGCCTGGAGAAGGCAAGGATTGACTTGAGGTCTGAAATGCTGACCCACCCCTGCCCCTGAGTCCCAGATTTTCCAATTCCCACCTGTAGGGAGATGGATGCCAAGCCAGCCACCCCTGGGAGGGCCCCATCCTGTCCCCAACCCTGTCACTGAAACTTTCTCTTCTTCACACAGCACCAGCCAGATCCCCCCTGTTTTCACCCCTCTGAAGCTCAACTTCAATTTTGGGGCAGCACCGGTAGATGCCCCACCCTCTGTGGTGCTCCTGGCCCTGAAGAACAGCGGAGTGGTACCCCTCGACTGGTATGGGGGTGTGGTGCTGGGAGGCCCAGAAGACAGGTGTTAGATTTCTCTTGCTGGTGGTGGGCCTAATTGCCCGGTGTCTGAAGTGTGTCCCCACCCCATTGATGGGATGTGGAGGCCAGGGTGGGACTGGGGTCACCCAGCAGGACCTGTCACTCGCTGAGATGCATCCATAGGCTTAGAAGTGGTGGATCACCCTGGTGGAGACGGGCAGAGTCATCCTAAGGGCTTAATGAATGAGAAGTAGCCATTGCACATCTGCTGCACGCTAGCCACTGTGCTTTACGAGCCTTTTCTCCTCCAAGCCCCCACCAACCCTGGGGAGAAAAATCCTCCTCTGCTGATAATTTCACAGGTGGGAGGCTAAGGACTCAGGCAAGAGCACTCAGCCATTAGAGGTAGAGCTGGGTTCACATCCAGATTTGTCCAACTCCAGACCCCCTGCCTACACCAATTAGCAAGAAGGCTTCAAGGTACCCCTGACAGAGCCCCAGCCCAGCAGGGGCCAGGTCTGCATGGGGGCGAGCTGAGGGTCTCTGGCAGGGAAGGACTGGGCTCTGCTGTCACAGTGCCAGTGTCAGGTAGATGACAAGGCTGACCAAAGCTGCGTGGGGCTGCAAGAAGGGTGGAGGCTGGCCAGAGGGCAGGCTGCACTCCCCCAGTCACGTGGGTCCCAAGCTTGGAGACCTGGGCCCGCCAAGCTGGGCCTTTCCTGTGCTTGGCTTTCCTCCCAGTGGGACCCCAAACTGGTGCCCAGTAAGCATCCTGTTTCCATGCCACGCCCCTTGGTTTCCTAGTAAACTTCCTTTTGATGACTTCCAACTTTGCTTGGCTAGACGGAGGTGAGGAAGAAGGGTCCCCATCTGGGTCAGGCTTGGGAAAGAGAGCCAGGAGCCCGGCCTGGGCATGGCAGTGGGCGGATGAGAGTAAAATAGGCAGGCAGGCACATCTGTGATCTCAGTAACCTTCCTACCTGAGCCAATGCTTGTGACGTGTGAGGGTGGCTGGGGCGGGGGCTGCATCGTCAGGGATACAATGGCTGCCACTTACTCTCCAGGTTGTCCTGCCCTTCCCTGTGGTGGAGGATGCTGGAGGGGCTGGCTTACTAGGCAGCTCCTGTCTGAGAAGGGCAGGGACTGTGAGTAACTGAGGGCTCCTGGCCCTGAGTGACTGGGAAGCTTGGCAGGCAGTGGCCTGGAAGGGAAGGCGCAGGGCCCGCCTTGAGCTCTGGATCTGCCATTCACTGGGCTGTTTGAGTGGCTGGGAGCCAGGTCCTACAGGGCTCAAGAGTAGGGGCAGGAAAAGCGGCATTGGCCTGTGTCCTGGCCTGGAACAGCGTATTTTGGTGTTGTGTGTGCTTGTGTGTTTGTATAGGAGCAAGCCAGCTCACGCTGTCTGTGGAGAGGGTCCAGTTTGCTGGAAACCGGGGCGGGAGGAAAGCCAGGCAGAGTGCCCAGTGAGCTGGGCCCGTCCACCAGGAGATCATTTGAGGTTCAGGAAGGCAGTCCGTGCTTCTTCCCGGATTCCAAACACAGGGAACCTTCCTTGGAAGGCCTGACTCTCCTAGGCTTTTTGTGTTGTTGTGTTTCCTTTCAATTTCTTAGAAGGCTATTTTTGAAAATTCTAGTTGGTCTCTGCTGAACTCATAAAGAACAGACTGAAGGTTTTATTCCTGCCAAGACCAGTAAGAACCAGGGAGTGTGGACTTGGCCTGGAGGCAGCAGCAGTCAGGACGGAGAACCCCAAGTGAGGGGGGAGTGCATCACTGGACCTGGGAGCTGTACCGCTGCTCCATCCCCTCCAAGCCTCCTCTGATGCCTCTGCCTTGGCCCAGGGAGATGCAGGGCCATGCATTTAAGGCATGATCCCTCACAGGCATCGGAAACGCTGGTTAACGTCACCTTTCTCTCACGCACTCATTAAGTCATTGACTACATATGGACTGGGGGCTTCCTAGATGCAGACCCCAGAACCACTCTTCAGAACAGAAATACAGGCGAGCCCAGGCCCTGTCCTCCAGGTGGGGCGTAGCAGACTTTTGGTGCAGGGTGACGTGTGCTGTGAAAGACGCATATGCAGCATCTCTGTTTTAGAAGTGGTGGCGGGAGGGGGCATGTCAGAAAGGCTCTCTGGAGGCAGATACAGCTGAGCTAGACCTTCATCCCAAGAAGAAGAGGCAGAGAGGCTGCAAAGGCGCTGACATGGGTAAGAGAAAAGGGCATAGCTTGGCTGCAGCGTTGATGAGGTGGGCAGGAGCCGAGACATGCAGGGCCCTGGACTTTTCCTTCTGAAAGTTTGGACTTCTTTCTTAGGGCCTCAACGGGATGTAAGCTGGGATGGGGGCAAAGACATGATCTACTTTCGAGATCTGTACTCTGGTCTGGATTGGGGCCATGGGTGTGGAGAGAGGATTAGTGGCTGGAGGCAGGGGGATAGGTTGGGAGGCTTCTGCAGTCCCCTGATGGGGGCCCACATCGGAGGACTGGCAGGGAAGAGGAGGGGGCTGGGATTATTTGGAGGTAGACTGGGTGAGGGTGGCCAGGGTAACAGAAGTGTTGAAACTATCCAGACTACCCCAAAGCAGCAAGATCTCATTTTATTGCTGATCAGATAAAAAGTGCTTTATTCACTTGTAACAAGTCAAACAATACCAGGGTAATGGAAGAAGAGTACAAAACTCCCCAGCTCCTTCTTCCTTCTTCAGTCTTGACACATGCATGCTTCCTCTCTCACCCTCATACAAGGCTCAGACACATGGATACAGCTACAGGGTTATTCTGTTTCTATTTCCCTTTCTTTTTCTTTTTCTTTTTTACCATAATGGCATGATATTATACATATTACACTCTGCTCAGCATCTTGACAATAACATTTTCACGCAACATTGTGTCAATAACACTCCCTTCAGATCAATAGTGATTGGAACGTATAGATCTAACCTATTCTTTGTAACAGCTACATGTAACATACTCCATGATTTGAATGGCCCTTACTTTTTTGGGGTTTTTGGGGCCCTTATATCAATAACACTCCCTTCAGATCAATAGTGATTGGAACGTATAGATCTAACCTATTCTTTGTAACAGCTACATGTAACATACTCCATGATTTGAATGGCCCTTACTTTTTTGGGGTTTTTGGGGCCCTTATATTTTTAAACCACTCCTTTATTAGATGACATGGGTTGTTTCCAGTGCTTTTTATTTTTTATTTTTGCCACTATGAAGGAAGTTGTAGTAAACATCCTTGTGGGAGTGTGAGTGTGCATGCATGCACACAGACACATGCATCCACATGCATACATTTATTCCTGCAGCTTACTTCCCCAATATATGATTTCTGAGTCAAAGGGCATTTTTTTTTAAATCTGTGTACTTTTTATTCTAATAGATGCTGTCAAAATTCCTCCAACAAAAGGTGGTAGCAATTCCTTCTCTCCCTACCTATGTTCAAGGGTGTCTGTTCTTTCTAAACTTATCTGTATTGGATGTAACTATTTTTCACAATTCAGATGTGAAAATATTTAAGATTGATTTGAGGGGGTTCTGATTTTCATTTCCCCAATTCTCACTGAGTCTTTTTAGATGTGTTTATCATTATCTTTTTCCCTTCTGGCTGTTCCCTGTTCATATCCTCTGCTGAGTTTGAGGCCAGTTCTGTGCCAACACTCTGAGAGTGGAGAGATCCTCCTTTCCAGATTTATACCTTGGGACCCCTGTGTCACTTGTTTGGGCACTATTTAGCATACAGTATCTGCTTTACTACAGCACCAGACATTGCACTAATTCTGTGCCCATCCTTGCTTTGGACTCAGGAGTGCCAGCCCTGGACACCCTCCTCTGAGGGCGAATGGGGCTGGTTGGTGCCACTGGCATTCCTAGACTTTCTCAAGCTCTTCCTAAGAGCTTTGTCTCACAAACCCTTCCAGGATCAGTGCCCAGCTTAAAGTGACCCACATATACAAACAGCCCCTCAACCCCTGGCACTCACAAAGGGAGCCTCAATCTCCACTTTCCATTGAGTCACCAGAACCCTGCTTCTGTTCCTGGGGTTGGGGGCTGTTACGAGAATCTGCAACTGTCGTATTTGCTCAGCCATGCTTGGGACAGCTTGCGGATGAGTAGGGGAGGTATGAAGGAAATCTCCATCCATCCCTTCAGAGACTCAGAGCCTTGCTTCTGTTCTGACTGAAAAGCTCCACCCCCTTCTGCTTTGCACTCTGCTTCCAGGGCCTTACTCTTCCCAAGTGACCAGCAGATTGACCTGGAGCTGTGGGCAGAGCAGGCAGAGTTTGACTGCACCGAGCTGCACCAAATGCGCGTGCAGGACAATTGCATATTCTCCATCAGCCCCAAGGCTGGGAGCCTGAATCCTGGGCAAGAGCAGATTGTGGAATTGAAATACAGGTGCTCCCCCGATTGCCCGCCCTGCACTTCTAGTCCTGGAGACCCCCTTCCCCCTGGCTTCTGGAGGAGCCTGTCCTTGCCCTGTGTGACTCCAGGGTACCCTGAGTGGCCACCATCCTGGGAGAGCCCTGCCTCCCTCACCTGCAAGAGAGATTTACTTTTCCTTTTACCCCATTCCTGGACTGGGTTTCCATGTTCTCCAGGGATCAGTCACCTCCAAACCACAGGCGTGCCATAACCTTTTGTTCTGCTTGCACCAGGGCTCAATAACTCATTTCAGACTGTCTCCTCCCTTCCAGCCACCTGTTCATTGGCACTGATCGCCTCCCTGTGCTCTTCAAGGTGTCCCATGGCCGGGAGATCCTGGTAAGCCTCAGCCCTGGTCCTGTCCTGGAAAACCGAGAGAGAAGGGCAGGGAACCATCCTCCCCGAGGAGCTGGGGTCCAGATCCCTCTGCTGGATACTTCAGTTTCTCCCAGGGAAAGATGCTACTCTGGGCTTTCTATTTCCAGCTAAATTTCATAGGTGTGACAGTGAAGCTGGAGCAGAAGTACGTGCACTTCACCTCCACCAGCCATCAGTTCATCCCTGTCCCCATCGGCGACACACTTCCCCCGAGGCAGGTCAGTGGTCTGCATTGTCCTGGTCACTAAGAGCCTTAAGTGTTGATCTCTGTGTATCTGCATCAGCCTTTGACAGGATGACAAGGACCCTGCCCTCCAGAAGCCCTCACTCTAAGAGGTGGGGTTGCAGGCTGAATCCCAAGATTAGGCAACTGGAAAAGACCCAAGGCGAGAGGCTTTAATTTCCCAGCACTGGTGCTTAGTCCTCTGCCAGGCCTCATTCCCATGCAAAAGCCGGGGGTTCCTTCCTCTAGCACAGGGTTCTTCTACCTTTGACCACGAACCACACTAATACATTTGGAGAATAACCCAGTACATACATACACGTACAACTGAAACATAAGTATCACAAATCAATACAGCCACCACCACATGCAAAGTACTCTGATGTTTCCTTTTTTATTTTATTCTGTTCCATTTTTTAAATGTTGGGCATGACCTGCTAAATTGGTTTCATGACCTGCTTACTAGTGGGTCTCAGTCATAGTTTGAAAACCACTGATCCAAGAAAGGTATCTTTCTAAGCATGAAAAGCTGGAATGTGAATCCTCACAAAGCTATAGGATTTTCTTTATTAATTGGAGAGAATCAGGTTCCTTTTGCTCTGAAAATGCACATTGGAAATATCCAAGAGGGGCATATAGTATTTTCCCAAACATTTCACAGTTCTGAAATTTCTCATCAGTTAGAAGTCCTTGGATTTCTGGGCAGGGGCTTCCAGCCATTCAGCCTAGAGGCAGAGGAATGGGCTTCCTGGATCTGAGAGGGAATCCCATAGCCTGGAGCTCTGTTCACTTCCTTACACCACCCTCTACTCAACTGGCTTTGCAGAAGCCCCATGTGGGGCTGGGCATTTCCAAGCCTGCAGAAGCCCAGACCCTCAAAAAGGAAGGCAAAGACCCCTGTGCCCCCTGGAGAGCTTTCCAGAGAGACCAGACCACTCCCCTGTGGTCTGAATATAGACAATGGAAAATACCCAAATCTGGAGCTGGAAGACACAGCTGTGCCTCCTACCAAACTCCTCAATTGTAGCCAAGTTTCCTCTTTCATTCATGAGATGATGACAGATGGTGGCCCGGACCTGCAAAGAGGGCAGTGGAAATACAGAGTAGTGAATGGATTTAATTTACATTTTGGAGGCAGAATCAATGGGACTTGCTGGGGATTGGGTCTGGGAAGTAAGAGAAAGGGATGGATGAAAAATGTACTGGATTCCTAGTTTGAGCTACTGGGAATATGTAGTGCCACTTGCTGAAAGGAGATACCCTAGTGAGGAACAGATTTTTAGAGTGAAGAGTTTGGTTTTGGCCAAATTCAAGATGTCTATGAGACAACCAAGAGGAGTTGTCAAGAGGAAGTTGGATACTAGGTCTGGAACTCAGAGGTGTCCAAGGTAGAGAATAAAGTCAGCATACTCAGGAGTGGATGCTGAGAGAGGTGAGGGGCCGGGCCTAAATCCAGACGAACTCTTTATCCTCACTGGCTTCCATCTTCTCATCTCGAAAATGGAGAATCGGACCAGAAGATCTCTGGTTTCATTCAGGACGTTCTGTGATTCCCAGCTTTGGAGTTAGCCTTGAGAGGACCCCATACCTTTCTTCTGCTTCCTTATCTGCCTTTAAGCAGGACTGTCTCTAAGGGCAGACATGGGAAGTGGCAGCCTCACAAGTAATTAGAGTGAGAGCCTAGAAAACGATGAAGGGTCTGGATGGTGCAGGCATGAGTGTTTCCCTAAATTGTAGCACTAAAGACACAAACATTAGTATCTCCTGATACCTTGACTAAGGCAAGTTGAGAGCAAATAACTAAGGATTACAGATTATACTAAAATGTCACAGGCTGAAAATATAGTTGCACACTTCTTGGGTGACCAAGCCACAAGGGAAATCAGAGGTATTTAGGAGCGCTCTGGGACTGTCAGGGTGACATTATGGAGATCAACCTGCCCTCCCACAGTGGACACCGAACCCCAGGCTCTCTGCATTGCAGCCCTGAGCTGGTGTGGAGATTTCCCTATTCCTCCCCCTCGGCAGATTTATGAGCTGTATAACGGTGGCTCGGTGCCCGTAACATATGAGATCCAGACCAGCATCCTGTCACAGGTTCAGGAGAAAAATTTTGATCACCCCATCTTCTGCTGCCTCAACCCCAAAGGGGAGATCCAGCCAGGCACAACGGCTCGGGTCTTGTGGATCTTCTCACCGATTGAGGCCAAGACCTACACGGTGAGCAGCCACCTGGGCTAATATGGGATGGGGGGTTGGAGTCGGCCTTCTCAGCAGGCCTTACTCTGACTAGTCCCTTCCCCTACCCTCCGAACTCCCCAGGTGGATGTGCCCGTACACATCCTGGGATGGAACTCAGCCATCATCCGCTTCCAGGGAGTGGGCTATGACCCCCATGTCATGGGAGACACAGCCCCATTCCACGACATCTCTTCGTGGGATGACAGCTCCATCCATTCGAGGCTGATGGTTCCTGGACAGGTAGGGGGAAGGGAGCTGGGAAGGCCTGAGGCCTAGGAGGAGGCAGAGGGATGGGGAGGCTGGGGAAGAAAAAGGTTGGACTTGAGAAGAGTGGGATTCAGAGGTGAAACCTGGAACCAGCCCTCTTCCAGATATAAGAAGCAGCACCAGCTCCATGAGAGGCTTATCCTGCCACCTAGTGCCCACAGGTTCCTGCTCAAGCCACTCCACCTGTTGCAGGGCCCTCTATCCCTCCCTTCTGTCTGGGCCTTGGGATGGGGGTATTGGGAGGGGTAGAAAGAAGCTGTCCCATTCTAGAGTTCTGAGGTATTATCTTCATACAAAACAGTTCCTCCCCTGGATCTAGTTGAGCTTTGCTGAAAGGTATCTAGGGTCAAAACACTACCTTTAGTTCACACATTCCTTACTGTTGGGAGGTCTGACCCATTCATCTATCCACCCAACCATCCATTTCCCCCCGATCCACATGCCCATTTTCTTATCCATGTATCTATCCTTCCCTTCATCCACCCACTTCTCCATCCATCTTTCCATGCACTCATCCAGTTACTATCCACTAATACATCTGCCTGTCTACTCTTCCACTCCTACCCTCATTGACTTTTACTGCAGGAGTGAGTACTATGGAGGGCACAGTAATGGGGACTCAGAGAAGAGCCAGACAAATCTCAGCTCTGGAGGCACTCAGGGACTAGAGAGAGAGAAAATGCCCCTTCCACAGCCTCAGTCTCTCCAGATACCCCTACAACACAGCTCTTGCTCTGTGCCCAGTGAAGATGCCAATAGCTGATCATCCATTAATTTACAACCATCCGTCAGAGACTCAAATTATGTTGGCTTTAGTTCTCTCTTCTCAAAGTGAATTCTGATTTCTGAGCTCTTTCAAGCCTATTTTAATGGTCAAAATCATAGGCTTTAGAGTGATACTGTCTGAGTTTATCCCAGCTGTGCCTGTGAGAGACCTTTGGAAAATTGTTTATGCTCTCTGAGCAGCACATCTGTAAATTGGGAATAATAGTAGTACTAGTAACATCAGGTCACTGTGAGGATCAAATGTGTGTCAGTTGCCTACAATGGTACCTGGTCTGTTGAAAGCACTCAGTGACTTGTTGCTATGTGGTTGCTATGCTTAGTATTTCTTCACCTTAGTAATTCTCCACCAACAGACTGTCTTCCTGTCCCAATCACATATCTCCCTGGGAAACATTCCTGTGCAGAGCAAGTGCAGTCGCCTGCTGTTCCTCAACAACATCTCTAAGAATGAGACAATTGTCTTTGTCTGGCAGCTGATGCCTCTAGACTTTGGGGAGGTGAGAGTTCCTTATGTTTGCAGAATCAGAACCTCCAGCAGGGCTCTAGACCCACCCCATCCCAACCCACCCCACCACATCCCATGCCATTCCATCCCCTCCCACTCAATCTCATCCCATTCCTCTCCATCCCATCCCAGTCTACTCCATCCCTTCCTGTCTTGACCCATCCCATCCGTGCAAAGCTCCAGAGGCTCCTTCCCCAAATCAATAGGTGTCTGTGAGTCCTATGAGAGGAAAGGTAGCTCCTGAAGAGACCATCCCATTTGTTGTGACCCTGAAGGCTTCGGTGCATGCCAGCTTCTACAGCCTGGACCTGGTATGCAAGGTAGGACCAGCCTCAGAGGGAAGCTGGGATGGAGCACAGCTCCTGGTCTTGGGATGTGGGATGGGCCTTGAGACCCCAAGACCCCTAGAGAGAGGCAGGGGCCAGCCTCTGGAAGAGTCAGGGCTCATAGCACAAGTCCAGGCTAAGGCCTGGCTACAGGCCCTCCAGACTTGGTCTTCTCTCTGCTTGTTCTGGGCCACAGGTGTACCGGCAAGAACTCCTGAAGCAGTACCAGAAGGAACTGCAGGAGTGGAAGGCTGAGAAGGTGCGGCAGGAAGTGGAGTTCACCATCACAGACAGGAAAGTGAAGGTGAGGGCAGAGTGGGCTTTGAACACCACCGAGCTTGCTGATTGGCCTTGCCAGAGGGGACAGAGGTGGTGATCCAAGGTGGTCCTAAAAACTGGCCAGCCTGCCCTCAGAGATTATATTTCTTTCATTAGACTATGCATAGCATCTCTCCAAGAGACTCTCTGGATACAGAAAGCAGGCTGACCATTCCCTGCTTATATATTATATTTAATGAATGCCTACTAGGTGCTGGGTACTGGAGACCTAGGGGAAACAAGGCAGAGCTCACCTTCTGATGGAAGAGAGTGTGGGGTAGTGGTTTCAGGTATGGGCTCTGGAGACAAGTTACCCAGTTTTGATTCCCAGCTTTGATGATTTCTAGCTCTGTGATCTTGGTCAAATTGTTTAACCTCTTAGTTCCCTCAGCTGTATTATGGGGGTAATACGGCATCTGGGACTGGCTTCAAGATAAACCAGAGAAGGGGTATAGATGAGAGAAGATTGGCCATGAATTGCTCATTGTTGAAGCTGAGTGATGGGTAATGGAGGATTCTTTGTACCATTCTCTTCACGTTTGTATACTTTTGAAGTTTTCCATATTAAGAAGATTAAAAATAAGAGTTTCAAAAATATTTTAAATTCAAGTAAATTGTTATCTGCTTTGTGGCATTGCTGTGAGAATTAAATGAGTTAATACATGTAAAGTGCCTACAGCAGTGCCTGGGATGCAGTAAACATTCACTAAACAAAGGCTATTAGTATTTATGTGGGGGAGGGTGAGACCAATAATAAACACAAGACAAAATATCCACCTCGGTTCCTCTCCCAATTTCACAGCCTCCCCACACTAATATTTTTGCACCTCGATTGCCTCTGTTGCCTCCTAACTGAACCCCCAGGGAGGCACTGCTCCCCTCTATAGCTCTGGCCCAACTGTGGAGACGGATGGTGTCTTGAGGGCGGGAGAGAGGATTTCTGAATTTCGGAATTAAGGCTTGGTAAGGGAGACTGTTTCCTTATCACATCAAACCACAAAGCTCCGGGACTCCAGGACAAGCACCCTTGGAGAAACTCAAACCATGTTTGGTGGCATCTCCTTTTCTTTCCTTCTGTTGGGTAACCAGATGTTCCTTGTCTGCAGGCGGTCCTTCCCTAGGGAAGGTTCTGGAAGAGGGTGTGGCTGGGAGTTGGGTGGGACCAAGAGGACAGCAGGTCCTGGCCTTGACTTCAGGCCCTCCGTGGATCAGCAGGAAGGGTAGGAAAAGGTGAGGACACCCTAAGCAGAGGTCTCTTTGTTTCCACAGAGAAGGCCATATTGTACAGCTTGTGAACCTGCGAGGAAGTACAAGGTGAGGATGTAAGCCCGGGCCCATCTCCTTGGGATAACTTGAGGGTCCTTGCTCACTCCCCAGAGATACCTCCAAGCCCTGGTCCAGCCTCCTGGAAAGGAGGGATGAAAGTGCCAATGGGTTGGGAGGTGGAGGTGTCACACCCCTGTGTGGCCCAGAAGGCCTAGGTGGGGGGCTTGGGACCACTCAGCAATGGGAGTACTGTCCCCAGTTTCCTGTTACCCATGCTTCTCCTTCCCCAAAGACACTTCCCCCCATCAAGAACCAGCAGTGTCTCAACCAGCTCACCAGCTGGAACCTTAAGATCCGGAAGGAGGATACACACTGGCAGTGCCCCCAGCCACCCTTGCCAGGCATGCTCTGCTTGAGCCTCACTGCCCGCGCCCATGCCACCGACTACTTCCTGGCCAACTTCTTCTCCGACTTTCCCAGCCACTTCTTGTACCGGTGAACTCTTGGGGAGGGAGGGGGCTCCTTCCTCTGCTCTCTACCCCACCCCCCAACTCCAGAACGGGGGCTGCCCAGACCCAACCCTTGCTGAGGGCTTGGAGCAAGTGCAGCGGCGACAGTGGGACTACTGGGGCACTGCTGGGCCCAGGATGCCCCCATTACTGCCTAGGCTCTTATGAAAAGGGGGTAAAGAGCCAGAGCCCCCTGGGGAACCCACCTAGACCTCCCCACATCCCTTCCTTCCTTCCTCTTTCAACCTGGAGCCTCATCTGGTCCTGTGCCAACCCTGAGGGTTGGGTTTGGTTCCCAAAAAGCAAAAGCACTATGTTTGGGTTAAGGCAGGGAGCGGCCCTGAACTCACATAAATCCTCATGGCTGGGTAGTCACCACCACTGCTCGTGCCCCCAACCCCAGCATGGTGGCTTGCCCAGGCCACTCAATGTCACGGCCTGCCCCAGGGAGCTGCCAAAGAGGAAGTGCCCCAGGGAGGAGTCGGAGACTTGTGAGGAAGAATCCCCTGACAAGTGGGCCCCTGTCTTCAAGCAGGAGAAGCAGCTCCTAGTTGACTGTCTCACCACCATCATCAGGTGACTGCCCACCCTGGAAACCCTCACCCTCTATCTCTCCAGTCCATTCCATCAACGCTGGGTCCACCCAAAGCCCCTGAAGTCCCAGCCCTTTCTTTCCTGAAAAATAGAGTTTCCTCCTAAAATCCTTCCACTGGTGGCCCCAGGCCCTCCAGGTTGGTGCAGTTTTAATGGAGGTGGCTGGAGGGATCCTCAGGGCTGGGTCCTCAGTTCTGCCTTAGTGGATGAGGTCTGGTAGACTGCTGTCTTCCCAGGCTCCAGCCCTCATCTGTGTAACTCTGACCTCCTTGCTCTTCCTCTACCATTTAATGTTCACCTTTAAGGATCCATGGGGCCCGGGGATGCCTTTCTCTAAAGGAATAAAAGGGGCAACTGATCAAGGGCTCCCCTCCCCCACCCAGCACTTGTTTGTGAATGCAGTAGTCAAGAATTGCCCCTTGGGGAACCCTGATGCCAGAGCCCTGCAGAGGGCTGCAAGACCTCTCAGTGAGGACCTTCCCCTCCTTCCTGCCACCCAGGGGCCTTCTGGAAGACAAGATCTTCCATGAAGCTGTGGACCAAAACCTAGTGGAGCAGATGCCTTACTTCTGCCAGTTCTGGAATGAGCAGTCGGCCAGGTCCATGGTCCAGAACAGCAACCTGCACCTAGTGCCAGACCTGTCTCAGTCCTCCAGCAGCTCAGAGGACAGCAAAGACAAGGAGGAGGAGGACAAACTGGAGCTGAGGAAGAGGGAAGGTAGGGAAGAGGAGGAGACAGATGAAGAGGAAGAGGAGGAGCTGGAGGAGGAAGAGGAGGAAGAGCTGGAGGAGGAGATAGAAGAGGAGGAGGAGATGGGCAAGGAGGAGCTGGAGGAAGAGGAGGTGGAGGAGAAGGGAGAGAAGTCGCCCTGGATGGAGATTAAGCCCACCCCCCAGCCCACATCCCAGGAGTCCCTGAAATGGCAATGGCAGCAGCGGTTGAAAGCCTTAGTGAAGGAGAAGCAAGAGCAGGACGAGAAGGAGGCCATCAGCTGGTGAGCAGCCAGACCCAGGTGAGGGTTTGGAGGGGGAGCTGAATACAGAAGGATCCTAGGAGGCAATAATATGCTGGAGCCAACCTCTACCTGTGTGCCCTTCTCTTCCCAACTCAGCGTTCATTAACATCACTGTTGGTAACTTAAGGCCTCAGTGGGAGTATTTACAGAATGGTAATCTGAGCCTTAATTTTTTTTTCTCTAAGAGCAGGCTATTAACATTTACCATCATATAACCTCCAGGAGAGTGGTTATAGTCATCCACATCTCTTAAATGGATTTCTAGAGCCAGGAGAAAAATACCACCTCTTCTTGTACCACCTTTCCTTGTGACTGCTTTCTGTCCATGTTGGGATTCCCTAGGAGTCCCTTCTGCACCATCTCATAGCCGGATGCCAGAACCAGGGTTGGGGACTCTGATGGCCTGGGGTTCGAATCCCACCACGTGTACCAGCAGCATGACGTTTGTTTGGCAGCTTGGTCTCTTTAGGCCATAGTTTGAACATCTGTGAAGCTGAAACAAGGATGCTTCATAATGTTGGGAGGGCGGGGAGTTAAACGAGAATCCACTTAGAGCAAGCGGCACACGGTACCGCACAGAGGAGCACAGCGGGGAACACGAGTGCGGTCGGTGGCGGCGCTGACACCTGCGCCCTGGCATCCCGCCCTGCAGGCTCCCGGCTTTCGCTAACCTGCAGGAGGCGCTGCTGGAGAATATGATCCAGAACATCCTGGTGGAGGCGAGCCGCGGGGAGGTGGTGCTCACTTCGAGGCCGCGCGTCATCGCACTGCCGCCGCTCAGCGTTCCCAGGTTGGGACGCCCGGGTCAGCGGCCGCGGGAGGGGCGCACTGGGCTGCATGGGCGACAAGGGCCGGCAGGCTTGGGGGGAAGCCTCTCCCTTCACTCATTCTACCTGGGGCTTTCTGTCTTCCAGGATTCTGACTCCCGACTCGCTGCCGGTGGCGCCCCTGGGGGCGCAGCAAGTGGAGATACCTGGATCGACGGTGCCGCCCTCTACCGACTATTTGGGGACGCGAGCGCCTACCCCCTCCCACTTGCAGCTTTAGGTTCCGCCCGGCCCCCTTTCCATCACATCACTCCGCCAGTAAAGCATCTAAGCCTTTTTTTCTATATATACTTTGACTTTATTTCTCCGACGCGAGAAGAATTTGCGCGCGCAATCTGGGAGGGGCAGGTGGTAAGAGCGGCCACGGTGGACCTCGTCGACTGCTTGGAGACTTAGGGGCTGGGAGGTTGCCCCGCTTCACTCCACACCGCATCTGGGCAAGAGTTCTCGCTGCTCGCTGCCGGGCACTGGACCTGGTCAGGCCAGTGGAGGGCGCTTCGGGCGGGGCCTAGCTGTCCTTTGCCCCAGGGGAGCCTGGTGGACAGGAACCGAGCCCCAGGCCAGGTCTGCGCAGCAAGTGGCTGCGGGGTGAGGTGGCCACCCCTCCCCTATCCCCACTGCGACTGTTCCCAAGCTCGGCCCTTTCACCGCTAGCTTTCCTCAGCATCTGCCGGGTTCCCGGGACTCTAAGAGGTTGGGAAGGAAGGGAAATCGAGGCATGTCGCGGAGGGTCAAGAACTAGACGCTGGGACGCTAGTAGAGACAATCGCTAGACAGTGGGCCACAGACCCCACTAAGCAACTCCCACCGTGAATCTGAATCCCCAGACCAGGGGATGTCCCACCTTCCCTAGGACACCCACTTCCCGCTCCCCCTAACCTCCGCCTGGCAGCCTCTGTCCTCATCTCCTCCCCCGTACCCCTCCCCGCCAGGCAGGTGGGTGGAAAAGTGACATCTGGTGTTGTTCCAGAGGCGCCCAGGTCCCCGACATTCCCCCTCCACCCCCACCGCCAAGGCCTCGTAGAAGCTCCGGCCCCAAAGCCCAGGCGGGGGCAGGGAGAGGGGTGAGGGGCGCTCCGCCTCCTCTGAGTCAATATTTGCCCCGAGCAAACGGGCGCCCGGACAGGTGTGAGTGTGAGTGTGTGTGTGTGTCTAGGGGCGGGGACTGAGCAGGCCGTATAAAGCGCGCGGAGCCCAGGCTCCGGCACAAGCTCCGGGGCGTGGGCTGGGGACCAAGCCAAGCAGGGCCAGGCCGGGTGGAGGACGGCCAGAAAGGGAGGGGCGGGCCAGGTGCGCACATGCAGTGGCCGCCGCGGCGGCCGCCGACGTGTCAACCAGAGATGCGCGCAGGTGAGGGCAGCGGCTAGCGGAGCGCTGTGCGGCACTGCGCTCGCCGGAGACCAGGACCAGGAGACCACCGAGGGCCACAGCCATGCCCCGGGCCCTCCGCTCCCGCCCCGCGACGAGCCCCTCGCACAAACCGGACTTGAGCGTTTTGTTCGTTCGGCTCGCGTGAGGCAGGGGCGGCCTCTCAACACCGGCCCGGGGACCCGGCCTGATCGCCACGCAGGCACCTGTCGCCGCCGCCGCCGCTGCCGCCATACGGATCGGGGAGGCTGTGCTCCTCCACTCGGGGAGATCCGGCTCCCATCCGGCCCCGCCCGCCGGGCCACGTCCTGCCCGCAACTCCTGGGCTGCCCGGCTTAATTCCGGGTAACAAGGGCCAGCCCAGCAGACTCCACCGGGTGGCACAGGGGGTTGTGGCCCAGGGCAGGAGTCCTTCCGGAGATGGAAATCTGGCTTCTAGCCTGGCTCTGTCGCAGCGATTTCTGTGGCCTTGGCTAAGTCACCCATTTGCACAATGAGGGGGCTTGATCTGGCCCCCCTGCAAGAGCCCCACCAGTCCCCATATCCTGGTTTCTGCGCTTTTAGTGATACTGAGCCCCCTGACCCAGGAAGTTGGAGGCCCTCAGGGGGTTGGAGCAACAGCTATGAGGTGTGGAAATTCTGGGGGGTGGGGAGCTAGAACCACGATGGAGATCAGGTCTGGCTCTTGGGGATCTCTTTGGTGCTGACATCCTGAGGGTTCACTCCCTGCCATACCCTTGGCCCATCGTTTAGTCTTCCCGTCCGAGACAGACTGTCAGACTTATTGAAAAGGACAAACATAGGGCCTGGAAGCCCTTGCCTGATGGGGCTATCAGGCACAGCAGCTCACCATTTTCCCCAAAATTCATAATCCCAAGGCCTCTTGTTTCAGTCAGCTGGGGGTGGGGATGGGTTTAAGTGGCCCTCAAATTAGGTGGGAGTCCATGCGTCATTAGCCATAATTCAAATGTGGGACATGCCACCCCCCTTTCCAGTGATTCAAAGTGTTCAGATCTGACATGCGGGAGAAGGAGGAAGACTGTACCAGACCTGTAGCCTCCTGCTTGGAGAGCCTAGAGCTGAGGGCTGGGGAGAGTCTGAGCCTCCAGCTGAGTCTCTGTTCTTCCATTCCAGGTGTCCTCCATTCCCCCTCCAAAAACTGATGGTGAGGCTTAACCAGCCTCAGAGGGAGGGGCCCGGTGTAGGTCAGGGGTGGAAAGAAGGCTCCTTGGACAGCAATAAGGAGCACCAGTTTCCCCTAAAGGTGAGGAAGCATCATGGGGAGGGACTGTATCCCCTCACACCCAGGTAAATGTGGCCCCCAGGGAGATGGGAATGAGGGTCAGGAGTCACTGGTCCCTCCTGATTCTAATTTGGATGTTCCTGGATGTGCTGGCTTGCCCCCTCCACTTTCTCACAACTTCACTGCCACCCCTCACCCAACTACCCGCAGGCTCCGCGGGATCTGCTGAGTCTTTGGCAGAAAGAAAGGGAGGGGGAGGGGATGAGATGGCTCTGACAGATCCCAGGCAGGTCTGGGGAGAGGGTGGACTGCAGACTAGAACTGTGTGCAGCAGCCCTGGGGCAGGAGGGTGCTTGGTTGGGGGAGATCCATGGGTCCCAGGCTGGATGTGTGCAGCCCCCATCCTGGCTTCCCTGACCAGACTACTGTCCTGGGCCCAGCCCTCTGTTCCTTGCCTGGCACTGATTGATTTTCCTGTCAGGGGCCTGGCGGGGTGCTGGTACATCTTTGTGTCTTTGAAGGCTTCTTCTCCCTTCCCCCAATCATGGAAGAGAGCTAGAGCGCTCTCCCTCTGGCTAGGATTCCAGATCCTGGGGCTACACAACAAAAAGGTCTCCCCCTGGAATGAATCCCCCTCCGTACACACACAAAAGTGCACAGAGCATTCCTTGGGGGAGGGGTGAGAAGAATAAGGCCGCCAGTGGGCTAGGATCTGCCCTTGTGACAGAGAGCCACTGCCTCTTCCCCCAAAGGGGCCTAATTTCCCCAGACATCCACCGCCCCCATCCCCAAGACCCGCATTTCCTGGACTTGGCCAAGAATCCAGCCTCTCCTGCAGGTCCCTCCTCCCCTGCCTGGCCAGGGGCGGAGTCTCAGGCGCCAGGCAGGCCTGCAGGTGCGGGGAGTGCTCAGCAGCTGGTGCTCGAGGTGGGCCCCTACTCCCTCCCCCTTCCTGCTCTAAGCGGGAGCCTGCTTCCTGTCATCCCTGTCACCACCCTGGGCGGGGGAGGGGACAGGTAATGGAGGAAGCGGAAAAAGGGAAACAGCAGTTGGAGTGCGGCCGTAGGGGGACTGGGAAACAGCAGTTGAGACACGGAGAGGAGAGAAGGATGAGAAACAGCGGGGAACCGGGGAACCGAAGCAGAAGCACAGAGGGACAGATAGAGGGTGCAGCCCAGAGGGGTGTGAGGAAGATTTCAGGGTCCAGAGGGGCTGAAGATCACCTCCACCCCTAACCCCAGACAGTGAAAGCGAGAGCTAGAGCGAGACCAGAGACAGACAGACAAGCATAAAGAGATGCGCACTCCAGAGAGATGGAGGGATTTGAAGATGCTGAGTCAGAGGTCAGGGTAACCAGGTCTGGAAGGCACAATGTGTGCGAAAGAAGGGATAGGCTAAGTGAAAACAACCTCCATCCCAGCCCACATCAGGATGGGGAATTACCCACAACAGAAGAGAAAGAGATGGATTCTACGTGAGCTGCAAATGGGACAGCCAGGGCTGGAGGTGGAGGTGATACCCCTATCTTGGGAGCCCCATCTCACCCCATTACAGGGCAGAAGGTGAAGAGGGGCATAGCTCAGGCCACGTGAGCAGGGAGGGGCATGGATCTGACTCCATCTCTTCCCTTTTCTCTCTTGGCCACAGCTGGACAGCCAGACAGCTGTGGCAGCTACCCTGCCCCCACTACCTACCTGCTGATTCTGGCCCAGCCTTGGAACTTCTGGGCGTGGTAGTTGTCCAGGGTCTATGGAGGATGAGGGGACCTGGGAGTGGAGGAACTGGTTGTGGGGGGGCTCATACCCAGGTGCTAATCCCCAATCCAGCCAAGGCAGAACCAGAGCCTCACTGACCTTCTCGGAGATTAGTCCCCATGGTGACAGTGGCAACTTGCCCCCTCACTCTGGCTAGGCCAGGTGTGTGTGTGTGTAGGGAGGGGAAGTTGGTGGGGGCAGGCAGAGGCTGGATAGGGAGGGAAGGGAGACTTCCTGAGGCATCACAGGATCACAGGAGTCATGGCTATGAGGCCCCGCGAGGACCAGCAGTTAACTTAGATTTCAGGTACAAACTGTGGCCCCAAGATGGGGAGTGACCCACCCAAGTACACGTATGGAACCAGGAAAAGCACCGGGACCAGAAGTCAGATCTCTGGTTCTACTCAGAGGAGAATAGAGGCCTGAACAAAACAAAGGAAATTGCGATCCCCCTACCTCTACCCCGCACCCTCCCAAGCCTGGCCAACTGAGCTCATCAGCAGAGTGGCTCTAATTGGGGGGAAGCAGGAAGGCTCCCCATCCTGAGTGCTAGGCTGGCTCCCACAGGACAAGTGTGGGACTGGGCTGGGCAGGATGCAGCTATGCTTGCTGCCCTGACTCCTCCCCACAACCCAGCCCAGCCCCAGGTGGGGTGAGAAGAACCAGTCAGCAAAGCCACTTAGAACCACAGCCACCACAACACTAATAGCTCATGTTTATTTGGTGCCTACTGCAGGTCAGTTCTAGGGTTTTACATGCATTTAAATCTTCATGACTATTTTAAAGACTATTACTCCCATTTTACAGAGGGAAAAATCGAGGAGTACAAGTTCATCCAGCTTATAAGCAGTAGAGCTTGGATTTGAACCCTGGCAGCAGCACAGTGACTCCAGAGGCTGAACTCTTAACCCTTCAGTGTCTGTATGTTCATGGGTGGGTGACTGAGATGATCTTTCCTAGGTGACTGTCATGTGGGTTGTATGCACGCGAAGGTGCACGAAGGTATACTCGAGTGTGACTCCAACATCCAGCACAGTACCTGGCACATAGTACATCTTATTCAGTACTTGAGGTATCAGTGAGTGAACAAATGTCTGCTTGTAAATGAGTGTGACCACTGAGGTGTTTATTGAATCCTAGAAGAGACTGTTCACATGTGATGCATGTGGGGTTCATTCCTTGTAAACGTGTGCATGTGTGAGCCCTCTCCCTGCCGCCCTGTGCAAGCCCCATGGCTTTATGTCTAGGTGAGTGGGTGGTGGTGAAAGCTGCCTCCCATCTCCCTGGATGGGGGCCAGTTCTCCATCCCCACTGAGGGGCAGAGAAGAAGGGCTCTGTTGACAGTGGGATAGGACAATGGGTCTCTGTGGGTGGGGCTCCTGCCCCCTCAGTACCCACCTCTTTCAGGCCCAGCTGTCGGACCCTGTCTGAGCTGAGCTAGTCTCTCACCCGTGTTATCTCTGTCTCCCAGGATACCAGACCTCACAGCCCCAGGGAAGGTGCTCGCTGCCAGTTCCTCGATCCAGACCTGGAGAGGGGGTGGGGAGTAGAGAAACAGGGCTACAAAGGAGGGACTGGTGATGGTACAGAGTGGGGGAGGGCACCACTCACAGAATTTGCATCTTCAGTCACCAAAGCCCTGGCTGATTTCCCAGTGAAATGAGGGATAAGGGATGGGAGCAGGCCGACTTGAGGAGAGGACGTTGGCACCACTAAGCTGCCCAGCAGTACTGAGAAGTTGGGCTGTTCATGGGATGAGGCTTAATATGAGGGAGGCGTCACTTCTCTGGGGATTATCAGGGCCTTTACCTGGGATGGAAACGTAGGTGTGAGCCCAGGATTGGGTTTGAGGGTTTCTTTGTCAGATCTTTCCCCCATATGGGATGAGGATCTAAATGAAACCCAAGGTTTCACTGTGGGCACAGGACTGAGTCTGAGGGCTTCTCCGTGTGATCTTAGGGTACTTTAAGGGATGGGTGTTTTGGTAGAATCATGGGTGTGGGGGGGGTCCTGAAGATTTTTCAGTAGGGACCAAAGGTCCCTATATGAGACTAAGGACTGGATAGGGTGGGGGTGGGGAGTTCCTTTCCAGTAATGAGAGTGCCATGAGAGTCCCGTGGATGTGTAGACCTGAAGACACTTGTTTTTCAGTCCACATAACTCCCCCCGCCTCTGCTCCATGCCCAGAGGCCGAGGCTGTGGATGTGGAGGAGGTAGGGGTGAGGGTGCTGAGTTGGCAAACAAAGCCACCTGTGCATCCATCCTTCAGGAAGCTCTGAGCTCAACTCATCTGGGAAAACAAACAGGACCAGCTGCTGGGGGCTGAAAGGGGGCTAGTAGGGGATTGAGTTGGGGAGGCCTGGGGAACTGGAGGTGCACCAGCCTGGTGGAGAAAGAAGGCTGGCAGGGGGTCCACAGTACAAAAAAGGGACAGGGATCCCAGAGCCCCATTCTAGCACCACCTTCTCTTCAAGGGCTCTTTCTTCCCCTTCTTGGTGACTATGAGTCCCAGAGCCAGGGAGGGGTCTAGGGGATGTGGGGAGCCCCAGAGAGGGCTAGAGATCTTCTGGGCAACTGGCTATTGGCAGTATTGGTGGGCATGCCCATTTCTGAGAGAGCTGGTGAAGACAGAACCAAAAGCCCTGGACAATAGGGTGGTGATGGTGGGACCTACACAGCATTCTCCTTATGAGGAAACTGAGGCAGAGAAGGGGAGAGGCTAGCTAGTGCAATATAGTTACTTAGTGCGCAGAAAAGATCAGAATTCAGGACTAGGAGAGCGATGGCTGTTCTAACACACAGCTCTCCACCACAAAGCCTAGCCCGACTCTTAAGTCTAACTTAGATCTCAGCTGTATTATCTCCCCACCACTTCCCCTCTCCCCCTCTCCCCCCACATCCCTTCTGTGGAATACAGTCACTTCTCACCAACACCCGGACTGGAAATTGCCTTCCCAGACCCCCAGACTCAGCCCGCGCAAACACATCGTCCAGCCTCTAACAAACACCCTCACACCCTGGGGACTAGCACTCCGCGCCCGCGTCACGGACCGGCGCAGACGCACAGCCTGACGCACTCGCCACCCGCGCCCGCAGCCCCTCCCGACCGCAGCCTCCCACCAACTCCGGCTTCCAACCGCCCCACCGCGCTAGCGTTCCACCCAGCGCGGTCCCGTGCGCCCTCAGGTGGCCAAATGCAGAATTGCCGGATAGAGATGGGATTGGACGAGAGAAGGGGGAAGTCTGTCCTCATTTCCCACCGCTCCCATTAGCCCCGACTTGTGAAACCGAGCCAAGTGCCAGGACACAGAGTCCAGGACTGAATCTTTCCTCCCTCAATAATTTGTATTTCCTCTTTTTGGTCTGAGGGAGATTACACCCTACCTCTTTTTCCAAACCCCATCTAGCATAGGGAGTCAGGGATCTGGGCATGGTTCTGAATCCATCCCCAAGCAACCCTGGTTGTGGTTATCCCTTCACTGACTCAAAACCTTCAAATTGGACTTTACTCCCTATGTTTAGGGCCTCTTACTTTTGACATTCACCTTCACACATGTGATCCTCAACAGCAGTTCCTCACCAGTGAAAATAGAGACCCAAGGGAGACGCCAGTTTTCCCCAGTGCCTCTTCTCAGCACGCCAGAAATTTAGGGGTGGAGAGGTTGGTAGGATAAGCAAACCATCACCCCCTACTCTCACTGGAGAATTTCTTCTACACCCCTTCCCCCATGGGCTTTAGCCCAGCCTGACCACCTTGTTCACTCACTCATTTGAGAAGTTTTATTGAGCACCTACTATATGTCCAGCATTGATCTAGTCTGGAGGATAACAACTGAGAACAAGACTGACACAGCCCTTGACCCTTTAAATGGAGCTTACACTCCAGTACAAAAACAGACACTCAGTACATCTATACACAAAAGATGGAAAAGACAAATATACAGAGTAATAAATACTATAATGAAAACAGAGTGATGTGATGGACAGTAAATGTCAGGAACAGCATCCCCTATAGAGTAAAAAAGGAGCCTACATGCCAAGATCTTGTGACTAAGACACTCCAGGTAACAGGAAAAGCAAATGCAAAGGCTATGAGTTGGAAATGAGCTTGGAAGTTCGAGAAAACATAGAGGCCAGCATGGCTAGACTTCCAGCTGCATCTGGCTTGTGAACCAACCCTTTAGTCACAGGAGGTTGGGTGGCAAGAGCACTGGCTTTGCAGTCAAAAGGTCTAAATTCTAATCTTGCTCTGACACTGGCTAGCCATGTGGATTTGGAAAAGGCCTCGTACCTCCTGGAGCCCCAGTTTCCACGTCTGTTCACTCAAACCTACGACCTTGGACTGTTGAGTCTGTAAGGAAAGCACTTGGTTCGTGAAAACAAGATATTTGTTTCTCACTCGCTCCTCTACTTCTGCTAGAATACCCACTCCATTAAGGAAAACTCACGATTTTGAGCTTTCACAATTGACAGCTGTGATGGTTAGGAAATTCTGCTGCAAGTTGTGAGGAAATTTTTTCCTGGAGTTTCCCTTGGGGCTGCAAACCTTTTCCCTTCCATTTCTCCCTCCTTGCTCCCCACCTTCCTCACCCTGCCCCAAATGTGGCACTAGGATCGAAAGTAAGAGCCTAAGGCCTACAGTCAAAACAGAAGCCCGGGTTTGTACCTCAATTAGGCCACTTGTTATCTGGGTGGCTGCCGCCCCACTCCTCCACCCCCGACTGCGTTCCAGAACACCTTTGGGCCGCTTCTTCACCTATGAAATGCAAGGCAATGACAGTGCCTACCTACCTCAGCCGGTCAGTGCCAGAATTAGCTGAGATCATGCACGTAAAAGCTCTGAGCAGAGTCTGGCCTGAACTAAGCGCTCAATTATCAGCTGCTAGCTCCAGGCAGACGTCAGGACCGGAGGCCCCAGATCCTGGAGCTCGCTCTGGTGGCTTGTGGCGTCGCGGTTCCGGCCACCCTAAAGCTGAAAGGCTCTTTCTACCTACCGTAGTAAGCCACTCGCTTACTCTTATTCCTAAACGCTTTGTAAATCCGCTTCTTCCCTCGGGTAGTTCAAGTTTCCTGCGCTGAGCGCCGCCTTGCGGCGAGTCCTGGTCATTACCTCTTCTTGGCCCCTTTGCGCAGGAAAAACACCGGGAGCTCATCGTCAGGTCTGGGAACTTGGAAGGAAAGGGGGCCCGATGGCCCATCCTCCAGGGAAAAGAGGACTGAAGGGCGTAAGGAAAGTCGCTTGCGAGGAGTCTTGCCTATTTCCTCCCAAGAGTCGCCCAAAAGAGAGGTCTTGACCTAGGGCTGAAGAAAAGGTGGCGTTTAGACGCTGGAAAGGACTTCCGCGCCTCGAGTTAGGAAGGCACAGTTTTAGCTCCGCCCTAACTCAAAGAGTGGGCCGGGTACCTCTGTCCCCGAGGGTCTGTGCCAGGGAGGGTGCGCCTTGCCCGGCTCAGGCCCCCCAAAAAGAAAAAGCAGAGTCAGCCTCGCCTGTGGCGGGCGCGGGACGTGTGCCTCAGCACTTTCTATTGTAATATCCGAGGGTTGGGGCCAGGTCAGCGGCTGCGGGAAAGGCCTCGGCTCTCCGGGGGACATCAGCGCGGACCGAAGTTTGCCCGCTGACTCAGCTCCCCCCACCGCAGCGGGAGAGGGTGCAGGGCGGGGGTGAAACCTAGTATAAAGCCCCGCACACCCAGCCCGCGCGCAACTTCTCCATTTTCGGACACTACGGCGCTCACCCACCCGGTGAATACTTGGTGGAGGGGTGGACTCCCTTCGGGCGAGAAAGGGAGAGATGGGGGAGAGCCACTAGCAGCCCGGTTCCAGCCGGCGGAGCCTTCACCTCCTACCCTGATTGGGAGGGTCCGGGCCTGGGAGGGGGCTTTCTAGACGCTGAGCGATTGGTCCCATCCTTCTTGTCTGCAGCGGCATGAGCAGTGCCCCTGCGCAGGGCCCAGCGCCCGCCTGCCTCACGCTTTGGGATGAGGAGGACTTTCAGGGCCGCCGCTGCCGGCTGCTGAGTGACTGCGCCAACATCGGCGAGCGAGGAGGCCTGCGCCGGGTGCGCTCAATCAAGGTGGAAAATGGCGCGTGAGTGATTGTTCCCCCGCGGGTGGTCTAGGTTGGGGGGCGCCAGGCTTCCTGGCGCAAGCTCCGAGTCTGAGCCCTTGGCTCGGCTCGGCTCCCAGCCCTCTGTTCTCCAGACTATATTCAAGTCCTGCCTGAGAGAGACCCACCCACATGGAAAATCCCTAGGCTTCCCCGAAGCTCCCAGCCAGCATCAAGACAAATCATGAGAAAGCGTGTATCCTCGTGTGAGTTAAAGGGATAAAGGTGGGAAGCGATCCTTTGCGGGACCCCGTGGGGTCAGCCTGAATCCTTAAGGGGTTCCCAGGGTAGTTTTGTACTCCTCAAAGTTAGATAGATGGCTCTGCGATTCTTTTAAAAAAGAGGCCAAATCCCTTCTGCTCACCCTACCCTGGCCTCCTAGAGCCTGGGGCCCTCTGGAGAGCTGAGGTATCCGAAATATTGCAGTCCGTTGCTATCACAGGTTGCTGTCGTAGGTTGGGGATTCCTACGCCTAGCTTTGCAGCGACCTAAGTCCTTGAAGTAAGAGTGCTTTGTCAGGCGGTCTTTGTAGACTGGAAAACTCATTCCAGTCTGGGGGCCTTGAGCTGGAAGACTGGACCCCTCAAACCCCAGATAGCAGCCAGCTTAGGATCTTTAGCCTCTACAAGGGCTGGGTTGCCTTGCTATGTGTGTGTCAGGGCAAAAGTCTAGGGTGGAGAAAAAGATCAATTTTCATGGCAAGCATGGGGGAGTGGGAAGAAAGAATGAGGCTGGGGCAGATGCCTCCCAGCCTCCCTTATCTTTCCTCAGTTGGGTGGCCTTCGAGTACCCTGACTTCCAGGGACAGCAATTCATTCTGGAGAAGGGTGACTATCCTCGCTGGAGCGCCTGGAGTGGCAGTGCTGGCCACCACAGCGACCAGCTGCTCTCCTTCCGGCCAGTGCTCTGCGCGGTAAGCACAGCCCTGCCCCTCCTCTGCATCCTAGCTCCTAACTCCAGGCCCTGGCCCCACCATGGCACTTGGGAAAGACCATCCACTCACTGTATGAGGGGGTGTGTAAACACAGTCCTTGGGTGGGTAGTAGTGGTATTACTCTTCAGAACCAGAGTGGTTTGGAAAGTGGATTCCGGAAGTTTGGAATGTGGGCCTAAGCCAGGGGTCGGAAATCAGCACCACGGACAGCGTCGGTAGCGTGCCAGTTTTGAACTCCCATCCGTTCCTCACATCCTGTTGTCCACATATATGAAGCGCCTCTGTTATCACATAGCTCTGTGAGGTCGAGGTGGCTGCGGTTAGCCTCATACATAGGTGTGGAAATGAGGCTCCGAGGGAAAAACTGATTTGCCCCAGGTCACAAGGGTTAACATGAAGATGAGACTAGAACTCAATCAGGCATTAAGCCTGAAACGGGTAAGCCTCTGTGTTTATGTCTTGGGGGCGGGGGGAAGGGTTGGTAATGAATTTAATACACTGGAGGGGAAGATCTTACTTCCCATTTGTGCAGACTTATGTACCCTACTGATGAGGCCAGAGGCTATGGGGTGGAGGGCAGAGAGCAGGTGCTAACCTGGCCTGTCTGTTCTCACTCCCCCACGCAACACCCCTTAGGTGGGTCCTACCCAAGAGAAGCTGTGCCCAGGGTGCTGGGAAGGGGGTTGGATAGTCAATGAGGCCCTTAGGAAAACTCTTTTTTAGTGGACCAGATTTCTCCCAGGATCTCTGATTTTCCTCCTGCAAAACAGGTCCATGTCATAAGATGCCCTCTAGCCCTTACCTGGAAGGGTCTCTGGGAACCCCCAAGTCTCACCACCTCAACCCAAAGCCATAGAAGAGACTAGGCTGGGGACCTCTGAGCACTCTATCTTTCCAGACTGATATGGAGCTGATGGAGTGATCTCTGGATGTACTTGTGGATCCTGTCTGCCCAGCTTGTGTTGGGAGCAGAGTGGAAGGGAGTGGGACTGAGAATGTATCCATTAACACCTCTTCAGAGTGCCTGACCTGTCTACCCCTACCTTCTTGTGACTCAGAACCACAGTGACAGCCGTGTGACACTGTTTGAGGGGGAAAACTTCCAGGGCTGCAAGTTTGAACTCAGTGATGACTACCCATCCCTGCCCTCTATGGGCTGGGCCAGCAAGGATGTGGGTTCCCTCAAAGTCAGCTCTGGAGCGTGAGTCTGGGATTGAAACGGGGGAGAAGAGAAGGGAGTCAGTGGGAACCAGGGAGGAGCGTGGAGAAAGCTGATGGGAGTGCTAAGAGACACAGTAAAGAGAGATGTTTCAGGCTGGGGGAAAGGGGGGAGTGAGGTGGTGGGAGACTTAGAGGCAAGGGGAAGTGAGATAATGGAGAAGAGGAAGAGGGCAGGAAATAAGATAACAGGAGTGGGGGGAGATGTGGGGATAGGGGAAGGGATTGAAAACATGGATGAGGAAGCAGTGGGGGGTGGGAATAGGAAATGAGGTAAGGAAGGTGTTAGGAAGACCTGGAGCCTTGGGCAGGGCAAGGGGAGATCCGTGTAGGGAAAATAGTATTGGAGCCGGGGTATGGGAGCTGAGAAAGGAGGAGTAGCAATGGAGGAAATCGCTTAGGGTAGGGGCAGAGCCTACTTACAACCTCATGCCCTTACTGGCCTAGGTGGGTGGCCTACCAGTACCCAGGCTACCGGGGCTACCAGTATGTATTGGAGCGGGACCGCCATGGAGGGGAATTCCGTAACTACAGTGAATATGGCACGCAAGCCCACACCGGGCAGCTGCAGTCCATTCGGAGAGTCCAGCACTAAGCTCCATGGCCCCAGCGCCTCCCTGGAGGACCTTCAATAAAAGCTCCTGAAACTGTCTGCCCCTCTTGCCTCCTTCTTCGTGTCTCGCTTTGCGATCTCCATCCTTATCTTTCTGAGGGTCTTTCTCTTCCAACTTTACCCTACCCTCAGGCTCCAGGACCCTTGACTATGAAGCGTACACTGGCTTAAGATGTATGTGCCTGATAGGGCTGAGATGAAACTCCTGGTAAGAATCCTGGGGATCCTGCTAAATATAACCAGTCCCACACCTCTGCCTGGTAAAGGCCTATCAGCTTGGATCAGTGGTACAGCTTGTCCAGATGGCACATTTGCCATTCTTTGTTTTGGGTGAATACAGCCCTACAGCAGGACTGATGGCTGAATTTCAATCTCCACACACCCCCTTAGCCAGGCACCATCATGTGGGGCAGAACCTCCTTAACTCTGCAGAGCCCTGTTGGGTTCCTCTCTAACCCCACCCAACCCTGGGCATTTCCAGGCTTTATCTTCACCCTAGCTCCCTATCCAGCCTGAGGGAAGTTTGCACTCCTTTCCCAGCTTTGTAGAATCTTTGCCTTATAGAGAAGCAAGGGTGTGAGATGGGTAATTGGTGGGAGGCCCTCGCAGGGCCTTCTAAGGGGGAGACATGAGGGGAGATGTGCCCCAGGCCTCTGAATAACAATCCCTCCTATGGTATTGAGCTCCAGCATTTAAAAAGTGTTTTCATGCCTCTCCTCTCAGCTGTCTGGAACAACCCCCTCTTCATTCTTCATCTCCCTCCCCACACTTCAGAGGAATAGTGAACTGAAGAGGTCATAGCTATGGTGGTGCTAAGTGTGATAGCAGCCATCAGAGTCCATGGCATCAATGTAATTTCTTCCTAGTTCCCCCTTTAGCCTAGTTAATGATAACCTTGGTCCCACAAAGGCAGGGCCTTCAAGACCCTTGGAATGCCCTTCATCCTGTCCCTCAGGGACGCTTGTGTTTTCATGTCCCTAGTGAACCTATCAATGGGGAGGGGTGGCCCAGATCATCACCTCAACCCAGGGGAGTCGAGGCGATGTTGGAGAATGGTCGCACTTGGACCTGGGAAGTCCCCAGGGTCCCAGCTGTGCAAAGTTAGGCATCTGCTCCCTTGCGAAGAGCCCTGGGCCAGAAGTCAAACACCTGGGATAGCAACCACATAGCATTCTTGAGCCTCAATTCCCTCCCCTAAAAGCTGGCGCTACTGATCCCTGCCTTGTTTTTCTCACAGGGTGGTTGTGAGGATTCAAGGAGAACCCCCTGAAAATGCTTATGGTTTTATGGAAAAACACTGGGGCAGTTACCACAAGAACTTCCCTCTCCTGCCTCCCCCCAGGGATCCCAGTGTTGGGTCAGGGGACCAAGGGACTAAGTTCTATGTGGGGTATGAATTCTGCTTTATACGTGGATAGGTTCTGGAGTCCATAGCCATGTTGCATTTGATCCTCCTAACAGCTTCCATACTTCATCTATTTCACCAATGAAGAAACTGTAGCTCTTCAGAGAGGGAGAAGCCTTGATGAGGTCATCCACTTAATTGGTGACAAAGCCCTGAACACAGGGCTTCTGACCCCAATTCCAGGCTGTTAAGTGGACACTGACCTGAGATGTGGCCAAAAGCCTCAGGCCTCAGCAGAACCCCAAAACTTTGTGGGCCCCAGAGGAGCCTCAGGTTCCTGCGTGGTCACAGGATTCTGGTCACCTTGGAGGATGGTAATGGTAACAACAGCTAAATGTATACAACTTTGTCTGAGCACTCAGCCTGTGTTATATAAGCCTCATAATTAATTCTGTATGGTGGATACTATAATCCTCATTTTACAGATGAAGAGACTAAGGTACAGAGGTTATGTAACTTCCCCCCAAGTCACACCACTGGGAAATAGGGGCTCTGGAGTTGAACCCAGACCCAGACAAACTGGCCCCAGAGCCCAGCAGCCCATCTCTCCACTGCCTGACTTGGAGAGCAGCTAACAGGCAAAGGGAGATCTGGTATCCACAATTGGCTGAGCTGCCCTCCCTCCAGGAAGATCCATGGCTACCAGGGTGAATTAGCAAGATGCCTTCAGGAACTGGCAGTATGATCTGACCAGGGCATGCCCTGTCTCTAGGTCTCTGTGCCCCCACCTATACAATGAGGGTGTTGGGGAGCTAATGTTTGATGCAGCCTTTGCCAGCATGGACCTTCTAGGTTTTCTCAGACCCTGGGGTCCAATTCTGCTCCCCACACCAACAACAAAGGAGTGGGGGGAGGGAGCAGAGGCCAGGCTGGGCCTGAGTGTTTTCACCTTCCCATCCTCCTCCCATTCTTGCAGGCTGATGGTCTTCAGAACCCTGTGGGTCCCACATCTAGCCAGGTGGGGGGAGGATGGAGGGGAAGCTGCCTGGACTCACGCATTGGCTGCACACAGCCAGAAGCCAAAAGGGATGGAGAAGGCCATCTTCTTTCTAGTGGTGCAGCCAAGATCCAGGTAGGGTGGGAGGACACCCCTCCCTCACAAACTCCTTCCAGAACCCACCCACCCCTTCAGTCCCTGAGTCCTCAGTGAGGTGGGGATCAGAACCTGAGCTACTGGTTCTGTACAAGCTAAGAGCTGGGATGTCCGGATAGACATCTCCACTCTGAGCACCTGTCCCTCTGCATCAGCCTCCTGCTGAGAGCATTAAGTGGGTGAAACTTGCTGCTTCCCCACTCTGGAAACTCTGGCTTCCTGCTCCCCACTTTCTATCTGGGGAAGAGACAAGGAGGCATGAAGGAGAGGGATTGGGACTCAGCCCCACTCTCAAGGCCTTGCCCTCCTTCAGAGCCCTGAGTTTGTCCCTAGGGAGCATCCCAACCTCTCTTCCTTCTCCCACTAGATTCCACCTCCACATCCTGAAGGCTCCATCTCTGTCCCTTTAGGGTCCTCCACAGTCCTGGGATCACCCTATTTTGCCCTAGACTCACCTCCCATGCTCCTCCTTGGTTCCCTCTGATTTTTGCACCTTCCACCAGCAAGGAGGAACACCTCACCAGTTACAGCAAGTGAGAAATGCACAGGGGCCCTACAGAACCACCCCCACCCTATGCTGGACTTTCCAACCAACCTCAGTCAGGCACCCCAGGACCAAGGATCCTGCAAGAAACTTGCCCACTCCAATCCCAGTTCCCTGGCCTCCTCACCTCCTGGACTCAAGCAGTGGAAGAGAAAAGTCTTGAGATTACCAATTTTGACAAGAGCCATCAGGTGCTGCATGGCTGCAGGTGGGCTCCTGGCCCTGAGCCTCATTTTCAGCCAGATCCTTCCTTGGAGGGCCTCCTCAGGGCCAGGAAGCCCCACAGGAACCCAGAGACTCCAGGACACCTGGGAACCACATCAGCTTTGTTAATACCCAATCAGTATCTTTGCCCTTTCTCAAGGTGGATGTATTTTTACTCCTGGGTTGGGATCCTTGTACAGTGCACAAGCCCATTTTAACCTCTCTACTACTACAGCAAGAAGACAATTGCAGCCTACTTCAAGGATAACCAGGATGAGAGTAGTTGTGAGGTCAAATGGTAGGCTGGGATGATGAGGGATGGGGGAAGATAGGAAAGAAATAGTTGTTGGGGAAGAGTAGAAGGGGGATCAGGAGTCAACCATATGCCACAAATTAGTGGGGAACAAATGAATGAGAAAAGGGAAAGAAAGAGAGAGATGGTACAGAGAGGTACAGAGGAGACATGAGGGGAGAAGGGAGTAGAAGGGACTAGATGGAAGGAGAGACCTAGGAAGGGGGACGAAGGGCAACCCACTAAAATTTGTAGGGTAGACGGCCTAGCACTGGTCCAGAGGCCTGGGAGCCCCAGAAAGGAAGGAAACATGCAAAAGCAAGAGGGAGAGAGGGAAGGAGATCGGGTCTCCAGGGAAGAGAGGAGAGTGGGAGACGAGAGGGAGAAGTAGCGGGGATAGGTGGTGGGAGGAGCGGAGATAAAGGGAGCAACGTCTGCCGGCCTGGAGCGAAGCGACAGGCGAGAGGGAGGGAAGCGGAAATTTAAAAGTGAAGATGCAGATAACGCAGCCTGGAGACGGGAACCCGGGTGGGGGTGGGGGGAGGAAGGGGGAGGAGAGTAGAGCGGTGAGGGGGTGGGGGAATGGGTGGGAAGGAGTGGGGGCACTTTGGCCCCGGGGGTCCGAGGTGGGGCCCGGTACCCCGCCCCATCTCTGTTTGCTCAGAGTCAGGGAGGCGGAAAAGAAATGTCCTCCTGACCCCTATCAGAGCGCGAGGCCCAGGCCCATCCCCCGCGCGTCTCCCGGGTTGCGGGGTGCTGGGGGCTGCTGGGTGCGCTTGGCTGCCGCGCGGCGCGTTGGAGACTTTATTGCGATGGGGCGATAAGAGGGGCGGGGGCGGGGTCCGGGGGGCCGAGGCGGCAGCACTTTAATTAAAACGGAAATTGCGGCCCCTGCCCGCTCAGGGGGCCGGAGGGTTCCAAGCAGCCTGGTAGCTGGGAGCATCGCTCCAGGACCCCCTCCATCCCCTGCCACACCCGGGCAGCCCCCTCCCGCCAGGCCCTGCCGGACCCAGTGCCGTCTTCTCCCAGTCACCCGCGGTCGCCTCTGGCGGGGATCGTTGCCCCGGAGCGCAAAGCCTGACGAGATCCCCCTCTCTCACCTCCCCACCCCCCCACCTCCCACCGCCCAGTCCCTGGCGGCGATGAGACAGAGCGGCGCCTCCCAGCCCCTGCTGATCAACATGTACCTGCCAGGTACCAGGGACCAGCCGGGGGCTGGAGGCACCAGGACTCGGGTCGGGAAGTCTGGGTTGGGGCATGGGAATGGGATGCTGGGGCCCAAGGGAAGGGGTAGCTGTCCAGAGACTCGGATCGGTGGGTAGTGGAGACTAGGGTACAGGGAGACCTTAAAACCAGACGGAGAGCTTTGGGGGTTTAGTGCGAGGTATAGAGGACTTGAAGTGAGCAGACTAGGAGCCTGGGAAGCCGAGAGCGCCAGCCCAGGGTCTGAAAGCCTGGTAGAGGGCAGAGGTCTTCGGTGTGGCGGGGACTCATTGCGCGTGCAGTGTTGGGAGGCTGTGGTCAGCCGGGCGTCGCCCCTGCACCCTGGTGGCTCCTCACCTCCATGCTCCGAGCATTCCCACCAGCCCAGCCTTCCAGGCGCCCTTTTCTCTCCAATGGGCTCCGCGCGCTCCGGCTCGGCTGGCGCAAACCCCGCTCGGCTTTATAAGGCTCCCGCCGGCCCGTTCGGAAAGCGGATTTCCTTTTTCCTGGACGCGTTTCCTGACTTGGGCGTTATGGAGGGGCTCCGCGCGGCGCGCGCCAGGGCCAGGCTCCGGGAGGAGGAGTCGGACGGCTCGGGCCCCCAGCCTCGCGCCCGGGGAACTAAGGCACCCCCTCTTCCCTCTCGAGCCTTGGTCCGGGTCCCTTTCAGTCAAGCCCGCAACCTCCGCCTGGGTCCGCCTGACTGTTTTCTTCTGCTGCCACAGATCCCGTCGGAGATGGTCTCTTCAAGGAAGGGAAGAGCCCAGGGTGGGGGCCGCTGAGCCCCGCGGTGCAAAAAGGTGAGCTGACCGGCGGACTGGAAGGGCCGAGGCGAGGACAGTGGATTGGGTCGGGGCATCCACCCCAGAAGGATGGGCTCCACTGCCACCGGAAGAGTGGGTGGGAGTGATGTGCACTGCTGGGCTCTGGGAAGCAGAGGGTCTGGGCCTGATTGTGGGGAGGATGGCGAGGGGAGAGGGGAACATTCATTTGGCCTTTGGCTCCTTCATCTTCTGAGACCCAGGGTTGAACTTGCAGGCCGAAGCAGACAGAGAGAACCCTGTCCCCACTACCCACTTTTGGGCTTTGAAGGTTTTCGAGATGTGGGGCTGGGAGGCTGAGGCGCTTGGTGTCCTTTCCCTGATGTCCCAGAGAATTACCCAGAGAATCGCTCTCTGGACACTGCAGGCAGAGTCACCACTAGCACCGGGGCCATCACCTATCTGCCCCACTGGCTCCCGCCAGCCAGGCTCTGCTGGCCAAGTCCTCTGGGCCATTGTAATTGATTCCCAGGTTCACAGTCAGCTCTCTGCTGGCCGCTAAATTACCTTCAGCTGTCCTTTATTGGCAGCTGAACCTGGCCGGCCTTCTAGGCAAAGCGTCTCCACAGGTCCCCACCCAGTCAGTACCTTAGATCTCACCAAGTTACAGTAACCAGAAAAATAAGGTCGGCAACTGCTGTATGCAAAAGGGGACATAACACCCAACAGGAATGAGTTTCCAAGCCTCTATGTCCCTCAGTACCAGATGCACATTTTTATTCAAACCTTCCCATTCTTCTGACCCTAAAATTCAACGCTCCTGACCTGAAGCCAGGTACATCCTCCCTTGGCTGGTGTGGAGGGAATGTGGTTGAAATCAGGGTGGAGGGCAGCATCTGGGTTCTCACCGAGTCACTGAAAAAAAGAAGAGAGGTTTGCTGGGCTCAATTTGAAACAATAATCAGACAACTTTGAGGAAAATCCATTTTATTCTGAAAATGAGTGTGTTTGCATGTGTGTGTGTATGGGGGGGATTCTATCAAGATTTTTCTCCACTTGTCTGATTGAGACTGCAAAATAGGGAAGTGGGAATTCTCTCTCATCACCTGCTTATCCAGGGAAAACCTCCTGGCCACTTCTAGCAACCCCCAAAAATCCAGATGGGGCCAAAGAACCTGGAGATTGACCAAAGATGGGAGGAGACAGGGAGCCAAGCCCAGAGGCTTCCTGGTCTCATCTCCTCTCATCAGAGCTGTGCATCACACCCCCAGGGAAGTATGACTCCTTGATGTGCTGAGAATCCCGCCTGTTCCGAAAAAAAGAGGCCAAACTATCGCTGGCAAGGGTGGGGAGCCTTCAAAGGCTGCCATTCCTCTCACACATAGGGGGCCACTGTCTCCATTCGTGTCTGACCTGGTACCGCAGGAAAGCCAGCCACCATCTCTTCTCCACCTCAGGCTGGGGGTACAACTGTATGCTTTGTCCAGCGGCGGAAGCGATCCTGCTGCAGGCCTCCCTCTTCCCTCTGGATCTCTGGGCTAGCTGGGATGCGGCAATCCAACCACCTACGTAGGCTATCCTGTGCGATTGTGCAGGTTCTTCACTGAATAAGGGCGCTCAACCGAGGGGCTGATATCTGGCCTTTGCTTACAGTGGAAAGCCATGTGCCTTGGTGAGCCGCTGCCTCCTTATAGAGGAGGTGGTGCTTCCCCCGCTTCCCCCAATTCTCACAAAGCTGTGCGCCGGCGGGACTGCGTCCTTCCAAGTGGGAATTGCGTTTCCATTGTGCAAAAGAGCGGTACTGGCTAGGGACGGTTTTGCTAATCAGCGCCTCCCTGCAATCCTCGCCAGCTACCGTCAGTTACACAGCTGGACGTGCCCTTTTCCTCTTTGACAGCAGTCCTTCTTCCCTCTCCCTCATCCCCTAAATGGGTGGGTCTCTCTCCTCACCTCTTCCCCCGCCGCCAGCCTCCCTCATCCCGCCTGTGACCGATTGCCGCCCTCCCCACAGGGAGCGGGCAGATCCAGCTGTGGCAGTTTCTGCTGGAGCTGCTGGCGGACCGCGCGAATGCCGGCTGCATCGCTTGGGAGGGTGGCCACGGCGAGTTCAAGCTCACGGACCCAGACGAGGTGGCGCGGCGCTGGGGCGAGCGCAAGAGCAAGCCCAACATGAACTACGACAAGCTGAGCCGCGCTCTGCGCTACTACTATGACAAGAACATCATGAGCAAGGTGCACGGCAAGCGTTACGCCTACCGCTTCGACTTCCAGGGCCTGGCGCAGGCCTGCCAGCCGCCCCCCGCGCACGCCCACGCCGCGGCGGCCGCCGCCGCCGCTGCCGCCGCGGCCCAGGACGGGGCCCTCTACAAGCTGCCGGCCGGCCTGGCGCCGCTGCCCTTCCCTGGCCTCTCCAAACTCAACCTCATGGCCGCCTCGGCCGGCGTCGCGCCCGCCGGCTTCTCCTACTGGCCGGGCCCGGGCCCCGCCGCCACCGCCGCTGCCACCGCTGCGCTCTACCCCAGCCCGGGCTTGCAGCCCCCGCCCGGGCCCTTCGGCACGGTGGCCACCGCCTCGCACCTGGGGGGCCATTACCACTAGACGGGGTGGTCGGGTGCCGCGGCCTCCCCCATGGTTCCTTTGACCTTAGATCTTACTCCGCCCGCTGCACCCAGCCCCGAGGGAAGGGACCTGAAATCTCTTCAATCTTCCTTTAACACTGGATTTGTTCTCATTTCACCCCCCAACCCCCAAAGGAGGGTTACTGTGCCCCCACTTCCTCTAACCTTCTTCTAGACCCCAGATCCCTGAAGGGGGTTCCCGGGTCTCCCCTATTTTTTTCCTCTCCTCCACCTGCACTTCCCTCTGGCTCCTGAAAGCCTTTCCATTGCGACCCCTCTCTTTCCAATTCCAAATCTTTTCTCATTTTTCTCTCCCCCCATGGAGCTGCCACTGTGGCTGAGGCCCTGCACAGTCCACCTTCTCCTCCCCTGGCACCTCAGCGGGCTTGGTAAGGGCCACTGCCCGCCCCCCAACGCGTCTAAGTAGCTTCTGGGCCCCCTTCCTCCCGCCGCCACTTTCCCGTAGGAATGCCTTGTATTTCTATTCCCTTCCAGACCGATTAAAGCTCCCAAGTTCCCCGCTGCCTACTCTCTCTGTTCTTAGCTGCACCAGAACCTTCTTGGGGAGGGGAAGGTTGTGAGATGCCCAGCTCAGGCATGAGCAGAAAGGCCTGCTAAGGAAGAGATCGAGAGAATGAGGGCAGGCAGGTTTGGAGGCCAACGGAGGGAAGCGCAGAGCCTCTAGTGCGAGGGTTCAGACTAAGAGGGGAGGCCCTGCTGCAACCCCCTCTCCCATCTGGTAGTCGACCCCTGGCCAGCCTCACCCAGCCTTCCACCTGCCCATTCACCCCACCCCATCCCAACTTCCCTCCCAACGCGTACAGGCATCGTATCTTCCCCTGTCTCACTCATCCTTCCACCTGTTCCTCACCTCATTCATCCCAGCCTCCAGCCCGCCTTGTCTCATCTTCGCGCCACCTCAGTCTTTCCTCACTCCATTTCATCGCCTTCCCCACTTCCCCTCTCCTCGCCATCCTACCCTAATTCCGACTTTCTCTCCCACCTTTACTCACAAACAGCCTGCCCCTCTATGTCCAGTGCTATCTTTTCAATGGACCTGCCTCCTCATTTTCAGGAGGGAACCTCCCTTTCTGCGCCTCCCACTCCCCTCCGGGATTTGCGGCTGCAACCGCCTTCTCGCGGGTGGCGCGCGCCCTCTGCTGGTCGGATCAGGGAAAGGCAGAATCAGGTTTTGTCGCTAAGCTGGGGACCAAGGGCCAGAGGATCCGACACTTCCTGGCTAACTTTGGCCTTCAGAGAGGAGGGTGAAAGGGAGAAATCTCAGCCCTGCATTCCAGGTCCGGCCTCAAGAAGTCCGGGAAGTGGGTCAAGAGGGTCATTTCCTGGCCTGGTCATTTTCCTGACTACCTGAGGCCCTTCTGGATACCGTGCCCACTCTCCACGGCTCTTATGATCTCTTTACCTTTTACAAAACCTATTGGCAAGAACACTGATTTAAGCACGTTTCCTTAGGTAGAAACAACATTGGGGAAAACACCTGAAGTGACAGAACTTTGAGTTGCACACCGAGGCAAGACCCTTGCTCCACCTTCCCCATGTTCCTAGTGTTTCTTTCCCAGGGGCCACATCTCTTCCTGGACTAAAGATTCCTTGCTGGTTGGTGGGCTCCCACAAAGCGATTGAGATTTCCCTGTGCCTTGTGGACAGGAAGGGAAATGCAAGTGGAAGTCAGGACAACAAAGTACAGTGAGGACCTGAATGCCCCTTCCCAAAGGGAAGGAAGTCATCGACGTCCATCTAAGAAGAGTCTTTATTTCTTTCATTTCACCTTCAATTTTTTTCTGGTTTTCCAAATAACATACTCAGCATAGAAAATTTTGAAAATACACAATAGGGCCTCTACTAAATATTAGTTGGATGAAGCATGTAATGAAACATGAGGGAAAAAAACACTTATAGTCTCATTACCCAGAGGCCATTATTTACAACTCTTTGTCATAATCCCCTTCTTTTCCTTTAAGCTCCTTAGAATTGAACGATATCCTGTTTTAGTCCTTTAACATTTATGGTGTTACACCCTCTAGACCTCATGGGGTGGGGGGTGGGATCATGTATTCCAGGGAGCAGATAGATGGCCAGAGGAGGAGGCCAGCCTGGTGAGGACCTCAGTGACTTGGAAGGAGAGGCAAAGGGCTTTTTTTGCAGGGGACAGAAACTGGGAGAGAAAAAGAATGCACTGGGGAGATAGAACCAGGTTCCAGAAAGATCTGGGCTGCTAAAATTATGGGTTGACTGTAAAAAGGTGCAATTTCCTGGCAAGGAGTGTGAGGCCCTGTCCTTAGATCTTTAAAAGCCAAAGTATGAGACAAAGCAGGGCAAGGGTAGGGCTTAGTAGAGCCTGTGTGTAAATTAGTGGTGTCCTAGTCAACACAATGTTACATGGGAGCACTGGAGTATAGGAGTGAACGCGGAAAAACCACTGTGATCTGAGGATGCACTGATGCATCTATGGCACTTAGGATGAAGGAAATGGTCTACTTGCTGTAATGATTGCACTCTCAGCATATTGTACGTGGTGTTAGACAACACTTTCAAGAATACTTTCAATGGAGAACAGAGTAGTGGACCCAGGAAGTGAAGAGAAAGAATGCTAGAAAACCATTCATGGGAGATGTAGTCTGGAAATCATAGTGGGGAAAGAGACACAGGAACTGTCCTCAATTATTCAAAGAGCGGCCCTGTGGCAGAGTACCTGGATCCATGTGACTAAGACCAGTACTGGGATATGTGGTAGAAAGCTACAGTGAGACAAATATGTCAGTTTAATCTAATGAAGAACCTTCTGCCACGGATCACGCCAGATGAGGAGTGCTCTGTTGCTGGAGTATTCAGCAGAGGCTTCCTTGGGAGTTTGAGAATGGAGGTGGACTAGGTGACTTCAGTCTTGGGACTCTTGAAGTCCTGTGAGTGAGTTGGTAAAGGAGGGATTTCAGGTATCATTGGGAAGCTGGGAGAGGTGTTGTTAGATGGGGGGGTCTTTTTGTCTGTGATATCACATCCCTAAAGCTCACCCTGCACACAGAGCCAGTTTGGGAAGCTAAAATATAGCACTAGGCATTAGAAAACCTAAGTTCTGGTTCCAGCTTGGCAATTGACTTGCTATTTGACCTTCAGATAATTCTTCCGGGATTCCAGTTTACTGTGATCTTGGGATGACTGGACTACACCGAAGCCCTGATGAATCCACAATGTTAATACACTCAGCTTCCTGATGGTCCAGGCCTGTCCTCATTGACCCTTTACCCCTTGGTCCTTGGCCTTCCAAGGTTTTGATTCTACCATTGCTTCTCTCTCCCAGTCCAGTGTCCAGCCCCTCTTGCATTCCCTGAAGGTCTGAGCCTTTTCTCTATCATCTCTTCATTCACGTCACTGGTGGCTCACTCATGTCACATATGGCTCACTCCCCCACTCCCTGCTGTTTGCTTACACTACAGAGTTTACAGAACACTTTCACATTCATTGTTCTATTAATCCATTCAAGATCAGGGAGGAAGACAGGGCAGGGATTGCTTTTTCCACTTGGAGGATAAGTAAATCAAAGCCCAGGATGTTAAGAGACTTGTTCTAGGACCTGTATATTCTGGTTCCTCCCCAGACCTTTTCCAGTGCTCTTAGGGGTTTCTCCATAGTCCTAAGTGGCCTTAGTTACTGTGTTTGTAGAGTCGCTGCCCCTGCCCTCCTGGGATTACACAGACCCAACCCTTGTCTTCTCCAGTACCATGTGCTCCACGTGACGAAGCTCCAATTGCCTCCACTTGCAGATGGAATCAGAGGTCCAACTAGCATGCTGTGTGAGGACATCCATGTCCACACTGCCTGAGACCTACAGTCACAGAACAATGATGCCACCTAGGACACCAAGGCTAACTTCTTATACATTAGCTCATGTGATCAGAAGACAAACATCAAAATGGGTTGCTGTGATGTGCTTTTCTCAGAGCCTTCTGCTTTTCTCATCTTCATTTTCCCATCCAGATGTCTTTAAAATGCACTTAACTGCAGCTTGTTCCTCAAACTTTTTAATAATTCATATCAAGTAGACCTGCTGATAATAAAAATGTGCCCTACCATTCACTGGACCAGACTCTGTGCCAGACTCTGCCCTAGGCTAATGCTTTACCTGTGACCTCTCCTTTGACCTGGCCACAACCTTGCCAAGTGGGGATGGTTACCTTCACTCTCAGATGAGGAAACTGAGGCTTGGAGAAATTAAGTGATTGGCTCAGCCTGTGACCCCAGAGCTCAAGTCCTCACCATCACACCATATCCCCTCCCCTGGGCCTTCCTGGGAAGTTTCTTCCTTGTGTGGATGTGACCTGCTGGCTGCCCATTGCAGGTATACTCCATCTAATTGTCTAATCATAGCAGAAGATGATTGATTATAATGAAAAAACTGATGAATTGTCTTATGAGTGTTTTCAATTAGGACCCCTGTCTAAATAACAAATCAGACAGTTTTGTTGCCCCATTGTCTTTTGCAAGTCTTCATTTTCCTATGTTCCTATAACCTTTGAGTGGATCACTGTACACTGGGGTGAGGCTGAGGGTCTGACTGCAACTTGACTTTGGTGGCAATTCCTATACCAGTTTGGTCAGCAGGATATCCCCCAGACCCTCCTCTGTCCTGGGATAGTGGGTCTAATGTCCAGAGGCAAGTGGCCCAATGTCCATTGACTGTGACATTTTCTATTTCTGAGAATTCTCTTCCACTGGATTTTGTCTTTCAATTCTTTGTAAACAAAAGGTGACGTAGCATAATGGTTAAGTGCAAGGGCTGAATTTCCTAAGTTTGAGTGTTGAGTCTGTCACTTACTAGCTGTGTGACCTCAAGCAAGCTACTTTACTTCTTTGTGCCTCAATTATTTCATCTGTAAGTAATAATAATAACAGAACCTACCTTATAGGGTTGAAAGAATAAGTGATTATGTAAGTATCTTTGTGCATATATCAGCGTTTTCTATTACTAAGCAAACAAATAAAAACAACCCCAAACAAAGCAAGCACCCACCTCTTCCCCACCTTGCCCCCATCAGATGCCCTCCACTTGCCTTGGGAAGGAACTTGAGTGGCCACACTTCTTTTCCAGGGCAGTTACCCATCTGGCGAGCTTAACCAAGAACCAGCCTCTTGATGGGTTATGTGGCCACAACCACCATCACATGGGTCAGTCTTCTACATTGAGTGTGTCCTCCATTTCTTTATGGGGTAACTGGAGAATGCACTGTATTTAAGATTAGAGGAATTCAGCTAGTTACCAGCTGTGTGACTTCGGCAGTATGTCCATACCATTCAGAGACTTAGTTTTCTCCTTTGAAATGTGAATAATAGTAATGCTTACTTCTTTTAGTTAGTGTGTGGATTCAATAAAAATAATATGAGCAATATCACTTAACATACTTCTCACACTTAATAACACATTTAATAATTTCCTAATATTTCTCTCAATGTGGCAGACACAGCTAGCTCCACACCCCGCTCCAGGTTGTATGCGCCTCACTTTACGTAACAGAGCTGTCACTGGGAAGTGATTGCCCAGCCAGGGACTGGTTTTCCAGCTGTCCTTGCATCTTGGTGAGAGCTACGTGCCTTGTTTTTGCCAATAGAATATGAATGGAAATGATAGTATGTGTTGCTCCCAAACCAAGGCATTTAGAAGTGGTTGTGCCTCCTCCATACTGTCTCTGTCTCTGTCTCTCTGTCTCTGTCTCTCTCTCTCTATATATACATATATACATATACACATATTTAATGAAGGTACTGAGGATTGAACCCAGGACCTCCTGCATGCTACACATGTGCTCTACCACTAAGCTATACCCACCTCCTCCCCAACCATACTCTCTTATTTCCTTCCTGCCATCTGGATTTAGAGGATAACTAGTTCCTAAGAGATGGCAGAGCTTCGTTATGAAAAGGATCCTGGTCCCTAAAATGTGGAGAGAAGTCACTCATCAACATGGACTATTACATTTAATGTGGAGATTTTCTTGTTACAGCAAATAACATTACCATAATTAATACTCAAATTACATTTAATCCTTCAGCAGGCCTCTGAAATAGACATTATGATTTCCCCCATTTTATGCTGAGAAAACTGAGGCACAGAGGGAGTCACATGGTGAGAAAGGGCAGAGCAGAATTTGAACCCAGTCTGATTTCAGAGGCAGTGACATCTCTTAACTACTAAGGATGTGAAAGAGCTTTATATGCTAAAAGTAATAATAATAAGGACTAATATTTATTGAACACTTATGTGCTACGTGCTATTTAAAGATCTTCACATTAATTTAATCCTCACAACCCTTTGGAGTTGGGTCTAGTATTATTCTCATTCTATAGATGAGGAAAACTGAGGCACAAACTATTAAATAATTTGCTTGGAGTCACAGTGCTGCCAAATGATTCAAACCCTCACAGCCAAGTTTTCACTCCCTTTCCCACCCCTTAGTTCCTTGATCATCTCTCATGGAGGAATGAGCTGATTCTGAGAGTCCTAAGAAGTGACAGGATTATTTCCCCAAACCTTATCCCAACCCCAGGACAGGTTCCCAATTCCAGCACTTGCTTGGGTTTCAGACAAATAACAGACTGAGAAATATATTTTAGAAGCTCCTGTGCCCAATGTGATCCTTGCATTTATCTCAAATGGCATGGTGGAGCAGCAGGAGCGCAGGGGGACATGGATTCAAACCCAATCTCTGCCTACTCCCTATGGGAATGAGAAGGTTACTTCTTCTCTCTGAGCCTGAGTGGCCTCATCTATAAAATGGAGACACTGATTACACCTGCCTTGTTGGTTTGCTGCAGGGGTAGAGCATATGCCTAAAGGATCCAGCATGGAGGGCTGCTCCGTAACTGTCATCTCTCCAGCACTGACCAGCCCAGAACACAGATCTGCCCTGGGAAGTCAAACCACCTCCCCCAGCCTAATTCCCCCAGCTCTGCACCTCAATTCTCCTTCCATGAGTCAGAGAAGATCCTTTCTTGAGTTTCTGTGAGGTTGGGGGAGGAGGAAATAGCTGAAGGATGCTGGAAGGCCAGACCCTGGGTTCCTTTTTCTGAAAGAGGAGGCCAGGTTGCTTAGCAACCCAGCAGGAAGTTGTCAGGGAGGCTCCAGGCAAGGCTGTCCTTTTTTAAAAATCCTGCAACATAGAGAGATCTGGGGCGACACTAAATGGGGAGATGAATGGGAAAAGTGGGGAAGGGTTCTCTGGTTCTCACTTTCCTTTCCTGTAGTTACCTTCCCAGTTCCCCAGCTCTTTCCTCTTGGTTTTCTACCTTTCACACACAGAGGCAGAGAGACAAGTTCTGGGGTCCATGCTGCACACACATCTGTGCACTGGCCACATCAGTAACCATGTACCTAAGGGCCAGGTTCAGGACCACCTTATATGTGTACCGTGCTTTACAGTTTACAAAGCACATCAATATGTGATTTCACCAGATACTTACAACAGCCTCTTTAATTCCTGTACAACAGATGAGGGGGAAAAAAGTCTGAAGGTTCCACAGTGAGGAGACAGCAGGGCCCAGATTCACTGCAAATCTTAGCATATTTCCACTACATGTAGTAGCATAGCTGTTAGTACAGGCTTTGGCACACACATATGTGCCTGCTATTCCATGTCCTCACAGTGTGAAGATCCTTCAGGTCTAGTGTCCTAAGATGCCCCCAAGATGCAGGTGAATTTTGGAGGCAGGGTTCAGTTGTTCTTCTCTGCTGAGGCAGGGGGATCCCTGGGATGGGGGTCCCAAGAGGGGCTTGGCTTCCTTGCCCACAGGCCTAAACTCAGGAATGCTGCTGTGCTTGGCCAGGCTGGTACAAGTAACTACATACCAGCAGCTGAAGCAAGTCCCCTGGCTGGCGTTCCAGAGAGAGACACGTGGGTCCCACTGGGGTCAAGACCTGGCATCAAAGAGTAAACACATGTCACCCAGGTCACAGATTGCTCATGGGAGGCCCAGGCTGGCCAGAGCAGCTCAGCACTCCATTCTGGACTCTGTTTTGATCCCTTAATCTTTCTGTCAATATTTATTAATAGTGCTGGTGACCATAACAATGGTTGCTACCCCAACAACAACAACAACATTTTCATTCCTATCACAGTCATTTGATAAGACACTACAAATCTTAAAGTCTCATTTCTGTCTGATAGATGAGAAAACTGAAATTCAGAGAGGTTGAATAACTACTTTAGATGAACATCTAGTAAATGGTAGAGTAGGGACTCAAACCTCTGGCTCTTAGTCTTTTGTACATCACGCCACACTGTCTTTAAATGTCAGGGGATAGAAAGGAGTCCTTGGAGGTCATCCAGCCACCCTGTCCTCTATTTGAATAAGGGACAGTGGGTCTTCTTTGGTACTTAGGCAAAAGATAGAGAAGTGTTCTTTAAATGGTCTTGGATGGATGGGTACGTGTGTATATGTGTGTGTGCATGTACTGTACATGTGCTGTGCATGTACACACACATGCCTTCTGGGCTAGAGAGGTGTCTCACTTCCCTTGTCCAGGGACATTCTTAAACCCTAGGATTTGGAAAGAGCTTGAGAAGGGGGATGCGAGTGGAGAGACTTTGGAGATGTTTGAAAGAGGAGGAGGGCAGGGCTGTAGATGTGTGTTTCTCCCTTTCCAGACACTGCCCAGCCTCATGTTTTTCCTCCTCTTTCCTTTTTTTTCTTTTCTTTCTATCGCTCTATTTTTCCTTCTTTATGATTTTTCTTCCCTTTTGAAGTAGTAATAGTATAATTCATTGTAGTCAACTAGAAAACTCAGAAAAGTATTAAGATAGTAAAATAATAATTTAAAATCCCACCACTTAGAACAGTAATTACCATTTTAGTAAACATTCTAAAAGTTTCTGTTGCTGCATACACATGCACACACTGATCAGTATATATTTATTGACTACCTGCTGTGTGCCCAGCACTATGCTGGGTGCAGGGAATCTAGCAGTGAAGAAGACAGACCTTTTATTGACAGGATACAAAATAAATAAGTAACAAAAAATTATCAGGTGGGGACATATGTCACAAAGAACTAAATCAAGGGTATGTGGTGAAGAGTGACTATGGGGCAGGCTGAGATGAATTCATCACAAAGAGGTGCTATTGAGATCTGAATGACAGGAAGAGGAAAGCTATTTAAAGATCTCTCTCTTCTTACATGAATGGGACCACATTGTATTGTTTTTAACCTGCTGTTTTCACTTTGTCATGGTCATTTTTCATGTCCATAAGTATAGATTAATGCATCACTTTAATGGTCCATAATATCCCAATGAATATTGATCTATCACAATTTACTTAATCTCCTACTGATGTATCCAATTTTTTATTATTATAAATAACGTTATGATAAGCATCTTTGTGTCAGGTCCTTTCCCACTTATCTCCTTAGGGCACATTTCTGGAAATGTGGTAGTTGGGACAAAGAGCATGCTGCCTTTCAGATTTTGATCCATAGTCAGGTAGTTCTCCATAAAGACTGAAATAACATGTATGTTTACAACACTGTGAGGAAGTGCACGTTTCCCCATTTTTTAAAGTCATGGTTGGGATTTTCCATTTTTATAATATTTGTCAGTATAAAAGATGAAATATCTCATTAGTGTTTTGACTTGAATTTTTTTGGTCAAAGTGAAGTCAAGTATTTTTTTATGTGTTTATTGATTACTTACATTTTTGTGTGAATTACTTCGCAGTTTGAATTGTTTTTCTATTGGAAATATATTGTGTTGCAAATATGTTCTCTTAACTTGTCACTTGTTTTTCAATCTTGTTTGTGGTTTTTTTTCTCTATATCTTTAGCATTTGAAAGGTTAAATGGAGTCAGATGAATCTTTTTCTTTAAGATCTATCTCTAAAAAGATGTTCTCCACCCAACCTAAGATGTAATAATAATAATAATAAAATAACCCATATTTTCTTCAAGTATTTTTATTTAATATTTGACTGTCATATATTAATTACCACTTTCTAATTATGCAAATAATGTACTAATACATTTTTACTGTAAAAAATTAAACTCCACAGATAAAAGTCCTATAGACTATACCACAATTCCTTCTCAGAAGTCACTTATAAAGAGTGATGTGTATCTTTCTTAAGGTTCTATTATACACACACACACACACACACAGAAAAATTATAGTTTAGTTTGATTTGTTTTGCTTTTGCATAAATTATATTGTACTATGTGTATTGTTATGCAAATTTTAATGATACTACATGTTTGGAGATCTTTCAGGTCAATACATACAGTCCAATCCATTCTTTTAAACTGAATACTGTAGTATTCAGTAATTTGAACGTATCAAAATTTATTTAACCTCTAACCTACTGGTGGATATTTAGGTTGATTCTAGTTTATCTCTCTCTAAACAATAATCAATTTAAAAACTTTGTCATGTTTCTTTGTGCACATATTTAAGGATTTCTCTAGGGTCAATATGAAAAATTAGAATTCTGGAGTAGAAAAGTATATGTATTTAACTTTCTAATAGATACTTCCAAATTGTCTTCTATTCTAAGGCTTTCATAGTTTATCTTTTTTTTTCTTTAAATTTTAAAAAATCAATTTGGAACTTATTTGGGGGTAAAGAATGAGGAAGGATTGAACTTTTTTATTCATATAAATGACTGCCCAGTTGTACCAAAACCATTTACTGACTAATCTATCTTTTCCCGATGGATTTGAAATGGTGCCTTTATCATATGTTAAATTCCCACATATGCTGGAGTTTAGTTTTGAATTATCTATTCTGTTCTATTGATATGTCTATTCCTGTATCAGTGCCTTATGTTTTAGTTTCTTGGGCTCTATAATAAATTTTAATATCTGATAGGGTAACCCTTCCATCATTACTCTTCTTTCTTAGGCTTTTCTTGATATTCTGTGCTTTTCTGGAATGATTTGTAAATTATTTTTAACAGGAGTAGAAAGGTTATAAAGAACTACTTATTTCCCTTCTTTACATTGTTTATCACTACCTCTCCTTCCTTTTAGGTTGTCATATATAAAAAAGCACACAGAGAGACTAATTTTATGGGCTTGACGCTAAATATCAGTCACAGGAGATTATGATCACGGGGAAAATATCTTATAAGGGGGGTAACTACTATGGGCAATTATCATTAAGTAGAAAGAGACCTTGGGAGCAGCTAATTGCTAAAGAAATAGTAGGAAGAATCCAGGGAGAGGAGGAAACCTTGAAAGCCCAAACTAGATTGGAAGAATTTTAAACAAGAAACTAAGAGGTTAAACATGAATGCTAAGAAAAAAAAAAAAGAGACACAGGTAGGGGGTGGAGGGTGGGGGGGGTGGGGATGGTGCTGGAGTGAAAAGCTGCAAGTGCAACAGAGGGAGTTCTTCTAAAAAACTCCTGGATGTATTAAACTAAGGTCAAAGGAACTTGAATCCTGAGACTATGCCCTGCAGTTTATCTATCTTATACCCAGTCTTTCATCACACTGAACTTTTTTTTTCTCTGTTTTTTCTATCCCACATTTATACACCTAAACTGTGTGGGTACAGATGACCTTCTTGTTGGGTGTCTGGTGAGGGAAGGTGTTGAGAGGGAAAACAATGGTTTTAATAAAGGTCTTTAAAGTGTTAACCTGCTGTTTTGAGGCCCTCATGGCAAATGTTGTTTATGATGTATAAAGGGGTCAGGAGTAGCACTTAAGGTGGGGCATATGAAGGTCAGGCCCCCAAACCTGGCTGCCAGCTGTCCCTGGTCATGGTGACATAGTCAAAGGGGCTGCTTTGGCAGCCTCTGTTGTAGAAATCTGGAGATGTTCATCTGGGCACCTGAGGCAGAGTCTCAGTGGGTAGAGGCCACAGGATGTCCCTTGGTTACTGCCAGATGCTTTGGTTGCTGGGCACCTTGCCTGGCAGGAAAAGCTGTTACCGTGACAACCACTCCCCCTCCATATCTGTGATTTTTTATATTTCTCCTTTCCCATTAAGTGCCAAAGTATTCCAGGGACAGGCAAGCAGAGCTCTCAGGACGGAATGTCCTCTGCTCCAGGAAGAGGGTCAGGGAAGGAGAGAGTGGAGATGTGTATATGTAATGACTGAAAGAAACTTTATCAATATAAATGCTTATGTATCTGCTTCTGTGTTAAAATGTGTTGTATATAAATACATGTATCATACAAATGGTCAGATCACTGTTTACCTGCCCATTTACTTTCCTGATCCCCTCCTCTCTCTGCTGCCCCTGTGCTGGGAGTCACCTCGGTCCTTTGCTGAGGGGAAGTGCTGAATCATGGCTCCAGCTGGATTTCTGTCTCCTATTCTCTATCTCCATTCTTTCCTCAGTCCATCTCTCACCCCTGCTGAGCTTTGTCTAAGAGAGCTCTGGGCCCTCTTTACCACCTCCCTTCCTAGCCTGGACTCACTTTCCTGAGGTTCACTTCTGGGCAATAAAGAGAAGGCACTGTTTCTGCATTTACTCCCTTCTCACTTTGCCTTCTCAGAAGACTGTTCTGAGTCCTTCTCCTTATAACCGCCCTTCCCTGAGAAAATAGGAATCTGACCAAGTTTGACCCAGAGGCTAATTCTTCCACGTATTCAGGCTGATCCTCCTCCAGTCCCTCACCACCTAATCGGATTATGGCAGAGTCTCACGCCTTGGGGTATGGCAAGGAAAGTGAGATTTAATTTGACACCACGCACTGAGGCTTTTTCCTCATTCTAGGTCTCCAAGTGCCAGACCGCAGGTTCTTGGAGGCGTGTGTGTGTGTGTGTGTGTGTGTGTGTGTGTGTGTGTGTGTGTGTGTATAGTAACGGATGTTACTATGTCTATGCGTTCAGGGGCAGTATATTGAGCCCCCCGCAAAGGGCAGGATATTTGGGGGTTTCTATAGGCTCTCAGGTCTCTTTCCCATCCCCTTTAGGCTCTTCTAACTCAGAAATCCCTATCAAGTAGTCTCACTAACTAGTTTCAAATAAGACAGACCTGGATTGTTCTCTCCAAAGCCCCGCCAGAGGTGCGAGAGTGGAGAGGTGGCCCCGCCCGCTCAGTCTGGTTACTATGGCGACAGCCGCGGGGTGACCCAAGTGCTCCTCCCTCCTCCCAAACTTAGAGAGATGACGGCACCGCGCTGACTGCGCCAAATTCCAGCCAATGGGCGGCTGCTCCCGCCTTCCCTTCCGCCAGGGCTCCCCACCTCACCCCCGGGAACTCGATTCACAAATCTGGATTGGGGATTTCCGGCTCCAGGCTGGGTGAAAGGGCGCTGGGCTGAGGCAGGGGGAGAGTCGAGGTCTGTCCTCCTAGGAAGGCAAGTATAAGCCGGTATTCCTGGGTTCTTCAGCCAGACTCCTGTAACTCGCCACAAGACTAGATCACACCCTACTCCCAAATTATCCAGAAAACCTGAGACCAATCTTGCAACTCCTCCTGCCTCTGCAAGTCCTCACTCTGCCCGTGCGCGCCCGTCAGCACCACGGACAGCGAGCCCGGGCCTTGTCTTTGTGGTCCTCACCGATTCTCTGAATCCTCGAGGTCTCGGTGGTGACTAGGGTCAGAAACGCCAGTGCTCTACTGGAGGTCTCCTTGGACCAATGAAATAGTGAACTGGGTGCGTAGCAATGTGGTAAAGAAGGCAATGGGGACCAAAGAGCAATCTCAGGCTAAATAGCTTACTTCTCTTCTTTCAACCCCAAAGAACGGTGCCCCTCTCCCAGGCTGCCTGTGCTCTAGCCTCTCTGGGGAAGAAGGGCCAGGTCTGAATTTCAAGCTGGGATGGACTTCTCAAGGCTGCCCTGAGTAGGCACGTGGCTGAAGAACCTCTGTGGGTTGGGGGGAAGCATATGGGGCTAAGTGTGGCATTCCGGACCCTCCTGAGAGTGGTGAAGACAGACTTAGTCAAGTCTAACTGGACTGTTGACAGGATGTATGGCAGGAGAGATGGAGGAGGAAGAGAAAAGCAAAATAATAACTAGCTGGTGCTGCTTCAATGAACCACTCTGTAAAAGGGGAAGAACTTCTGCTGTCCTTATCACTTATTCCCTAAATGGCCTGGACATTAATGAGTAGCTAGGTCAAACAATTTGAAAGCAGGGAAGATGGGGCGGGAAATCAGCTTTGCCACCAGGCCTCAAACTTTGGCTCCCTCACTTTACTCTCTGTAAAATGGAAGCCAAGGAGCGGGGAAAAGAGACGAAAAGAGCAGCAGTTCTTAGGAACTCGACTTCCCCACTAGGCCCACGGGGGCCCTCCTGCCCTTCCTATGACAGTTCCACTCCCTCTCCCTCCCTCCCGGGGCCCAAAAAAAGGCCGGCGCAAACACATCCTCAGGCGCTTCCAGCGCTTTATAGTTCTCTCCCGGACAGAGGGACAGACAGACAATGCGGCCCGCGCCGTCGGCCCGCATCATTGGCACCTTGGACACGGCACCAGGCCCAACCCAGTCCCTGGTACCCTCCCGGGAGAATTCCGGTCTGGCCTCAGATCAGCACCTCAGACAGCTCCCGGCCCAAACCACCCCCCTTCCCCCCTCCCTCTGGAAACAACCACATAAATCAAAAGGGGGGGGAAACAAAAATACCTAAGGATAAAGAAGAGGGGTGCCCCTCCCTCAGAGTAAGAAGAGTTTTCTGTCTCCACCCACCCTTCCGCTGAGGCACCGCCGCCGCCCCGGGGGTGACCTCCTAGGTTGATTTTGCTCCCAAACCTCAGCCTCCTGAAGCTGGCATCCCCCTCCCCCCAACTCCCGGCATGCAACACGTTGGAAAAGGTAGGGAGAGGCAGTGGGGGTGGGGCGAAGGACCATCCTGGTGGTTGTCTGGGCTCCTGGGGCTGCAGTTTCTCGCCGCACCTCAGCCGATCCAAATTAAGAACTAATGTTCCCTTTGGTCAGGGGAGGGAAGTACGGGGGCTCAGTCGGGGGAATAAATGCAAGCTGACACAGGCGGAATGGGAAGGCAGACAGGAGGGAAGATGGTGACACATCCCAGGAGCCAGGAAAAGAGAAAGGGAGATGGGGACACAGGTGCAGAAAGAGAAAGGGGCAGTGAGAGAGAGTCAGATAGGGGGTAAGATGGAGATGGAAATACACACCCAAGGAACGGAAAATGGAAAGGCAGGGAGGGAGATAGGAAGTCAGAAGATGAAGGAAGGAGGGAAGGTGAAGATACAGGAAGGAGATGAAGAAATGGGTAAAACCGAGGGAGACGGATTTCCAGACACACACAGAAAGGAAGGAGGAGGAGACCCGGGCAGAATTGGGGAGATGGGGACGCAGAGAGATAAAAAGGGTGAAGTTGAGGTTCCCCTTCCGCGCTGATCCCCCACCCCCACCCTGCGCCCAGCAAATCCAGACGTCGCGGCCTCTGGCATCCTGGCCTCCACCCTCCCGTGCTGGGCAGGGGCGGCTCCTCCTCCGGCCGCGGCGCGGAGCGGCGGTAACAGCGGCGGCAGCTTGATGGTCCCGGGGGCTCCGAGTGTGTGTCAGGGGCTGGGGTGGGGGGAGGGGGCGGGCGCGGCCCTTAGGTATCCCTAGCGGTCCAGGTTCATAGTCCAGTGCTTGGCTCCGGTCGCGCAGCTGTCCCTGGCGGCCGAGGATGAGGCGGGGGCCGTGGGCGCACTCCCGCTGGGTGGACCCCCGGCGCCGGCGGCGGCCTCGCCCTCGTTCTTGAGGTCTTGGAAGACCTGCGTGAAGAAGTGGGGGTCAGCGTTGAGTCGCAGCATCTGCGGGCTGAGCCGTTGGATGAGGCGCAGGCAGCGCTGCCAGAAGCGCTCCTTGTCGGGCTCCACGAGGAAGGGCTTGAGCGGGTAGGAGATCTCGTTGCCCATGTAGGAGTAGGCGAGGTAGAGGCAGGTGAGGAAGGCGGCCTGCAGCTCGGCGGCGGACGCCAGCTCATCCCCGCGCAGAGACTCGCGACAGAGCAGGTACACGAACACCAGGTTGGCGGGCGTAATGAAGGCCTGGTCTTGCCAGCCCTGCAGCAGCAGCGAGCGGTCCACTCCGCGGAACCAGCCCACCAGCTCGCCCGGGCTCAGCTCCTTGAGACGGTAGCAGCGTCGGCACACGAAGTCGCCCAGGCAGCGCAGCAGCTCGCCGGTGGATGCCTGCACGATGACACGCCGCGGAGAGCCGCCAGGTACTGGCGGAGCTGCCTGCGGGGCTTGGGGCGGCGGTGGCGGCTTCCCCCCACCGGAGCCTGGCGGTGGGGCGGCGGCACTGCCCCCCGACGGCGGCTCGCAGGTGACAGCGGCCGCCGGCACAGTGGGCACCGGCACCGCCAGGGGTTTGGCGGCGCCGCCGCCGTCAGGGGGGTCTCGGCCCTTGCGGAGGAGGTTCTCGCGGTTGCGTTGCTGGACCAGGGGGTCGGGGCCAGTGGACGCCGGCTTGGGCGTCACCTTCTTGCTGCCTTTCTTCTTCTTGGCAGACGCGGCCACCAGGCGCTTCCAGGTGAGCGCCGAGATGAGCACGGACGGCCGCTTGAGCCGGCTCTCGCCTTTGCCGCCCTTGCCTACTGGCGGTCCGCCGTAGCCCCCCAGCACCTCGTCCCCTGCGGGCGGCGCCTTCTTCTTCTCCTCGGGTAGCGAGCCGGGCCTCCGGCCTTTGGCCGAGGAGGCTGGGGAAAGAGACAGCACCGTGCCCATTGTGCAGAGCGGGGCCGGCGCCCGGGCCCCGGCAGGAACCGCGGGCGGCGCTGCTGCCGCCGCCGCCGCCGCTGCTGCAGCCCCGGGGGACCCGGCAGTGGGGGTCCAGCCCCGGCCCGGGCGCGGGAACGGGCAGTGGAAGGTGCCTGCCTGTGTTGCTCGGCGGCTGCTCAGAGTCTGAGCTGCGCCAGCTGCAGCGTCAGCTCCACCCCTTGGGCCGGTCTTTGACCGCGCCGCGCCCCGCCTCACGCAGCCAATCCTCGGCCCAACTGCCCTCCTAACTGGCAGCTCCGCTGACCAATAGTATCTCTCATGCCAATCTCAAGTCCCGCCCATTCCCCCACCTCGGTCTCTGGTCCTTTCCCTTCTCTAGAAAGGGGAAAGGAGGAGGAGACTAGTTCGAGAGCCCCCTGAGGGTCAGAGCTGGCGGATCGGGGGGTTGGGGTTGGAGAGCTGCTCCCACTTACCCCTCCAGGTCCTAGGCCCTTGACTCAATTTGTTTTGATGCATTGGATCGGGGTAGCAGAGATGCCATGGGAACAGTTTCTCCCTCGTTTTCATAATGTGTTGGGGGGCAGCGTAGGCAAGGAGGGCCCTTATCAGGGAGCCCTGGCCCCACCTGGGTCGCACTGCACCAGCTCCTCCAATCTAGCAATCGGTCTATACTCTCTTAGCTCTCCTCCCAACCCTTTCCCCTACCAGGCCACTAGGGAGGGCTGCAGCAAGTGCGTTCTTGGTCTGCCTGTAATGGGGTGCTGTCGGGCTCTGGTCTTCCTGAAGCTTACAACGCGCCTCCTTGGGGGCCTTTACTCTGGGGGTGGCAAGACCCTCAGATATGTATCTGAGGCCACCATTTGCTGACATGATTCTCTGCAGCTGAGTGAGGGGTGAGAAGCCCTGAGCTCTGGTCCCTGGGCATCTCCTCTTGTGCTTTGTCCCCACCCCTGCAACACACCCTCATTCTACCCTTGGGTGAGTGATGGGTGGTTGGTCCCTTGGGAAAAGCTGGAAGTTGTTCTGCCAGGCTGGAACAGTAGATGGGCCTTCTCTACTGAGGCCCAGGATAGTTGGTTCCACCTCCAGCCCAGCCCTGCGTTCAGGTTGAGGCATTTCCATGTTACAGGCTCCCTGCCACTCAGATCCTAGCTGTCCCTACTCCTAGCTGCAAGCTGTTAGTCTGGGTCCTACCCATTTCTTTCTGGGTCTGTCTGTTCCCTCCTCAGTACCCACAGGCCTTTGTTCTGGATCTGGTACCTCCAGGCCTGCAGAACGTCCTGAGCCCAGCTGGTTCTGGGGCTTTGTTATCTGCCTTGTAGGACTGTATCCACCCTTCGCCTGGCCTGTTCTCTGTGGCTTCCCATCAGAGGAGTCTTCTGGCTTCTTAAGTGGGCCTTAGACATGAGTATGGGTTTCTTGGTAGTGAAGCCTTTACTTAAGGATTCACCAGAATCCTCAGAATTGGCCCTGGAATCACCTCCATGATCCTCATGGACCACCAACACGTCTCCAAGGATCTACTGCTGTCAGTTTTGGTGCACATGTGTGTGCCTAGCTCACTCCAGGCAGGCTATTTTAGAATCCCCTTGGGCTGCCATCTAAGGCATCAGCTTTTCTCAGCTGTCTCACAGCCCCCTCCAGCTCCCACTCCAGGGTGGCTGTGGTCTGGCTGTCTTGACTCCCCATCTTTTTACCACTGTACACATGCCAACTTGTACCAATTCCTGACTCAGCGCCATGTGCGGTTTCTCAGCAGGGATTCTCCTGCTCTCTTAGATCTGATCTTTATTCTCTCACAGCCCAAGCTGACCTGCCCAACCTCTCATTCTCCCCATAGTTGCAGAAAAATATTCCCTCTTTTCAGCATCTGTAATTGGTCCCACTTCCTCCTACAAGGCCTTCTAAGTCAGCCTTTATCTGACACCCAAGGAACAGCTGGTTCACCAGTGGTTAAGGACAGGCCCCACAAAGACTGATGTGCACTGGCAGAAACACCGGCACGTGGATCTGAATGGCACGTGGGTCCTCCCAGCTCTGCTCCCAGGAGTCCCTCATTGATGTAAGGCCTATTGTTGGTATCATTTAGGACAAGATTCTATGCAGCACCCACAGATGTCACCACCATGCTATCCCTACTCCAGGCCCAGCAGTCCTCTTAGAATCAAGAATTTCCTCCTCTGCTTCAAGGTCCCCAAATCAGGTGCCTTGAAAGATCTCACTCCCACTTCTCATTCTCCATCTTTCCCTGCCTCAGACACTCTCTCTCTCACTTACATACTCACCACCCCCCTAGGTCCTATTATCCCTCTTGAATCTCTGAGCTCCTCTTACTGTGACAGGACCCTTCCTCAGACCACCACCCTGCCTTCTTCAAGCTCTTGAAATTCCACCTCCTCCGAGAAACTTTTATGGGCTAATTGGGAGGGACCTGGTACCCTCTCTGACATCAATCTTTCTAACCTCTCCCCACCACCAGCAGCTGCTACATAACAACCTGGTTAAGAGCTGGGCTCTGAGTCCCCAGTCCAAGATGTGCAAGATGGATATGGATGGAATTTAAAGACAAGCAAAATAATAAAAACGAATCCATAAAGAGTAAAGGCATTTCTGTTGTTAAAAAGCTGGCAGCATTAAGGGAGGAGAGAGGTGGGTTATGTTGATACAGGGGGACAAGCATGGTGAAACCAGGAATACTTAATGAAAAGATGGCTTTAGGGAAGGAGAGTGGCTTCCTACGCACATCTGCAAGTGTGCTTTTCTGGTTGGATTATGTATAAGGTCTATATTATGTGACTGATTCACTTATCTACATTAATCTCTTTATGTTGTTCTCATCTATTTTCCATGGATATACGTGCTCCTCTGGGACAGTGTGGATGTACTAGACTCCCTTAGATGAGAAATCCCCTGAGGCCAGGCTCCTTGTCTGTCTCATCACTCTGTAGGTTACCTAGAACAGCACCCTGTCCAGGTAAGTGGATATTTCTGAGGGCTCTTTAAGTCAAGAGCTGTAGGTGTAGACCAAGAACTGGAGGGATTAGACCAGGGTTTAGCCTGTGCCAGAACATGGCCTTGTTGGTGAGGATCATCACCAATTTCACCTTAGAGATGAGCCCTTCCCTGACCTTTCCTGGGAAGATGAGCCCCATCTTCAAGGGAACATCCCCAGGCAATGATGCTCCGACTTTTCAGCACTGTGGCTGATTTTATCTTTTTCTGATGATTTTATCATTTTTTGAGGCCATAGTGTCAGAGGCAGGAGGCAGGAGTTCTTGTCCACATCTTATAAACTGTATTACTTGGGGAAGTCATTTCTAGCTTTCTGGGCCTCCCTTTCTTCATGCTAAAATGAAGGCATTCTGTATATTTTTATTATAAGGCAAAAATGAATACTAAAGGAATAAGGTAATCTCTTGGGGATTGGACTTAAAAATTATTCCTAAAGCCTCTTCCATTCTATGATTCTGATTCTAAATAAAATATGTTCTGTGAATCTGTTTCACTTTCTAGCTCCAGCCCTGTCTGGATCTCTCTAATCTGTTTCTGCTTGACGGGCTCAGTCTTATGTGCACAGCATCTGTGTGAGGCCTGCCATTCTGCAGTTCATCCCAGGAGATAAAGAAGAGGGTGCTCAGGCTTTCAGCAATGTAAACCTCCCTAGATTCTTCCAAACTCGGGGTGGGGTGGGGTAGAGGGGGCTGAAAGGTGATGAGACATAGGACAGGGTGCCAAGATGGCTGAGTTCTAGGGTCTCCCCGATAAAAATCAAGGGCAGAGGTCCTAGAACGCAAGGTCATTGTATCCCATATCTCCAAGGGGGCCCTACAAAGGGGCTGATGACAATGCAGTTTCTTAAAACAGCTAGGATGGAGACTCAGCCTGGGCTTCTGAATCCCTTGATCTTGTAGCCCCCTACTCCTTCACTTATCCAGTACTCCCACTCCAGGGACTCAGCTCCTGAGATGTGCAAAAGGAAAGGATATGCACCATCCCTTTCTCCCTCTCCAGAGGACCTTACCTCAGGGGAGCTGGGGTGGGGAGGAGTAAGGCCCGGGAAAGGCAGCGGAGGGAGCAGAACCTGTCCCCAGGCAACAGTGGGGAGTGAGGAAAGGGGCTGAGCAGAGAGAAGAGAAGAACTTGATAAAGGAGGTGCTGCTAGCTGCCAGGAGGGAGATCCCACATTCTCATATCTTTCCCTTTCCAACAAGCCCTTTGCTAGAAGGACTTAATTGAGGAGCCCAAATATAGGATTTTTTAAGAACAGAGAATAGGGTTGATAAGCACAGTTGGGGAAGTGGTGCCCTGGGACAGGGAGAAAAGGGACCAAAGCCGAGATGCCGGAGGGCCCAGCATTATGGGTCTGAAGGACAAGGGTGAGCTGAGGGCTCCTTTTCCTTGCCCTTAGCTTTGCTACCTTAATGAACACTTGGTCCCTCTTCTAGGTTACCATTGCCAGCCCTCCCTCATCCTCATCCCTGGATCTTCTCTCCCCAGCTTCCTGGCTCCTGCCTTCACCTCCCTTTGTTGCCCCCTGAGAGTTCTCTCTGCCCAATGTTTCTAGTACTTTCCAATAGCTTTATCTCTCAGTTCATCATCTCCTGACTCCATCAAGCCCTTTTTAAACCTCCTTTTTGCCCCCAACCCCAAGCCACAAGCATCTCTGTCTCTTCCCTGCCCCTGCTGGAGCCCAGCATAGAACTCCAGATGTAGGAGCAGATCAAGAAGGGCGGGGGTGGTGGCTGTTGCTTTTCTGGGATATTCTTAGCCTGTCTGGGGGCTGGAGCTGGAATCAACGTTTCCATCTCAACCAGGCAGGTGGCTGCAGGAAAGCTGCTGCTGTGATTGGATCTTCATCTAGTTGTATATCTCTTTCCCTGTCCCTGTCCTCCTCTGCCTCAATTCCATGCTGAGTCCTACCTCCTGACCCCTGTGCCCTGGGATGGCAGCCCTGGGATGGCAGTAGCGGTTGGGGGGGGGGTTCCCTCTGCTCTGGCCTGGCCTCAGTGAGGTCTGAAAACCCTGCTCTTGGAGATTCTGGGGGAAAAAGAAGAGCCCTCAAGAACTCTAGCTAAGATATTCCCTGGATCTGCACACAGCCTTTGCCTTCTGCCTAGCTTTTATCTGCCCCAACAAACCCCTCAATGGTACTTGGTCCCTAGACGCTAGCCATGACCATGAAAGCCTTTCTTATCTTGACTTACAGGAATGCTCAGGGACCCTGTAGTTCTGGGAACTGCCTCCTGAGAGAGGCTAAGACCTGGGGTATGGTCCTCCTTTGGGACTGAACAAGGGGCTTACTGGCCCAAATTCCTTCATTAGCAGAGGGAGGGGCCAGGAAGAGATCTGACTTATTTGAAAATAGCACCGAAAACATTTGTCACCTTAAAAAGACATTGACAGTGTGGGGGTTCCTATGCAGGCTCTGGCATCATGAAGGTCTAATTTCAAATCTAGCTCCCCACTTATGAGCTAGGGGACTTTGGGCAAGTTTCTTAATTCTTCTGAGATCTAAAAAGGTGGACTATCAAAGGGTTGTTGTAAGATTTTGTTTAATCTCACAATGCTCCACAGTGCTTGGTGCATAGTGCTTGATGTTCAAAAAAATGTGAGTTATTATAAATTATATTGTTATCATTATTTTTACAGAGCAGAAACAGTTTACTTGACCTGTACCATTAGCGTGTTTTTTTTTTCCCTCATTAGAACATTCTTCATTAAAGGGCCAGGGTCATACTATCACTTCTTGTTTGGCTTTTGAGACCTGAATTTACAGCTGTCCTTTCTTCTTGGCCATTGTGCTGGCAGCTACTGCTACTCAGACTGTTCCTGAGGGGTTGTTTGATTTGATTCCTGAGGTCACAAAGACCTGACAGCATATCAAGCTCTGGTCCACTGCAGACCTCATTAATTTTGTGAACCTCTGTGTCCCTGCTCTGTGCCAGGCACCATGCTGGCCTCTCATTCTGACTGCACTTCTCAGAGAGCATTCTCTAACTACTCATCCCACACCCCACTGTCTTTCCAAAGCTCCAGAGACTCCATGTAGGGTCAGTTCTGCTTTTCAAGAGCTTTGAGGAAATATTCTGCAAAATTATAAAATCCACATTAGCAAATATTATTTGAGAAATTGTAGCCTATAAGGTCCTGGGCTAGGTGCTGGGAACAGGAAACAGCATGAGTTGGATCACCCGTCTTCAAAGAACATAGAACAGAAATGAGAATATGAAAAATAATAATCAATAGTCGTAAGTTGATCAGTGTCCTAGGATCAGTTACAGAGGATGGGACTGGATAACTTGACTGATTCCCCTCCACCTTCTACCTTTGCAGCTAGTCTGTCTCCAGCTTGTCCTCAATTCTCACAACGAAGCAACAGCTAAGCAACCACTGGCAAGAGGTTAAAATCAATTTCTAACTAAGGTCAGTTCCTCCACCTGGTATCATGTCCTCTCCAGTCTATGGCCTTTCCTGTCCAACCCCGAGTACCTTTCCCAAGGCAGAGCCAGGCCTCAGCAACTGCCTACTCACAGTGACCAATTCTGCTCTCTGAGCATGAGGGTGAATGAATAACTGCTTGTAGGAAGAGCCCTGGTGGGCCTGCTTATGGCCCAATATCTTGTCAGGTAGAAGTCACTTCTGTTTTCCTCCTGTTTGTCTAGGACTGGGGGTTGTAGGGGGTGGCCTTTGTAACAGATTAATTTATACTTTACTTTCCCTGACTGCAAAATATAAAGACAATCCTTAATTTTTATCTCCTTTAAGGAAAAAGGCAATCTTGATTTTATCAGCTAGAGCCCCACATATACTTGCTTTTGATTTTGAATAGAGAGCAGAGAAGTGTAAGAAGGTTGTCTGCTAGATTAATTGGTAGTTCCTAAACTACTCTGCCTGGCAGAACCACCTGAAAGAACTTTGTAAAAACAATTTCTGGGCCCTACCTCAAACCTATGGAATCATAATTTCTTTGGGTGGGCTCAAGGTGGCATCACTGTAAGAAAATATTAAGAGGGAGAGGAAAACTTGGGGAGATGGCTGGGGTCCCCTCTGTTCCTTCTGTTGAGCACCACTGTTGTGCTGCCAGAGGAACACCCAGTCTATAGTAAGAATATCCTAACTTGCTTTGGGGAAACCACTTCTCCCACACTCTCAATTCATGTTGTTTACATGAGGCAATGTGCATAATGTTTCCTTATACCCAAAGGCCAGGCTCAGGTCCACCTTACATGTGTACTGTGCTTTACAGCTTACAAAGCATATCCATAGACATGATTTCACCTGATAATTCCAACATCCTTCTTAATAGATATGTACCTGATCGTTTATTTACCTTGCTGGTAACAATGGATCAGGGATGGGGTAACCAAAGCCAGTCCAACGAGATTCAATTCTTGAAGTTTTACAATAACTGTTGAGAATGAGATGCTTTCCTTCCTCTGAGGTTGCTAGCCTGGTGAGATGAAAGCCTTGAGATGCCAGTGACTCTCTTGCCCCCTGCATGGAGGGAGGTCACCTGAACTAATACACAAGAAAACAGTCAACAGATAAATGGACAGATTTCTGATGTAATTTTAGCCCCTGGACCCAGCTGGGCCTGATGCAGATCTGTGACCCAACAAACACTCCTCCTTCCCACTTTTTTTCTTCTAATCTTAATATAATTTGAGTAGCAAATCTAATATTTGCAAGGGGAGAAAATATCCAGCTAATAGAACTTCTTGCCTGGAAATTTTTCTTCCAGAAACTTGTTGGTAATTTCAGAGAAGTATATGTTCAGTCTTGATGACTGAAAAAGGTGGTCTCTCACATCTGATTGTCAGTGAAGGACTGAATCTGGATGAGACACTGTTGACCAAAATCTGGGTTCTGACCCCAAGGCTTATTTCCTGCTGGATTCCTCAAAACTCCCTGTCTAAACCATAGCTGATGATTGGAGTTCATCAGGTCTGAGTGACTCTCAAATTAAAACCTTGGGACAAGAAAGCCATTTCCCTACAGCCTGCACAATTATCAAGTCTTCCTGGGTTGCTGCCAGGTTGCATTCCTTGGTTATCAGCTTCCTGCTAAATAAGAAATTTGATGCTTCACCTGCCATCATGCTTCTGAATCAAGTTTGCCCCCAACCAGTGTAAGAGGCAGCTGTGGCCACACAGAGCCATTTGTTATCATCAGGGTCATTAACACAATGTCTCTGGGTGGCAGGGCTGGGGGTGAGTCTGAGCTTTAAGCTGGCCCACGGTTCTCTTCCAGGACTCCTGTCTGGACTGCCTTTGGGGAGTTACCTCAGGAGAGTGGCTGGGGCTCCAATCAAACCAAAATTTTCAGATGCAATATGGTCATATCTGCTTTTCTTTTCTTTTCTTTTTTTTAAAACTCTGAGGCTGTTTACTTTCAAGTAGTTTTATGGATTATTCTACAATAGGACAATATTTTCCTAACCCACTCTGTGGTCCAGGTCCAAATACACAATCTTGATGGTGATTCTACGAGCACTTGGCCATCCATTCACATTTCACCTTTCCATTCATGTGTTCACTCAACACAAATTTAAATAAACAAGAAATTTCCTTTTCTTTCTTTTTCTTCTTTTTCTTCCTGTCTTTCTTTCTCTTTCTTTCTTTCTTTCTTTCTTTCTTTCTTTCTTTCCTTCTTTCCTTCTTTCTAACTTCCTTTCTTTCTTCCTTCCTTCCTTCCCTCCTTTCTTCCTTCCTTTCTTTCTTTCCTTTCTTTCTTTTCTTTCTTTCTCTCTTTCTTTCCTCTCTCTTTTCTTTCTCTTTCTTTCTCTCTCTTTTCTTTTCTTTTCTTTTCTTCCTTCCTCCCTTCCTTCCTTCCTTCCTTCTTCTTTTTGGTTAAATCAAATCTGACTTCTAGCCTGATCCTATTAGGATGGAGGGAAATTCATTCTCATTTGTTATGGGGACTCCATCCTCCTCCCAAAGGCTAAACAGAAGAAGGTCTCTGGCATCAATTCTAGGGAGAACTCATTGTCTAAGCCCAAAGAGCCCCTCAAAGTCTGGCATCTCTACTGTTTCTAGGTTGTGATTGGGGGTCAGGAATCTTAAAATTTTATGCAACATGTGAAAAACACAAAAAAGTAAAACAATATATCCACCACCTAGTTTAAATAATTAAATATTGCCAACAGTTTGATTTCCTTATCTTCTCCTCAATAGCCTCCTCTTCCCTATCACCAACTGCCCAATAGAATAATCAATATTTCAAGTTTGGTTTTTATCCTTTCCATATATTTCTTTATGTAGATCTTGAATAAGCAAATACATCTGCGTGTTTTATTGTCACATACCAATTACCACAAACTTACATGTTTAGAGGCTTAAAACAACATCTACTCATTACCTTGCTTCTGTAGGTCAGAAGTCCAGGAGGGCTTAGCTGGGTTCTCTGCTTAGAAGTTCATAAGGCTGAAATCAAAGTCAGGGATCCTATCTGGAGGCTCTGGAGAAGAATCTGCTTCCAGGCTCATTTAGGTTGTCAGCAGTTCCTCATGGTTGTAAGACTGAGGTCCTTGTTTCCCTGTGGGTTGTCACCTGGAGCCGGCTCTTGGCTCCTAAAGACCACCCACAAGGCAGTAACTGTGCACTGAATCCTTCTCACACTTGGAAAGTCTCTTATTTCCATTTCTGTGACCAGCTGGAGAAAACTTCTTGCTTTTAAATGTGTCATATGATTAGGTTAATTAGACTCACCCAGATATTCTCTCTATTTTAAGGTCAACAGATTAGTAACTTCAAGTCCATCTGCAAACATCCCTTTGTCATATATCATAATCATGTCACATAACATAATCATGGGAGTAACATGGGGAAGGGGAAACATGGAGGCCATCTCAGAATCCTGTCACTATATCTATTTTCCTATCTATCTATTGAGATACTTTATATATAAATGAAGCCACATTATATTAATCTGAAATCTGCCTCTTTTTTTTTTTGCTTTACATTAAGTTTGTAAGATTTATCCTTGTTGATGTTGATTTCTGTTACTGTATTTTACTCCATAAGGGTAGTAAATTTTATTTATTTGCTCTCCTGGTGACTGGTATTTAGGTAGTTTTCAATTGTTTATGACTACAAACAATGTTGTTATAAATATTATATTTTATGTCTCTGGTGCACGTGTGCAGTCTTTTCTCTAGGAATATGCCCAGTAGTAGAACTGCTGGATTATTGGGCATGCATGTCTTCAACTTTGCTAGATATTGCTAAGTTGTTCTCCTAAGGGGTTGTACCAATTTATACCTCACCACCAGCAATGTATGCAAGTGCCTATTGTTCCAGTCTCACCAACTTGTGATCTTGTCAGATCATCTAAAATAACTCATTGTAATAATACATAAACTTTATTTATTCAACAAATAAATATTTATCAAGTTGTATTACATGTTAAACAGTGACAAAATAGACAAAGTCCTTGTCCTATAAAATTTTCGTCACATGGAAAAGTGGTGTGTGTGTGCTTGTGTGTATTTTACATTGAATCCAGGTGTTGGCAGGTTGGTTCCTTCTGAAGACTCTGAGGGAGAATCAATTCCATGCCTCCCTCTTAGCTTCTGATGGCTGTGTCAATCCTTGGAGTTTCTTGGCTTATAGACTTATCACTCCAGTCTCTGCCTCTGTCTTCATACCACATTCTCCCCTCTGTCTCTCGAGTTTCTCTGCTTTTCTCTTAAGAGGATACCTGCCATTGGATTTAGGGCACATTCAAAATTCAGGATGATCTCATCTTGAAATCCTTAATTACATTCATAAAGGCCCTTCTACCAAATAAGACACATTTGCAGGTTCTGCAGGTTAGGACATGGACATACCTTACTTTCTTTTTTTTCCTTTTTTTTTTTTTTTTTTTGGTGGTGGTGGTGGGGAAGGCCATTCAACCCATATAGTGGGCTGTAGTTCTGTAATCTGCAGGCCTTTCTATGTATAGCTAATTATTATTATAGCTTGTATCATGATATGAGAGTGTCTTTCAGAACTATGACTAGTGCCACTCACCATGCCAATGGACCTGGCATTATGATACAATGTCAGATCAGAGGTTGCATTGCAGAATGGACATGTCCTATAGTACCTACCCCCAGAAGTAAATGAGTAAGGAAGATAAACAAGATCTGAAATTTGGGAAGCCAGAAGCTTGTCTGTGGAAGATTCTGCTAGTCATCAGTGGCATAAAACTGTACGTGGAGAATTCAGCCCTCACAAACATCAAGATGGAAGTTCTCTCTTGTCAGGAATATATTTGGTTATGTTCTGAAATCATACAACTCATATATGAAAGAAACTTGGTAGCGGTTTTTCCAAATTAGACAACAATCTTAAAAATTGACATGACATTACCAATGGGTTTTGAATCCCAAATAAAGTTTTTAAAGCTATAAATAATTTTTAAAATGATTTGATCACCCATGCTAGAGGAGAGACTAAATTACCTTTCCATTCTTTCTTAGATAGTGATACTATAAAACTATTGTCATATAAAGATGTGATCACAGAGTATGTGGCCAAGAAATGTGGTACAAAAGAATTAAAGAGGGATATGTTAAGCAGTTAACTAATAAAAAAGATTATGCTATTTTTTTCTGGATTTTGTGATATTTATGGTATTTGTCCGTATTTAGAATTTATAATTTGTTATGATTTATTTTCTCTTTCTAAATAAATATTTAGTTTCCTGCCTAATGCCATACTCATAATTTTGTAATCTTTTACTTAAGAAGTGCTCTTAGGTTATATAACTTTCAGGTCCACAATATCTATCCTTGCCCCTTTAAATAAGACATATACCCTACCCTCAAGGAATTCATGGTTAGAACCTACACAGGATACAACAAAAGCACTCATTTTGGGTAAGATTTCACTCTTTCTAATTCCACTTGGGTTCTGAAATCCTATGCCACGCCATCCCTTACGTGAAAGTTCTTCTTACCCCTCCTGGGGTCTAACACCTCTTACCACGGATGGACATTTTCCTCACCCAACGCACCACACAAAGCTCCCTAACATGAAGATGACCTCATTAGGCTTCTCTTTTATTGGGATGCCCTTCTTACCCCATTCAGGCTCCTATGCCCCAGGCCTGGTCACTGTCCTATGCAGATGCCCTCCTTATAGGATTGGACACCTATGCAGGACTACCTCCACATCAGGCATTATAATTACTAGAGAAATATTGTAAGATTTCCTCCTGATATTAAGACCAAGACAAGAATGTCACTATTATTACTTCTATTCAACATTATACTGGAGATCTGAGCTAAAAAGAAATAAAAGGTATAAGGATGGAAAGAAAACTTTATTATTGAGAGAGCACATGATTATACATGAAGAAAGTAAGAAAACAATGTACAAAACTAACAAAAGAGTTTATCAAGGTCAAAGACATAAGGGGCAATATTTAGAATTAATTGTATTTCTATATATAAGCAATAATAATTAGAATTGAAACATTTAAAATCATGTCATTTATAATAGCATCAAAAAGCATCAAATATATAGGAATAAATCTAATAAAAAATATTCAAGATTCTACATGCAAAACTAGGAAACATTACTGAGAAAAATTAAAACCTAAATAAATGGAGGAAAAAATATGAATGGACTGTAAGACTCAATTTCCCCCAAATTTATGGATAGATTAAATGCAATCCCAGTCAAATTTCCAGTAGATGTTTCAGTGGAAATTGACAGGCTGATTCTAAAATTTATATGGAAATCAAATAGCCAAAATAGCAAAGACAATATTGAAGAAAAAGAAGTTGGAAGGCTTATCTTCCAGATAATCAGATATCAAAACTCATTAAAATTTAGAATAACTAAAACAACACGGTTTTGGTACAAGAATAGACAAATGGAGCGAACTCCATGAACAGATCCCCAAATTTATGGTCACTTGATTTATGATAAAGGCCCTGTTCTAATACCCTGGAGAAAGGATGATTTTTAAAAAAAATAAATGGTGCTATAAATCTTGTTTGGGGGCATGGGGGTTGGGGGAGGTAATTAGTTTATTTATTTATTTCTTAATGAGTACTGAGGATTGAACCCAAGGCCTTGTGGATGCTAAGCACAGTGCTCTACCACTGAGCTATACCCTCCCTCCAGCAATTATAAATATTAATCTCTTCTCCACATCATACACAAAAATCAGTTTTACATGTATCATAGACTGAATAAAGTTTCTTGATGATAACTTAAGAAAATATTTTCATGACTTTACAGTAGGCAAAGTTTTCATAAATAGGACATAAAATCACTAACCATATGAAAAACAATTGATAAATTGGACTACACTAAAATTAAGAACCTTTGTTTATCAAAAGTCATTATTGAGAGAATGAAAGAGAAACCCAGAGAGTGAGAGAAGAAATACTATATATCTGCCAAAGGACTGGTTACAGAATATAAAATGTATACTAGAATTATAAAAAGAATAAATCAATAAATAAAAGATAGACAACTCAATTTTTTAAACGGGTAAAACACTTGAACAGGAGTTTTATAAGTGGAAAGTCTAAATGGCCATGAAGCTTTCGAAAAGGAGCTAAACCTCATTAGACACTAGGAAAAATGTAATTTAAAACCACAGTGAGATTGCACTACATCCCATTAAAATGGCTAAAATGAAAAAGAAGATATCAAGTGCTGGTAAGAATATGAGCAACAGAGAATCATACACTGCTGGTGAGAGTGTAAATTGATATAAGCATGATGGAAAACACTTTTGCAGTATCTACTAAAGCTGAACATACGTGTGTCCTGTGACCCAGCATCTTCACTTCTAGGTTTATACCTACAGAAATGCATATATATTCATCACAAGGCATATATTAGGGTGTGCTCAGCAAGAATATTGAAATAGCCCCATACCGGAAACTATCCTAATGCCCATTCTATTAGTTATCCATTGCTACATTAAAAAAATCACCCTAAAACTCAGTGGCAAAATGATAAATATTATCTTACAGCCTCTGAGAACAGGAATTTGGGAGTGGCTTAGCTGCATGGTTCTGGTTCAGGGTTTCTCATTAGGTTGTAAAGAAGGTTACAAAGAGGGGACTGCCATCACTTACTGAGGCTGGAAGACTCACACCCAAACTCATTTATGTGGCTGTTGGCAGGAGGCCTCAGTTCCTTGGGGAGGGTTGGCCTCCCCATAGTATTTATCCTGTTACCTTGCCTTGATTTTCTTCCTTAGAGATTTCCATTTACTGTGTTAAGTCTTACTTGCTTATTTTCAATATTTATAATTTTCTTTTTCTTTGAATCCTGTTTATCTCTTTGAAAATTTCATGTCAATTTCTAATGTTTTCTTCTTTTTCACCTTCTATTCCTCTAAGGCATTATCTGCTGTGTTAAATTCACTCAAGTGTTTTTACAATTTAGCCATTCCTTTTGAAATCACTTTTTCGTTCATTTCTAATTCTATTCTGAGTTCTGTCACCTCATTTCAGAGTGTCTCTAACTTTGATTTATGTTGTTCTTTTGTATCTTGCATTATTTTAAACATCTTTTATCTTCTTTCTAAATAGTTAAGGTCACAGTTTTTATCCGCTCGGTGGGCATGTCTTTCTGGCATACTTTCTTTGCCTGTAGGTTCTGCTTATTATTGTGGTTCTGCTTCTTGTTTTCCTACAACTTTGTAATTGATTTGGCTTCTATGCTTTTTTGTTGCTTATTTTTACATCAAATTAATTTTCCTGAATTTTTAGAGGAGACTGTGGGTCAGAGTAGCTCTTCTAACTTCACAAAGTTCCCTTTTCTATTTTCATGTAGTAATGAAAATGTGGCAGCATGCTAAGATTTCCTGGCTCTGCTCCCCTCCCCATTCTTGTCTGAGCCTTGTCTTGTCTTTATCTTTGTTGTACCTATCTTGCCCAATTTTGATTCTTCTCCCAGCACTTTCTTCTCAATGTGGGATCCTGTCATGGCAGAGCCCTGAAGGACAGCGGTCTGGAGAGTTTACAAGGGCTAGAGTGAAGGGCTCCATTTATTTCAGACCTTCCTGCGTATTGGGTGCACTATTGAATTAGGTAAAACCCCTCCAATTTCTGCTGCTTTCTCAAATTGACCCATGAACACCTACTGGTTATTTTCATATCCCTCCTTTTCTCAATTTCATCAGAAGCCCACTGCTTCCCTCTGCTTTCTTATGCACAGATGCCAATTCCATCTCCCTGCCTTGTCTTCACCCACTTGTATTTTGGGCTTCATGGGGATACTTTGCCACCTAATTTTGGTAGAAATGTTATCCATGGGTTTTTAGTTTTGCTATCTAATTGTTCTATTTTTATGTCGGGATTTGGAGGAAAACACTATGCCTCTGCCACAGCTATTTTCACAGAATTCCAATGTATTATATCTTTTTGTGGATGATGGTTGAGTCTGTTCATTTTGTACAAATTCATTTAGCTGTGCCCTTCATATTTGTGCACTCTGCTATATGTATATTATAAATCAATAGAAAGTTTATCCCTGTATTAGTTAGGGTCCTCCAGAGAAACAAAACTAATAGGATGGATAGAAAGGCAGACAGACAGACAGAAAGTTGGGAGTGAGAATTTACCTTAAGAAACTGGCTTATTTATCTTAAGGAAAGAGTGATTATAAGGGCTGGCAATCCAAGGTCTCCGGGGTAGGTCAGCAGGCTGGAGACCCAGGGAAGAGCTGATATTGCAGTTCAAGTCTGAAGGCCATTTTAAAATTAACCATACAGCCCCTTAAGAGAATCTTACTTTGAATTTATAAATGAGACTCAGAGATGCTAAGTAACTTGCCCAAGGTCATAGCTACAGAGCAGTGGATCCAGAAGTAGAACTTAGCTTTCCCTAAGGCCAGAATCCATGCTCTTCCCACTACAGCAGGTAAAAGGTGTTCTAAGGGAGTCCAGTCCAAGACACCATCCTCCTTGATAGGGGGCTGTAATGGCTTCTGACTGTTCCCACTGCTTTTACCTTCCACACAGCAGCAAGTGATCATTTCAAGATGGAAATCTGATTCTGTCACCTAGAACACTTCAATAGTGTGTCACTGCCTTAGTCCTTTCAGGCTGCCATAACAAAAATACCATAGACTGGTTCCGGAGGGTTTGAAGTCCAAGAACAAGACCAAGACCAAGATGCTGGCAGACTTGGTGTCTGGTGAGAGCCCACTTCCTAGTTAATAGATGACTGTCTTCTCGCTGTATCCTCACATGGTAGAAGGGGCAAGAGAGCCCTCTGGAGTCTCTTTGATATGGACACTAATTCGTGAGGGCTCCACCCTCATGACCTAATCACCTCCTAATACCATTAGGGGTTAGGATTTCAATCATATATGAAAACATGAATTTTGAGAGGACACAAACATTCAGTCCATAACAGTCACTATGAATATAGGTGTAACTTCTTTGATAGAGACCAAAAAAAGGTAGTTTAAACAAGTTGGAAATTTATCAAATTGTCACATATAGTCTAACAGTCTGGGCTTGCTACAGTTGCTCCATGGTGATAGGGACTCAGTCTCCCTCTATATTATTGCTTTGCCATCTTTAGCATATGGCTTCCATCTCATGGTCTAGGACAATTCCTCCGGCTCCCACCATCATGCCAGTAAGAAGAAAACTGGAGGAAATGAAAGCCTGTCCCTCTCATTGGTCAGAGCCTGGTCACTTGGACAAGTCTATATGGAAAAGTGTCTAGAAAATAGTCTTTAATTGGGTAGCCATGTACTGAGCCAAAACTCCAGAGTTTGAATTCTAAAGGAATAGAGGGGGAAATGGATATTAGGGGACAACTAACACTCTGTACCACAAATGGTTTTCCATTGCTCTTACAAAAATACTTTATATGTCTCTTGGTTTTACCTTGCCAGGCTTCAGCCTCACCTCCCAGCACACCGCCCTCACTCTCTGCCCTCTAACCACACTGGCCTTCTTCCAATTCCTTGAGTGTTCTCTGCTACCTGCAACCCCAAGGCCTATGCAGGAACTATTCCTCCTGCAGGAATGCTTTTCTCCCATATCACCTAGTTAACTCTCACTCATTCTTCAGATGTCAGCTCAAGTGTCATTTCCTCAGGTAGGCCTTCCCCGATACCATTCTAATAGAAGTATTTTTCTTAACCACGCTTATCCACCATGAACCCTTCCCTCTACAATACTTAGCTCAGTTGTAACTGTACACCTATTTGGTAATTATTCAACTAATTGCCATCTCCTCCTCTAGACTATAAGTCAGAAAAGGCAAGGCCATTCCAGTTTGGCACTCTGTTGTGTCTCTAAGCACCTAGCAGAGTACAGGGGACAAATAATTGTTTTTCTTGAAAGAATTGATAAGTGAGTCACAGTGAGTCCTTAAAATTGTCTGGATAATACTGACAGGACAATTTCAGCTGTGAAGACAAGTTCTTAGACTACATGGCTTGATCCAGAGAATTTTCAGCTCTGCAGTGTCTACGGCAAGTCAGGATTATCTGGGCCTTCCTGCAAGCAGAGAATGGCTTGTGTGAATTCCACATTATATGGTTTGATTCTAGAATCCAGTGCATTGCCTTCTTACCCCTGACTGCAAAGTAGAGTCTATAAGGCTTTTAGCGTTTTTGCTTTGATGAGGTTGTATTTAAAAAGAAGTTAGGCAGGTTGAACCCTGACAGATTGCATCTCTGCACAGGGACCCCTACAACTGCAGCATGTGAATGATTAGCAGCTGTGAGATCCAGAGCTTCCTCCCCAGAGGCAGGAAGACTTGGAAGTGCCCACCAGAGTTAAAATGGAGTCAACTGGAGAATTTCTGCAAGACAAAGATTTTATTCCCTCTTCTGCATTATCCCTGGTCCAAACACAAAGACTTCCACAGACCTTAGAGTTATGTGTCTGGATGCTCTTGGCTACAAGTCACAGAATACTCCTCAGTTGAACTTCCTTTTTTTTTTTAACTTTTTTTGAAGTTTAATCGGTTTACAACGTTGTGTTAATTTCTGACGTACAGCATAGTGATTCAGTTATACAGTTGAACTTTCTTGTTGCATATCACATGGAGTCTTGAGGCAGGGCAGGCAAGAGATGTTTAATTCAGCCACTGGAACACTCCATGGAGGACCTGAATTCTCTCCAACCCATTTTATGTAAATGGTTCTGCCTCTTGCTTTTTAACATTTGACAATGTATCATTCCAAACAGGATATAAAGAGCTACTTCATTCTTTGTTTTCTTTTAAAATTGAATAGTAACCCATCTTAAAGGGCTATCATAATTTATTTAACCAATCACCTCTAGATGAATATTTAATTTGTATCCAGTCTTTTGCTATTACAAACAATGATTGATAAATACTTGTGCATAAATTATTTCATGTGTGAGTTAGCACATCTGAAGATAAATTCCTAGAAATGAAACTGCTTGGTCATGAGATATATGCAGCATTTGTAATTTTATATATGTTGCCAATCTGCTTTCCACGTGGACTGTACCAATTTATATTGCCCTCCCCAAATACGTACAGCAGTGCTTTAAGTCTTTTTGATAACTTGGATTGAATGTAGAGTGGAAAATCTATGGTGGATGCCTGAATGGTTTCTGCATAGAGAAACTGTTAGTGGGTTGCTTATCAACTCAGTCATTTAAACTGGTAGCAACACAAGCCTGTCTTCCTTTTCAATAAACCATTAACCCTGTGGACTCCCCAGCCCAATCATTGTCTGAGGGGTTCAGGCTGTCCATGTGCAGTCTATATTTCAGAACTTAGCACTGTAACTTGATCATTCTTTGTACAAATGACTTCTCCCTAGATGTCTGTTCTCTCCATCTCCACCTGGCCGTCTCCTAGTCCTCCCTCAAACCCAGCTGAGATGTCATCTCCTGCATTAAACATTATGTGCCACTCCTAGGCAGAATTAGTCTCTATTCTCTACTCCTACAGAATTTTGTTCACACCTCAATCACTGTACAAATCATCTGTAATATAATTATCTGCTTACCTGTCTGTCTCCCACATTGCAAGGAAAGAAAACTCATCTTCTTCATCTTTGGGCCAGCACCTCCACACGTGGTGCCTGGCACATTAATAGTTCCCAGTAAAGGCCTGCTGAAATGAAATTAGACAAGGGCACCGTTTTGTAGGACAGGTGGTAAATGTGACAGTACTTCTCTTTTTCCTTTGCTGGTATTGTTGATCAAGGGTCAAAAATACAGATGCTTCTGAATATTTCTTTATTTTTATGTTTCTGAACTTTCCTCTTCTCCTTCAGCCTGTTCTGTTCTCTGCTATGTCCTTAATGCCTAAAACAGTGCCTGGGAGACAAGAGGCATTACATAAATAAATTTTGAATAAATGGATATTTCTGATCAGAAGAAACATCTACAATGCAGCTGGGACTTTTTTGCCTGTTTGATGTGGCCAGAGGGTATTTCTAAGTCTTCTTAAAGCCGCAAGCTTGGTTCCTCACGTGCCAGTTCTGTGTATTTGGGCTTTATTTCACCTCAAATTAACGCATGTAACAGAGCTTAGCACAACATTATAAATCTTCAATAAAAATTTTTTTTAAAAAGTGCTAAGAACCGTGTCAGGTACTTAGTGTACATTCAGTAAGTGCTGACTATTATTTTTATTATTATTCCCACTGGCCCAAGCATGCTCCCATCAGTTCACCACCTGTGCTGGTCTCTTCATCTCTCTCCCAGCAGATAGTGTGGCCTTGATCCCTGGAAAACATCTGAGGCACAGGCTTCAATTTATGAGCCATGTGATGCTGGGCCAGTTTCTTGATTAAGAAACTCTCAGAGGTTCAGTTTCTTTATTAGGACAATAGGCATTATGTTAACATCTATCTACCTCTCTGGATTGTTACGAAGATTAAATGAGACAATCATGGACACCGCTTAGTATGATGCAGGGCTCAGAGTAAGCATTCAGCTATCACCATCATGATCATCATCAGAGATGCTAAAGACCGTTCATCTCTTCTTTTTGAGGGGCTCATTTCCACAGCCCTTCTGGTTGACTGTAAATCTTTAGCTGGTTCTGGAGTTTGAAGCATCACCAGGAGGCTTGTCCTGATCATGTGTGGATGAAGTTCCTGCTCTTCCCTCAATGCCCTCATGCCTGCATTATTTGAAGATATATATTTCACTCCCTCAAAAATGTTTTGCTCTGACTCATTCCTGAGGGCTGGAAGTAGGTCGTGGGGACATCAAATCACAAATACAGAGCTGCCCCCTCTTCCTGATCACATCCCTGCCTGATGCCCAGTGTTTGGCTGACACTTCACTGTGCCATATAGGCCATTTTTTTTAACTTTAATGTTTTATTTTTATTTTTTATTGAAGTATAGTTGATTTATGATGTTGTGTTAGTTTCTGATACAAAGTAATTCAGATTTTTTTCAGATTATTTTCCATTATAGGTTAGTACAAGATATTGAATACAGGTCCCTGTGCCATAGAATAGGTCTTTGTTGTTTATCTATTTTATATATAGTAGTTTGTATCTGCTAACCCCAAACTCCTAACTTATCTCTATCTCCCCCTTTCCCTTTGGTAACCTAACCATAAGTTTGTTTTCTATGTCTAGGAGTCTGTTTCTGTTTTGTATATAAGTTCATTTGTATTATTTTTTTAGATTCTACATATAAGTGATATCATATGATATTCATCTTTCTCTGTCTGACTTACTTCACTTAGGATGATAACTTCTAGGTCCACCCATGTCGCTGCAAATGGCATAATTTCATTATTTTTTATGCTAAGTAACATTCCATTGTATACAAATATCACATCTTCTTTATCCGTTCATCTGTCAATTCGTATTTAGGTTGCTTCCATGACTTGGCTATTGTAAACAGTGCTGCTGTGGACACTGGGGTTCACATATCTTTTCAAATTGCAGTTTTCCAGATGTATGCCCAGGAGGGGGATTGCTGGATCACATGGTAACTCTATTTTCAGATTTTTAAGGATGTTCTCCATAGTGGCTGCACCAATTTACATTCCTACCAACAGTGTAGGAGAGTTTCCTTTTCTCTACACCCTCTCCAACATTATTTGTAGACTTTTATATGATGGCCATTCTGACTGGTGTGAGGTGATACCTCATTGTAGTTTCAATTGGCATTTCTGTATAATTAGCAATGTTGAGCATCTTTTCGTGTCCCTGTTGACCATCTGTATGTCTTCTTTGGAGAAATGTCTATTTTGGTCTTCTGTTCATTTTTTATTGTGTTGTTTGTTTTTTGATGTTGAGCTGTGTGAGCTATTTGTATATTTTGGAAATCAAGCCCTCATTGGTCACATCGTTTGCAAATATTTTCTCCCATTCTGTAGGTTGTCTTTTGGTTTTGTTTATGGTTTCTTCTGCTGTGAATGCAGGCCAATTCTGATGAGTCTTATTTCCCATAGACTCACTTGTGACTTTGCCCTGTAAACTTTCAGTTAACATGGGGTCCCCTCTGACCCAGAGCCCATCATTTTGCTTTCTCCTGGGGACCTTTATCTAAAGTAGCAAGTACACACTCTCCTTACTAATGCAGTATTGTGCATGTTACTGTTTTATGAAGCAAAACAATATATGGTAGAAGAATACCAAGGTGTTAGAAATTAGAAGGATAATTATAGATACTAGAAGATAACTAACATAGAAGATAGGCAGAGGTTGTCTCTGTGGAGAAGAAGGGGGATGTAATTGTGGAAGGGCCCATGGGGAGCATATGAGACCATTGTAATATTCTTAACCCAAATAGTGGGTACATTAAGGTTCATTGGATGATTAATCTTTAAACTGTACATATTTATGTAATACATTTAAGTGTATGTGATGTATTTCTTAATTTTTTGAAAAAAAAATTGTGAAAGAGAAAGGATGGAAGGAAGGAATGAATGAAGGGAGGAAAGGTAGGAAGAAGTAAATTGGATCTGTTAATAGGAAAGAACATGTCAGTGTCAAATCCCCATTTTTGGCTGATGTTATTCAGTATCCAGGAGGATAATCTCAACAATTACTCTGTGGATCAGTTTCTTTAACGTTTGAACTGTGCAGTTAATTCACATTCAAAATCAAATATTCTATGCTTCTTTCCTCAGAATATTTCCAGACCAATATCTATCTCATGGTTTTAGGGGACAGAATTTCTTAGGGAATCTTGATTGTCTTATAGGTGCTCTGTAGCAAAGGTGGGACAACTATTCATCAGACCAGAATACAGATCAACTCTTTAATTTTCATCTTAAAATGAACTCTGCCTCCCATCCCCCAAATTAACTCTGTCACCTTCAATACTCATATCTCAAACAAAAGACACTTTTAGTCATTAGTAATATAAAATATCACACTCTCAGCACCAGAGTTCTCAATTTAAAGTTATTTTCAGCTCATACAACTCAATGACAACAACAACAAAAACCCCAAACAACCCAATAAAAAATTGGCTGAAGACCCAATAAACATTTTGCCAATGAGGACAAACAAATGGCCAATAGGCACATGAAAAAATGCTCAACATCAATAATTATCGAGAAATGCAAATCAAAACTACAATGAGGTATTACCTCACACTGGTAAGAATGGCCATCATTAAAAAATCCACAAACAATAAATGCTGGAGAAGGTATGGAGAAAAGGGAACCCTCCCACACTGTTGGTGGGAATGTAAATTGGTGCAGTCATTATGAGGAACAGTATGGAGATTCATTTAAAAACTAAAAATAGAGCTGCTATATGATCCGGCAATCCCAATCCTGGACATATAACTGGAGGAAACTCTAATTCAAAAAGATACATGCCTCCCAGTGTTCACAGCAGCACTATTTACAATAGCCACAATATGGAAGCAACTTAAATGTCCATTGACAGATGAACGAATAAAGAAGATGTGGTATATGTATATATATATATATATACACACACACACACACACTCACACACAATGGAATGTTACTCAGCCACAAAAAGAATGAAACAATGCCATTTTCAGCAACATGGGCAGACCTAGAGATTGTCATACTAAGTAAAGTAAGCCAGAAAGAGAATGAAAAATACCATATGATATCACTTATATGTGGAATCTAAAAAAAAGGTACAAATGACCATATATACAAAACAGAAACAGACTCCTAGACATAGCAAACAAACTTATGGTTACCAAAGGGGAAGGAGGACAGGGATAAGTTAGGAGTTTGGGATTAGCAGATACAAACTACTACATATAAAATAGATAAACAACAAGGTCCTACTATATAGCACAGGGAACGATATTAAATACCTTGTAATAGCCTATAATGAAAAGGAATATATATAATATATATACATATAATTAAATCACTATGTTGTACACCAGAAACTAATACTAAATTGACTATTCTTCAATAAAATATTTTCAATGATTTCTCCCAAAAGCCTTGCTGAAGCTAAAGATTTTTTATTTCCTAAACTAGCTGAGTCTTAGAATGCATGGTATGGCCACAGCCCCTTCCTAAGACAGTTTCTTAAATGCACATCTCCATGCTGTTACCACTTTATGACCTTGTCCTCCACTCCACCCCAACCACAGCTATTAGCCTAAGATTGGGCACTAACCTTATGACAGACAATCTAGAAGTAAGCCAATAGTCTGTGCATATTTGTTAAATAGGCAAATTAATGGATGAATGGATGACCATGATGTGGCCTGGTACAAGGGCTTTGAGAAGAAAATTGACCATGTCTCAATAAACCAACCAGATTTACTCTCTTGTAGAGTTGAAACTGAGACACAGAAGTTGGAAGTGTGTGACAAGTAGAGAACCTGAGTGAACACAAAAAGAGGTGGCAGGTTGCAGAGGTTTTGAGGCCACAAAGAAGCAGAAGCAAAATCAATGAATGAGCAAATGATATTCAGAGAGGGGTTTAAAGGGTTGACTGCCAGCGAGGGAGAATAGGAGATCAAAGGATGAAACCAGCTCAGTCTATCATATATGTTTCTGTTTTCTATTTGTTACCCTTATTTTTTGTCTCTATTTTTTGTCTTCCACTATTTTTCTGCCTTTTGTGGTTTTGAGAATTTTGTGATTCCATTTTCTCTCCTTTCTTAGTACATAAACTATACTTTTTTCTTTTTTTACCTTTTTTAGTGGTTGCCCTAGTTTGTAATATGCATTTATAGCTAATCCAAGACCATTTTCAAATAACACTGTATCACTTCACAGGTAGTGTGAATACCACATAACAAAAAAAAAATCCTAACTCCTCCCTCCCATCCCTTTATCATTGCTTATGTTATTCATCTCACTTTTTATAAGCATAATAAGAAAATACATAAACATACATATATTCAAATACATTGTTGCTATTATTATTTTGAACAAATTATTATGTTAGATCAATTAAAAGTTTTTGTTTTACATTTACTTATTCCTTCTTCAGTGTTCTTCCTTTCTTTATGTAGATCCAAGTTTCTGCTATGTTATTTTCCTTCTCTCTAAAGAATTTCTTTTAACATTTCTTGCAAGGCAGATCTATTGGCAACAAATTCCTTCAATTTTGGTTTATCTGAGAGAGTCTTTGTTTCTCCTTCACTTTTGAAGAATAATTTTGCAGGGCATAGAATTCTAGGTTGGTTGTTTTTTCTCTTAAAACTTTAATATTTCAATCCACTTTCCTCTTGCTTGCATGGTTTCTGAGAAGTTAAATGTAATTCTTATCTTTGCTCTTCTATAAGTAAGGGTTTTTTTTCCCTCTGGTTTCTTTCAGAATTTTTTCTTTATATTTGATTTCTGTAGTTTTAAAGTAATAGTAGTATAGTGGGTTTTTTGTTTTTGTTTTTGTTTTTTGGCATGTATACTAATTGGTGTTCTCTGAGCTTCCTGGATCTGTGGTTTGATGTCTGACATTAATTTGGGGGAAATTCTCAGTCATTATTGTTCTGAATATTTCTTCTGTTTCATTTTCTCTTTTCTCTTCTCCTTCTATAATTCCCATCACATGTATGTTATACCCTTTGTAGTTATCCTACAGTTCTTCAGTAGTCTGGTTTTTTTCACTCTTTTATGTCTTTGCTTTTCAGTTTTGGAGGATTCTATTGAGATATCCTCAAGGTGTGAGTTTCTTTCCTCAGCTATGTCCAATCTACTTATAAGCCTATCAAAAGCATTAATCATTTCTGTTACACTGTTTTTTATCTCTATCATTTCTTCCTGGTTCTTCTCAAAAAATTTTCCATCACTGATTTCCATCTGTTCTTTCATGCTGTTTTACCCATTAGAGCTCTTAGCATATTCATCATAGTTGTTTTTAATTCCTGGTCTGACCATTCCAATATTCCTGCCATATCTGAGTCTAGTTCTAATTCTTGCTCTGTGCCTTAAAATCATGTTTTTTGTCTTCTAATATGACTTGTGATTTTTTTCTTGATTGTCAGCCATGAAATACTGGGTAAAAGAAACTTGTAAATAGCCTTTAGTAATATGATGTTAAGGTATAGGGGGAGGAGAAGCATTTTATAGCCCTGTGATTAGGTCTCAGTCTTTTAGTGACTCTGTGCCTCTGGACTGTGAACTTCACACATGCTTCTGTTCCCCTTTACCCCTCTTAGGTGGGACAGCATGGCTAGAGGGGGATGGAGTTCAGTATTTCCTTTCTCCCGGTTGGAAGGCTAAGCCAGCTGGATTTGGATATTTCCCTTCCCTCAGGTCAGTTAGGCTCTAATAAAAACCCAGTAGGTTAGGCTCTGGTTAAATAGTCTCTCCTGAGGTCAGATCTTGTTAAAAAGAACAGAACATTTTGGTTTATTTCAAAATGGATTTTTCTCATGATTCACTGGTAGAACTGCAGGAGGTAAACCTCACAAAGTGTGGAGGTTTCTTGATGACTGGGTCCTCTCAGAGTTTTTAACTCTCAGAATTGTCCATACGAAGCCTCCAGCAATTCATCAATTACAATTCAGCTTTCCCTCCCCCAGGATTGGTTCCTGAGGAGGTTTCAGCTCATGGGTTTCTGCTATAGTAAGCTGTGATTCTCTGCATTGGCCTCTTGGTCCCTCCAATTTGAGGGGCAGTGGTTTGCCCTATGACATAATTTCTCTTACAGATCTAAGAAGAGTTGTTGATTTTTCAGTTTTTTCCAGCTTTTTATTTGTTGTTAGGACAGAGTGGTGACTTGTAAGCCCCAAAACAGGAAGTCATTATTTTTTATTTTGGATTTCTAGCCTAATTAATTTTCAATCCTGTAAAATTTGCTGAGATTTTCTTTATTGCTCAGCTTAAAACAAGATTTAAAAGGATCAAACTGTTTCCAAGTAACTTAACTGTATCACAGAACAAAGTTCAAACACATTAAAGGAATAGAAAATAACTCAGGACCAACCCAACAAAGTAAAATTCAGTGCTTGGCTCTCAATCAAAGATTAGCTGACTTACAAAGAAGCAGAAAAACACACCTGTAAGGAGGAGAAAAATCAATTAATTGAACCAACCCACAACTGACACAGATGTTAGGATTAGCAGACAAAGACATTAAAAATATGTATTCCATATGTTCACATGGAAGATAGTTTTTTAAATAACCAAATCAATCATCTAGAGATGAAACTACAATATGTGACATGAATAATACACTGAAAGGGATTAATGACACACTAGACACTGCAGAAGAAAAGATTAGTGACCTTGAAGACATAGACTGTGATAAGTTTAAGATGTGTACTATAAACACTAAGCAGCCACTAAAATAACAAGCATGGGGCATGGGTATAGCTCAGTGGTAGAGCACATGCTTTGCATGCACGAGGACCTGGGTTCAATCCCTAGTACCACCACTAAAAATAAATGAATAATAAAAAATAAAAACAAAATAACAAGCAAAGAAGTATAGCTAACAAGTCAATGAAGCAAATAAAGCTGAATAACAAAAAAGTACTCAATCCAAAAGATGGCAGAAGAGAAAAAGGGAACAAAGAACAAATAGTACAAATCGAAGACAAAAGCAAGCAAGGTGACAACCAATCTAACCATGTCAAAAATCACATTAAATGCAATTGAATTAAATGGTTGTCAATTTGGATTAAAAAAGAAAAAGACTCACGTATATACCTCGTAAAATGAATATACTTTAAATATAAAGATGTGAATGGGTAAAAGTAAAAGGATAGAAAAAGATACCATGCTGGCACTAAAATAAAGCCAGAGTGGCTATAATAATGTCAAAGTAGATTTCAAAAATATATATAACCAAGAATAAGGAAGGTAATTTATAATGATAAAGGGGTCAATTCATCAAAAGAACATAACAATCCTAAGTGTTCATGGACCTAAAAACAGAGCTCCAAGATTCACAATGTAAAAACTGACAAAACTGCAAGGAGTAACCCACAATTATATTCAGATTTCAAATAATTGACAGAACAAAACTTCATAAGGATATGGAAGATCTGAGCAGCACTATCACCTAACGTGACCTAATTAACACCTATAGAATGCTAACTCAACAAAAGCAGCTTATACATTATTTTCAGTGGAACATGCAGGTCTGCAGCTGAGGAGAACCATCTAAAAAGGAAACAGACTTGAGAATCATTAACTTTAAAATGGTAATTAAAGTCTTAGGAGAGTGTGGAGAGTGAGAAGAGAGGAGGGCCTATGACCACAGGATGGGTAAAGGAAGAAGAATCAGCAGAACAGACCGAGAAGCAGCCAAGTAAGAGAAGCAGGAGAGCGGATGTTATCAAGACCACATGGAGAGTGTTTCAAGCAGGGAATGATCCATAGTCAAGTCCGCATTTATTCATTCAACATCTCTGAACACCTGCTACATAGGAGGCACTGTGCTGGGGACACAAAGGGAAGAAAGAAAGCAGACTCAGACCCTACTCTCCTGGAGTTTACAGTCTAGAGGGGAAGACAAAGAAATCTCACCAATAAATTTTTAATTACAAGGATGGTTTTTGAGAGCATATATCAAAGGAATTCTATCTTCTTAAGAAGATACATTTGAGCTAGGTCAAGATGAAAGGGCACTACAAAAAAGACCAAAAGCAACAAAAGAAAAAATAGATAAATCAGATTCATCAAAATTAAAAAATTTGTTCTTCAAAGGACACTGTCAAGAAAGTGAAAAAGACAGCCTGAGCAGAGGAGAAAATGTTTGTAAAAAGTATATCTGATGAAGGACTTCTATCTAGATACATAAGAACTCTTAAAACTCAATAATAAAAAGACAAATAATCCAATTTAAAAATTAACAGAGGATTTTAATAGACACTTATTCAAAGAGATATACAAATGGCTATCAGCATCTGAAATTAAGTTCAAAATCATTTGCATTAAGGAATTGCAAATCAAAACCATAATGAGATACGACTTCACACTCAAAAGGGTGGTTATAATAATTTTTCAAATGGAAAATAACACATGTTGGTGAGTGTATTAGATTCCTAAAGCTGCCATAAAGAAGTACTATATACTGAGTGGCTTAAATAACAGAAATTTATTGTCCCACAGTTTTTGCGGTGTTAACAGATAAACAGAGGCATATTAAAATGTTTAAGAGTTTAGAAACTTTTTCACGAAGATGGTGCCAAAAGCAAAGAAGGAAGCCCCTGCCCCTTCAAAAGCAGAAGCCAAAGCAAAGAGTTTGAAGGCCAAGAAAGCAGTGTTGAAAGCCATCACAGCCAAAAAAAGAAGATCCAAACATCACCCATCTTCCAATGGCCCAAAACACTGCAGCTCGGGAGGCAGCCCAGATATCCTCGGAAGAACTTCCTGAGGAAAGACAAGCTTGACCACTATGCCATCATCAAGTTCCCCCTCACCACTAAGTCAGCCATGAAGAAGACAGAAGACAACAACACACTTGTGTTCATTGTGGGTGTCAAGGCGAACAAGCACCAGATCAAACAGGCTGTGAAGGCTCTATGACATTGAGGTCGCTAAGGTCATCACGCCGATCAGGCCTGATGGAGAGAAGAAAGCCTATATTCGATTGGCTCCTGACTGTGGTGCTTTGAGTGTTGCCAACAAAATTGGGATCATCTAAACTGAGTCCAGCTGGCTAATTCTAAATATAAAGTTTTCACTATATAAAAAAAATAGTGTATTTGAGCAAAAATTGATTTGACTAGGACAGCATCCAATCTAGCAGATAAAAAGGAGCTCCGAGGAGAAAAGGGAACCCTCCTACACTGTTGATGGGAATGTAAATTGGTGCAGACACTATGGAGAACAGTAAGGAGATTCCTTTAAAAACTAAAAATTGAGTTACCATATGATCCAGCAATCCTTCTCCTGGGCATATATCCAGAAAACACAAAAAATTTGTCTCAAATTTGAAAAGATACATGCACCCCAGTGTTCATAGCAACACTGTTTACAATAGTCAAGACATGGAAGTATCCTAAATGTCTATCAACAGATGAATGGATAAAGATGTGGTGAGTGTGTGTGTGTGTATATACATACATACAGTGGAATGTTACTCAGCCATAAAAAAAAGTGAAGTAACACCATTTGAAGCAAAATGGATAGACCTAGAGATTATCCTATTAGGTGAACTAAGTCAGATAGAGAAAGACAAATATCATATGATATCACTTATCTGTGGAATCTAAAAAAATGATGCAGATTAATTTATACAAGAAACAGAAACAGACTCACAGACAGAAAACAAACTCATGGTTACCAAAGGGGAAAAGAGAGGGAGGGATAAGTTAGGAATGTGAGATTAACAGATACACAATACTATATATAAAATAGATAAACAACAAAGACCTACTGTATGGCACAGGGAACTACATTCAATATTTTGTAATAACCTGTAATGGAAAAGAATCTGAAAAAGAATATATCTATCTATGTATCTATCTATATTTACATATTTGAATCACTTTGCTGTATGCCTGAAAATAATACAACACTGTAAATCAACTAGATTTCAACAAAAGAAAAAGAAAAGGGAAAAAGCAGCTCCAAGGGAAAATGAAACACTTTTATAGGCAGAAGGGAGCAGGGACAAGGAAGTTATACTAGACAAAATGAGGACTGGTTATTGCAAGGTTACTTTCCTTTAGAGGATAACAGGGCTCTATCAGGCAGATCACCTAACTAGTGCTAATCAGGTCCTGACTGACTGGTTTAAAACTCCATTTTCAGGAGAGCCAAAACTGCAATTAAGATAAGTCTCAGTTTGGTGATGTGGAGCTTAGCATAACTGACTCCATTTTGGGCCTGTTGTCTTATTTTTAAGAGAGGCTATAAGTCTGAGATCAAGGTGTCAGCAGGGCCATGTTCCCTCTACGGAAGAATCTGTTCCAAGTTTCTCTCCTAGATTCTGGTAGTTCCTTGTCTTGTGGTAGCATAACTCCAGTCTTCACATGGCATTCTCCCTGTGTGTGAGTCTCTATGTCCAGATTTCCCCTTTTTATAAAGGATATCAGTTATATTGGATTAGAGGCCCAACCTACTCCAATATGGCCTCATCCTAAGTAATTACATCTGCAATGACACTATTTGTAAATAAGTTCACATTATGAGGTACATGGAGTTAGGACTTCAACATATGAATTTTGGAGGGACACAGTTTAACCCATAACAGCAAGGATGTGGAGAAACAGGAACCTTCATACTGAGCTGGTGGGAATGTAAAGTGGCTCAGCCACTTTGAAAAATAGTCTGGCAGTTTCTCAAAATGTTAAACATAGAGTTACCATATGATCTAGCTGGCAATTTCACTCCTAGGTATATACCCAAGAAAATGAAAACATATGTTCATACAAAAAATTATACATAAATATTCATAGCAGCATTATTCATAATAGCCAAAAAATGGAAACAACCCAAATGTCTTTCAATTGATGAATGGATCAACAATATGTGGTATATCATACCATGGAATATTATTTGGCAATAAAAATAAATGAATTACTTAAACTTATACAATGTTATATGTCAATATATCTCAACTTTAAAAAAAGAATAAAAAAAATGAAATATTGATACATGCCTCAGCATGGCAGCATGGATGAATCTTCAAAATGTTATGCTAAGTGAAAGAAGCCAGTCACAGAAGACCACATAATGTATGACTCCACTTATAAGAAATGCACAGAATTGGCAATTTATAGAGACAGAAAGTAGATGGCTTGCCTAGGAGTGGGGAGATTTGTTGGGGTTGGGAGGTAGGGTGGAGGATGGGAAATGACTACTAATAGGTATAAGGTTTCTTTCTGGGGTGATGAAGACGTTCTAAAATTGAATTTGGTGATGGTTACATAACTCTGACTACTAAATTGAACTATAGGCTTTAAATGGATTGATTTTATGGGATGTAAATTATATCTTGATAAGCTGTTTTTTTTTTTAGTTAATAAGTAAATAGAAATAAACTACTTACCATGGTGAGGGGGGGAGGGGGAGAACATTCTACCTAAAAGCAATCACCAGAAGGTGAGTTCCAGAATGGTAGCGATTTTTGCCTGCTTTGATTGTTGTACCCCAGCACCAAAACTATATTTGGTAAATAGTAGGTATAAATAAAAGAATGTATGTGTGTGTACACATATCATAGTGTGTGTGTGTTTGTGTGTATATAAAATGGGTGAAGGAACATGTGCAAAAGTTTTGTATTAGGAAGGGTATGGCCCAGTGGAGAAACAAAAGATCAGTGTGTGTGACTGGTATGACACTGGAGAGGACTGGATCCGACTATGTAGGTTGGAGATTTGGGTCTTAATCATAAAAGCAAAGGGGAGCCACTGAAAGATTTTAAGCAGAGGTGGACAGGATCTACATTTGAAAAGACCATTGTTAGCCAAGGAGAGTCAATTAAGATTAGGGCTGAAAAGTTAGATTTAGCAACAAAGAAGTTGTTAGTGACCTTGGACAAAAACCAGTCCAGGTGAAGAGGCAGGGTGACTAATTTTGGAAATTGGAAAGAAACTGGAGATGGCAAAATTATATTACACTTGGTAAAGCATCTCCCTATTCCAGTCTCCAGGGAAACAGACTAAGAATACACTTGGCTTGAGAAACAACAAAAGACATGTTTGCATGCATATTCACACACAGCCGGTTCACCAGTTGATTGTTTTTATTCAAGGACTCCACACTTACCCTGACACAGAGGGAGGACACATGGCTGCAGTTCTTCCGCTGGTTCTCTTCTACCAGATGCTGGCCTTCTTTCATTGTTGGGAGGGGTGGATGGGAGGACACAGACAAGCTCACCATCATCCAAGATTTGGAGGCACTTCAGAAACACAGCTTTTTCCCTTTTATCTTAGAGAGCCTCTCATCTGGACTAAGCAGATACACTCAAGCCTTACTCATGGGAAGAGCTCACTTAAAATGCCCCCAAATGCCCAAGCAACTTCAGTGCTCCCAGACAGAAAAGTCGCAGTGGAAAGAAGCACCTGTCTTGACAGATATGGTTTAAAACATCTTAGTTTTGCTAATTTTATAAAAACATGATCATATGAAAACGTTGCTAAGACGCCTTCCATGGCCAAGGAGGAGGCCTGGGCAAGCAGGGATCTGGAAGGTGAAGTTTCCTTAGTGGCCAGGCAAACCACTTCTGCGGCCACACACGCTCCTAAAAGGCTAAGCCAAAGGGAGGGTTATTCAGGTTTAAGTGAGATGCAGCTGCCCGGGCTGAGCTCCGGGGAGGGATGGAGGGGCGTCTTCATAGTGGCTCCTGGCGCGTGGCCGGCCCACGGTAGCTGCCTAGTGAATGATGTGGGCACTCCTGGCCTAACCCCACGCCGAGATCTCTGCTGACCTTCCCTTCCAGCAGCCCTCGACCGTGTCCCAGAAAGGATAGCGACCTCCAGCCCACCATTCCCCTCCACAGGTCGCCGTCTCGGATTTCAAAAGGAGCGCGCTCCCTTCGGCCCGCCCCACCTCACTTCCGGCCTGGAAGCCGTTGGTCCCGCCAGGTCTCGCGATATCGCGTCTTCTCACCTGCCTGAGCCGACTCGGAAAGCCCCGCTGGCGGCTCTGCAGGCGCTGGCCTTTCTGGGCGGTGTTTGGGTTGCAGGCTCTTTGTCTTGCCGCTTTTCTAGCAGCACGAACGGGGCTATAAAGGCTCACTTAAGTCCACCGGGCCCTAATGGTTCATATCAGTAGGCGAGTGACAGGGAATCATCTTCAACCCTGTGTCCATATCTCACCGTGGCCCTGGTCGAGTTTCGCAAAAATATTGACTGCCTCTTCCAGGCACTCACTAGAACATGATGTTTTATCCTCTGTATAGATGGGGAAACTGAGGTTCAAAAGTTAAGGAGCCTGCTGAGGGTCACAGAAAAGGATGCGATCAAGATTCAAACCCAAACAGTCTGACTCCAAGTCTAAAGCCTCATTATCGTGGTAGAACAATTTGTGAACAGATCCCTCTTCCCGCTAGATTACTAGAGGAGAGCGTAGCTCGGTGAAAAGTGTCCAGCTTTGGATTTACACAGACTCAGGTTCATAGAAAAATCCAGACACTTTCTTACTGGTGACCTTGAGCAACTTGCTTAACCATTCTGAGACTCTTACTGATAGATGGGGATAATGATACTTCATGTGATTATTATATGTTCAGAGCTGACTCCCAAATAAGCGATGGATGGAATGCTACTGCTGGAAGCTACTGCTATTAATAATTTTTTATCCCCTTACATGTTGTATGGTGTTCAATGTGTAGGAGGTACTTAATAAACCATAAGTGAATGAAGTAGAAATGAAATAAGTCTGGCCAGATACTAGGCAGTCTTTACCTCCAGTTCACAACATGAGTCTCTTACCTGCTTACCTGATGTGGCTACACTTCAAAGGGCTTAAAGTGGAAATGACTGCTTATCTTCCATTTCACCAACAGAGGTGTGTGTGTGTGTGTGTGTGTGTTTTACCTTGTTATTAAAGTAAGATACAGAAAATTGGACAAATCTTAAGTGCACTCAAGTTTTTATAAAATGAACAAACTAATGTAACTAGCCCCTTGATGAAGAAGCAAAACATTACTAGCTCTCGTGTTTCCTTCTAGTCACTTCTTCCCCTGCAGGGGTAACCACTACTCTGCTTTCTAACAGCATAAATTAGTTTTTCCTATTTTTGCATAGGATGCAATGGGAATCACATAGTATGTGCTCTTTTGTAACTTCTCAGATCTCCATGTCTCCTCTTTTCCAGTGGGAGTCTAGGAAACCCATTGGAATTGCCTTCCATGTGGTCAGGTCTACTGCCTGATGCTACACATCACACCATCAGGGCTGGCCTCTCCTGCTCACTGGCTCCTGGACCCCTGTACCTATGGCTCCCTACCATGCCTCTCCATCTCTGAAGTAGAAAAGCATCTTCTGCTGCTTCTTCTCAGGTCTTTTGTAAGGGTACCCATGGTAGAGATATGTGTGCCTCTGGTAACCCCGATCTTTGCCATTATACCCCAGATCTTTCCTTCTCTACCAGGAAGGTTGGAGATGGGGATGTGCTGAACCACAAGATGGTCATGTCCAGCCTCACACCATTCTGGATAACATTATTCCTTCTGCTCTGTTCAGTGCACCCCTTCCCTCTCCATCAAAACCCCTTTCTCACTCAGAGTGATGAGTTCTCAGGGCCTCTGCTCTTCTTCCCTGTGGTCTGGCATCCACCACAGTCCCTGGCCCACTAGACATGTCTATTCATGCCCAAACCCCAGTTGTGGGCATGGCTTCATTCTCTTCCAAAGGATTCCTGATGTCATATAGGTTAAGTGACAAGGCTTACGGGTTCTGGATGCTCTGTCTCAAGAGGGCAGTGTTGCCTAACACCATGAGACAGCCCAGTCAAGAAGTCCCATTACACAGATATTATCATCAAACCCATGTTACATGTGAGGAGGGGAAGGCCCAAAGAAGTTTTAAGGATTTGTTCAAAACTGTAAAAGTTCATAAGTCACGAGAATTAGACTTTGGGAGTGCCATTTTGAAGCAGGCCTAGAAAGCTGGATATCTCTGAAGGCCACTATTCAATAAGACTGAAATGGACCAGATGCATAGATGTTTTACATATTTTCTATCTAGTACTCAGAGCAACTCCAGGAGATAAGTGTTTTTATTTCCATACAGCAGATGCAGAAATTGGGTCCAGAGAATTTTGTCCAAAGTCACAGGGATAGTGAGACTAAACTGAGATTCAAGCCCTCTTCACCCATAGACTGACCCTCAAAGCTTGGTTCTTTCCTCTGCCCTGAGCCACACTAAGCAGAATGATTTTGACAAGTGCAGACGTGAGTGGGTACATGGGTAGGATAGGACAGTAGGGGAACATTCCAGAGAGAGCAAAACATGTATCACAAAGGGGCTGGAACAGATGAGGACTAGCCAGGAATTTCTCTCTCACCACACAGCCTTTCCATGTGCCTTGCTTAGATTTCCTCATAACATGGTTGTCTCACAGTAGACGGACCTCATACATTGTGGCTGGCTTCCCCCAGATTAAACATTCCAAGAGGCTGAGGCAGAAGCTGCAAGACTTCTTATGACCTGCCTTGGAAGTCATGTAGTGTCACTTCCACAGCATGCTATCCATGCAAATGAATCACAGGGCCAGCCCAGATTCAAGGAGAGGAGACAATACATAGGTGTGAGTATCAGGAAGTGTGGTTCAGTGGGGACCATATTTGGAGATCAGCTGCTACAAGGAGCTGAGGCAGAAAGGATCAGCTTGGGGACTGCATATAGTCCTGCTTCAGTGGAACATGGTGGGCAAGGGAGAAAAGCTGGAGGTAATGATTTGTGGCAGATGGTGGAGGGCTTCAGTGACATGCTCAGGAGCCTGTATGAGGGTACACATTGGGATATTGGGCTGCCCAGCATCTGAGCCAGTTTCCTGTGTCAGAGTATCCTCCTTAGCAGATGTCTTAGTGAGAGGCCACATACTTGCTTCCTTGCCCCTTGGCAGGATGGTCACATAAATGTGACCTCAAAATTATGTCAAATCAATGATCCCACTCAGGACTATGAATCTTTGGCAAGTAGCCCAAGGAAGCAGACGACTGTTCATGATTCATCCTAGAGGCAGCACCAGCCCGTTCCCAGGGTGGTGGTGGCTATGTGGGAAACAGCCCCTGAGCCCAGGGGAAGCAGCCTCTTAATCAGGCTGCTCCTGGGCAAGACCTGACTGAGGTTCTGTCTGCCTAGCTTCTCTTGATTCCTGCCTATTTCCTGAGTCTGGTGCTTGAGGCTTCCTGACAATTCTGTGAACTGCCCGATATCATGCCAGTAAATTCCTCTTCTACTTAAGTGAATTAGAGTCCATTTCTACTGTTTGCAATTAAGAATCCTAATTGGTACAAAGACCTGCTGAAAGCTTCAGCCAAAGGAAATGACATGATCAGAGCACTTTATGAGAGAGAAAAATAGAAAAATCTGATAGAGAGGGATTGAAGAGGGAGAAACAGGACGGAGAGAGATCAGCTGGGAGGCTGTTGTGACATTTGAGGCCTGTGATGAACTATGATACTGACAGTGCTGATGGAGTGGGAGAATGGGCAAGTTCTGGCCACTGATGAAATATGGAAAAGAAAAGAGAAGAGAAAGTCCAAATTGACAGGAGTTTTGAGCCATAGTAACTAGGAAAATGATGTTACAAAGAGAAACAAGCAAGCCAAACAGAACTAGTTTGGAGGAGGAAATCATTCATTTTCTCATTTAACAAATCAAATGCCTGCTCCGTGCCAGGCACTGTTCTAGGCATTGAGAAGCCAGGAGTGGACAAAACAAAATCTCAGTCCTTATATTAACAAAAAAAGACATGAGATAATGAAACCGCATTAATAAAGCTTTAATTTATGGTGCCACAGACACACAGGAAAGTATGGCTAGCTGGCAGCCAGAACTTCAAGAAAGATCCTAGGAAGGAAGGCTGGGCCTAAAAATGGATTGGTAGTCATTCCAAAGACATTCATTCATTCACTTACATTTATTGAGTACCTACTATGTACTCAATACCACTCTTGCAAAATACAGCAAATACAGATACAGAGAGAAAAACCGAGTCTCAGCTCTCATGGAGTTTCCATTATAGAATGCAGAGGCAGACAGTTAAAAAATACACAAATATGTAAAATGTGTGAAAAAATATAAAGTTAAGGCAAGAGGAGTTCTGCTCTTTTAGATAGGCTGCTCTGTAAAGGACCCTCTTGGAAGGAGATGTTTGAGTGAAATCCTGAATGAAGGGAGGCAACATCCATGTGGTTGTCTAGGGGAAATCTATTTCAGGCAGAGGGAATAATGAATGCAACGGTCCTCAGATTGCACAATTTGTTTTGTTCATAGAACTGCCAGGAAGTCAGTGTGGCTTTGGAAAAATGAATATGAGTGAGAGTAGAAGGAGGTGAGATGTAGGTGGTAGGAAGCCAGATCTTGTAGGGCCCCGTTAAGTCATTATAAGTACTTTGTCTCTTGTTCTGAGTAAGATAGGAAAACTTTGGAGAATTTTGAGCATAAGAGGCACACTGCATAATTAATACTTTAAAAGGATCACCCTGGCTGCTATATATAGAATAGACTGGGGGTGTGTAAGGGCAGAAGCAGGGAGAACAACTAGGAGACAACTTCAATCATTCAAGTCAAGAGACCACAGTGTCTTGCACCATGATAGTAATGATGGAGGAGGTGACATGTGATCAAGCTAGATAAAAACTGAAGGAGAACCAACAAGATCTGCTGATGGATTGGATGTGAGGTATCAGAGAAATAAAGGAGTCCAATCACTCCAGAGTTTTCAATAAGAAGAGCAATTGGCATTTACTGAAGAGAAAGAATTGAGAATTATATCTAAAGTTTCAAGAGAGAGTAAAATTGATTTCAGCCTTCCTACCTGCCCACCTTTCTGAATAATTTGGCTGAAAAGCCATGATGTGGGGCCAAGCAAAGTAAAGCATCCATGTGAAAGCAGAGTGGACATTGGACTGGCACAGGTTATCAAGGCCAAGATGGCACAAGATGATGTCTGCAAGAGGAGTAGAGGGGGCAGTAGCAGCAGTGGGGAATAGGTTACTTTGGGACTGACTCAACAAGAAGAGAGAAGAAACTTATACAAATAAATAAAGAGGGAGAAAAATAGAATAAATCCTGTGATGCTAGATGGGAATTGAAGTCTTGTGAGTGTATGGTTTTCTACATAGAGAGATCGATAAGTGATAGATACATAGCTCTGTGTGTGTTTAATCATACATATATTTCCTAGCACTATCCACTAAGAGGACTGAAAGCAGTGACAGCCCAAGAACAATCAGCACACCTGGCATCCAGATCTTGATTTCTAAATATCATTCTCCATGAAAAGAAACAAAGGTCCCTTGGAGAAATGGCTGATTACAGGACTTGAGCAGAGAAAGCATAAGATGAGCATTGAACGTCTTGTTGTGCCAGAAAGTAAGGAAGTACTCAAAGAATTGTGATGACAGAAGCCAGCTTGGCCACTGGCCAAATCTGGGAAATTCTAAGCATCAAAATAAATAATGAAGCAATGAGTAAAACAGTCACATCTGTAATATTGCTGCCAAAGATGCATATCCTGAATCTAACCATAAGGAAACAACAGACAAACCCAAATTGAGGGACATTTTACAATATAATAGGACTGTAGTCTTCTAAATCATCCTGGTTACAAAAGTAAAGGAAAGCTTAGGGACTGTCTCAGACTGAAGGAGACTGGAAAGACATGACAACGAAATGCAGTGAATAATTCTGGGTTTTCCCCCTTTTTTTCTCTTATTTTTTAAATTGAAGTATGGTTAACTTACAATATTGTATTAGTTTCAGGTGTACAGCAAAGTGATTCAGATGAAAGTTCAATAAGATCTGGGAGTTAGGTAGTATTATTGTATCAGTGTTAATTTCCTGATTGTGAGCATTGTATTAGTTTATGTAGGGGAATATACACTAGTACATACACTGGTATTAAGAGTGATGGGGCATTGTGTAGGCAACTTATCCTCAAGTGGTTCAGGGAGGAGGAAAGGTCTTTGTACTATTGTTGTGATTCTTCTGTTACATCAAATAAAAAGAAAAAAGACAAGGAAAGAGTGAATGGAATCCCTGAGGCATGAAGAATGAGAGCAGGACCAGGCAGTGAAACAGCAAACACGTGGAACAAAGGGTTGAATATGTCTAAGGAGAAGACAGTTAATGATGTGTAGTGTTGCAAAGAGATGGAAGAGGATCACGACTGAGAAAAAGATATTAAACGTTAAGTTATTTTCTATACTGTTACTCATAACAGCACCTTTACATATATGCAGTACAATGGAAAATAAATCAGCTATTCCATTCACAACAGTACTGAATGTATATATGGATTTGAGCAGCCTTCTGACAACTTCTCAGGTTCCCTGGGCCCTGAAATTCAGAAGTTCGAAGCCTGCTTTCCCTACAAACCATTATGATTTTAAGAAGAAAATCCCAATGACATAATTATATTAGCTCTTGTCAGGAGGCCAGGTCTCCCTAATTCCTAGTTTTAAAGTGTTTCTTAAATTTAATGTATTTTAAGGATACAATTTGATGCTCACATTTTGGGCAGGAATATTCTGGATATGGAATTATTATTGTGCCCAAGCAATACATGTTCATTATAGATAAATGAAAAATGTAGGTAGAGATAGATTTTAAACCACCTTTAATCCCATCATCCCAAAATAATTCCTGTTAGCATTTTGCTGCCTATTTTAGACTTTAAAAATGCAAATCACATCTTTAACTCTTTGTTGCCATGAAGGAGGGATCCTTCCCTGTGCTATTTTGTATCTTGCACTCCCCTCCTAGATATAAAGCACTCAGTCTTAGTCCTTAAATATACTTCAAACCACCTCATTTTTAAGGGCGCTGCGAGGAATTCTATTGAGCAGATGGGCAGCGATTTATGTAATCATGTTCCTATTTGAGGACTTTTATGTTGGGCGCCGAGAGATCGCGCTGAAGGCCCTTGAAGCCAGGACAACTTCCGAAGATAGAGGTTGGGGGACAGCTAGGTCGCCCAACAAACTTTTAAGTACCTAGGGGACGAATAAAGACAGCGAGAGAGGCCGCGGCCAGCGGAGAGCAAAGGACCTAAGGAGTTGAATTAGGGAGGTTCGTGAGACAGAGGGTGGGTTGTATCCAAGGGCAAGGGACGCCGAATGGGTGGAACCCGAAACCCGTGGAACTGGACCCCAGGCCGAGGCGGCAGTGGGCAAAAGCTGGTGCACCGCCGCTCCGCACCAACAGAGGGCGCTGGATTCACAGCAGTTCGAAGTGGGCGGGTCCCAGCTGCGGGCCAGATGTGGGAAGCTGGACCACGGGAGACGTGAGCTCTACTCTAGCCCCTGCAGACCCACAGGCGGGAGGATAGGGAAGAAGGGACAGCAGGGGGCAAAAGTGGTGGCAGAATATTCCACGTCGCTGCCCTGCTGGCTCCCGGACTGCCTTGCATTGTAGGGTAAAAGCGAGGGACCCTCCCTCCCAGAGGGGGCGCCGTTTTGCCATTCTCAGAAAAGTGCGGTACAGGCTGGCGGCTGCCCTCGGGCTGGCTCAGCAAGATAGAGCCGGGTCTACGGGACGGGCGTCGAGCCAGAAGAGACCCACGCGACCGTCTGCGGCGGGAAAGAGAGCTGGCCTCGAGGGCTTTGAGCTCTTGCGTACTCAGGCGCTCCAACACACACACAGACACACAGACACACAGACACACAGACACGCACACACACGCACGCGCACACACACGCACACACACACACACACACCCTCCCAGCGCTGTTTTTGCCCTGGATGCAGTGCATTAGAGGAGAAAGAAACTGAGGCACAGCAGGACTGGGCACCAAGTAGACCCTCCTCCCCATGTTGTCTGGAGCAGAGAAGTTGGGCTAGAGGGCCGCAGCCTGAAGCTCCAATTAAGGACCCCTGGCCGGGGACAACCCCAGGGACCCCGCCCCCTTGACCTGCCAGATGTCCGTCCCCCCACCCCACCCCCCGATGCTGCTTCCCGGACTCTGGAGTAATCAGCTGCTATGCGCTTTCTGTAATTGGTGGTGCAGGCCCTGCCTGGCAGAGGACTGGCGGGCTGCGCAGGGGCGGGCGAGGGGCTTAATTGCAGGGCTTCGGGTCTCAGTCTGGGCTGCAGCTCTGCTTAGGGGGAAGGGGATGAACACTTAGCTATGCGAGCCCGGCATCGGAAGCGGCCAAAAGACCTTCGGGTCAGTAGTCCAGATCCCTTTCCCGGTAACTGAATTGAGGGGCTTGAACCCCAGCGAGTGTGAGCAAGGAGGAGCATGACGTCTCTGGAGACTTGGGGGTGAGGGGTGCAGATTCCAAACTCCCCATCCCAACCCCAGGAGCCCTGGTTCGTCTTGTCCGAGACTCCTCCCTTGTTCTGACCCTCCCCCTTTCCCTTTCTGCCGCCCCCGTCACCTCCCTTCTCGTATCCCCAGGGCGCTCCCACCCTGGGGAAGAATGTGCCCTCCTAGCGCACCCTTGCCATGGCAACGGCACACCCCCCACCCCCGCGCACCGCAGCGGCCCGGCCTGGCCCCGAGGGCGGCGAGAGAAGTGCGGGTGGGCGCCTCCCAGCCCCGCGGACACACCTCGACTGCCCTGGTTGCCACAGCAACCGGGGGCGTTTGGAAGTGCGCAGCCGCGGAGTGGCAAAAGGCTCTCTTTCTGATCCCGCACCCCTCTAATCCATCAGCAGAGGACCCTGGCTCCTGGGAGACACTGCTACCCCTCAACTTCAAGGACAAAGTCCAGAGAAGGATCATGGGGCGTCCCAGCTTCCACTCACGACAAGCCTAAGGAGCAAAGGCAGCCGGAGCGCCGCAGAGAGCCTGGGACTTGAAAAGGGATCCCCCTGTCTCCAGACCGTCCCCCTCCCCCAGCAGAGCCCGATGGGGACGCTGGCAGCAGGAAGCCAGGCAAGGGCCGGGAGGCGCGCAGGCCCCACAGCGGAGCGGTGATTACAGGGACCTGTCCCTCCCGCCCCCGGCTCCCACTCTCATTAAGTCATTTTTTCCCCTGTTGGAAAGTCCCCGTGCCTTGAGCGCAGGGGTTGGGGCGACCGCAGGCAGCTGCCGGCAACCACATGAGAAGGGGGGGTGGAAGGGGAGGAGGGAGGCCGAGACTAGGGCCTGGCCAAGCTCCAACGTGGAAGGCCCCCCTGCCGGGGGCTAGCTGGGGGCGCATTAATTCAGAGGAAGGCGAGGGAGGGCCCAGATGCCCGGACCTTGCTTCTCATCCACCTGGGGCCCTGCTACAACTGCCAAGACCTCTACCTTTGCGTCTCCCCTCCTCTTTTTTCAGACCCTGGGACCTTGGACGACTGAAAAGCAGGATCCCCACCCAAATCTGGCTGCCGCTCCTGACCCTTAACCCCACCACAGCCTGCTGATCGTTCACCACCTCATTCTCTGTTAGTTCCTTCCCTTCTTCTCTTTGGGACCATCCAGGTTCCATTAGACCATGATATTTTTCCCTCCTACAAGGAGGAAATTCAGTGTCAGTCAAGGTGAAAGGTATTGTGGGCAGGGACAGCTTTTTCCCTCTCTGAATGATCTCTGGTCCACCTTCTGTTCTCATTTCCAAATCTGAACCTTAGTCCTCTCCCAGCTGTTGGCAAGGTCTTTCTCTCATTTACCTCCACTGTCCCACTTTATTTCAGCTTATTTTCCCTATTTCCAATCAGCACATTGATATCTGCCTCACTCTTCAGCCAGTATGCATAAGCACAGTGCCTCTTGGGTCCTATTTTCCCACCCCTTACCACCTCCACAACTCCCTTTAGGGTTCTTACCAAGTCCCACACACACCTTTTCAAATGTGGGGTCCAACTTTGGTCCTGACTCTAGTCAGCTTCTGGCCCAGAGAGAGGATGGGGAGTTCCTGTCCCAACTTTTCCTCTCTTCCTTTACAGGTAAAGCTAGCATATATCAGATCAGCATGACTTGACTTGACTGGGACATGGCCCCCACAACCTGGTGTCCAGCCCCTGCCCTACCCCACAGCTCACCCCTCCCTCTAGAGGCTGCACGCTCTGTTGTGTTACTGCTCCTACCTCATTATCCTAACCCTCATTCAGTCTCTCCTCCTACAGCTCTGTCTTCCTAAAGCCTGGAAGGCAGAGGAGGCTGAAGCCACTGCTAAAGCTGTAGTGGACACTGCTGGGGGTGGGGAGTGCCCCCCCCCAGGCCTTCATTGCTGTTCCTTTCCCTCCTCTTCCCTGGAATGGGAGCAAGGAAGGAGACGGGGAACCCAGCCCCCACAGCTCTCTCCTGGGTGAACAAGAGGAAAGGAATGAGGCAGGTGTGTCTGGCTGCTCCTGCCTACCCCTCCTCCTGGGGGACTCTCACCCGCCTGCCTGTGGGGCTGTCTTTTGGGGGATGGGGAGAGAAACCCCGTCCTCCACAGAGGCAGCAGAGCTGAGCATGTGGAAGGCCTTGCTACCTTAGGCATGTCTGGGAGCTGCTGGGATGCAGACAACTGGAGGGGAGGGAGCTGAGGACAAGCAAGTGGGGGCAAATCTCCCCGGTGGTGGGCCTACAGGGGTGCATCACCATGGGAGCCTCCTTTCCTTCTCACACCTACCGAGGGGTAGGGAGACATGGGTCAGGGCTAGGAATGTGTAGGGATTTGTGTAGGCTGGCAACTGAGAGATGGAACAAGACTTCATCCTTGGCTGGTTCATGGAGAAGGTTGTGCCATTCTGGGGTAAACTGAGGCAGGCAGCAGGACCCTCAGCTGTGAGCAGCAAGAGGACTGGATGAAGTCAGTGAAATGTTCTTTCCCTGAGATCTTGACCCCACCTCCCTCTCCACTGCCCTCCTCCTTGAGGGTCTGTTCCAGAAAAACATCAAATCTGAGAGCCAAGGAGAGTACACCGGCAGATCCAAACTGCCAGCTCAGCAGTGTTCTTATGGGGGTATGAAGGGGAGGCTGGCTGACCTGTCAAGGGGAGCCCTGAGCTGAGAACTTGGGGGCACAAAAGGCCCAGGAAGGATGTCCCCCCACCGCCAACCTTACTTACATACTCGGCCTCCCCTGCCTGAACTCAGAGAGACCAGAATCCAGACAGTGAGTCTCCTGACTCTCCCCCGCCACCCTCCTCCCAGCCGCACCTCCTAGCCCCACCTGCTCCCCGGGGCTCTGGGCTGGCTGGGTTGAGCTGGGTCTTGCCCAGGATTACTCCTCTCAGAGTGCCTCCTGTCTCTGCCGACGGGTGCTGCTGGCCGACACTCGTCCTGGCTTGTGGCAGAGGCTCAGGCATAAGGTGGACAGCTAGAGCTCTGGCATACAGGACTCCTGATCTAGCCCCTTGTCAACATCCCCACTGCTTCCATCTATGCCAGGCCCCTCATTTATGGTTTGGAAGACGGCTGTAGTTTCCTCCCTGCCCCCCCCCGCTGTCACCCTGTCCCCTTTCATTCAGTTCCTCAGACAGCAATCCACATGGGAATCAGACCATGCTACTTGCCTGCTTAAGACCCTCTGAGAGTTCCCATTCCTCTTACATAAAATCTTAACTTCTCACCTTGGCCTGAAAGGACACATCATGTGACACTTGCCCTCATCCCCCCTAGTCAGCTCCTTTCCTAATCTGTCCCTTGATTTCTTCACTCCAATCACTCCTCTTTGCTGTTCCTCCTGGGGAGATCTTTCTGACCTCAGAACTTTTGCATTCGCATGCCCTCTGCCTGGAAAGCCCTAACCCTCAGTCTGTGCATGGCCCTCCTCGTCATGCAGGTCTCAGCATGAATATCACAACTCCGAGAGGCCTTCCCCAACCAGTAGCTTTACCTAAAGGGGCCCCACTCCCCATGAAGAATCACTCTACATCCAGCACCTTGCTTTATTTCCTTCACAGCACATAGCATTGTCTGAAATGACCTTGTTTGTGTATTTACTTGATTATTGTCCATCTTCCCCAGGCAGAATGTAAACTCCAAGAGGGCAGGTGCTGTGTCTCTATTCACATCTGTATCCCCAGCATTTCTCATCACCACCCAACCCCCAGAGTGCCAGGCCACAAAGAGTGCAAAATAAATATTTGTTAAATGAATGATGAGGGGCAGAGTCTGGTGGGGAAAGTTGTCTGAGTCCTCTATAGAATCACTTCAGCTCAATTATGTCCATTTCTTCTTTTTCATCCTCCTCCCCCACCCACCAGCTTCCATTCATTCCTTCCCACTCCAGGGGAAGGAGTGAAGGGATGAAAGGAAGCAGGCTCAGGCCCTGTCTGGCTGACACTGCCCTGGAGTGTGGGGCAACCTCCAGCCCAACTGGGCTGTCTGAACTTTGTACAGGGAGCAGGAGGCAAATCGGTCCTGGAGCCCACAGAAGTGAAGAGGGGAGGGTTACGGGGGGATGGTGTCCAGGCAGGCCCAAACTGTCCCGTGATTACAGTCTTGACGACCTTGGGAGGTTCCTATAAGATCATGTAGTCCAACCTCCACTCCCAGGAGCCAAGGCGACGCAGCCCAGCCAAGATCGCAAGCTGCAGAGGACCAGGCTCAGGGAGGGTAGCCGTCAGCTCACTTGCAGACGCTGACCCACTCAGTGATGCGGCACTCCTCGCAGACCACGAAGCAGCACCAGTGGAAGCGGCAGTGACAGCGCTCGCTGCGCGTCTGGCGTAGGATGTTGTGGCCGCGGCCACAGCACATGCTGCCGCAGCCGTCGGGACCCGCGCTGCTCTTGTTGCACAGGCGGCCCACGGTGCCCGCCGAGTCCAGGCGCGGCTCGCGCTCGCAGAAGTCGGGCGACTTCTCGAAGTAGACCAGGTCGGTGGGGCTGGCGCGGCGCCGTGGCCCTGGGACGCCCGGGGCTGGCGAAGGTGCCCCCGCGGGGCCGGGCTCCAGCTGGCCGCCGTTGCGGTTGTGCGGCCGGATGAGCGTGGCGCGGTGGAAGCGGCTGCGCAGCAGCGCCCCCACCGCGCGGAACTCCGGCGTCACCTGCCAGCACGTCTTGAGCTGGCAGCTGCCTGACGTCCCGTGGCACTTGCACTTCCGCCGCATGTTCTCCATCACTGCCTGCAGAGGGAGGCACAGTGAGGGGTGACGCCCGCGGCCAGCCCCACTGCCCTCCTCCCCACGCAGACACTGGCCTGCAAGAATCTCAGAGGCTTTGGAAACCAACTTCCATTGAACAGAGGCAAAAGCTGAGACCCGAAGTGGGTAGGTGGAGGCGCAGCACCCAAGCCAGGCAGTCAGAAGAGCTCTGCCTGCTTTTCTGCTGCTCTCCCATCCACCCCCCACCTGGCCAGACCCTGGGGGATTTCCCTCATTCCTGCTCCTCTTCTCTCCTGCAGCCTTTCCCACAGCTGCGGGTGGAGAGGGGGTTGGAGCTGGAGGCTTTTGCTTCCTGAGGGGGGATCCCAGATCCTCAGGGAAATTCCCTCTCCTTCCAGCCCTCATGTGGGGACTGAGAGCAATGGTGTGCTGGCCCCACTACATCCCAGCCCCAAAGCTTCTGGCCTTGCTCCAGGCTGTGAACGGAGGCTGTGGGGAGACTGAGAAAGCCCCCTTTCCTCCTCTGGGCCCTGCAGCACTTTGCAGGGAGCCTAAGGAGAGGCCCATGGGCCGGGGAGAGTCCCCTTCCCCTCCCCCACCCCATGAAACTGGTGGGGGCTTATTCTGCCCAAAGCTGAATGCCACCATTCCTCCTAGGAAACAGTGAGTACCAACAGAGGCCAAAGGCACTACCTGAATACAGAACCAAAGGGAACCCAGAGAGCCAGACCCCCAGGGCAATGAAAGTGGAGAGAGGTTCCCAGGCCTCCAAGGGAGTTTGTTACAGGAACACAACCTACCCACTGCCTGCCAAGCTCTCAGCCTACTATTCTGAGTCTCCTCCCAAAGAGCCCCATCACATTATCCTCACCAGAGACCCCAGAGGAAATTGGTCACATCCTCCTTCCCCGCTTCTCCACTCCAAAGTCACAAAGCAATGATCTGGGGCCCTCAAACCTGGGCAGGAGGGCCATAAGAGGAACCCTGTTCCTCTAAGTCTTAAAGGGCTCTGTAGCTTGTATGTGCATTCTGTAGTGTCAGCACCACCTGGGAACCAGCCCAATGCTTCCCCTGGCCAATAGCTCCAGAACATCTGCTTCCCACAGGCAGCAGCCATTAATTAACCAGTTTAATGAGGAGGAGGAGGCACTGTTGGCATGGGCTGGGATAGTATCGAAGCTTGGGAAAAGAGCTGAATGGACAAGGAAGGGTTGAGTGGGAACTGGACATGACCTGAGGGTGGGTATGCCTCAGTTTACCTCACCTCTAAGTCTTGATGGAAGACCTGAATCAGCTCAGAGTCTTTGTGGATAAAGAAGGTAAAAGTGGCCTGGGCTGAGAGGCCAAGAGAAAGGGGAGTGAGATGGAGAGAGTGCCAGGCAGGGTGAGGGAAGGCCTGAGCAGGCCGGGCAGGGCTAAGAGAAGTGACAGGGGCCAAATAGCCAGGAAAAGAGGGTGCTGAACTACCAAGGGGGCTAAGGAGGCATCTTAGTGTAGATGACACTGTAGAACAAAAGAACATGAGCTCATTGCTCAACTGCCTGGGGATGAACCCTGCCTCTGCCACTTTCTCACTAGTTGTCTCACCTTAGGCAAGCTTCTTACTCTATCTGTGCCTTGCTTTCCATAACTGAATATGAGGTTAATAATAAAACCCTCACAGGTAGGTGTAAGGATGAAACAGGCTAATATGTAGTAAAGTGCTCCAGACATGCCTAACAGAGTAAGCACTCAATAGATTAAAGGCAGGCTATTATTACTTTTCTTTTTCCTTCTCCCTTCCTTCCTGCCTCCCTTCTCTTCTCCTCCTCCTCCAGCTTCTTCTCCCTCCCTCCCTACCTCTCTCTCTCTCTCTCTCTCTCTCTCTCTCTCTCTCTCTCTCTCTCTCTCTAATTAATGACTTTTAAGGTAGTATGAACATTCGAGGGTAGGCATAAAGGAGGAAGACAACATAACACAGTACCACAGTGGCCCCTAGGCATCTCCCTTTGCAGGAATCCCTCATTGTGCACCGAAAGGCTGGGAGAGGAGCAGGGTGTGGATGGGGTCACTGCATAGGATATTATAGAATCAGAGAATATTAAAGCTGGGGGCGGGGAGCATTATGAATGATGCAGTTCAAGCTTCTCATTTCATAGAGTGGCAGAGCAAGGCCTAGACCCTGAGGTCTGACCACAGCCCAGAGCTCACCCCACCCTCACAGCAGGAAATGAGAGGAGCAGGCTGTTCTGCAGAAGGGGAGCTATTCCAGGGCAGGGGTTGTTTTATTCCCATATCCCCAGGTCTAGTCCAGTGCCTGGCACATAGTAAGTATCCAGTGCATTTCTGATGACTGAGTTAGGAGGGGCAATGAGAAAGTTGCTGAGTTAGGGGAGTGGTGTGGTCCTCAGAGGAGATGTAAGCCTAGGGGAGGGGACGGGCCCTAGGCAGAGGAATCTGGAGCTGGCCCAGGGGGTTGGGGGTCTCACCTGCCTCCCCACTCGGTTGTTGTGGAGCCTCATACGTGCATGGATGTCTCTGTGAGGCTCCCGGGAGTCCAGAAAGTCTTTAGAGAAGCGCTCTCCAAAACCCACGTCGGGGCTGCAGCCTCCCCACTCCCAGGAGTCCTGCAGGCCCGGGCTGGCAGGGGGCAGGGCTGGGTGCTCCGGAACTCCGTGGCTCAGGCCCTTTCCGCGTTGCAGCGCCTCCAGCTGCAGGCGGTGCAACTTTCGACGGAAGGCCTCCTCGTCCCCGCGCCGGGACGCGTCACAGCCGCAAGCCCTCAGTTTGCCTAGGGCGCAGGCATTGGATACCGCATGCACCACACCCGCTGCGGAGATGGCGTAGGCGAAGGCACTCTCTCGGAAACCTGCGGAAGAGATGCAGGAAACAGCCTTTGAGGGGCCTCGACATCTCAGCCCTCTGCCCTCCCTGCCCAACCTTCTAGCCATTCTGAGGGAAAACAGGCCTAGAGTTGGGAGAAAGTCCTGTAAAGAGCACAGACTCAGAACTTCGGATGTGGCAGAAATCACACCCGACGTTCTGCACACAGCATGGGATGGAGGAGGTCTCCCCCACAGCCCTCCTTTTTCAACTCCTTTCCCTGTTTCATTAACATCACCCTTAGCAAGTTCAGAATTTGTGTCTCCATCTCTCCTGTTGGACAGAAAATATCTAGTAAACATTATATTTTTTCTATTACCTCGCATGTGATATTTGCAATTTTTAAATGAGCCTGCAGAAAGAAGGCAAATTATAACCTAAAAAAATAAGTTACCAATGATGGCATTCTGGGCCCCAGGAGATGTTAGTGGGCAGAAGGGTAAGAAGAGATGGTATCCCCCTAAATCTCCAGGCCCCAAGATTTCCTACTGCTGCCACCCCGTAGGCCCACCACAGAACAGTCTGATGGCCAGATTCAACAGACAGAGATAGGAGCCAGGAGAATTTCCCATTTCCCTGTCCACAGGGCATCCCAAGAAGTCTGCTCAGAAAAGGCCCCTCCCAGCCACCTGGCCTGTGGCTGGTCTAGGTCTGCTGAAGAGGTTGTTTGAGGGATGCTGGAGGTGAGCCCACTGCCTGCACCGAGTTAAGCATATAGTGGTGCTGAACACTGAGAAGGAAAGTTCACTAAGGTAGATGCCTTCCTGAAATGCTCAAAGGGCATAAAGATTCCCTGATGAACTACTCTCAGGAGCCCAGGACTTGTCCAAACCGCTTTTCTCCTTGGTGTTCACAGCCTTGGGCTGGCTCCCAGAACTACAAACTGCTTCTTCTTTATTCTACATCTGAGAAAGGACCAGCTAGGGGCAGGTTCTGGTCTCTGACCAGCCTCTGAACCCGAGAGAGTTGGGGGCAGTGGGAGAAACCAGGAGTAATAACAGCTCCCACACAAGGAGGAGAATTCACTTGTGCCCTAGACACCTGTGGGAGAAGACCAGAACCTAGTTGGAGGCTGATGGCTTGGAAAAGGCCAGAGATTCTGAAGAAAAACTCTGGGTCCTTCTACCATGGCATCAAAGACTGGGAGGACCTGGAAGCCTCATAGACCCCAGAGAGCCAACAAAGACTGGATAGAGACCCTAATCCAGTCCCACTCCCTCCCTCTGCATCACAGGGCTCTGTCCTCCTCTCTCTGCTCAGCACTTCCCCTGCCCCACCTCCCGCCAAAAAAAAAAAAACAACCAACCCCAAACCAAAAACAAACAAGCAAAAAAGATGAAATGGGTAGTGGAGTATGAACTCTGGAGCCAGATAGCCTAGATTTCAATCTTGGCTCTTCTACTTACTAGCTGTTAATAGCTATGTGACCATAGCCAAGTGACTTGACCTCTCTGTGCCTCAGTTTTCTCATCTGTAAAACAGGGTTATTATTATCTGTCTCATTGCTGTTCCAAGAATCAAATGAGTTAATGAATTTTAAATGCCTATGATAATACCTTACTCATAGTAAGTACTATATAAACACTGTTATTGAGAAGTTCTTCCTGCTGCTTACCTGCTACTGCTGCAATTTCAGGCCATTGCTCCTTATTCTTGTTTCCCTGATCAGGCACAGAGCCCAGCAGCTCATGGCCCACTCTAGAATGTGGGCCACCAGAAGCCCATAAAACAGACTGTCCCTTTCTAGCTTCTCATTCCAGTTCATGACACCTGAGAATATTTTCCCTGAGCAGCTCAGCTGTGAGCAGACAGGGAGGGGCAGGGATTGGGCAGGAGCCTTCAAAGGGGAAGGTGGGAATTGGTGGGAGCTACAGAAGAGTGGACACTGCTCTGGGAAGGGGGCCTAAGGGAAAGGAAGGCAGACTCAAGCTGAGGCACACACCCAGTATTTATCCCTTGCCTTTTATCTGTGAAACACTGAGAACTTATTGCTGGGGGAATCATCAGCCTGCTCCTAGGACAAATGGCCATATTCAGACCTCCAGAGGCAGCCCAGGCCTCAGAAAGCGCCCCTCTCAACACACACACATACACACACACTGTGCAAAAGGAAGATACCCAATGTCACAGGGGTTATGGAGCTAGACCCAGCCCCAGCTCTCCCAGCTCCCAGGCCTGGCAACTTTCTGCTGACGGACATTTGGCTCTGGGGAAGACCTGCTGCTGTGTAAGACCCCCAGGTGGCCCAGTTCCCGGTCCTATAGTCCTGTCTACACGTGGCACCAAGAAAGAGCAAGATGCTGGTGCAGGGAGATGTGCTAGGCCAACTGCTATCTACCAGCCTCTGTTACATTCTAGGGCAGTCCTGGAGGAAACTGGAGAAACATAACCCACAGCCTACAGAGAACACCGCTACCTGTCTCAGGCAGCTAAAGATACCATCCCATGGCCTCTGGCATCTGTCACAGCCACGTGTAGGGATGACCAGGCAGGGCTTGTGTGGTCACCCTCTGCTCCAAGCACTTAGGCCTCAGAAAACTCCAGCCCATTGAGTCTGCCCCCAGCTCCCATTCAAGGCCTCAGTTTCGGTCCTGGCCCCAACTGTCTAGGGCAGACGCAGGCACTGTGCCATCTGGCCAGCTGGAGGGGGAGAGGGGTGGGGCCATGGCCAGCTGGGCTGCCTGGAGCATAGGGGGGAGGCTCGTTAAGACTCACAATTAGCCGCCCTTCCTTTGATCTGGGACAGGGACTGCCAGCATCTAAAGTGGAGTCAGCTGCTGCTACAAGATGCAGCCAATGGCCAGGAAGGGGATGAGGGAGGAGGTTTGGAGGGCAGGGAAATGTGGAGGAGAGAGGATTCAGGAGCCAGTGGGAACCAGAAGGGGTTAAAGAAGCTTGTGCCCTGCCCAATCAAGTCAAAGAGGGATGAGAGGGGAGAGGTCTGGTCTCCATTCCCTCCATACAAATAATCTGTGCGTGCTCATGTGCCTGGTCTGAGAGAGAGAGGGTTGTGTGCATGTGGGAACACTTAGGGGTGATACTGAATGTAGCTCTACGTTTGCACAAACTTGGGTAGGGGTGTGTGTGTGTGTGTGTGTGTGTGTTGTGTGGGTGTAGGTGTGCGTATGTGCATGTCGGTTCCATTTCTTGGACTACTCCATTGCACCAGCTCATCTCTGGGCACATGGTAGGAAATCATGGTGGCCTCATAGCTTGGGAGGCAGTATGGTAGGAGGTTGAGTGCAGTCTTTAAAGACAGCTGGCATGCATCTGAGTTCTGGTTCTATAGCTCACTTACAAGCTGTGTGACTAATGGCAAGTTACCCAACCTCTCTTACCTTTATTTGTAAAATGAAATGATAGGCCCTACTGCATGGGGATTGTTTGAGGATCCTAAAGTACAGATAAAGTGCTTTAGAACAGCGCTTGGCACACAACAAGTACTTACTATGTTCGAGTGCCGTTAGAATAATAGGATCTTAAGTGATCTTGGGATATGATTACCTGTGCTTCTGTCTCCCCATCTGAGTGCCACCAAGTACCCCAAGCCTCAAGGCCTAGGCATAAAACCAAGACTCTCTGAGGATGAATGTAAAAGGGAGTGGCCTTGGACAACAGAGGCTGGACTCTCAAATTGCTGGCTTCCACTGGGCTGGGAACCTGACTTACTGCAGAGCCTCACACCCCCTCTTTCCATCCATCTGAATGCATTTGGGCCCTAGGAAGGGCAGTACCTAAACTGTGTGAGCACTCCGGGATCTACTCACTCCCCTCCACCAAGCCTCTGCCTGTCCTCTCATCCCCACTCACTCTTCACAATGAAGAGCTGATGTTCTGTCCAGCACCCCAACCTCCCAGGCACCAACCATCTGGATCCTCAGAACAGAAAGCCAGGGACACCAGTGCTCTTGGCTCTTAGGTCATACCTGTCCCTGGGCTGGACAAAACAGCCAGCCTGGACTGGAGGCCTCTCACAGCTTTTTAAGGACTCTTTTTAGCCCCTTGGAGGCCTTCTGCCTGTCCCCCAACCCCCAGGTTCCAGCACCTTCTCATCCCTCTCCTTAGCTGGGTAAAGCCTCACTGTATGTCCTGCTTCCCGAGCACCCACTCCAGGTGCCCAAGCGCCCTTTCCTCTCCCTCCTACATTAGCACTCCATCCCTTCAGCCCAACCCATCTCAGGGGACATGTCGGGACAACTAGATGAAGGTAACAGCATTTGTATGGAAGACCTGAGGGACCACCTCCTCCCAGCAGTCTCTGAAATTTAAACATGGCAGAATGCACCTTTAAGAGAACCCCATTAGCAGCTTAGGTCAGAAGAGGGGTCAGCATCCTGATATTCCACTTGAGGGAAACTGAGGTCACCCTACCCCATCATGGATAATCCATAGCTTGAAAAGAAGGGAGACTAGGGGAAGAACACAGTCCAAGGCCTGGTTACCACCAAGACTGGCCTCATGGTATTCAAATTTAGCTAGTCCTTGAGGTGATGGGCCAAGATAGATCAAAGAAATGACCCCGCAGGAGAGTGAACCTGGATGTGGAGTGAGGGAGGCACGGCAACGGTGGCCTTTGCGGGGTTGGGGGGGTTAGTGGCAAGTTCTTCCCAAAAGCCCAGAGTCCCCTCCGAGGAGGGAGAGGTAGAAATGAGGTGTCACAGTGGGGGAGGGGTGGAGGGAACCGTAGCCACGGAGGTAGGACGGTGTTCAAGGCCAAAGGAAGGAGCCCAGCCTCCCTGCGGGAGCTCAGGAGCCGCTGCCCCGCCCCCCTCCTCGCGCTGGGCGCCGCCCCGCCCCGGCTAGCCCCGGCAAGTCTCCCCCCTCCACACCGCACCTCTCCCCCCACCGGTCCCCCCAGCTCACCTCCCGCTTATTAAACTGCAGGTGAACCCAGGAGCGCCTGGCACCGCGCCAACCCCGCAGGGTTCCGCGGCTCCAAACTCGCCCCCAAGTTCCAAAGCCCCCTTGTCCTCCACCGACCCGCACAGGCCGCACCCGGGAAGCAATCGGGACTCCTGGGTTTCTCAGTCTAGAGGGGAGAGGAGGACCAGAAGCGAAGAGAGGACACCGAGGCCGGAAAGAGGAATGAAGGGCTTGCCTCGCCTCACTCGAAGCGGCAGGGGTGAGAACCTCAGCGCCTGCCAGAACCCCCAGTGAGCGGAACCCGAAGCAAGCGCGGAGGCCGGATCGCTGCAGGGAGAACTGTGCTTCGGGGAGCGCGGGTGACCTAGAATCCCGGAGAGGGAGCGGGCGCGCGGCGGCAGTGAGCGCCGGCCAGGCCCGGCAGGGGCAGGAGAGATGCAGGGGCCTGTCACTTCGCGTCCGCGAGTGCGTTGGCGGCGGGGGCGGCCAGGGTGGGGCGCCGGCGCGGAGCTGGGCTGGCCGATCGGCCGGGGTTCGCGGGAAACCGCCTTGGGCAGCGGGCTGGAGGGGCTTGAGGGCAGCGGGGCGGGCGGGGCGGGAGCGTGGGGCAGGGTCGGGGGCACCCTCTTTGAGAGGCGAGCGGCTGCGGCCTGGAGCCGTCTGCCGCGGCCCGCGGGGATTAGTTCGCGGCTGCATGCCGCCACACGCGTCGGGCTGGGCTCGGCGGGGGAGAAACAGCGCCCCGGGCGCGAGGGGGAGGGAGAGCGCGCGGGGGCGGGGCGGGCGGCCGGTGGCTGGGCTCGGGGAGGCTGGGGTGGCCCCTGACTTGGGGGCCCCGGGGATGCAAGAAGGGGTTCTGGTGGAAAGGGAAAGGCCCCCGACTCTGAGTTCTTTCTGAAGTTGGGGTGCATTAGAGCCTTACTCTCCCAGAAGCCTCTGGGCCCCAAGGCCACAGGGTAGAGGCCCTCCCCCTCTACTGTCAACTGAGAATTGTACAAGTCCCAAGGAGCCAGATCCCCACACTGTCCCACCAGAACTGCTGAGAGGAGAGAGATACCTAGCTAGGCCCATTCAGAAGGCAGAAACCCTATCCTTCCCAAAAGACCTGACACAAGGTCTAAGATACCAGGGCAGGAGGTGGGTGCGAGCAGAAATTAGCAACAAAACCTCCTGCCATCTCCAGCCTGAGTCACTCTAGGGATTGTCAGGGTAGGCCCTGGGTCACCCAGAAGTCCAGGGAAGGAGGACAGATAGTGGGCTGCAGTTTCTCTGGGCTGTGAGGGGAAGAGGGATTGGCAGGGCCCCCAGGCCTGCTACACACCCAGTGCCTCTGATTCAGAGAGGGTTATTGGGGGTGGCAAAGATGACACAGAGGCTGGTGGTGCACTCCGCTGGGAAGAGCTTCGGTGGAAGCACATTTTTACCTGCCCAGGCATCCCTCACCCACACCATTTGGCAAAAGTCCCTGACCCCTCTTCATGTTGATTCTGGGTACTTTATCACAGGCTCCCTCCATCCTAAATGCTGTTTACTATGTAGAGGGTAAATTGAGGCAGGTGACAGATACGGATATTTCCTGGGTCTGGGCAGTATCACTGATGGGACAGGATAACCCAGGAGCTCAATTCTCAGGCATGAAACCTGCCACCCTCAGCCCACACAGCCCAGCCTAGAGCCACATCTGCTCCATTTGTTTGCCCCACCCTCCCCCACAATGAACATGAGCAGAAGGAGGCAGGAGAGCAGCAGGGCTGGTGGATGGACACATGGTGAGGTTGCCAGCTTGAGGGAGTGGGTTAGGGGATGGCTGGTGGGTAGGTTCCAGAGTGGAGGTGCTGAACAGGGTGGGCAGAAGGGCAAGGGTGAGGGGCAGCTACCTCTGCTGAAGATGGGACTTTCATAGGGGATCTTGTTTCGGGTCTCGAGACTAGAGCAGTTCCAGCGTTGGTCCCGGAACTGGTGCTGGCACTCGTGGATGGCAATCTGGATGCCCTGGATGGCCGAGGCAGCCACGTCAGGGTGGCGCACACACACCTCCATCTGCCGCTTGCTCAGTCCCGGCAACGTCAGACACACCGTGTTGGCGTTGAGCACGGGCTCCTGGGGGAGGCGGAGGCCCAGAATATCGTTGGGTGCCGACCTGCAGGCATGTGAGGTGGGTGTGGGTGAGTGTTTTGGGGGTCTAGGAGGGTCCCATCTAACTATACACACTCTGTCCCAAAGGCTACAGTCCCTCTGTTCCAAACCCTGCTTTTGGAGTTTGGGCCACTCAGTAGATCCCTAAAGCATTCTCCTTTCCTTGGCCTTCTCATTATCATCCCCTTCAACATAACCCACTCAGCTGCACACCCACAGATTAACACGCGCAAATACACACACGTCCGGTATGCCTGCACACATGGTATTTCATAAGTACATCCCGAGGCGTGGATGCTCTCATACACAGGATTCTCCAGGGGACCACTCCCAACAGCATGTTTCAGACAGTCAGATTCATGCAGACACACTTCTGCGCACATTGCAGTGGACACACAGACCCAGGAACACTTACACACATACACACTTCATCAAACATAGTTACACACAGACACTCACAAGTACACACACATGTTTATCTTAACATGCATTTATCTGTGAGCCTTCACATTCACACACATGGGCGCACGCAGACTGCTGTTTACAACACGACTTGCTGGACTCATTTGATCACACACACATACACACAAATACACACACACACTGAGAAAGAACCCTTCTAGCTTCAAGTCTTTCATTGACCCCACCTGGGCTACCCACTTTTGGCCGCCACCCCCTGCCTCTTCCTGGGGGGTGATCTCCAAGGTGGAGCACTGGCAGTTTGAGCTTACTCCTGGGGTGGGGGTGCATTCCCCCAGGGTGGCAGGGACTCCAAGTTGGTACTTGCTCCCCTACAAATACACACACCTCTGCTCTAGTAGCCATCACTCTCCTGAGCACTGCCTTATCTTCCTGGACTGCCCTTATTCTGTCACCAGTTCAACCCCGTCCTATAAAATTATTCTTTGATTGGTCACCAGCACTTCCCTGCAACACTGTGCCTCCCTCCTTCTAGGGTCCCCTGTCCCAGCCGGAGCGCCAAAGGCCCCTGTGGCTGGGGGTCCCAGCTCTCCAGGAGGCGGGGCATAAGGTGAGGGCTCACCTGGGCACGGCGGCAGCCAGCAGCAGTAGGAAGAAGAGCAGCGCGCAGAGCGCGGGCCGCGGCTGGGGCCGAGGTCGGAGCCGCAGCCAGGGGCAAGGGTGGGTGCTGCCCATCGCGCGCGGGCCGTGATGGGCCAGGAGTGGGGGGCTCACAGCCCGGTGGGACCGGCGAGCCAGGGGCGACGGCGCATGATCCGCGGGGGGTCGGGGCGGCTGCGACACACAGCTCCGACTCGGGTCACGGCTCCGGGAGCAGACGGCGCCCGCCTCCCCGCTCCATGGGGCAGCGCCCCCGGGCACCGCCCTCGGGGGGGGGGGGGGCGGCGGGCGGGCGCACCGGGCACCTCCTGGCACAGGGGTCCGGGGAATTTCCCGAGGCCCCCCTGCGACAACTCCTGGTGCCTCTAGAGGGTAAGGGGGGCCCGGACGTTCTGCGGGCTAGGGATGAGAGGCTGGGGTGCCGGGGAACCCCCCAGCGCAGAGCGGCGAGCCTGAGCTTCGGAGGGCTTGCAAGGAGGGCAGGGGGATGTGGGGGGTGGGCGGCGCTGTCTGTGCCCGGCCCCACCGCCCAGAAAGTGAGTGACTGTCCCGGCTCGGGGAGCTCCGCCACCTCCCCTTTCCTCCCCTCCCCTCCCCCCCACAGTGTCTTAGGGCTCTACCCCGCATGACGTCACAGGGGGGTGGTAAAGGCGTGTACTCGTCCTGAGGCCACTCCGTCCGCTCAGGACTTGGGGTGGGAGCTGCGGTGCGGAGGGCGGGGGAAAGGAGAGGTGTTGGGGTCTGTGCGATCGGATCGGGCACAGGGTGGTGCCAGTGAACCGACGCGCTGGTTTGAGCGCGAAGGTGTGTGCTGCTGCGAGGTGTGTGCGCCTGTCTGAGCCGCAGCTGCTGGGGAACCGTCCCCACCAGTACACACACCTGCAGGGGCTGGAGGGGAGTGGCTGGTCCTCTGATCTCCCCAACCTCAGGAGGGACTTCCCAGGCTTGGCTTGTGAGGCAGGTGTGGGGTCCTGCAAAGGGGTTTGGCAGCCTCTAGATCTTGCTCTTGTTTGCTGTGTGACCTTCAACAGGTGCCTCCTGGACACTGAGCCACCCTCTGCCTCTTTGTGAAATGAGGTTAATGAGGCCCACCTCATCTAGTCAATGAGCCAATGAAGTAAAAGTACTGGGACTTTGGTGATTGCTTGTCTGGTAGTAGAGTGCCCTGGGGTGGCATATCCTAGGAGGAGGGACTAGAGAGAATTTTAATCCTAAAAGTGTGCTTTGAGGTCATCTTATTTCATCCCTTTTTATTTCACAAGAAAATATTGAGGCTCAGAGAGGGTTATGACTTACTCAAGGTCACACAGCAAGTTAGTGGAAGAGCTGGAACCAAATCCAGTTGAGCACAGCAGCAGCAGTCCCAGAACTGAGTACTGCTTGCCTGGGCTCTGCCTGCAGATGCTTAAGGTCTTACCTTGGCCCTGCCACCTGCACCTGGTCATCTGAGAGCTCCCTAGTCCAGCCTCCTGGCTCAGGCCCACCCCAACTGAACACTGGGCTCACCTCAATATGGAATGAGTGTACTGGACCCAGGTAAGGGCCTGGGAGCCAGAGAGTTGGGGAGAGAGGCTCCAACTTCTGTTGCTGGTTCTAACCTGGGCCCTGATAGTGAAACCTATTCTCACTGTGGTCTTGGCATCCTCCTCTGTAAAATGGATACAAGCCTCCCATACATCTCCCTCCCAACCTCCCTGCTCCCTCTCTCTGAAAAGAGCCCCTCCAGGCTTAAGGATAAACTACCAGAACCTCTGGGCTCTGAGACAAAAGGGGCCCATTCCTGGAATTGCCCATCCCTGGGGAATTGATGGAGAGGGGTGGGGCGTCCTCTGTCCCCAGACTGTCAGGTGGTGGGGGCAGCCTGAGCAACAGCAGGCTGACGGCATGGTCCCCCCCTCCTTCCCCCTATCTCTGCCGGCAGCCACCGCAGCTGTCAGGAATTAAGGGCTTGAGGCTGCTGGGGGTGGGGATGGGACAGTGGGGGGAGCAGTCTGGCTGGACAGCAGGAAAACAGCCAGGGGCAGGAAGCAGTCTGCGTCAGCCAGAGCCTTGTTTGACCCTAACCGCCCCCTGCCCTCCCCATTCTCCCCCACCACGTTGCAGAGACAGGGATAGTTTGGGATTAGAATTTGGAAAGGGTATGGGGAGGGGCAGAGCAGGATCAGACTCAACACAGGAAGGAGCACGAGCCCAGGGTAGGAGAGGGCATCAGCAGGGACAAGCCAGGCTGGGGAGCCATGCTTCCACTGGCCATTGGGGAAACTAAGGCCCAGAAAGGATTAGGAATATGCCCCCTGTGATAAGGAAAGGGGTTCATAATTCAGGTTGCAGACCTCTTTACTCCCTATCTAGTGCTCACACTAGCATTTCCCACACTTGGTGCATCATATGTATCCCCTGGAGGAGGCCATTGTGGGAAATGCTGATTCTGGGCCCTGTGCAGCTGAATCAGCATTTCCAGGGGCAAGGCCCAGAGGTCTGCATTTCTAACCAATGTTCCAACTGATTTTCCTGAGGACCACATTTGGGAAATGCTACTGACCTGGTTGAGTGTCTGTTATTGTTTTTTTTCCCCCTTTGGCCTCTATCTGATGAGGGATGGTGACTTTGCTCCCCTACCCTCCATTGTTCATGAAATACAGAGGTGTAAGGGAAAGGGAGAAGACCCTTTCTTTGAAAATTCCAGGAAGCAAATAATTCTTAAGCCTCACTGGCACTCAGGCATGGTACTGGCCTGATGTCACGAGGGTCCAGAAGTGCCTGTCCAGGGTACTTCTTCTCAGCAGAGGGAGGTGAGGGCATATGTAGGCACATGGCCCTGGCTTGTGTGAAGATGAAGCCCAGCCCCATAGGACCTAGGCCATGGGCAAGTCCCTATCAGCAGCCCCCAGGCCCCGCCCTGGCCCTGCCCTGGGCTCTGGCCCTCAGCCCAGCCCCAGCCCCCGCAGTCGCTGCCCGAGACCACAATTACAGGGGCCACTGGGGGTGGGGGAGCACCAGGGATGAAAGGCAGAGCAGAGAATGGTTCCAGCTGTGGCAGATCCCTCCATAGGAGGTTGCAGGGAAGGGAGAGTTAGGGAGGCACCAGGGTGAGAACAGGTGGGACCCTCATCGCCTCAGCTGAACCCAGTCCTGTCCTGATGTTCTACCGGAGGAGCTTGTCTTCATGAAGAAGAGAAGGAAGAAACCCCAGACTGATAAGGGAGCTCCTTGTCCTATTGTCCAGGCCTCAGGGACCACGGCCCCTCAGCAAGGTAAGGGGAAAGAGCTGATGCTTCAGTTTCCCAAACTCCTATGTTTGGTCATTGAAGGGAAAGGGAAATGCTTCCTGAGCCCTTAGCCTCAGGCTGATCCTGGGCCTTCCTCCCAGCCTCGCCTCCCACCCATCTGCCTGTGTTCCGGCTGTTCCTGATGTGGTCACGCACACATCTGGAGCGCCTCTGTGTTCTCCCCTCATCTCCCCAGTTCCACATGTGCCCCACCACTCAGCCAGTGGGGGACCTTGATGGTTCAGGCTGTGCCTGGGGCTGAGTAGCTGGGAGAGCAACGGGGGTAGTGGTGATGGGGCACTTCTGAGCTCTTCTTCTAGCCCCCTTCCTAGGCAGCAGTGCAAGGGCACAGAGCCATCTTTGAGCTTGAAGAGGACCAGGATAATTGTCAATATGTTGCCTCCCTGGCCATGACTCTCATCCTTCACAGAGGGCAGTTCCCAGACTCCTGCTGGACTTGGTCACAGGAGATGGACACTAACACGCGAGTGCCAGTTTAAAAATGGCAAGCACTCTTCTTACAGCATGCTATCAGGCATCCTCATTTCATAAAGGGGAAACTGAGGCTCAGAGAGGTTAACTGACTTGACCAAGGTCAAGCTAGCAAACTAGACCTTTTTTCATGGTATCGTGCTACTTAACCTGCTTGGGGTGGTGTCACTTTCTACCCCTGCCTCAGTTTCCCTCTCTAGCATCATGGAGGGATAGACCCGGCATCAACACACCCCATATCACCGCCATCATTCCCTGAACCTGGCAACAAAGACTGAGAGGCAGGCATCCAAGCCCTAAATCTGGGTCAGCCCAAAGGTCTCAGACAGTCTGGAACCCTAGCAGCTTGACCCAAGCTGTCCGTTGGTCTCCTTGCTTCCTTTGGTCCTGCCCACAACTTTCTGAGTTTCCCAGATGTCCTGCAGGTCCTATCTGTGTGCTCTATTTATAGGGAAGCTGGGCTCTGTGTGCCCTCTAGTGGCCTCTGAGAGAAGTGCAGGAGACTTTTCAAAAAGTACTGGGCTAGAAAGACCTGGGGAAGGCAGAGTTGTGAATAAAAACTCTATCCTTACAATGCTTCATTTTTCCTACATGTGGTCCACAATGCTGGTTCCACTCTCCCCCCTTGGTAAGCTATCCAGGCTGCCTTGGTTCAAGAGACTCTGCGTCCAAATTCTCCATGACACTTCCCTGAAGCCCGGGTATTGACTTAAGGGAGCCACAAGGAAGAAAGAAGGGGAAAGAAAAATGACCCCTTCCTTCTCACTGAAGCCTGATACCTCCTCTTCATACAGGTTTCAGTCTGGGGACCTAATGTGATCTTTGAGGGCAGAAGCAGACTACGTCATACAGGTGGATGTGGGGCCATTGTCAGGGGAGGGCAGATGCATGAAAGCCATGGTTAGAATCTGTCACATCCAGGATGAGTTCCCCTTCTGTTTCATTTGAACAACTCTGCTCTCCTCCCTGTGCCCCCATTCCCTGTGGTCCTGGAGGGGCTGCCAATCCCAGTCATAGTGGTACATCTGCCTGGACACTGTTATTGGTTTGGGGATAAATAAGTAGCCCCAGCTGACCCAATCCCAGCCTCCTTAGGATTAGGACTTCTACTGGGAAGGCCATTCATTTTTGGATCACCAGAACTAAGAATGTAGGCATAGGGTTGCCATATAGAGAAAGTCTCTCTGCAGCAGGAAAGAATAAGGACAGTATGAAAAGAGAGACCAAGAGAAGCAGAAACAATAGACATGGGGGAGGGGAGTTTAGGGAAGGAGATGTGGGGGGGGGGGAGAAAGGGAGAGAGAGATCAGTGATATCAATCATTTGGGCCTCTGGGTTCAGCTGTGCCTGAATTCAGACTTACCCCTGGACTTCCCAGGTATAAGATCCATTAATTAAGTCCCTTTGGCCTACACTAGTTTGAGTTGGGTATCTTCATTTGCAATCAGGGCCTGCCTGATGCCTGTAAAACATCAGCTTTCTATTCCCTTTCTCACAGCAACTACCATTTATTAAACACAAATTTGACATAAATTGTTGTGTCCAATGCTGTGCTAAGTGCTTTGCATATCTCAAAAAAATCTTCCCCACAGTTCTTTGAGGATATGGGATACAATTATGATAGCTGTAAGTTCTTTGCCACTGCCCCATTGAGAGGTGAAGTCTGTTTCCCCTTCCCTTGAATTTTGGCTGGTTCTGTGACTTCTGTTGACCAAAAGGGAGTGACAGTGATGCTGGCTAATTTCCGAGGCTGGGCCTTAAGAAGAGACTTTCAGCTTCTGCCTTCAAGTTTGGCAGAGTCTATTTTGAAAGCCAGCCTTATGTAAGAAGTCGGACTATAATGAGACCACCACGTGGTAAGGAAGCCCATACTAGTCACATGGAGAGACGGAGGCTGCTGGAGAAGCTCTGGGGGCAATAGACATATACAAGTGAAGTCTCCTGAACTGTCCAGCCCAGCCAAACCACCAGCAGAATCAGCCAAGTGAATGACCACATCTGATGGTTCTGGTCTTTATGGTAGAACCACCCAGCTGAGTCCTGACAAGTTCCTGACCTAAAGGATCATGGACAGTAATTACTTTGGGGTTGTTTATTATGCAGCAATAGATAACTAAAACAGGATGATATTCCATTGCATTGGTAAAGAAACCAAAGTTAACATGGTCTATATTGTAAACTTCTAAGCAGCAGCACCAGTTTCCAGCATAGAGTGCCTGAATCTGATAGAACTAGCATCTCAGGGGTTCTCACCCTGAGTCCCTATTTTCCCCCCTACCAGACTGGGCCCTCCTGGCAATGGTGGTGAAAAGTGCCAAATCTCTCCCTTGGCATTCTTGTTCACTCTAGCACACTTCAAGGGCCTGAATCTGGGAATAACTAGGATCCCTCTGGTACCTCTCAGAAAGCTGATGGTGAGGGTCAAGAGACAGAGAAAGGGCTTGGGGTTCTGGGTTCTCCAGAACTAAGCCTCAGACTGCCATCTTCCCCCAGAGAGAATAGGAGACGGTACAGCCAAATGGCTGGGATTCAGAGCCCCCGTTTTCCCACAGTCTAGATACTGCAGTGGAGGATGATTCTCCCAACAAGGTATGCGGGCCAGGCATGCCTACTTGGTTCTATCAAAACCATCTCCCTTTACATACTCCTTCCAGACCCTGTCCCCATGGCAGCCTACAGGAGGCCAGCCCCCTCCCAAACTGTGGGCCCAGTTCTATTGGCTTAAATATCTTTATTGATACTACACTCACCCACCCACCCACCCCATGGCCAGCAGTTCTGAGGAGCCCCACATCCAGAGGCCTAGAAACTGGCTCTTTGGTTTCCACTAGGGGGCCGAGGAGAGAGGTCTGTATAGTCTCCCCAAGAACCCCCCAGAGCGCCTCTCGGGAGGCCCCTCCGGTGCCCTGGGCCTTCGTGAGCCGGCGTATATCTCAAGATCCCTCTGCCTCACAGTTTCCAGAGGTCTGGGAGATGGACTTTCTCATGGGGTAGCTGGGCCAAGGCGACGCCCCCTGCTGGAGGCCAGAGGTCCCGCAGGTGCCGAAAGAAGGCTCTGCGCGCAGTTTTGGGGAGCCGGGCGGCGGGTCAGAGGCAGAGGCTGAGTTCCTTGCGCACGCGGCAGCGGTGGCACTGCACTACGCAGCACCAGTGGAAGCGGCACAGGCAGTTCTCCTCGAGCTGCACGCTCTCCTGGCGGTGCCCGCGGCCGCAGCAGAGCAGGTCGCAGCCGCTGAGGTCCGGGGCGCTGCTGTTGCAGGCGCGGCCGCGCGTGCCGGGAGAACCTGTGCGCCTGTTGGGGGCGCAGAAGTCGGGCGAGTCGGCGGCGTAGAGTAGGTCAGCGCGACCCGGCGGTTTGAGCGTGCGGACGGCGGGCAGCAGAGCCTTGCCGTCGTTGGTACCCATGACCCGAGAGGCGCCGTGGAAGCGCTCGAGCAGCCGCGCGCCCACCTCACGGAACGGGGGCAGCTTCTGCCAGCAGGTGCGCAACGCGCATGAGCCGGACAGGCCGTGGCACTTGCACTCGGTCCGCGTGTGGCTCCGCACCGCCTGTCGGGGAGCAGAGGAGCGGCCGGATAGGGACAGATCCTGGAGGCCAGACGCGGCAAGCTCAGACGACCGACAGAAAATAAGATGCGAAGGGTGGTGGATGGAAGAGAGAAAAGAGCAGACCAAAAAACAAACAAACAAAAAACGCAGAGCGCAAGGTAGGGAGGAAGAAATCAAGAAACCGAAAGCCCAGAGAGGAGAAGGAAGAATAAGGATGGGGGAGTAGGAGAAGTGGGGAGCAGGGGACATTATGCAGCACATAGAGAGTCTAGGATCCAAAGCCAGGGAGTCTGGGAGAAAGGAGAATGGCCAGCAGGGGTGAGATTCTCCCCAGAAGGGGGAGGGAGGTGGCAGCTGTCGCACCCTATTCCTCCTGCCAAGCCAGCCCCCTCATTCCTGATCCTCAGGGCCCCAGGCAGAGCAGGCCGCCTGGTCTCTGTCTCCACCACCCCTCCCCAGTCCTCTCCGACAGGTATGTGGGCCTGTCCAGACATTCCTCTCTGGGATCCCCTTACCCCCCTGCCCAGTGCCTCAAGCCCCAACACTAGAGGACATAGGATGTGTGTAGGGTGACCCTAGCACACCCTAGAACTGAGGTATAGGGTGCAGGAGAGCCCACTGTGAAATGCACTATTGAGAACTGGAACCCAGGAGTCGGGCCCTTTATTTCCTATTTGTTTCTGGAGCTGGGGTCTAAGACTCACAACCCCACTAGAGATTTATGGGGTCAGATGCCCCAGGAAGATCGTTTCTGGAAGCTCAGAGTCCAGGGGCCAATCTGATCTACAGAGTTGTATGCCTCCCTCCCCCTCCCAGGCCCCTTCTCTTTCCCTCTACCCACTTCTGGAAACATCTGATCCAGACTGTTTCTTGTTCCTAAACAGGAGTTCCTGGAGCCCTCCTCATCATAGAGGGAAGGGAGAGGCTGCCAGGGTTCTGAACAAGGACTGGTGTGGGGTTGCTGGGCAGCCAGTAGACAAGTGCCCAGATTCAGTACTGGCCTCTGCCTGACTTCCTCGACCATCAGGATCTATTCCTTGTCCACTCCTTTTCAAGCCCATTGCCCCTTGGGCCCGTTCTAGTCCATTTCCAGGCCTCCCTCGCTTTTCCCAGCTCCCCTACCTCCAGACCCAATACCTTTACCCCGCTTCTATCTTTTTTTCCTTCCCCGCCTTTGTCTTCCTCCTCTGTCCCTGCCCCAGCAGCCAGCTCTCTACCACCCAAAGATTTGCCCCATTTGTCCTGTCTCAGAGGTCTGTCCTCCATACCTGGGGTCACTAAAAGTCCTGAGTCCTCCTCCTTGGGTGTCCCTTCTCTACTCTGCCCCCTGGGCCATCAGCCCAAGGCCCTCCCAGGCCCCCCAGGTGACTCCTAGGCTGGCCACCTCACCTCCCACATGCCCATTCACACTCCCAGCCAACCTTCCCAAGTGGCTCCTCACAGCCATGCTGGCTCCCCACCACACAGTGACTATCTGACACTACAAACCCTCACTTGCACCCTCACATCCCCACACCCTTTTCAAACCCACTCACACTCTCACATTTACACACACACACACACATACACACACACACACTTATACATCCCTGCCCAGACTCACCAGTCGGCCTGCCTCGTTGTTGTGAAGTTGCACCAAGGCACGGATGTCTCCCCGACCCCGCTTGTGCTGCGCGTCCATAAAGAGCCTTGACTTCTCGTCCCCGAAGTCCACGTCGTCGCCACAGCCTCCCCACTCCCAGGCGGCGCTGCCGTCGGGGGAGCCCGCTGGGCCAGGAGGCCCAGGGGTCCCTGGCAGGCCGGGAGGTCGGGGCGGGGCCCGGCCACGGGGCGCCTGGCAGCCGCACTGCAGCAGCTCGCCCATGGAACAGGCCTGCGTGACCGCGTGGCTGGCTCCTGCAGCCGTTATAGCAAACACGAAGGCCGTCTCCCGGATGTCTGCGGGGGCGGGGAGGGGCAGTCAGACAGCAGGACCAAAGCTGGGTCCTGGGGGACTGCAATGGGCGAGGCAGTATGGCGTGGGGCTGGAAGATAGGATCAGGACAGGGTGCCCTTTGACCCGTGGGAGAAGTGGGGCTTAGGCATCCTCCCCAAACCCCCAGTCTCTCCTCTGATCCCGCAGCGAGGAGAAAACAGCCCCCTTCTGATTTCCTCCCCGCACTGACCCTGCTGCAGGATGCGCCCGAAGGCTTTGCTGTGGCTGGAGCAGTTCCATCGGCGGAAACGGAACTGGAACTGGCATTCTCGAACCCCTAGCCGGGCGCCCCGGGCTAGCTCGGCCACCACTTCCGGCTCGGCCTGGCACAACTCAGCCTGCCGACCTGCCAGCCGCCGTGCCTTCCTGCAGATGCTGGTAGGGTCCATGACCAAGGGGCTGCCCACCGCCCTGGGAAGCAAAGAACAGCAGATCAGGAGTGTAATTCAATTACTTGGGGTGAAGCGGAGGGAGACCAGCCCTGCCCAGCCCACAGTGAGGAGCTGACATGCCTCTTCCCCCACCAGCACCTACTAACTGAGATTGAGATTGTCCTGTCTCCTCTTACCATTCTGTGTGTGTGTCTCTTAACTAGATTCTAGACTGAAATTGCCATAGAGCAGGGATTCAGTATTATCCTTCTGTGCACATCTTCATTAAAAAATCTTTACAGGACTTTGACTCAAGGAGAAGGCATCTGGGACCAGGTAGACCAAAATTAAAATTCAACAGGCCTGGCCCAAAAGGGGGACAAGGAGGGAATTAACTGAAGGAAGATGAAGAAGGCTGTAAAGAAAAGAAAGTGTATCATAAAGAGATACAGAAGAAAAGTAGGTAATATCAGAGAAGGATCTGGTCTCAGTGGACCACAAGCTGCATATGTGTCAGCTGATCAGCCCTGATGCTAGAAAGGTAGGGGCTATCCCAGGGATATAGAAGGCCACAAGATGTTAGAATGGCTAGGGAATGGAACCTCTGAGGAAAGTCATACCTTCTCTCTAGCCCAAGTTTCTCCTTCTGTTAAATGGGAAGGTTAGGTTTTGATCTCTAAAGTGGGCCCTCCCACCTTGATATCCTCTGTTTCTCTGAACTGGAGAGCAGGAGGAAATAACTGGGGACTGAGTCTCTGAAACATTGTTGTGAAATAAGTGGCACTGACCCTTCTCTGGCTCCAGGATCTGTGACCTTTCCAGAGCAGGATGGCAGCTAGCCAAGCCCTGGGCACTGGGGTAACATAACTGATTGGGGAAGGGGATGCTGTTTGGCTGCGTGGGTAAAGACCTCATGGAAATTTCCACACACTTTCAGAAATCCCTCCACTCCCAGCCTTCTTTCCACCTGAGGAGAGAACTGCCATTTGGTTGTACCAGACCCATGAAGGTTAAGTTGGCTAGGTATTCACACCTGGGTGGAACCACTTTAATTGCTCTTATCTGAGTGCTTAGCTGAGATCCCTGTCTTACAGGAATGAGTAGGTACAGCACTTGGAGGCCAAGGGTAATTTGAAACCTCTCAAAAACCCTTTAGCGTAGAGCAGAAAAAGATTTTGGGTGGAGAGAAGTGGCACCAGCAGATAGAAAATGTAGAGGAAAATGTTGGTAGATAGGTGCCAAAGGTCAAGTTGGCCTACTTTTCATCTTAGCTTGAGTGCGCATCCACTCCACTGTCCCCATTAGCTCCACAAGTACAGGCTGCCCAGACATGTTCTGGCCCCACAACGATGAGATGTAATGGGCTTAAATAGCAGGAAGAGGAATTTCAGTCTTAAGGTAGAACTTCTCAACAATGAGGAGTGAGATGCTTGAAGATGTGGTTGCAAGGAGATGTGTGCGAGAGTCCTTTAAGTTCTACACACACACACACACACACACCACCACCACCACCACCACCACGCTATCACATCATTGTCAACATTCCTATCCAAGTAGTCCAGGAACAAGGGTTCTCTCCTCAGTGGAGAGACATATAGTCTAGACCTTCAGAAAATCCACTCAGAAAAGCTGGTAATTGCTGACATGAAATTGGCAGGGAGAGAAGGCAAATGCATGCAAGAGTGAGAATTTAAAAAAAGCTGAAATGGTGAGGGGAGAGAGCTCCCAAAAGACCCTGGAGTACATCAGAGGTGTGGGCAACAAGAGCAATCTTTTCCTTTGTAGAAGATAGAGGAGGAGTCCTCCGTGCTTAGCACCTGCTCATCACTGTGTTCCAATTGTAGCCTGGTAAGGTACAGCCCCAACCTTTTACGAACCCTAGACAGGTGAGAGATTGGGCAGGGGGAGTGGGCCAAGGGTAGGGCAACCCCTGCTGGCTGCCGGTGGCCCAGTGACTTTCAAAAGTTGATCAGTTCCTATCTATCTATCCATCCCCTTTCCATCCACTTATCCCACTTCATTACAAAACGGGTTGGGGGCAGCTTCTAGTATGGTTGTACAGAGTCAGTAGATAAGACTAGCCCCTTGAGAGTGTAAGACTGTCATTTTCTTTTGTCTCCCATGGCAGATATTTAGCTGCTTAGTTTGTATTTCCCCTCAATCTTTATTGTGAAAATTTGCCTACTATAGACGATTATTATAATACTACAATGAATACCATTTAATAAATGTTTTTGAATGAATGAATGAGCCATCTAAGGAGAAGGCCAGGCTCCTGTCCCCATATGGTTTCATGACTCCTAATTAGCTTCCTGAAACATTTTCTTTCTCCCAGCTGGATTCAGAGGCAAGGAAGTAGGCCTCCCCACAGCTGACTAGCTCCTCTTCTGCCACCTACATGTCCAGAACTCCACCAGGGGGTCTAGGGCCCTTCGAACTCATCTTCCCCGGCCTATCCCCATGCTGCTAAGTTCCTCACTCTCCCCTCCCCAATCCTGCCCTCTGCTAACTCCCTACTTTCCCAAGGCTGACTGACCTTATCTTCCCAAGGTTACTCTGCCCCATCCCTCCCCTCTCCCTCCTCCTGCACAGGCCAGGCGAGAAAGGCAAAAACCTTTTGACCTTGTCTTTTTCCCAGGAGCTTGAGATGGAAGAGGAATCAGGAGGAGCATGATGGGCAGGGCCATCCAGGAGGTGGGGCTGTCCCTTCACAGGGTTGAGGGGCTGCCCCAGAGTCAGTTTCTGGTCCGGGTCTGGCTTCCTAGGCTGGCTGGCTGCCTGGGAACTAGACTTGTTTACAAGCTGGTCAGGAGGAGGGATGGGCAGTAGTAGCAGCTAGAATCCCAAGGGACCAGCTTGCTCCCTGCCCTCCTGTCTTCGCTCCCATCTTCAAGTCATAGGAAAGGAAACTCCAGAAGGGGAGTGGCAGGGGGGGCATTGGGCAAAACACCAGGCCTCACTTTTGTACCCTGGTCTCTGGATGAGCTGAGCCTCTCTGGGTAAGTCAGTTCCCTCTCTGGGCTTCACAAAAATGAGTTGGCAAGATAGGCTCAAATATCCCCTCTAATTTTCACACCGTCTTTAACTGCATCAAGAAATATTTCCCCTGTCTTTCCTCTTCCTTTACCCGCCTCCCTTCCCTTCTGCTTCCTTAGGGATTGAACTCTGCTTTGGGGGCTCTGAGTTAGAATTGATCTGAGATCAGCCAGAGAAGATGTGCCCATTTGGGAGCATCTGCATGGTTGGGGGACTGGAGCCCAGTGGTGGTAGGAAATATATACTATATAATATGTAGGATCTGAGACCCTAATGAAATAGCCACTCTGGACATAGGAAAAGTGAAGCTAGCCCTAAAAGAAATCAATGTGTAGACAAGAAGGGACAAGACTAGGGTTGGCCATTCTAGCTGGCCTGGCCTGTGCCAAAGTCTCTCTCTCAGGGACTTTGGTTGGTAGAATAAATAGCCAGGTGAGGTTGCATCAGGGGCCAGCCAGTTCCTGCTGGCAACATCTATAGATCTAAACTTTGGAGGCTTGGGTTTCTGGCCTAAATAACCTTTCCATCCCTGGATTCAGAGGGCTGAACAGAATGCCAGAGATTATCTAGTCCAACTCCACCTACTTCGCCCCCATTATACAGATAAGCAAGATGAGAAGGGAGTTGAATGACCCTGGCCACTCAGTGGAGGAATCTCTGTTGCAAAAAATTTAGGTGACTATTTAAAAAAACCAAAGGGCCTGGAGGAAATGGCCACCTGAGATCTTCTGTTACCTTAGGTGGCCTCACACACCATCCTCCACGCAGCCCGTACTCCAAGCAGGGTTGGCTAATTCTGCATCCATCCCTCATTATGCCACTAAATTTCTGGACTGAGAGGTACCCCCATCCCCACCTCTAGTCATCAAAATCTTACCCAGCACCTCCCCAAGCTCAATTCAGATCCCACTTGCCCTTGGGACCCTCCCCTGGGCCCCAGCCCTCACTCACCTCCCCCACATGCGTCACTCCAGGTGTCACTCATTTGGGGGGGTACTTTTATCCTGCCAGTGGCATAATTATTTCATCATGTTTTCTTGCCTTATCTGTCCAACAAAGATCTCAGGGAGAAGCATAATGTCATTAGCAAAACACACTCAGGGCTTTGAGGATCCATCGGACTTGGGTTCACATCTGGGCACTGCCATTTGCTTGTTCTATGATGTTAGCAAGTCCCTAGCTTTTGAAGTTGGCACTTAGCATTTGTTGAATGGATGATGAAACGTAACCTTCTGAGCCTCAGTCTCCCCAGCTGTAAAATGGAAATAAATAATAGTACTTCCCAGGTTACACATGGAAAGAACCTGTCCAGGGAGTCGGCTTCCACAGCTGTTTTGTGTCTTCCCATTCCCACCCTTAATCACCTCGCAGGCCTGCACAGAGCTTGACAATCAGCAGGAGTACAGGCAGCATTTGTGGGTTCCTGAGGACATGCTTTCCTCCAACTCTGCACTTACTTAACCTCGATCCCAGTGTCTCTTTCTCCCCTGTCCGCTCAGTCCAGGGACCAGGAGCACCTCCAGGATCCCTCCTTTCCCTATCAAGCACTCCTGGATGGATTTTTGAGGCTAAGAGTATCACAGACCCTTTTGATCTGCTCCTCTGAACGGTCTCACAGCCAGCCCCCCACTAATTCCCCACACTCATTCCCCATACTCCTTAGTCTGACCCCCACCTCCCAAGACCCAGCAGAGGGAGCTCTGAGCCCTGGGGCTGTGGGTGAGGGCTGCACAGGGGTGGGGGAGGTGGGTGGTGGAGAAGGGGCAGAAAAATGTTGCCTGACGGCTGCTGGCTGCTGAGGCGGCTGGGCCCGGGCCTGTGCCCGCCCGCCTGTCCTGTCCTGCTCTGTCTAACTCGGTAATTACTGCTCCCCCTCCCCCAGTCCCTACCCCCACCCCAACCACCACATCAAAGCCAGTGATGCCCCAGTTCCATTAACCCCTACCTCCCCACCGCCCACCAGCCACTCCATTCCACCACTCCCCAGCCCCCCATCTCCCCCACCCCCCTGCCGCTACCTAGGCCCAATTTGGTTCTCTCTGCCTGCTCCTGGGCGCCCTTCCCATCTCCTCACTCTCCTCTCCTTCTCATTGCTCTTGGGAGAGGTAGGGGCTTTCCCTTCCTTGAATTATGGCTACATTCCCTCTACAAGATGGCTTACTGTTGGTCAGGGTTGTGGGAGGCAAAGGCATGGACACAGTGACCACCCTCTGGATGTCCTGCAGAGAACCTGTCATGTGCCTTCCGCTGTCCTGTCCCATACTCAGGTTGGGAACACCATCTGAGGGAGGTGATGGGGAGCAGAAGGGGCCTGTGGAAGGCCCTGTACCCCTTTCCTGACCCCCACCCTCACTGCACACAAGGACAAGGTACTCAGCAGGAGCTGGACTCCCTGTCCCAACCCTCAGTTACTTGCATTCTGGGTGGCCTTGAACAAGTGACCTCCTGTCCCTGAGCTCTGCTAGATGATCTGTAAGTCCTTTCTAGAGCTAATTTCTGGATTAAACGGAGGCCTCAGAGCTGGAGGAACCAGCTAAAGAGGCCAGGTGGAAAGTGGGTGAAGATCCCTCCCAGTGACCTTTCCCTCCCTGAGCTCTTCCTTAGGCAGTCTAGGGGAAGCACTCACGGTCTCTGGGAGGAAGGAGGGCCCAAGCTAGAGGGCACTCTCCCCAGTCCCTAGGGACAGGCTTCTGTGTTCAAGGGCCTCTGCTCTGGCTGGCTGGGTGCCCTACTGCCAGCCTGACTGTGGCCTGGCTGCCCACCCCACCCTCGCCTCATCCCCTCCACAGCTGCATTTCTCCATCAAAGTACACATTCTGGAATCCCCCTTGCTGGGCCCTGGTGATCAAGCCTCCCACTGACCTCCCCCCACCAACTCCTAGCTTCCGATGAGAACAGGGAAGGAGGGGTTTGCACCCCCCAGGAAATGTCACAGTGCCAGGACTCTGGTGGGCTCAGGGCATGCTCTGGCCTGGATTGAGCCAGCCTCCTTTTGCCCCTGCCCTTTTCTGCTCACAGCCCCATTGTCTCCCTCCAGAGGAAGCTGCCAAGGCGGGAGGCCTGGAGGGGGGACTGGATGGCCACCCCACCCCCTTCCCCACCCCATCCTAAGCCTGGTGGGGGCCAACAACAGGACTGCCCATGAAGGATTGGGGGCCCCAGATAAAGACAGGATGGGAAAGGGTGATCAGGTCTATCCTGGTGTGGGGGTAACAGTTGGAAAACCTGGGTGTCAAGAAGAAGCCTGGGTCCTTTCCCTACCTCCCTGTGGAGCCAGAGATGAGGCTGTCCTAGGCATCTGGTTCCTGTTTCCATAGGCAAGGGGGGTGGTGTCCAAAAGGCAAGATGAGATGGGGGAAGGGAGGGAGACTGACCAGTGCTACTCCTAGTGGAACATGCGGGCAATAGGAGTAGAGGGTTAGCTTCTTTCATAGAAAATATAAAACAGACAGAGGAAAGAGGAAGGAAGAAGGGAGATTGATTTTGCTATTCTGTGAGAAAGAGCTATTTTCTACATCCGCTGATTGACGGTGTAAATAAAGATGGGTCAGATGTTGAGAAGAACTTCCTGGGGGAGGATGGGAGGGATGAAGGGAGCAGGGTGGAAGGAGTGGGAGCTGGTGACCAGGACAGGATCTGTCAGGGCCAGAACATGGGCTGAATGGCCTGGAGGCAGTAAGCTGGACAAGATGACCTCAAGAGAGCCTGGCCAATGTCCTGGAATCTGGGATTCTGTGATTCACAAAGATATGGTTACAGATGGAAGAGAGACAGACAGAGGCCAGAGGCAGAGTTTAGAAAGCAGGCATTGCATTGGAGAAGAAGAGGGAGGGGGGAAGGTGGAAGGGAAACTTCCCAGGGACCTGGAGCCAGGTCTCTGAGCCTTTTCCAGGGCCTGGGCCCCTCCCCTCCCAGCCCCTCCTTTCCTAACCAGGACAGTCCAGTAGCTCAGGGTTCCTGGGGTCCTTTCTGCTCCCAGCGTGGCTGCTGCTATAATGTCAGCATGGACTGCAGCCGGCTGCTGTGGGTCCAGCTGCTTTTCTGTACATCGCTGGAGCTCTGGCCTGGCCAGCATTCTCTGAGAAGCAGGGAGAAGAGGTCCAGCAAGCCAGTCCTAGACATCAGGGAACAGCCTGTAAGCTCCTTGCCTAAAGAAGCTCTTACTTAAGGTGACATCTCAGGGGTGGGAGCAAGGAGTGACAGGAGCCTCTCAGAAGTATCTGAGTGAGGCAGTCATCGGACACCTTATCACATCAGCCCCTCACTCTTCACAGGCTCACCCTGCAGCTGTGGCAATGAAGGCCTCTGTGTTCTCCCACACCTGCCCTCCTCACCTCCTCCCCCACTCCCTGATTTCCAGCTTCAGGGTCAGTCTTGGAGGGACCAGGTCTCTCCTCCCTCTGACATGGCTCCCACCAAGCAGCCTATTCCAAACAAAGGACCCCCCCCCTGCATGGATACAAACCCCAGAAGGTTGAATCAACCAATTCAGCAACACTCCATAAAACTGTCCCCAGCACTTTTAGTCTCTAAGGCCCTAAAGTCCAAGGCTTGGCCTTCCAGGAGCAGGGAAAAGAGACCCAAGAGGAGATGGTTGTCAGTAAAATGTATAAAAGACAGAGGGTGCCATGGGAGCAGTGGAAGCACAGAGAAGGCAAGGGAGGGAAGACAGAGGGACAGCTTCAAGGAGAAAGTGGTATTTTAACTGGAAGGATGAGAAAATTGGGACAAATGGAGGTGGGGAAGGGAAAGCTACCGACATCAGGGAGACACCTGGCCCCTGTCCCCATATCTTGAGAAAGGGGAAAGTTAGGGAACGAAATTATGGGGAACAAGAGATAGAAATCCCTTTATAAACTTTCCTGGGGATCCTAGATTTTAAATTTAAATTAACCCCCCTTTCACCCATGGGGACTCTGGCCAGAACCTGGGGTGTGGAGGGGGGACTTATATTTAGGAGCACCTCCCAATGTCAGATTATCTTGTAGGTCACCCCACCTAATCCTCCTAGTAAGCCTGCCATGTAGGGGAACTGTTTCCCAATTTTACAGTTGAGACATTGGGGAGCAGAGAGAAGTGACTTGCCCAAGGTCACAGGTTTAACAAATGGGCAGATTAGATCTCAGGTCTGTCTATTTCAAAGCTGCTACTGCGTTATGTTAAGTTAGGATGGAAGGATGCATGTTCTCTAGCCCGGACCTAGGCCGTCCTCGATGTGCCTCCTCACTGACACTCTGAGGGACGTCTCTCTCGCATCATGCAAGAGGGTTATTGGGGCCAGCAGCTCCCTGTGTGTGCATCCAGCTATCTCCCCAGAAGAGAGGGATCTGCCTGCCCCACCCCTTCTCCCAAATCCCGGGGTGGGGGAGGAGTGGAGGGTAGAGAATCCAGCCAATGATATGGCGGTATGCAAATAGACAAGACCTTGCCTTCTTAGGATTGGCTGATGCCCAGCGATATTGTCCAAGTCCCTCCTCTCTAAACACTGAGCTATTCTGGACGGGTCTTTGCTGCTCTCGAGACTGAGAAGGAAAAAAAGTTTAACGGGATCCGAATCTCTAAGCGGTAGGGGCCCGGCACCTACCTTCCCAGCCTCTGTCCACTCCGAAAGACTCAGAGTTCCCTCAACCTTCGCTGCCCCAGTGTCTGCTCTAGCTAGGGCTAAATCAGGAGACCAGGTCTGGGAAGATGCTCCCATCCTTTGGCTCGCCAGGCCTCCCTCCCTTCCACCAGGGCCCTCTACGGTTCCCAATACCTCCCGAGCTGCACATTTTTCATCCATGACCCCCACATCTGGGAGGGCCAGGCGCTTGGGTCCTTTTCCTGCCTTTCCTCCTCGCTGCTCGGGGAGGAGAAAGTAAAGAAAGTCAAGGTTCTGACTCAGTTTCCCCTTTATGTTCCCCTCCCGCCCCCACCTTCCATCCTGAAGGAGCCCACAAAGAAGCCGGTGGGTTTGTGGGCAAAGATGAGGCAGGGAACAGGCAGCTGTTTGACTCTTCCTGCCTGTGGTTTCCCACCTAGTTCCTCTCTTTTCCCCAAATCCAGCCCCCCCCCCACCCCGCCCTAATCCAGAGCCCTCCTCACACATTGTTTCCTAAAGACCTCAGACTACGGATCTTCCGCCTGTCTCCCCGATAGCGCTTTCCTACCCTCCTGCCAATCCCTTGGTGACCTGGATTGAGCGATAACCTGGGGTAGGGGGTGGGACACCAGAGGAATACAATAGAATACGCGGAGGGGTGGGGAGTAGTAGGCACGTCCAAATGGCAGTTCAGTGCCCCTGGCGGAGGCCGGCAGCAGCGGCACGCACCTCCCCTTCACCTCTTCAGCTGCCCGGGGGCTAGGCTCTGCGCGCAGGTAGATTCCGGAGGCAGCCGGAGGGCGGTTCCGAGCCCCGCAGTCGGTCCCGAGGTTCCCACCCTCGAGCTTCAGGAGACGCGCTGAGACAGCCAGACGCAGCACTCACCACCACAGTCCGCCGACGTGCGCCGGACACAGGAGAAGCAGCAGCAGCAGCCCCAAGCGGGAAGGCGCGGGCGGCAGCATCGTGACAGCTCTAGGGCGGGCCGATGCGGGCATGAGGCGAGACTGCGGGGTCAACCGGTGCGCACGGGGACCCGGGCCTCAGGGCGAACGCGGCGACGGCGGCGGCGGCCGGGAGGCCAGGACTCCGGCGGCGGCAGCGGCGGCGGCGGCGGCGGCGGCGGCGGGGGGGCCCATCCCGAGCGAGGAGGGCGCGGTGGAGGCGGAGAGCGGACGGGGCAGCCAGCGCCTGTGTCTCCTGCCGAGCTCGCTCGGGAGAAGAAATCAGAGCCGGGGGCGGGGGTGGGAGGGGAGCGGGGCCGGGGCGGGGGCGGTGGGCAGGGGGGCCATGGGGGTGGCAGTTGCGACAGTCAGGCGGCGGGACTCTCGGGAGGGAGCCGTGCGCCCCGGGGCGGCGGGCGCGGAGCTCAGCAGAGGGCGGGAGCGAGATCCCGGGGCGGGGCCCGAGCGCGCTCGTGGCTGCGGGACCCGCCTGCCTCGCCCCCTCACCTCGCCTCTCGAGGCTTGGGAGCCCCCCGCCACCGGAGTCGGGGGCAAGGAGGGGCGGGGAAGTAGGGTGGAGAAGGGTAAGCGGGGGAAGGAAGAGGAGCTGAGGAATGGGGGACGGGCTGGAAGGGAGACGTCTGACAGGTTTGTTGACTGTAAAGAGAGAAAACTTCCCAGGAATGAGGGAGTTTGGGTTGGGGGGCGGTGCGAAGGGAGATGCTGGAGCGGGGGCCAGGAGAGGAAGTCCGCCTGGGACGCTGGGTGCTCCAGGTAGGGATGTGAACTCGATGGCCCAACAGACTATGGAGAAGTCACCTCTTACGGGACCGACCTCCGCACAGCAGGCCCCTCTCCCAACCGTTCCTTTAGTACAGGAGGAAGCGCTAGGCCTCCACTCTGCTCCCCAGCCCTCGCCTCATCAAGCCCACGTTCGGGCGAGGGGGTGCGGAGGGGAAATTAGACAGCAAGAAGAAACTCTTTATGGTCTGCGATCAAGCACTCGCACGTGTTAGCGAGCAGAGTGGAAGTTGCAGACTTCCAAGAGCTTGAGGGGTCAGAATGCGCTGCACCTGGTACTCGTGGGTCCTTGGGTCCCTGTCTCACATTGCTCCCCCAACTTGGCTTGGGCCAGAAGGGGTGGGAGGGCCAGCTGCAGGTGAGATGGCGTTTATCTGATTCTCTAATGCCACAAAAATGTCTTTGATGCCCTTGGCCCCCTCCCCACGGAGGGAGATCAAAGGCCCCGTGGGGAGGAAGGACAGCTCCATTCATCACGCCAAGCGGGCTGGCAGAGAGCTGTAGTCCCTACTCCTCCCTCCGCCCCTGCGTGCCCCAGGGGTGTCGAGGGACAGGTGGTGCAGGACATTCCACAACAAGGGCCATTCTCCCTACCACCACTCTCTAGAGCGGCCATCAAACTGTAAGGGTGCCCTGGGATAGGGAGGACAGATGGAGGATCTCACGTCCGTGTGGCAGAAACTTCAGGCGTTCAGAGGAAAGCTCCTGGTCTTCTGGAGTCAGGGAGGGATCTGAACTTGGGGAGTGAGGCCACTGCCAAGAGAGAGAAACACCCTGGTGAGCAGAGAGAAGGCAAGATTCTGAGTCCCCCAGACAGTGGGGACAAGTGGATCAAGATAAGTGGGAATGCAGTAAAAGACCCTAGATGCCTACTCCAGGGGAGGAGGCCAATCTGGGAAAGGAAGGATGAGTAAGTAGAAAGGAGAAAAGAAATGGAGAAGCCTTGGCCTAGGCACGTAGGGAAACCCCTGGGTTTGCTGGGATCCTCACCCTAGGCCCTGGTGTCCAGGTTGTATAAGTCTAATCCCTTGTACTGGGTACAGAAAGTTCTGGTGAGGGTGCTGGAGCACTCTAAAGAAGGGGGCTAGTGGCTGACGGAGATAGCCAGGGGGCATGGCCGGAGTGCTGCCCCTCCCATTTTAGACTTTAACAGCATCCAGATGCCGCACACAGCCCCTGTACCTATGAATTTTGTATACAGTTGCTGTTTCTGCAGGGCAATGCCAACCCCAGATCCTACACTCAAAGACATACCCAGGTTGGGCACACACTTAGGCCAGATGGTGCACTGAACAGGCTGCTGGAGGGCTCTGGGGGGTCCCTGGAGGCTGCAGGTGGCCAGTGACCAGCCCCCAGGGAACCATTGCCTGGGTTCCAAATCCTCTCCCCCCCAGCCCCCACCTTGCTACTGTTATTACAGATTATGAAATGCTCTCCCTATCCTGCATTCTTCTCCGAGGCAAGAATTTTAATGTATTTGTCTTTGTCATCAGGGGACCAGGGCTCTGGGACCGCCCTGCCTCTGCCTGAGGAGGGAGCGCCCCAAATCTAGTCCCTGCTGCCTCCAGACCCCAGCTTCTCTCCATTCCCACCCTCTCATGCCCTAGCCCTGCTCCTCACCTCCCCCTCCTAATACTCGGTCTCTCTGTGGGGTGGATAAAAATGATGTTATTGAAACAACAGAATTGGGAGCAGTGGCAGGGAGCAGGGATCAGCTCAGGAAACTGGGGAGTTTGCCAAGAAGCCTTCTCCCCCGCAGGCGGCCTTTCTGCCCCCACCCCCCACCTTTCCTACAAACACACACAGAACGCCCCACCCCTCCTGCAGTCCTCTCTCTGGCCAGACCTTGCAGAATATTTGGCCATCCCTATCCTCCCCAAGCCCTCTTTCTGCACACCCCCACCCCACCCCAGTGCACCCCAGAGTCCCATTCCATAATCAGCTGGCCCAGTAGTGCCTGCAGAAGCACTGCGGTAGGGGAGGGGTGGGCTGCAGTCTGTGATGGGCAGGTCTCCTGAAGCCCCAATTCCCACGGCCTCTGTTCCAAGGGCAACCTTGTTCCTGGCCTCATCCCTTTTGCCTTCTCTGCACCCCCATCTAGAGGTTGGCTGGCATCTGGGCGGAGCCAGAGCAATGACTTCTGCCCTTAAGCCCTCAAACTTTCAGAGAGATGAGTTCAGGTGTTCCTGAGGCTTCCATCCACCACTGTCATGTTAGAAGATCCTCCATGCAGCAGGGCTGGGAAACCAGGAGATGGAGGCAGGGGCACACAAAGACAGATCAAGGTGCATGCACACACATGCACACCCACACACACCCACAGCTGGACACAGGCTTCCAGATAACCCCATAGGAACCACAGGACACCTCGCCTCTCCTAAACAATGCTTGGTAACTTTCACCCACAGGTATGAATGGACACATAGATGGGCTGGCTCAGGCTGAGACACATGTCTGCTTCCCTGGAGATCACATGCATGCATACAAACACACACACACACACACACACATACACACACACACTTACCACCTCTGCACTGGCATTCATACAGAGGAGCATTCACAAGAGATGGGAAGGGGAACATAGCAGCCCAGAATGAATGGAGTGGTGCCACCCCAATCCCTCTCTCTCTGTCCCCTAAGTCCCCTCCACCTCTTCCCCCATCTCTCTGCCTTAAGTCTAGGTCGTGGTGCAAAAGAGAGACGGGGAAGGAGAGACAGGGGTGTCTGGCTGCGGGGTTGGAGAGGAAGGAGGGGCAGAGGTGGGGACTGTGGAGGCGGAGAGAGGCAGCTGGAGACAGATAACATCAGAATCGCTGCAGGGGAAAGCAGAGTCCTCTGTCTGTCTCTCTCACACTGTATTTCTGTGTGTCTTTTCCAGTTTCTCCCATCTCCATAATTCGGTCTCTATTTGGTGTGTGTCTCTAAATCACTTTCTCTGTTTCTTTGTTTCTCAGAATGACTGAAGCTGCAGGAGCCCAGGAATTTGGGCCTGTGACCCTTCCCCTCCCAGTCACCTCCCTCTCTCTCTTCCTCCCCACCGTTCTCCCTCCCTCCCTCTCTCCTTCCCCAGCAATGGGACCTCACTCTCATTCCTTTAGGGTGGTGACTGGAGTTGAGAATTCCTAAGGGCCTTGGGTCTCTGGGCCCCAGGAGAACAGAGAGAGGAAAGGCCAGCCCTCTAGAGAGATGGAGGAAAGGAAAAAGATAGAAAAAAGAGAAAATCACTTTCCTCTCCCTTCTGAATCCTGGATCGCTATACTCCAGCCTTTCCCAGCCCACGTGAATTCATAAGAGTGTGCCTTTCCAGACCAGGGCAGGAACTCTGACTCCTAGCTTTAGACAGTCTTTCCCTGCCTTGCAGGTCAAGTTTTCCCTGAGACTCCCTCTGGGACTTTATCCAAAGGAACCCCCAACCCCAGGCTCTGGTTCCCTACAGAGCCCACCTGCCTCACATCTTCCACATCTCTCAGCCCTATCTATGCCCCCAGCCTTTCCATCACCCTATCAGTCAAAGGGAGAAAGAACCCTAAAGGAGCTGGAGACAGAGGGGAAGAGGGAAGCAAGGGATGAGCAGGAGGCGCTGCTGCTCGCCCACTAGGACAGGGCTGGGGAGAAGCCAGGAACATTTGTTTCCACTTAGCTCAGCCCCAGTGGCCCCTAAGGGAGTGGTTGGACCCAGGAGCCTCTCTAGCCATCCCCATCCAGCCTGGCTCCTGCATTAGAGAGTGTGGGGTGGGCAGAAGAACCCTGGCATGGCCCCATCCTCTTCTCAGTGCTCCATCCTTCTCCAGGTGACACCACCTATTTCCCACTGCTTCAGCCCTTACCTCTCAGGGAATCCACCCTCCTCAATCCAGGTCTCCAGACCCAGACTTTCTCCTAATTGTGTTGGTGTCTGCTGGCTCTCTCTCCCTGGACAGCAGTCAGTAAACTTCTAATCAAACACATACGATGTGCCAGGCACCCAACTCGATAGTGAAGAGACAATGGTGAGCTAAAGCAAACATCACCCTCACCCTTATAGAGCTGATAGTCATTAATCACATCATCTCACAAACAAATGGAAAATCACAGCCTTGACCTGTGCTTCAGAAGAGAATGGAGGGCCCTGTAAGAGGCTCTGGCAGGAGGATTGACCAAGTCAGGGAAGGCAGAGAGGGCACCTCTGAGGAGACAATGCTCCAAGTGAGATACAAAAATAAGTTGGTATTAACTGGGAGACAAAAGAGTGTGAATAACATTTGTAGCAGTGGGACCAGCCTTGTAAAAACCTTGCAAGGATGTGGAAAAGTCACAGGGATGGTGGGTAGAGGAGCCACCCAATCAAGGTTAGCTTGGGGTTGACGAGAGGGTGGAAGGCAGCCTGGTGGGAGATGAGGCTGGAGGGACTGAGGGGGAGGGGCAGGGATCAGACCAAGTAAAGACTTAAGGGCATGGGAGGGAAGTTTTTTCTTATTTTAAAATCAATGCGGATTCTATAAATATAGACAAATATACTGCAAGAAGGAAGAAAAAAGAGAGGAACTTCTAGATTAAAAGAAAACTAATAGACATGTAAACAAAAAACAAAACAGGCAAAATGTTTAGGAATGCATGCTTGGATGACAGAGAAACATCAGTGGATGCTACCATAACAGTCAGTTCTCGTAGTTGCTGGGAGGGTGGGGGAAGGAGGTAGTTCTATTGTAAGGAGCACAAGGAGTGGGATGGCTGACAAGGTTCTGCCTCCTCTCATGGCAGTTGGTTTCAAGAGTGTTCAATTGTACATTTGTTCCATGCTCTTTTCTGTATTCACCTTAATAAAAAGTTTTTTTTAAGGCATTGGGAAGCCATTGCAGAGATTTCTGGGACACTAGAGTGACACGGTCAGTTGTACATTGCGAAAAGGTGGCTCTGGCCACAGTATGAAGAGTGGTTTGGGGAGGAGCCAGAGTGGAAGTAGGAAGATTGGTTAGGAGCCTCCGCAGTGACCCAGGTGAAAAGCCATTGGAGTTTCCACCTGCATGGATGGCAGAGGCGAAGAAAGAGGACAATGCTGATTGCTGTGGAGGAATTAGGGTCAAGTGGGCACAGGGAGAGGCTGGAAACAGGGCGAGAAAGAGGGAGGTGGCAAGGGTGCCTCTGAAATTTTTAAGTGACCCAACAGGGTGAATGATGGTGTGTCCACTCAGCTCAGGAACGCCGGAAAAGGACCAGCGTTAGGCGAGGTTGGGTGGGGGAGTTTTTTGGGACTTGAATTAAAGATGCTTCTGAAACAGTCATAAGGAGCTGTTGAGGAAGCAGTTGGATATATGGGTCTGGAGCTCAGAGGGGAGACAGGGCTGAGTCACCCTGGTGTAGGGTGTAATTAAGCCAATAACAGGCCAAGATCGCCCAGGGGAGAGTGCATGGTGAGAGCAGACTCGATGAAGATGTTTCATGGCTGGATGAAGGGGAAGAGGTTGCAAAGGAGACTGAGAAGGGGCCACAGAGGCAGGAGAGGGAAAAGAGCGTTGTGGTTTCACAGAAGCCAAGGAAAGAGAGCACGTCCAGAAGAGGGCAGTGGGCTACCGCATCAACCGCTTGAGAGTCAGTCAGGTGGGGAGGAGGATGTATCCACAGAACACATGCCAAATCAGTTGAACCTCAGGCTACTTTGCCAGACAGCAAGGACAACCCCGCCATCTGATTGCTGTAACACTTTCATCAGCACACTTCTTATGAAACCAAGTCCATGGTTCTTGGCATGGCACTCAGGCCCCGCCACAGTTCGGCTCTTTGTGGGCCTTCCCAGCCTCATCTAGGTGGTCTGTACCAGAGCTCCAGGCTCTCAGTGGCTCTTCATCAGACCCCCAACCTGTCCCCCATTCCCTCCCCTCCACACTCTGCTCACCTGGCCCAGCTCAGCCCCAACTTCCTCCAGGACCCCACATGCCTGTAGTTGGAGACAAGCTCTCCAATTCCCAATAGCTCAGAGTACTTTGAGCCTTTTTATGGGAAGCACAGCATTTAGAGTTGATTTTTTTTCTTTATGTCTTTGCTTCACTTGCTTATGAGTTTTTGGAGGGTGTGATCTGTTTGGCCTGCAGTGGACACTTCATAAACTTAGGTTCTGTTGAACTTCAAGAGGGTGATAGATGCGCTGCGGGCCAGAACAAGGAAGACTTAGCAGGTAGGGTGTCACCTCCTCAGCAAAACCAGGTCTTCTGAACTCAGGTGGGAAACTGGGGCTCCAGGGGAGATCAGGGGATTTCTTAACACGCCCCTCCTGGTGCGTACACGCAGCCCACCACTAACAGCACCATCCTTCTCAGGGAACCTAAGCGCAGAGTCACAGCGCCATCTCCTGGAAAGATAAGACACTGCTCCTTAAGAGAAATTATTTGAAAGGCCTCCATAACAGAGAACCACAAATTAAAAATTAGAACCAGGAAGAACGCCAAGCTGCTAAATTAACAACAAAATTTTAGAAAAGTGTAAAACTCAAAACTGGCAGAAGTGTAGAGAAACCCTTGCGCATTGCTGGTGGCGCTAAACATTTGACCACACTTTCTGGAGGGCATACTGACAAAACTTTGCATGATTTTACCCCTGGGATGATATCCAGTGCAAGTTACCGAAGAGGAAAAAAGAACTTACTTTGTGTATTCAAATGTAATTATAAACACATTCTTCTATATTAGTGAAGACACTTATGCAATACGTAGCTAGCAATAAGGTATAGTTAAACCAAGTATGATCTGACCAGACAATAAAATAACAAATACATTCATTTTATTGAAACAAGGAACTATCTCTAAAAAATAATACCAAGTGACAAAAAAATCAAAAATGAAATTTTCATAACAAATTCTATGAATTAGAAACAGTGGGTGCAGCAACAAGGATCAGAAGAGGATTTTAAAACCTTATGAGTAGTTGATGTTATACAGTGGTTAAAAAGCATTTCAGTTTTTTGTTTATTTACCCTTTGGCTGAAACTTGTCTTTTATTATAGAAGCTTCAGCTATTCCGTGAAAAGAAATCAAATAAAGAGAAAACTGATTAGGAAAATGTCCAAAGCTGATGGGGCTGGGGGCTGAGGAATAGCTCTTGGGGAGAGCCAGGGTCAGAGACATCCCCTGAGGCTTTTCCCCAAAACTTTTTGCCTCCTAGCACAAGGTCTCACACATAATATGTGCTCAATAAATATCTGTGGGTCACTAAATAGAATGAGGCAGAGCCTGAAATATCTGCCATTTCCTCAACAGCATTCTTCTCTCAAGAAGCCTCCCTCAGTTGCCCCTCAGCCCTATGTCTTTAAGTGATTTGCCCTGGTTCTATGAGGGCCAGATCATGAAGTGAGGCTGTCACCGAACCCCACTGCCTGACTTTCCTTCTGACTTCAGTGCTTCCCCCAAAATGAATCTAGGACTGGCCAGAAGGTAGGCCGGGATGAGCTGGATAATACTCCCATTTGGTTTCATATTCAACCTGCTTTCATCAGAACTGGCAGCCTGCCTTCTTTGTCCTGGATGTGTAAAATGGATACATTAGAGATTGGATTCTCCAGAAGCAGATGGAGTTTGGAGTGAGATGGAGTTTGGGGTGCAAGAGGTTTATTTGGAATCAGCATCTGTGAAAGGGAGGGGATGGAAGCAGCATTGGGCAGGGGCAGGAATGGAGCTGATGCAGGTTTGACAAAGCCTCTTTTGACTCAGGAGCCTTAAGCCCTAGAGAGAGTCTTGCCCACCACAGCGTCCTTCACTGGATTAAAGTGATCAGGCCTTTACAGCCTACTTTACTCAGCCACCAGACATGCAGGCAGCCCCAAGAAGGGAAGAACTGGTTCTCTGCAGCTGCCCTTCAAGGAGCAGACAGCTAGAAACTGCTGACCTCACTCCCCATAGATACGCAGCAAGTCCTCCCATGAAAAGGAAACTTGGTACATCTCATCCCCATGTTTACCGTGGGACATTTGGCAGATCAGGAAACTGAGGCCAAGGTCATAGTCATTGAGCTGTAGATCTATGAGTCCAACTTGTGCTTCTGCCTGCACCCTTTTACCCCCACCCTCCTATCCAATAGTGATCAGCACTACCCCAGGAGAAAGCCCCAAGCAGAGCCACCCCATCAAGAAGGGGTCTCATGGAGAAAATGTTACCGGATGGCCTGTAAGTGATCAGAAGAGGCCACAAGGTCAGTGACGTTCCCTATGGCATCAGAAAAGCAGGGCCCAGAATGCCTCTCTTACCCACTCCATCTCCTCCCCTCTGCCACCACCCCCGGGGACTTACGGCCCACATCTTCTCTGATTGTCCTTTATTCCTACATGCCAGGATGTTGCCCCTTGTCCATGCCTCTGTCACATATGGCCTACCACACTGTGTTCATATGTCCGCTGTCTACCTTCCCCCTGCACAGTGAGACCCTCTATAGCACAGACGCTGCCCTGGCATTATCTCCTAACTATAGCTCTGCATCATTTTACTTTAATTTCAAAAGATAAGCCAGTTCATAACAGTTGGCTTTGGAAGTAGGTTGTGATCAAATTCAGCTCAATCATTTGCCACGTGTGGGATCTTGGGCAAGTAACTAGCCTGTCTGTGCCTTGATTTCCCATTATAGATAATACCGACCCCCATAGAGCTGTAATGGGGATTGACTAACATAGTGAAGACACAGAGCAAGGTCAGTACGTGAAAGATATCAGGTTCTCATTCCCTAGTAATGGTGGTTTTTTAAGTGACGAGTTCAGAGTGAGGACCAAGTCTTCTTGCACTGGACTCAAAGATATATTCTTAGGGAGTCAGATGCATCTACAGGTCATCACCCAGGGGAAGGTGATGCATTTCCTTAGAACTTTAAGTTTAAATTGAGACAATTTAAAGAAAAATATTAAGCAAATTATAGTCTAGGTGGCACATGGATATGGCAAAATCCATGAAGGAGGCTGCAAATGGTGGTGTTTAGGGAAGCACAGCTTATGCCTAGGGCACTATTAAACCAATCCGCTCTCTGACGGGAGAAATAGGGGCAACCCAAGGAGGGCAGTAGGGCCACAGCCCCAGAGCATAGCAGCGGGCAAGTCCAGCTGAAAATCAGCTCCTTCCAGTCCAGAGGTCCCCTGCCTGACGTTGAGTTCTGGCAAGCTCCTGGGATTATGTGGGAAGGCAGATTCCCCGAGCCTGGGAGTCCTGTCTGAATCTCCTGTCTTCTTCATTCTTTCCAACGATGGTGAAGAGTCAGAAGGCCTAAGTTCTGGTTCCGAGGAGCTTTCTGTTCTTGAGCAAGTCATCGCCCCACTTGCTGCCTCCGTTTCCCCATATGACTTTGGGAATGGGAATGAATGAGCGGTAAGTTCAGTGTAGGTCCGGCTGTCCTTTAACGAGTGTGGTGAGTCCTCGACGCCAGCAGAGGGCGCCAGACCCTAAGGAACAGATTCAAGGCACCCTTAGGACCATCCAGTAGAGGGCGGAGAGAGTCACAGTCGGACAGGAAGAGTGACGGTTTCCAACCGAGATGGGGTATCCAGGGGACTGACTGGAGGGGCTGGGTTGCTCGGGGGAAAAAGAGCTCTGTGTGGGGACAGGGCGAGAGGTGTCCCAGACTGGCTCTGGGCAGGGCACTGGTTGGTATTCGAAAGTAACATTCCATTCCAGCACTGCTTTCTCTTGGGAGCCTCCATCACTGATCTCTCTCTCTCTCTCTGTCAGTCTTTCTCTCTCTCTCTCTCTCTCCCCCCCTCTGCACCCCCTTACAAATATACAAAAATATTTTAAAATTCTTGAGGAAAACAAATGTAGCATCATGGGAAACTTATGTTCTACAGAAGACTCATATTCATCATTTTTACCTCATCTAAGTTCAAAATTTTTCAATTAAAATTTAAGATGTTTCAATAAAACAGCTTATTAGCACACTACTGGTAATGGTTTAAAAAAAAAAGCTAGCAACAACCTAAATATCAATGGGAAAATAATAACATATCTTATAGAAAATACTATCATAAAATATAAGGTCTCTAAATATACTGACAGGGTCAAGATACTATTCATGGAGAAAACAAAAACAGTACACCAAGATAAATCCTATAAATTGCTAAATTTCTGGAAGGAAATACAAGAAACTGTTAACAGGCGCTACCTTTGGGGCAATACGAAAGGGGGATTTACTTTTCAATTTTATACCTGCGTATACTGCTTTGGAATTGTACATGTATTATTATTATTATTTTAATGTCAACAGGGATTATCTGGTGGGGAGATTATAGACTATTTTGTTTGTTTTGATCTTTATGCTTTACATTTTTTAAGACAAAAATGACTTGTTCTTTTGAATGGGTAACATGTTATAAGGTTCAAAATAATCAGAGCAATACAATAAAATATGCATGGAGATCTTACTCCCACCTTGTTCCCATCTACCCTACTTTCTTACCTCGCTGTTCCCCAGACTATCTTCCGTCAAATCCCACTTTTACTGTATCCTGCCAGAGTTTCTTTGTGCAGAATTAAACAATAAAAATGTGTTTTCTAGTCCCCTTTTCTCATACAAAAGGTAGCATACTATGTACACCACTCTGCATCTTTTTTTTTCCCATTTAACAATGTGTCCTATCTTTCTGTATCACTAAAAACGAACCTTTCCCATCTTTCCCCTTCTCCCCTTTTCTAATGTAAATACTCAGTGCTATAAATTTTGCTCTCAGCACTGCTTTAGCCATTTTAGGGATGTAGAAATCAAGGCTCAAAGAAAGTAAGTGATTTGCTGAAAATTGCGCAGGCAGTGTGGTACTGCCTCTTGGCTGGGCAGAGCAGAAGCTCTGCTGAGGCCCAGACTCTTCCCCAGGGTTCTCTGTGCCACTAGGTAAACTAGGACTGCTTAGGACAGATGTCTACTCGAGTTTGTACGCTACCCAGGGACTCTACAGGAGAGAATGTGAACTTGGCCTGTTATTGGCATTTAAACATATGCAGCCAGTGAACTGGGATTTCCTGAAGAAGATAGACTGAGAAGCAGGGTGAGGGGAGAGCGAATGAGCTAATGGGTTCCTGGGACAAAGTTACTGGGTGTCAAAGAAATCTGGTAGAGGAGGTGCTACTGGGCAGTAGGGCTGGAATGCTGGAGGATGCTGCGAATCCAGGTGGGAAGTGAAGTTGAACTTGACCATGATCCAGTCCCCACTCCACATTCTGAGACTCTGGGATGGAGAAGGTGTGATTCAAAGGACTGAAGGATATCTCTAGGGGACAGAAGTCGAAATAGCTAACCTAAAGTAGAAGGAAAGTTTCTGTTGGCCAAAGAGAGAGACACAAGCCACAGAGTTCTGTGGGCAGAGGAGTAAGGAAATGGCACAGGCAGTGGTGTGGGCCGTGGAGGGGCCTCAGCCAATGGAGAATGTGGTAAGTGCAGAGAGCACCAGGACAGTGGGACTGCAGCCAGCAAAGTAGAGTTGACTGTGTGTGGAACAGACTCAAACTCTGAGAAGGAGTTACTGGCAGAGGCAGCACAGGCTGGGGTTGTGGGGGATGGGAGTTGTCAATCCCAGGGGAAAATAATAGGTCTCTTGTTAGTCAAAGGGTATCACTTTGAGCTCCAGGATTTTGGTGTATCGGCTACAAATGCAGTATATTTATTACGATCAGCAGTGAGATATGAATACACACAGCTCATTTTGGTTTGTTTTTGTCATTATTTAGTTGATTTTAAATCAGTATCACAGCCTATACAGCAGACATTTTTATTCTCATTTAATTCCTGAGGACACCGAGGCTCAGAGTTTTCCAAACTCACAAGACACCTCATTCTCCCATCCATTTTTTTTTAATCTGACTTGCTGGACAGGCTTGCACATCCCCTAGAGATGCTGGGTTTGTACCCGGATACATAATGGGATGAAGTTTGGGTGGTTCGTTTTTTAGAAGGCTGTGAGTGCATTTCATTAGGGTGGGCATTTCTGAAGTTGTGTGTAACATAGCACAGAGAGTGTGTGCGAATATTGGGCGACTAAATGGGAGGGCTGTGGTTGTGCTTATTCTGAAATATTCATTCTATTTCTGCTTACTTTGTAGCAGCCATGTCTATGGAAGGATTAACCCTAGTCAAAGATGAGCCCTGATAAGTCAAATGTGTCCTCCCAGTGATGGGGATTGGTTCTGGAATGAGCATGTGGCTCAGTTTGGGCTAATGAGATACAAAGAGAAGTTTGCCCAGGGCTTTTGGAAGGTGTTTCCTTCTCTTAAAAGAAAGTACAAGAAAAGTTGGTCTCTTTTCTTCTGGATGTTTTTGGGCATCAAAAAGGAGCCCAGAACTGCTGCTGCTACCTCAGTACTTGAAGCTGGCACCAGCGGAAAGCAAAGCTAAGACAATCAAGGGAGAATATATCAGAGCCACTGGATCAAAGTAACTGGAAACCCAGCCTGCCCCTGGACGCTCTGTTAAGTGAACCGATACATCTCCATCTTGTTTAAGCCAATTTGAACTGAGTTTTCTATTACTTCTACCTGATATTTACTGATACAGCCTGCCCTCTGAGAAATTTAATTTCAATTAATTCAGGGTCTCCTCAACTCCTCTGAGGTTGTGTCTAAGTTCCTGAGAATTTATTTGAGGCGGAGTTTGGGTGTGAGAGTCGATATTTGGTTCTCAGTCATCCTCTGTCCACCCTGGCATCCACTTGAAGCATCCATCAAACCATCTGGTCCATAGTTGATGTGCCATACAGGTAGCTGTTGTGTTGTTCCTCATTCTCAATCTCTCTCTCTCTCACCATTTCTGTCCCACTATTGGGCACACAATAAACATTCTTATTGCCTAGGTACTATGCTATGTCGAGGGAAATGTCCTGTGACCTGCAAAGACTTGATCTCCTGCATTGCTCTTGGATTCTAGGATCCAAAGCATCCAAGGGATCCAAGGAATGCTGCTCCCTTACCATGCTGGGTTTGGGGAAACCTGTAAAGCAATCTAACGGCCTATCTCCCCACATATACCATGTAACACTTCCTACTTTGGATTTTATCCAGGAAGTGAGGCACAGACTACCTCTGCTTTTAGATCCCACAAACCAGACAGTGGTGGGGAGGGCGGGAACAGGTGGCTCTCCTTCCTCAGGGACCCACATGTGTTAACTCTTCTCTTCCTACCAGACCAAGAGATCTTTATCTCCTCTTGGGGCTAAAGAAGTGTCATTCTAATTCATCTTTATTCTCTGAAATCTTCTGTGCTTTCTACTTGTCCCACCTCTTCTGTTTCTTGTTCTTTAATTTCTCCCTTCTTTTATTTACTAACTCTGTTTTCTATTCTTTAGGGCTTTTTCTAGACATTACAGCATGCATGATTAATATATTGAAATCTAAAGGTAATCAAAACTTTTTCCTCTTCCCAGATAACACAAGGATTTTCAAATACTTTAAATACTCCGTTTTCACCACCCCTGATTTGTATGTTATGGTTGGCAGCATTTCAATTCCAACCTCACAGGACATAATTCTTAGTTTTTTGCAGTTATGATTCATTTGGATTTGTCTACATTTTTACCACTTTCCTTGCTGTTTATACCTTGTTGGTTCTCAGATCTGACATGTAAGACCACTTTCGTTCTTTCTGAAGCATATTTTTTAGAAATTTCCTTCACTGAGGTGAACTCTGTTTTTGTTTGCCATAAAATACATTTTTTATCTTCCTTGTAAATTTTCTCTTTGTATAAAATTATAAGTTGGAAATTAACTTTCTTTCAGCACACTGAAGATCCTGTACTAATTTCTGGGTTTTCATTTTCTATTGAGAAGTCAGCTATTAGACTGTCATTTCTTTGAAAGTGATTTTTCCCCGGTTACTTTCCAATTGTTTTCTCTTTGCCTTGATTCTCTGTAGTTTCCACTATGATGTTTCCATGTGTGGGTTTCTTTCATTTATCCTTCTGGGGATTCATAGGCTTTTAGAATCTGGGGATTCTTATGTTTATCAGTTCCTGAAAATAACAACTAATCTCATCAAATGACTTCTACCCTACTATCTCTCTATTCTCCTGAGACTCTCTTTAAATATATTTTAGATTTTTCTGCTTAGCCTGTATATTTCTTGCTTCTTCATATGTATTGTTGAAGATTTTTTTATTTTTGTATTCTACATTATACTCTGGATAACTTCCTCTAACCTAACATTCTATTTTCTCTTCAGCTGTCTTTCATCTCCTGTTAAATTCATTTATTAAGTTTTTGCTTTCACTTCTGTATTTTTCATTCATTTTTTAGAAGTTCTATTTGCTTTGAAAAAAAACTGTTAAGCTCATTTTTATAATTTCCCATTTGCTCCATGCTTTTCAAACTTGTCTCCTATTGTATTACATGTAAGAAGCATTTGTTATAAATAAAGTATCTGATAATTCCAGTTTCTGAAGTTCTTAACAGGTTTTTTCCTGCTACCTGTCTCTTTCTCATGATTCCTAACTTCCCTGTGTACCTGAGTATTTTCAACTATGTGCTGGATGTTGTGGAATAATTTGTGGCTTTGGAAGAGGTAACTGTCTCCAGATAACACTTGTGTTTGCTTCTGCCCAGTCCTGGGGTCATTACTGACCTTACCACTTAAATCAAGTTTGAACTTTGGTTCTCTCTGAGTCACTCAGATGAGGAAAACCTTGACTGTTAAATTTAGGTAACAGCTAGTTTGCTTCAGAATTACACTCATTCTGAGCTTTTTAGAGATGGGATCGCCTATCATACTCCCAACTTAAATGGGTCCTTGGCCTCCATAACCCCAAATGGCTCTTGCTAGAATTGGTAGATGCCTTAGAACAAAGTCGCTTCTTTTCTCCCTAGCCTCGCTGTGTGCCCATCTTCCTTTCAGTTGGGCCTAGTCTTTACTATCTTATCTTTTAGTGCTTTTAAGAAGATGCTTTTTATGTCTTATCCACCATTTAAAATCATTTTTAGTGGAATATGTTTTCTGAATAACGTAGCCTGCCAAAGATCCCCAATTTTTAAGCCGAGTCCAAGCTTGTACTGCTCACCACACGACAGGCCAATAAATCAAGAGATGAGTTGTTGGGGCAAGGAATGGTGACTTTATTCATAAAGCCAGCAGACTGAGAAGATGGTAGACTAGTATCTGAAAGAACCATGTTGCCTGACTTAGAATTCAGGCTTCTTTTGTACTAAAAGGGGAGGAAGTAAAGTCAAACCTGGTTCCGGTCAGCCTCCGGAGGGGATGTGTTAATTTCTTCCTTCCTGCAGTCATTCCAGGTGGGCCTAGTCAGGATGTTTCCTGTGAGCTTAATAAAAGATATTTTAGCTGAATGCTCACTACCCGGGAGGCAGGGTTCCCAGAGATGGGCCATTTTGTATAATTTAAGCGTATAGGCAACATCCCTTTAGTGGTTAACTTGTAGCAAAAGCAATAGAATACACAGGTTAAAGTAAAAGAAACATCTAAAGTGGAGTCAGATAGAATTATACACAGAAAACTATAAACCATTGATGAAGGAAATTAAAGAAGACTTTAAAAAATGGAAAGATATTCCATGCTCTTGGATTGGAAGAATCAATATTGTTAAAATGGTCACACTGCCCAAGGCAATCTACAGATTTAATGCAATCCCTATCCAATTACCCAGGACATATTTCACAGAACTAGAACAAATCTTAATAAAATTTATATGGAACCATCAAAGACCTAGAATTGCTAAAGCATTACTGAAGAGAAAGAAAGAGGCTGGAGGAATAACTCTCCCAGACTTCAGACAATACTATAGAGCTACAGTCATCAAGACAGCATGGTATTGGTACCAAAACAGACATATAGACCAATGGAACAGAATAGAGAGCCCAGAAATGAACCCACAAACTTTTGGTCAACTCATCTTCGACAAAGGAGGCAAGAATATACAATGGAATAAAGACAGTCTCTTCAGCAAATGGTGTTGGGAAAACTGGACAGCAGCATGTAAAACAATGAAGCTAGAACACTCCCTTACACCATATACAAAAATCAACTCAAAATGGATTAAAGACTTAAACATAAGACAAGATACAATAAACCTCCAAGAGGAAAACATAGGCAAAACATTATCTGACATACATTTCAAAAATTTTCTCCTAGAAGAAATAAAAGCAAGAATAAACAAATGGGACCTAATGAAACTTACAAGCTTCTGCAGAGCAAAGGAAACCAGAAATAAAACAAGAAGAAAACCTACGGAATGGGAGAAAATTTTTGCAAGTGAAACCGACAAAGGCTTGATCTCCAAAATATATAAGCAGCTCATACGACTCAATAAGGGAAAAAATAAACAACCCAATCCAAAAATGGGCAGAAGACCTAAACAAGCAACTCTCCAAGGAAGACATACAAATGATCAAAAAGCACATGAAAAATGTTCAATATCACTAATTATCAGAGAAATGCAAATCAAAACTACAGTGAGGTATCACCTCACACCAGTCAGAATGGCCGTCATTCAAAAATCCACAAATGACAAATGCTGGAGAGGCTGTGGAGAAAGGGGAACCCTCCTACACTGCTGGTGGGAATGCAGTTTGGTGCAGCCACTGTGGAAAACAGTGTGGAGATTCCTCAAAAGACTAGGAATAGACTTACCATATGACCCAGGAATCCCACTCCTGGGCTTGTACCCAGAAGGAAATCTACTTCAGGATGACACCTGCACCCCAATGTTCATAGCAGCACTATTTACAATAGCCAAAACACGGAAACAACCTAAATGTCCATCAACAGGTGACTGGATAAAGAAGCTGTGGTATATTTATACAATGGAATACTACTCAGCCATAAAAACCGACAACATAATGCCATTTGCAGCAACATGGATGCTCCTAGAGAATGTCATTCTAAGTGAAGTAAGCCAGAAAGAGAAAGAAAAATACCATATGAGATGGCTCATATGTGGAATCTAAAAAACAAAAACAAACAAAAATAAAGCATAAATACAGGACAGAAATAGACTCATGGACAGAGAATACAGACTTGTGGTTACCGGGGGGGGGGGGTAGAGGATGGGAAGGGATAGACTGGGATTTCAAAATTGTAGAATAGATAAACAAGATTACACTGTATAGCACAGGGAAATATACACAAAATGTTATGATAAATCACAGAGAAAAAAATGTGACAATGAGTGTGTATATGTCCATGAATGACTGAAAAATTGTGCTGAACACTGGAATTCGACACAACACTGTAAAATGATTATGAATCAATAAAAAATGTAAAAAAAAAGAAACACATGGTATTAACTACATAAAAGATAAAAAAAATAAATTAAAAAAAAATAAAGTGGAGTCAGATTTGTTCTTCCCTATTACAGTATTCCCCTTCCTTCCAGAAGACCTGACTTTTGAAACCCAAAAGCCAGAAGATGCTCTTCTTTGCACTGTATCATTTCTTCCTTGAGGCAATAAACAGGGAAACTGTAAGCTTGAGTGAGAAAAGGGCTATAGGGTAGAAAGAAGTACCCCTCAATTTGGTTACAATGTTCAAAGTATTATGCCACCACATAGGTAAACTGCTTAGCCCGGTACCCATTACCTTGCTGGAGTTCAGAAAATAGTTACTGTGTCATGATTATTATTTCTATATCCAAACTCAACTTCTTTAGGAAGTTTTCCTTCATTAACCTTTTCCCATTCCAATTCTTCTTTCACTGTAGTTTATCCAAGTACATTTTTACCCTCCTTGACACCCTGTTGATTTACTCTAATTGCTTTTTCAAATGTGCACTTTTCCTTGGGAAATTTAGTGACTGAACATCACGCCCAGAAACTTTTGCAAGTGTCTAAGCCTTGTTTCTTTGTTAACTCTGGTATCGGAGCTCTTTCAGCTACAGGTGACAGAAGCCTCAATTCAAACTGCACTAAACAAAAAAAGATTCTATTGGTTAATGTAATTGAAAAAAAACCCAGTGGTGGGTTTTCAGGTACAGTTTGATCAAGGAGCTAAGTGAATGTCTGGAATACCTGGTCTTTCTCATCCTATCGTGGTTCTTTTGCCCTTTGTTTTGTCTTCATTCTCAGGCAGCTCCACTTTGCATGATAGCAGAATCTCCATACTTACATTCTCACAGCTCCAAATCCAGTGGGAAAGAGTTTCCATTAGTTATAGCAAAAGTTCCAGGATTCACCCTGTTGAATTAATTCAGTCAATGCCCCCCTTCACTGTGGCCAGATTGGCTAAGTCTGAATCAGAGGTATACTCCCTGGAACCATGGTTAAGTCCTTCTGAAAATCATGTTCTCTGAATTTGGAGAATTTGTGGTTCCCTGAAGGAAAACTTGGGGGTTTACCAAGAGAGGGATAAAATGGATCATGTGTAGACAAGAGCACCATCTGTGCACTTCAATCTCCAACAGCTGACAGAAGAAGTCTCAGTGATGGGGCCTGTGGGGCAGACTAAACTGCAGTAGCAAGGTGCTGGTTTTGTCCAAGCCCTTGGATTGTTGGCACAGATGCTGTTCGGTTTCAGCCACACAGACAGGACTGGAGCAGGAGTGTCTGGGAGACTGGCATGAAGGCTGCTCTCACAGCCTCCCAACCACTTTGGCACAGGGGACCCTATTTGTGATTTATCAGTAATGGTCGCATCTAGGCTACTCTGTTGGCCTTCTCAAGCTGCTTTACTCACCCTGAAATATAAATAACACCCAGACAGGATCCCAACTCCGTGTCCTAGACAAACCCCCTATCCAGAGACGGCAGCCAGATTCACCATAGACTCAGGGGGCAGTGTCCTTATTACACCCAGTTTTGAGAGCGAGCCAAGAAGTAAGGTTTCAAGAAATATGATACCATGACCAGAGACTAAACTCTGACACCCAAGGAGTATTTATTTCCCAACCAAAGCCAGTATCCTCTGGTGATTCGCCCTGCTGAAGAGGATGGGTAGGGCTGGACTGGCCGCAAGAGCAGGTGTAGGAGCTCCTTTTTTTACAACTGGAAAATCACTCTGATTTTAGTGTCAAGCAATGCTGGTGTCTGCCTCAGCTGAGCCCTCCTGCATTCCAACTTCGATGCCACCACGGATGACTACTGGAGAGTCAGAGTCCCCCACCCCACCCCACCCCACCCCACCTCCAGCCTGCCTGCTTTCAGAACCTTGTAGTTGGAGGGCTTAAGGGGACTTGAAGCAGGTGGCAAGGTAATAATTATAGTAACCACTTACTGAGCATATATTACATGCCAGGCCTGAGCTTCATTTACATTAAGCTTAATGGCTGAGAGTGTGGTGCTAGAGTCTAGAAACACTAGGTTTGACCCTGGGCTCCATCTTGCTAGCTTTGAGATTTTGATCAGGTTACTTAATCTCTTTGGGCCTTGATCAACTGACTTGTAGAATTATGATAATAAAAGTATTTACCGTACAGGTTTGTGAGGGATTACATGGGATACTGCACACAACGTATTCTGCAGCGTCTGGTAGATATTCAGCACTACATAAATGTAAGCATCATTATATGCACTTGTAATTTCTAATCCTACCACACTCCTGTAATGTAAATGCATTAGTTAGAGAGACTCTTGGCTGCTTCAGTGGCTTAAACAAGACAGAAGTTTATTTCTCTTTATAAGAAAGAGTGGAGGAGATTCTATTATTTTCTACTTGCATCTTCCACTGTTGGTTTCAAATGGCTGATCTAGCTCCTACCACTGTATTGTAACTCCAGTCAAGAGGAGGAAAATCTGCCCCTTCCTTCCAAGGGCACCCTTAAAAGTTGCATGTAACATTACTGCTCAGATCCCATTGGCCAAGCTTAGTCATATAACCACACTATCTGAAAGGAAGCTGGGAACTAAAATCTTGTACTTTGTTAAAATTGAGACTTACTAGTAGAGGAAGAAGGGGAGAATAGATATTGCCCTGCCAGACCCACCGCCTGGCTACCCCTCACAAAGTACACATTTATCACCCCATTGATAACAGTGGAGGAGGAACAGGATAAACTTCAGAACAGAAAAGAATAACAAATACCTGGCAGTCACTTGATCTTTAGCCAGTTACTAAGTCCAGTTGGGCAGGAATTACAGTGCCACTTCCCTGCAGTGGGGTAATTTCTCAGGCAGCTTATCTGGCTGCCTGGTTCTGCTCTCTGGGATGGAACCCTTCCACTCTCCTATGTGGCTGCTGGCATTGCCTCCTGGGAAGTTATTTCTTACCTGACATCCTCTGTGGCTGCCTTGGACAGCCCATCTGTCTCTGCCAACCTTACAACTTTCACAGATTTCTTCCTGCTGGTGCAGATTTGAGAAGCTCGAAACAATGGAGGAGGGCTGTCAAACCAGTCTCTTCTGACTGGGTTTATAGTTTCTTTGCTAATATAACACCCTTAAAATCGTCCAAGGCTTCTGGCTGGTTTCATATTTGTATAACCACAGCCACTGTTCTCATAATTTTTATGCTTATATACTCTGGATTTGGTGTTCTTCCCATTCTCTCTCAAACTGCTGGTGGCTTCCTTGAGGCCATCTGAAAAAATGCACGTGGTGGCGAAGAGAACTTCCCTATTCTGCTCACTGGGACAGCTTCCACTATGTACAGAATTGGTTGTGCTTGAGGACCACAGGTAAAGCCCTTGCCAAGGCTGCCTCATTCAAAATACCTCTTAACAACTTGCAGCCTGAGGGCATTTCTCTTGTAGGAATTTGACAGTAGCAGGAAGCAGCAGCCAATCCGTAGCAGTTTCCGTGAGTTACAGGCTTTTTTAGTATATGATTATGTTTCAAGGCATCGTGGATGACAGATATGCCATATGTTTTACTGTAACATAACAATGGTAACCAGCTTACCGGCATACAATTGTTTTCTTTGCTACCTGTAGTCCAGTCTCTAAACCAATGCTGTTTGTTTTAGGCTTTTAAAGCAGTGCCACTTCCAGATACCAAATTTTGCCTCAGTTAGGATACATGGTTGGTTGCTATAACAAAGATTCAGTTTAAAAATGACTTACACAAGGAAGTTTGTTTCTGTCATATAATAGTCTACAGACAATCTAAACCTGGCAGGATGCCTCTGAAACCTCTAACAAGCATCTTCCACCTTTGCTACAAGATAGCTGCTCTAGCTCCTGCCATCACATTAGCATTCCAGCCATCAAAAGAGGAAAAGAGAGAAAGAACAAGGTTCTACTGTATATCACAGAGAACTACATTCAGTGCCTTGTAATAACCTATAATGAAAAGAATATGAAAAGAAATATTTATATGTATAACTGTATCACTATGCTGTACACCAGAAACTAACACAATATTGTAAACTGAAAATACTTCAATAAAAATGAAGGGGAAAAAGAAGAAGGAAACTAATGCCTCTTTTTTTTAAGGCGTGACCTGGAGGTTGCTCACATCACAACCACTCACATCGAATTGTCCAAATTTAATCACTAGGCCATATTTAGCTGCAAGGGTTGAGAATTTAGGTCTTTATTGTAGGCAGGCATTCCAGTTGAAATTTAAGTGTTTCTGTTACTAAAGGAAGAAGAGAGAAATAGATATTGCATGGCAACTGGCAGTCTCAACCACAGAATGTTTTTATCCTCACTTTACATTCGTGGAAACAGGCTCAGAAAAAAACAAGCAACGCTTTCCAAGGTCAAATGGGTGAGAATGAATTTTAATATGGTCCATCTGACCCCCAAACAGGTTTTGCATCACATCCAGCCCACATATTTTGGTCCTCAAGGTGCCCACTGTTTGCCTAGAGATAAAAGTTAGTCACATGTATAGTTATATGAGTGCCAGCCCAGCGTACACTGAGATTTGCACACGGAACGGGCAGATCAGTGCAGTGAGGGTAATGTCATCAGAGAAGACTTTCTTAAAAAGGAGCTCCTGCTACTGGTGCCTGGGTACTGCAGGAGATGGCAGTGGTGTGAGCTGAGCTTGTTCTGTCTCTGGCTTGGCTGTGCAGGTGGCCCACAGTGTAAGAAGGTGGGAGTTTTTCAGGTCCGAGGCACCACATATCTCCAGGGATGGTCCAAGTGATCTTTTCCCCATTAGCTGTGCCTTTAACATTCTGTCATCTGAGATGAGACAGGCCACAGGGATCCTGTGGGAGGAGAGCTGCACTCGCCCCCAGGACTATCCAAGACACATGTGAAGGTGAGCCCCTCCCTTGTTCTGTTCCCCAGGGGCAGTGAAAGGGCTTTGAGGGATGATGGGAAATGTGTTCAGTAAATTCAGCAAGAAATCCACTAATCCATTACTGAGTGTTTATTCACTGCATGGCAAGGCAGGGATGGAAGAGGCTGGAAGGAGGAGAGGAAGGGAGGGGCAGAGAGAGGGGAGCTGGAGCAGCTGGGTCAGCATTCCCAATTTGGACACTGACTCAGGTCCCAGGAATGCCAAGGAAGGGGATGGGCAGCCACTGGAGCTGCCCGGGATCCTGCTGGCAAGCAGGAGATGCAGGAACTGCACACACAGAGGGATGAGGAAAGTCAGGCTCCTGCACACCTGGATCTACCTCCGCAGGTAGAAGCAGGTGTCTCTCACACTGCAGACAGGTGCAGGCCCTGAGCCTTCAAGCCCACCACACACCTTCAAGGTGACTTTCACAACTCCCTACCTGCCCTAACCATTCCACTCCAACTACTCCACCAGAGGCAGGGACAGCCTCCTGGGACTCAAATGTGACATCTGGAAACACACTGGCCACTCTCCCGGGACCACCCACAAACCCCTTATCCCCATCCTCCCAGCTGGCTGCAACTTGCCCTTCCTCATTCACCATAACCGAAATTTGTACCAGAAGAAAAGTTAAGCTCAACCTGCCTCCATTTCCCCTCCTTTGGCGCCTGACAAAGATGAGGGAGGCCCTCAGGGTGGGAACCCAGGACTCTGAGATCCTGTTTCCTCCCACCCCCAGTGCCCCTGAAATGCTCCAAGCCACCTCCCCCATAGCAGGGTCCTTCTCTCCTTGGAGACCCGGGAGGCAGCCCAGGATCGGACATCAAAATTCCAGGTACGTTCGTCTGCACCCCACCCAGCTCCCAGGCTGCAGGGCTGGAGCAGCTGAGCGGGTGGACTCCTTCCTCCCCACTGCCTGACACCCAATCAGAGAGAACCCGATCCGGGAGGGCAGGGAGCCAGGGGCCGGGCCCAGAATAGTGCTGCCCAGATAACAGTGTTGCGCACTTGCTCATGGAGCCCGCCGAGCTGGAGCACGCGCTGCGCAGGGTACAGGGGTTCCTGGGGGCCGGGAGCTGGAGTAGCTGAGGCCAGAGGGCCGGGAGCACACCGCCGCGGGGATGTGCGCGCGTGTGCGTGCCTGTGTGTGTGTCTGGCCAGGATTTACTCTGTGTGTATGAGCATGCGGTGTCTGCATGTGTATGTTCTTTGTGTGAGTATATGTGGTTCTGTGTGTGGCTTGGCATAATTGAATGGGTGGCTTTCTGAGTGCATGTAAGTGTTTGTATAGGTGGTGGGTGTTTATGTGTGTTTGTGTGTGTGTGTGCATGCTCGTGTGGTGGGAAGGGGAGCTCTCTGTGGCTGGGAGCATAGGGCATTTTCCCCACCCCTTCAGTCATTCGTCTTCACACAGACCCCTTCCTGGAGCAGTCTTGAGGGACCTGAGCATCAAGGTAGGTGGGGCTACTCCTCCTCATGGACCCAGCCTCTTCTCCCGCTTCATCTTCTCTCATGCCTCTAGGCCCCCAGTCTCCTCCATTCCACTAGCCCAGCTTTTGACTTCCATTCCTTTTCCTGTTCCTCTTTGTTTCTTTTTCCTCATTTTCCCTCACCCCCTCCTCCTCTTTCAGAAGAAGAAAAGGGGGACCTAGAGTCTGAAGATTTGGACCCTCCTTACTTTATCATTTACTAGCTGTGTGATTTGTGGCAAATTGCATAACCTCTCTGATCTCAGGTCCCTTTTAGTAAAATAGGGATGCTAATAATGCTTCCCCTGTAAGATTGCTATGAGGTAAGAGTGAGAAACAAGTTGGAGGAAAAGCCCTTTGGAAGCTTGCAAATATTAAATATCATTGTTAATAACATTTTAATTGATTTCATTGTGTTACTCCCTATTAACCAAACAGGCCCCATTCCCCCTTCCAGAGATGAGCTTCCTAGAGCAAGGAGACAGCTCTTCATGGCCGTCACCTGCCATGACCACCAGCTCAGAAAGAAGTCATGGGAAACAGGGGACCAAGGTCTCGAGATGGACAAAGCAGGAGGATGCAGAGGAAGGGGAGCCACCAGGCCCAGGGGAAGGTGAGGCCAAGGCCAGTTCTGGGGAGATAGGACTGGGGGCAGTGGGAAGTCCCCGAGCCTGGGGCCGGACTCTGCCTTGGATCCCTCCATAACGCAGACACGTAACATCATGTGGCCTCAGTTTCCCCACTTGGGAGAGGACAATCGCATTGCTGATCCAGGGGCCCAGTGTGGCCAGCTCAGGAGAGAGCCACTGTCTCGTGTGACTGAGACTCAGCTCTCTCACCTCCAAAATGGAGGCCAGAGCATCTGGGCTTCCCAAGGCTCCTGTGAGGACAGCAGACGAGAAAGTGCTTTGGAAGATGGAGTTACTGTCCTCTCCTCCGAACAGGTCCCCAGTCCAAGCCAGCTGCTGAGTCCACCGGGCTGGAGGCCACATTCCCCAAGGCCACACCCTTGGCCCAAGCTGCTCCTTTTGCAGGGGTGGACAGCCCCTCTACAAAGCAGGACAACCTCCCCCTTGACTGTGCAGCCTCAGGCTCCTGCTCCAGCACAGATGATCTGGATCTGGGCATAGAGTTCTTAGCCACAGCATCCTGGGGGGATGAGCTGGGCGTGGTGGAAGAGAGGCCGGCCCCATGCCCGTCCCCGCAGTTGCTGTTACCCAGGATGGGTTGGGACGATGAGCTGCGGAAGCCAGGGGCCCAGGTCTACATGCACTTCATGCAGGAGCACACCTGCTACGATGCCATGGCAACCAGCTCCAAACTGGTCATCTTCGACACCATGCTGGAGGTGAGGCCGCGGCTCTGCCCCACCTCCATCCTCACCCCCGCCCCAGGACGCCCTGCCAGCCATGCTCCCCTACAAGCCCCTTCCGGAACTCCTCCGTAGCACCATGGAGACTGGGGGCAGGGCGAGGAGGGCTTCTACTTTCAGTGCACACCCACTAATTGTCATCCCAGCTTGGCAACTTTGTAGGATCTTGGGTTGGTCTTTTTACCTCTCTCGTCTCTAAAATGGGAATAGGAGTAACTCCTTTAGCCTACAAGTTTCAGAGGACTCCTGGGACAAGCCAGGATAAATGAGAACACTTTGCAAACCCCAAATTATATGGAAGACATTGCAAGGGAGCTTAGGACAAAAAGCAGGGAACTCTTGGTAAGAGAAAAGAAGAATGAGCTCTGGTCCCCACTCTTCCATCAGGCCAAGCTACGAAATGCCTGGCTCCATTCTTCTCATGGTGTGTAGGAGAGCAGGGTATAGCATACAGTAGAAGTGTGGTATACAGTACGGTCCACAGGACATTATTTGATTCTAGCTGCATATGAACAAATATGCTGAATTTAGTAGCTCTGTATTTATTTTGATATGGATTAGAAAAATACAACCAGCATGTATAGATAGTATCATTTAGGATGAGGCCAAAATGAGTCAATGTAAAATTTGTCTGTAGAAAAACATTTTGTAAATATTATGTAAATAATTATACCTCTAGTACTTAGATTAGCAAAGAGTGCACTGTGTGTACCTATACATTTATGACTTTGGAGTGGAAACACTGAGTTAGCTCCCCACACCCTGCTGTTCCTGGTGAAGGGTCACCTCTGGCCACCAGCAGCCTTATCTCTGCAGCAAATGTGCTGACAAGGGTCACGTCAGTGTTGCATGACATGAGAAAGGCACGGCAGGCTCATGTAGAGGGCGGCCCAGGAGAAGGTCCCAGGAAGGGCCCTGGCTGGGACAGGGGATCCCTGAAGAGCAGAGAGTGACTAAACCTCAACTGTTCTTCCCGGCACTCAGATCAAGAAGGCCTTCTTTGCCCTGGTGGCCAATGGCGTCCGGGCGGCACCTCTGTGGGACAGCAAGAAGCAGAGATTTGTGGGTGAGGATGGGCTGGGGAGGCAGAGCTGATGGAGAAGGGAAAGGGGGAAACTTGTGGGGTGATTTGGGGGCTGATCTCTGACATATCACAGGCTTGAGTAGAGCAGGGTCCTGACATTGAGGGAACATAGTCTTGCAGTAGGCAACTGGTAGACCCCCTCTGTAGAATAGTTGTGACCAGCAGACCCCTCCAGCTGTACTACCCCATGGTCCCATGTCAGAGGTGCTGAGCAGGAAAAGAGGACAGGAAGAGAAAGGAATTCAGAGAATGAAAAAGGGGTGGATGGGAAGGAGAGAGTTTACAGGAGAAGCATGAAAAGTGTAAACCCCATTTCTCAGCGTGGGAGGAGCTGCCCTACTCTCCGCTGTCTGCAACCCCACTGTTTCCTCAATCCAAGGACACTGGCAGGGTGGGGGAGGGGGCCTGACCCCTCAACCTGCCTCCTGCCACAATGCCCAGACTGAGCCCCTGTCCATCCCCCTCTCAACCCTGCAGGGATGCTGACCATCACAGACTTCATCTTGGTGCTGCACCGCTATTACAGGTCCCCCTTGGTGAGGAGTGGGCTGGGAGTCCTGGGAGCACCCAACTGGACTGGGGTGGAGGAAGGACAGGGGGCCCATGTCTGACTTTGGGAGTTCTGTTGATGTCCCTAGGTCCAGATCTATGAGATTGAACAACATAAGATTGAGACCTGGCGAGGTGAGTGGGTGAGGGGACCTGCAGAGGGGCTGAGGGTGTGTGGGTGAGGGTGGGGCCAAGGACCTCAGGCAGAGAAAGGGCATTGGGAGTTTCCTGGAGGGAGCAGGGGAAGGGTGACAGGGTTCCCAGTGGGCCAGAGGGAAGGGAGATAGTCTGGGGGCTGCTGGGCAAGGCAGGGTGGCCAGCTCCCTTGCCCTGACTCTGGCTTTTCCTACAGAGATCTACCTTCAAGGCTGCTTCAAGCCTCTAGTCTCCATCTCTCCCAATGACAGGTAAGCATCCCCAGTCATCCACCTGAGCCTCCTTGCTCTGCACAGACCCCTTCCCCAGCACCTCAGTTCTGAACTCATGGGCTCATCCTCAGTGGACTGCAATAAGGCAGGCTTGGCACCCTGTCCTCCTTTCCAGGGGGCTGGGATGAAGGGCATCTCTCCCCAGGCTGCCCTAGGATCACTTCTCTCACTTCCGCAGCCTATTTGATGCTGTCTACACCCTTATCAAGAACCGGATCCACCGCCTTCCCGTCCTGGACCCAGTCTCAGGCGCTGTGCTCCACATCCTCACACACAAGCGGCTGCTCAAGTTCCTGCACATCTTTGTGAGCCTTGGCGCAGCCTCAGGAGTCGACCTGATGGGCTGAAAAGTCTTCAGCCCTAGGGATTGGGGAGGGAGCACTTGGGATCCGTCTGGGGGCTAGTTCACCCTGATCCCTACCTGTCCCCAACCCAACCAGGGCACCCTGCTGCCCCGGCCCTCCTTCCTCTCCCGCACCGTCCAAGATCTGGGCATCGGCACATTCCGAGACTTGGCCGTGGTGCTAGAAACAGCGCCCATCCTGACTGCACTGGACATCTTTGTGGACCGGCGCGTGTCTGCACTGCCTGTGGTCAATGAAACTGGTACCTACGCTCAGGATGGGGGCTCTGGCTGGGTTGGGACTGTGGGGAGCAGGGGTCTATGTGACATCAGCTCAGGGCCCAGGGTGGAGCCAGGGCTAGAAGTCTCTGTCTGCTTTGAGGCTTGGACCAGTTACTTAGACTTTCTGAGCCAGACCTCAGGGTTAAAGGGTTAAAGAAACCATGGCTGTAAACTGTTTCAAAGTTAAAATCGCTGTAATGAAGCTGGATATCAAGAAGCGTTTTGCAAAAATGGTAGAAAAAGCTGTATAATGAACCCCACATATCCACCTGAATAACTATTGTTAACGTATTGCCATAACCAGTTCTTTTCTATTCTTTTCTTTTCTTTTTGGCTGAATTTAAAATGTGTTATATTATAGAATCATGTCATTTTACCCCTTAATATTTCATCTGCATCTCTTAATATTAAGTACATTTCCTACATCACCTAACAAAATTACAAATCATGTATTAATGTTATCTAATATTCAGTCCTAATTCTCATTTCCCCATTTTCCCCACTAGTATCATTCTTTACAGTTGATTTGTTCAAACCAGTGTCTCATTAAGGTCCATGCTTTGCATTTGCTTCCTTGTCCCTTAAGCCTCTTTTAGCCTAGGATAGCCCCCTCCTCACTTGATTTTCATGACGGTGATGATGAGAAGCCTGGGTCAGTTGTCCTGTAGAATGTCCTGTTGTGAGAGGTTTGTCTGTTTGCTTTCTGGAGGTGGCCAGAAAGCGAACATTGTTCCTCTATTCCTGTGTTTCCTCTAAACCAGAAATTAGATCTAAAGTTTCGATCAGAGTCAAGCTATACATTTGAGGCTAGAATATTTCAGAGGTGACACCATGGACTCACATCTCATCCTCTTAGGAGGCATGATGTCAGGTGTTTCTCTCTGTGATGCTGTTTGATCTGTGAGTTCAGGTGGTAGCAGCCTGATGCCTCATTATATAGCCAGTAGCCCCGGGGGGAGGGGAGGATGTTGAGGAGTTCATCCCAAAAGCCTGCCCCAGGCCCTTGCACAGCATCCTAGTTCTTACCTGAACCTCTCCCCTGTTTTTCCTCTCACCTTCCTCCCCGCACCCCGACCCCCACAGGACAGGTCGTGGGCCTCTACTCCCGCTTTGATGTGATTGTAAGTGTCTGTGGGGAACAGAGGGGAGCTGGGGCTGCCACAGGGAAGCTGTGGTGTGAGGATCGATGCGGGGGCGAGTAATATCTGTGGACTGGGAGGGATCCCTTTACCAGTGTATAGAGGGAGATATCTGTGGGGCTGGAGCCTGGCCGAGGGCTGATTAAGAGCCATTCTCTCCCTGCTCAGCACCTGGCAGCCCAACAAACATACAACCACCTGGACATGAGTGTGGGTGAAGCACTGAGGCAGAGGACACTGTGTCTGGAGGGAGTCATTTCCTGCCAGCCCCACGAGAGCTTGGGGGAAGTCATCGACCGGATTGCCCGGGAGCAGGTACCCCCTTCATGCCTGCCCCATCATATGTGCTCCCAACCCTTAGAGCCCAGTCCTTCTCATGAGCAGATCCAGCTAGCCCTGTCCATCAGGCACCTGCCCTGTCTTCCCATTTCATGGCCAAGGTCTTGGTGTCCTCACTGGCCCATGATTGGCCTCTCAGTGGGGCCCTTGGGCCAGGGTAGTCAGAGCAACCCCTAACTGGTTAATAGGAGACACTCTCTTGCTCCCAGAGTTATGTCAAATTGTTGCCCCTGACTCTTGGTGTCAACCTTGGTGGCTGCCATAGCCACATGGCACTGCCCCCTCACTGAGCCCCTGTGGATCCGCAGGTGCACCGGCTGGTGCTGGTGGATGAGACCCAGCACCTCCTGGGCGTGGTGTCCCTCTCCGACATCCTTCAGGCTCTGGTGCTCAGCCCTGCTGGCATCGATGCCCTCGGGGCCTGAGACCATCGGAGTCCTCACTCTCAGGCCCCTTTCCACACCCGGAAGCCAGTGAAGGGAGCCTGAGGACTCGGCCTTCACCTCCCCAACCCCCATTTGCTGGTTCGGCTCTTGTCCAGGTAGGCTCTGCCCTGGGCCATGGGCCTCAGCATCAGCCCCTCAGTCTCTCCAGGTGCCCAGATCTCAGACTTGGGGACACTGAGGATGGGAGTGGCCCCACTCAGAGCTGATCAGCCTCATGAAAATTACAAATGTCAGGACTCACTGTGGGGCCAACCACTCTTATCCTATTCTCAGCTGAGGGTGGACAGGGGCTGGAGTGAAATCAAGGGCAGTGATGTGACTTCAGGGGCTCCCAGAAGATTGGTCTGTCCTCTCACAATTCAATTCCTGCCTGCTTGGAATTCCACTGGAAGGGAACAAGTTAATAAACTGTGGTTGAATGGAATTTCCACACTTGGTAAGAACTAAGGTTGAAAAGAGGGAGTTTCTATCTAAGCACTCATCTCAGTCAAGTTGACATGATCTCAGACTCTTTTCTGGTAGCATGTCAGCTAGGGGTCTGCAGAGGGTGGGGGGCACAGATTCCACCTGCTTAGCAGTGGCTGGCAAGATTTAGGTTCCCCTATTGGAAATGCAACCTCCCCTCCCCATTTAGTCACTGTCTTCCTTTCTCTTTCCCTCACAGGCTTCTCCAGCCCTCCCTGATTGCCCTTGCCCTGCGTGTGCTCCCAGAAGCCCTCAGGAATGCCCGATACACTGTGGGATGATGCAATGAAAGAGAACAGCTGAGTCAAGCCTGGAGATCTCTGAACCAGAGGCACTAGGATTACCCCAGGGCTGACAACTCCGTGTCCACCCTCCCCATTCTCCCCCGACCTGGCCCCTGTGGGTGGGGAGCCCTCAGCCTATGGGTTCAGGCAGGGGCTCTGGATTCTTCGGCTCCTGGACCACCTGACACTTGTGGCCCCAGCTCCTGGGAGTCTCAGTTGTGCTTCCCGCATGAAACCTGCCCGTGTGGTTCTTCACTACTTTGCCACTGCCCTCCTGCTCTCCCAGCACTGCATTTCAGGGCTGCCTGGGGGTCCCCATGGAGCAGCAGTTTTGGAGAGCTGCCTGTTGGAGTGGGACCCCCGCCCTCCACTCTCAACCTTAGCTCTTATCAGCGAGCACTATTCTCAGTCCTGTATTTGGATCACTGAGGGTGAACAATCAAGAAAACAAAAAGAAAAAGAACAATCCATGAACTTAGGTTTTATATAAGTTTCACTCAGAATATGCTATGATCATTTGATCTGAACTTGTGGCAAGATCCCTGTGTTCTCTGAATCCAAAGACCCGAAGGAAAATCTGTCATTGACAAATGCTGCAAGTGATGTTTCTTCTTTGTGTGGAGTGTTATTCCACCAAAGTTTTTTTCATCTTTTATTTATAACAAAACTATAAAGAAAATATTAGTTACATACCAGGTACAACTCAGTCCATAAACTCTAATCTGCAAGAAACATAACAATTTTTCTCACACTGAATGTAATTTCTTTTATGAACTCCGTCTCACCATTTGGTAGAAATTGATCTCCGTCAATTTAGGCTTCCCTTCCCACCTTTTCTTGGGGTTAAGTGCGGTGCTGGGGGAGATTTTAAGTCCATTGCATGACTTTGTTCCTAAGCCATCATCCTCCATCCATGCTAGCACCTGCTGAAACATCCCCATTCCCATGTGGTTGTCACTTGGTCACTGGTGGGCATGGCCCCTGCTGGGTGCTCCCTCACTCCTTATGAAGCCTCTTTGGGCCCGCCTGCTCCCCAGGCATAAGGACATTTTAGCTTCTGGTCCTGCACCCCTCCGGGCTTCAGGAAGATCTGCAGGGCTATCCTAAGTCCATCTGCTGAGATGGGCAGTCTGTTCTAATCTGTGTTTTGCTGTTTTCTCAGCCTCTACCCAAGAAATATGGGACTCGGGGCTCTTCCACCCTTATCTTCTCCAAACCTCTCTAGGGTGTTTGTCATACTTCCCCCTCCCTTCAGACACAGCTCCCTTGTCAGGATTCCCCAAAATATCTATAATCTCTTTGTTTCCCCAACACCCACCAGCCTGTGGAATCTCTATGCGGTAGGGAAAGAGTGGGCCTTTTTCTCTAACTCATTATATATTCTTCCAAACCCACTGTATGTGTCTTGAGTTCCTGCCACCTACCCTGTGAGTCGGGGTTTTGAAATTCCCAAGCCAAGACTGGGCTTCTGCTCTGTCTGTCCCTGCCCACCCTCCACTGCCTCCGGGGGAGTGATGGTGGATACTGCGGGGAGAGGGTAGGTTAATATTTCTAAAATATGATCCTACGCCATTTACCTCACAGAGCAACAGAGTGGGGACACCTGTGTTTAATGTGTCAGGCAGTCGGTGTATTTTTCTCATAGACACTCAGCTTCTGTTTACGGTTTTGCCATAACTAGTTTGTCAGGGCTGGTTCTGCTCTGGCCCAATCTGGGAAGGTCTGGGATTTGGGTTCAAGTGGGAGGGTGGGATGGGGTGCCCTCAGGGCCTGTCTCAAGTGACAGTGTCCTTAGGGAGCCTGCGACTTGCTGTTACCATGGGCTCAAACAAAGTGTAGGAGGGTCAGTCTTTTGAAGCGGTGTCCCAGGTGGCTCTGTATGAACAGAACTTCAGTGGTCACAGCACAGGCTCTGGCTGGGAAGAGCAGCCTGAGAAAAGCACTCTTTCCCCAACTCTTTCTCCCCTTGGAAGCAGACAGATCTTCACTCTCCTGAGGGTAACCCACCATGCTGAGGACCCAGCAGTTGTCACCCTCAGGCCCTTCTGTGAGGGACCCACCACCCCGAGGCCTCAGCCCCCTGCTCTGACCACAGCTCAGCCCTCCAGCATCCTGGCTGCTGGGAGTGAGGTGAAGAGCTGCTGGGTGGGAACTGCGACTACTCCCACCCGAGCTCAGAATCAAAGTGTGAAACCGCCCCGCTGTCCCCTCTGCTCGTGCGTGTGAGCCTGGGCTGACCAAGTTCTCCAGGCGTCATGCCTCCAACTCCTCCCCTGGCCTCTGAGGCCCCTCAGAGGTTCTGTGGTCTCCAGGCTAGACTCCCACAACCTCATTAGCTCCATCTGTCTCTCCTCTCCCCATGCCCTCAGCAGTTCTCAACCCTGGGTATCCAACAGGATCACCTGGGAAGCGTTACAAAATGCGTAATTCCAGGGCCCCATTCCCAAAGATACTAGTTTTCGGACTTGGGGGTGGGGCCTGGGCAACTGTATTTATTTTCTATAGAAACTAGAGACATGATTAATAACACATGACGTGCATGGCAGCGTGCTGAGAAATAAGAATGACTCATTCTCATGATTAGTAAAATCATTTGCCACTTATTGGGTCTATTATTTATTATGACTAACAGCTACAAGAAGCACTGGCTAAGAGTAACGGCACAACATTAAAGATATACGATTTGTTGGTATTCTCACTTCTCTTCTTCCAAACATCCTTAAGTGCAGAATTCATACAATGTCATGTATGTCCATTGCATGAAGACAATTTTCCAGGTTTTACTTGACATGCATATTAAAACTGGAATTGTGAATGATGACCTGAAAACAAACTAACATTACCAAGCCAGAGTATATTCAGGCTAAAACTTCTACAGAATGGAGCATGTAGACAGCCAGAAAACATTGTGTACTCTATTTTTCTTCTTCAGTGCTGCATAGTTGTTTAAGAAGATATGCTGTTTTTTCAAAGTCTCACCCAAAAAATATGGACCCTAAATTGGCTGACAGATTCAAATTAGCTGGAATAGAAGTAACAAGATGTGTACATTCTTTTTAGTCAAAGGTGTATCTGCTGTGCTGAATTAATGTCTACTCTTCTGCTATTACCCTAAATCCTATTGTTCTTTCCTACTGGAGTCAGGTCAGGCTGGGTTATCAGGAGCCTCACTGTGACATCTCTGCACTGTGACTTATGGGGGCAGCCCAGAGTCCCTGCGACACTAGGCCCTGGAAGCGTGCCCCATCACTGGCCATTGATGGGCTTTGTGCCAGCCCTCAAAACTGGGCTGATACTTCCGCCGTCCAGAGAGAAAGCTGCAAGAGAAAGAGCCCACACTATTACATCACACCCACCCGACAGCTATTCGTGTGTGCGTGTTTTCTACACCTTGGCTTTTTAAAACTTGAAGTATAATTGATTCACGACATTATATCCTATGACTATTATATGTTTTTGAATGACTCACTGCAAAGAAAGACATTTTTTTCCCATTTACATTTAGTAAGTTGTGTCCAGGAGACTTGACGGCATATAAACTGACAGAGGCCATTTTCAACTCCCAAGATTAGCAAAAGAACTTCATGTACACTTATGGTATATTCATTTTTCTGTAAGTATATTATATTTCAATAAAGATCTTTAAAAAAATTTTTTAAAGAACCTCAGGTATAAATAGAAGACCTCTCTGACCATGCTGTATTTTATTTTCCTCTGTTCCGAGTAGGAGTCTTCTCTTCCCAGAGCTGTGCTGTAGGCTTTCCAGTAGCAACCTCTGGACAAGGTTTCATAGTTGCGTCAATAGCCCTTGGGCTCTTAATATCTTTCAGAACATAATTTGTCACTTGTCACTGATGGCAAACACTTCTAGGGGAGGAGCCTCTGAGGCTGTGACTGCACCTCATTACAATGTAAGGGGATATAGCCTGCTCTTTGGTTAATCCTCACAAGGACATCATTACTTCACCAATCCTCTGAGCTCTTGTTTCAGTTCTGCATTTCTGATTTCTGATTAGAGACTGGATTTTAGGCCAGATAGACGCCCAGCAGGGCAGTGCTGCTTCACAATTTCCTGTGGTGCCTCTGGAGGTATGGCTTCCATTGGCAGCTATTTCTACAACAATCTTACCAAACTGATCTTCATAGATTTGTTTTAATTGAGATATAACTAATATATCATTAAATTTACTCTTTCAGTATGTACAATTCAGTAGTGTTTAGTACATTCACGAAGTTGTGCAGCCATCAGCACGATCCAATTCCAGAACATACTCATCACCCCAAAGAAAATCCATATCCATTAACAGTCACTCTCCATTCTCCTGGCAACCTCTAAATCTACCTTCTGTCTCTATGGATTTGCCTATTCTGGACATTTCACATAAATGGAATCATATAAGATAAGGCCTTTTGTGTCTGGTTTCCTTCATTAGCATAATGCTTTCAAGGTTCATCCATGATGTAGCATGAATCAGTACTTCATTCCTTTTTTATGACTGAATAGTGTTCTATCTTATGGATATACAAGATCTTCAGCGTTTAATGTGAGATTAACCTTAAATTCATTAACTGTGCTGCAGACCGTGAATGCTGACCTTGGAAAGGTGCTATCAAGCCCCAATCCCCAGCCTCATCACACAGACTTCCCCTGCGCCCAAGTGCCAGCACTGAGGGGTTCACGTGGCTTGGGCAGCTGACCCTTGGTGGTCCGAAGGAGCAGCACACTGGGAAAGGCAGAAGTCTGCTCTGGTTGACTTTGTGACAGAGATCCTGGTACTCTCCGAGCACAGCTCCCACTCTCTGCGTTTATAAAGAGCTCTTACAGGTGAACGCCTACACAGGTGCGTTTGACAGCCATGGCCTTATAATTAGGAATCCTACCCAATCCTCTCCAGGTTTCGCTTCTCAACAGAGAAAGCTCTGTATCCTCCCCTCTCCTTCCCTTCCCTTTTCTATTCCAATCTCTTCTCATTCAGCAAACATCTCTTAATTGCCTCCTCAGTACCAGACACAGAGTTAGACACAGTGACTGTGTCCTCCATGGGGTTCCCAGCTGGTTGGGGAGACAGTGGGGCCTCCAAGGAGAATACGCTGAGCGTTGGTTCTGTCGGGGGTGGACAGGGCAGAACACAAGAACAAGTCCTCATGCTTGCCCAGAGAGGTCAGGGAAGGCTTTGCAGAGGCAGTGACATTTGAGCTGAGTCCTGAGGAAGAGCAAGCTGTCTGAGATGACACACCAGTTGGTGAAGAAGGTGTTCCAAGGATAGAGGACACTGAGTACAAAGTATTGAGGCTGGAAAGAGCATAATGTGCTCAGGGAAATACAAGGAATTCAGGCTCAGCTGTGGAAAGGGTGGATTGGGTGGGGGGTTGAGGGGGGCAGGGTGCCAGAACACAACTCTAAGCCACAGTAAGGACTTTGGACCTTGCCTCAGGGCTGAGGGGGGCCACTGAAGGATTTTAATTGTTGCAACAACAGGATTTTTTTAATAGGCTCAAACTCAAATCCCTACAGACAAAAGAAATTCTACTTTGGTTTTCCAAGACTCAGCAGAAATTTACCACTGGGGCTGGGCCTCCCAAGGCTGGGATCTGTCAACTTTTCAGGCCTATGTGGTGGTACATGGATCTGCACGTCAACGCACTTCCCTTATAGTTGGCTTCCTGCACTGAAGAGGCTGGAAAGCTAAAAACTACAATCCCCAGACTCTCTTGAAGCTAGAGTTCCAGGCTGGACTTAGGCTCCACTGGTGCCTCAGCTGTACAGACAGAGATTTGGAAGGTGGTCCTGAGGCAGAGACTATGCTTCTGCTGGTCCTGCTCTTTCTGCTGTCAGGGGCAATCAGGAGGAGGGGACATCTTTTTGCCTTTTTCTTTAGCCAGCACAGCCCTGGGAGACATGGAGTAGCTCTGGGGCCAACAGTTGTTGTAAGAGTTTCCCAACTCTCATCCTCCTAAGTGTGGCCAACGATGGGGTTTCCCAGGCTGAACAGCCCCCTAGTGGTGTCCTTAGGGTCATTCCTGTAGGCCTGGCCTACAGCTCTTCCAACCATTTTTGAGGCAAATCATTGCCTTTATCTAAGCACTTTCTTTTCAAAAGAGGGTGCCCCTCGCAGTGCCTGGGGAATTGCTCTGCAGCTTCTGCTTGGGCAAGGCCCAGCCAATGCCAGGTGAAGCCAAGGCCTCTCTTTGAGTTCTGGGAAAGCATATGGTATTCTCAGTTTCCATTGAAAGAGGGCTCTGCCTCCCACCAAGTTCTCTAGGTGGGGAGAGGGTATTCCCCAACTACAGAAAGAAGGTTCAGATGCTGGTCATCAAAAAGAATGACAAAGGTCTCCAGTTATCAATAAAACCCCCTTTATTCTATATTTTCTGTCAGGTTAGCAATGTGACATGGAAGTGGCCTTTTATCTGAGAGGAAGATGCTCAAAATGATAAAAGTGGCAAAAGCTCAGGGTTCTACAGGAAGTGCACTGAGTTTCTCCGACTCCTGGTACCTGGCAGCCCCTTTCTCTCCCTCCTCATGTGCCAGGGAGGGAGGGAGGGGGCTGTCCCAGGACGGCAGAGGCCCAGCTCAGCTCTGTCTCTGCAGGAAACGCAGGCCCACCTTCTTATTAGGAACCAGGACGATGCGAGCCACACTCGTCACCTCCCCTGTCTCAGGGGCCAGGGCTACCTCATACTGCTGGATCAGCTGGGAGGTAAAAGGCACATGGGCAATGAGAGTCTGTGACCTCCATCCCCTGCCCTCCTCTGCATGCTCCCACCCTGTGCCTCCCTCCTCCCTCAGCACCCCTCCCTGGCCCCTGTATTGCCTCTCCCCACTCACCCTTGTCAGCAGCAGCTGCATCTCCAGCTCTGCAATCCTGCGGCCCAGACAACCCCGGACCCCATAGCCAAAGGGCACAGAGCCAAATGGGTGTTGGACCCTGAGGGCTTCAGGCTGGTTCTTCCTCAGCCAACGTTGGGGCTGGAAGCTGTCCGGCTCAGGGAAGATGCTAGGGTCCCGGGACACCACATAGTGGCAGAATACAAACTGAGTCTGCAGAAGATAAGCGGGCAACACATCAGCATAGAGATGCGGGCACCCCTGGGAACTCTGGTTCTCTAGCTCCACTCACATTCTTGGGGAAGAGGAAGCCACCAACTTCTATTTCCTTGTCCACGATGACCCGCGAATTCACGGGGACCACGGGGTAGAGGCTACAGGGAAAAGAATGCTGGTTTGCCTCTGGATCCAAGGAGGGGCTGAGTGCCCACCCTTCCCACCTCTTCAGCCGTGCCCCTCTGGTCCTCCAGGCCCCTCTTCCCATCTCACTCCTGGCCCTGGCCATAGCCCACCAGCCCCCACTTCCCACTCCTGTCTCTGAGTCCTCCTTCACACACAGACCCTTGCTCCTGGGGACAGCATCCTACCGCAGGGTCTCCTTAAGCACAGCTTTGAGCAGGGGCATGCGGGCAAAGTCCTTGTGCTGCGGCACCTGCCCAGCAGGTACCACGCCCACCACTTCCTCATGCAAGGCCGCCTGGATCTCTGGGTTCTTTGAAAGATGGTACAGGGCCCATGTCAGAGTGTTGGATGTCTGGAAGGTGGAGTAAGAGAAGAAGTGAGGAGGGATTTCTAGGAAAGAGGCCAGTTAGGTGGTGGGAGGGTGTGGGAGTGGATGTGTGAAAAATGTGGGAGAAAAATTAATTTGCCATGAGTATGGCAGGATTAGACTCCAGGGTTTATGGCCCTCCCTCCATGCTCAATGTGACTTCACTGTGGGATAATGACTAATATGATGGAGAATCACACTCTAACAGCAGAGGAGACTGAAACAGAGAAAACCAACATGACGAAAGGACAGGAAAGATGCCCTGCTTAGAAGGTGCTATGGACGAGCTCTTCAACTCTCTGCTTAGAGTACAGCACAAGGGAGTGGAGTAGATGTGAGATGAAACTTCCTAGCTGTCCAAGAGAGGCTCTGGGAGGTGAGGGAATCCCTCTTACAAAAGGACCTGGACCACTCCCTGTCTCCTTCCACCAGGCTGAGTGACCCCCTCCTTTTCCTTCCAGCTCTACATCCATGTTATGGAAAGAGAAGCAGGTACCTGAAGGGACGAAGGTTAGGTTCAGGTGGGGGATAGTGGGGAGCTGGTTCAGGAGGGGAGCCCCTGGTCTCCTTGCCCACCCCCAATCACCCACCGTGTCTACTCCAGCCATGAGCAGCTCAGGCAGGCTGCCCTCGGCCTCACCAGGACTGAGCTGTCCACTGGTCAGCAGGGAGTGCAGGTAGCCAGATATCCGGGTCTCCTCTGGGACCCCTGTCTGCAGCTGGGCTTCTATCTCCTTGACTTTCTGATCAATCAGCTTCCTCCCTACGGGGACAATGGAGAACAAGAAAGGATGAGGCCAAAAGTCATGCTCTCCAAGGACTAAGAGAGATGGTCCCAGGAGAAGGTTCTGTTACAGCACAGACCCTGGCACCCATGCCCCAACTTCTTTCCCTGGACTCCTCACCAAAAGAGAAGATGGTGTTCCAGCCATCCAGGTATCGCTTCCAGAAAGGCAACAGGGAACGGGTCCACTTGGGGAGAAAGGTGGCGTAGAGTGAGTTCTGGAACATGTACCCGACAGATCTGACGAAGCCCACGGTGTCCTGGGGGATGGAGCGCTCCAGGCAGCCAATACGCTTCTCAAACAGGATGTAGGAAATAGCTGGTGGGGCACAGGGGCTGTCACAGGAGGCAGGGCCACAGCATACAGAACCCAGGGGCCTTTAAGGAGGAGAGCACAACCTACCCCTAACCCATACCCACCCCAGCCTCTCTCCCCACAAGGGTACCTTCCAAAGCAAAGAAGTAGAAATGGTGAGCTATGTCGGGCACCTGGTCCCCCGAGGTGCTCTCCGCCCTCAGCTGGTTCAGTCGAACCATGAAGTCCCCGATCACCTCATTCAGAGCATTTGTGTAAAGTGCAGCATCAGCTGGCTTTAGCATCCGCTGGTTCAGAGCCTGGCGCAGCCGGTACCACTGATGTCCTTCCCTGTAGAGAATGGAGGAGCAGCACAAATATAAATATCGGATGGGGGTTCAGTTAGATGGTATCTTCCCACGCTGAGATCCCTAGAGAGTCAAGGAAAATTTCAGACTCCTAGATCTAGAATTATGGAATCACAAACTTTCAAATGACAGAATCTTTGAATCATAAAACTTCTGAATCTCACTACAGCATTAAAGAAAGTGGTTAAGGTGGGCATCTGGAACCAGTCTGCCTAGGATCAAATCACAGGTCACATGATGCCTGGCTGAGTGACTTTAGGCAAGTGACTTAACTTCTCTGTGCCTCAGTTTCCCCTTCTGTAAAATGGGAATAAACAGGAATTTAGAGTGACTATCTTGTAGGATAATTAACATGCTTAGATTAGAGCCTGGCAGATAGTGAATGTTTAATGAATGTTGACTATGATTATTTTAGGATGATACAACTCCAGAATCTTCTGTATGTGAAATGAAGAGGAGCTATGATGGTTCCAACCCCTCTGTGTGGAGGATGAGAAGAAAAGGGGAAGCAAATTAGGGTTCCCAGGGGCTCAGATTCTGGACTTTTATGCTCCAATTGGCTCAATGGGCCAAGGGGACAGAGAGAGCCAGGCTGATGCAGGCCCTCTTATCACAGCCATCCCATAGGTGGTTGGGTTCCCACCCTGGTTAGGCTGGTATGTTCACATGGGTGGGAACATGCCTTCCATGGGGGACTTAATATTCAAGGGCTACCACTACCCTCAGCTGTCCCCCAAACCTGTTACTTTTCCTAAGCAAGCTGGGTATGGGTCAATTTTTAAAAAGCTGGTTGTCTACAGAAAATTGCTTTGGCAGTTCGAGGTCTTTTATGGCTCTATATACATTTTGGAATTGTTTGTTCTAGTTTTGTGAAGAATTTTGTGAGTATTTTGATAGGGGTTGCATTAGATCTGTAGGTTCCTTTGGGTAGTGCAGCCATGTTGATAACGTTGATTCTTCCAGTTCAAAAGCACAAGATATCTTTCCATTTCTTTGCGTCATCTTCAGTTTCCTTCATCAACGTTTTACAGTTTTCAGAGTATAGGTAACCTCCTCAGTTAAGTTTATTTCTAGGTATTTTGTTGTTTTTGATGCAATGGAAATGTTTATGCCAGTTATAAAATTCTGGTTTTTGAAGTGAAAAAAAAAGTGAATGAGGGGCCACAAATGGCAAAATATCTTTCTTTCTTAGGATGAGTTGTATTCCCTTACATATATATGCTGCATCTTCTTTATCCATTCACCTATTGATGTGCACTTAGGATGCTTCTGTATCTTGGCAATTATAAATAATGTTGCTGTTAATAGTGGGGTGTATATATCTTTTTGAATTAATTCTTACTTTGTGGTTGGCTTTATTCCTTTGATAACTATGTAAGTTTAAAAAGCTAAAGCTCTAAATGTTCTTAGAAACAATGAACAGTACATATATGTAAATTTTAAAAATATGTTCAGTATATTGTGTGTATGTATTTATATGCAATATATTGTGTACATGCAGTCAAACTATAACAATTCTACCCAATAAAACTGAAAAATGAAATAAATAAAAATTTATGAAAAAAAGAATCCTTTAGTAAAAGCAAAAAAAAAGCTAGTTGCAGAATAATAAGTAAAATACGGTTCAATTTTAAGAGGAAAAGAGGAAACCTCACATATCTACATGTATATTTTCATATTTATGCATAAAATAGGGAAGAATGCACATCAAACTGTCAAGATTACTTAGGAGGACAGAATGGAAGTAGTGGGTAGAAAGACCATATTTTATTTCTGGAATTTTTACAATAAGTAATACTTTTGAATTTTAAAAATCAATAAGATATTTTAAAAAGAAAAATATCAAAAGTCTTAAGGCAAGAATCAAGTTTTTTATTTTGAAATACTGTAAGTCAACTCTATCTCAATAAATTTTAAAAAAATATAGTTATTTGAATGAATCTCAAACCCCAGGAGTTTTCTTTACTATGTTGGGGTAAACCTACAAAAAGATAAACTAAAAATGTTGCTGGAAAATAAATGAAAACCAGAATAGACTCATTTATTGGAACTTCAGGTAGTGGAGGCTTCTCCAAGAGTAAAACTCTCCCAACAGTAGGGATCAGATTTGCAGAACGTGAGTGAGAGCATTTCTGTGGTTGTTAAAGCATTTCTTGGGGAAACCATGCTTTAAAAAATGAGATTTAAATATATATATGTTAACATTTTTCAAAACTTATCCTAGGTTAGCAAATAGCTTTTAAATACATATGTAGTATAACATATTTAGGAAACTGGCTTTAGAGTAAAAGATACTAAATAGATCATAAAGGGGCATATATCATGATCAGCTTCAATTCTAAGTCTGAACCATCAAGTCCAGTGGTGGCCTCACTTGATGAAAACCTGAGACCCAAATCTTTTTATTATTATTATTATTATTATTGAGGCATAATTGACATGTATCATTATATTGGTTTCAGGTGTACAACATAATGGTTTGATATCTGTATACACTGCAAAATATGCTTACCACAGTAGGACTAGTTACCATCAAATTACTAAAAGTTAGCTTTTAGGATTTACTCTCTCAGCAAGATTTGGGTCTCAAATATTGAACAGCATACTTGAGACCCAAATCTTGCCCTCAGGGTCAGACACCAGGTTAAAGAGCTCTTGGAGGAAATTCTCTATTCTCGTCCCAGAACTTTGAATAAAGGGCCCAGGAATTGTTTAAGTTCTGAAACTGTGCACCTGTGAAGGAACCAGCAAAACAGAAAGAAAGTCACACAATGGCAGAATGAATATATAGACATCAAAGACAGATGAGATGAACCCTCCAACTAGTCTGTTTCTTTTTCAAACGTGTCAAGGCAGTAAGTCCTTGAATTCCAGAATCAGAAAGACCTATTCCACTACTAGCTAGTTGTGTCACTTCTGGCAAGTGGTGCAAAAAGCATTTGCGGCCTCAGTTTCTTCATCTGTGAAATGGGGATAATAATGCTATCTACTTCATAGGCTTGTTGTGATGATAAAATGAAATAATAAATGTAGAGACTAGCCTGATGTCGGGCATGTCATAAACATGTAGTTAGTTATCATCAGTGTTGCTGATACTATTAACCACCACCAGGATCAACTTTAATCCCTTAAAAAGTGATTAAAACATGAATGTCAAGCAACGAGGGGAAATAAAAGGCCATTCATTATTTTTGGAGCTCTATTAATGTACTATAGCAACAAGAAGCCTGTAATATATTCAATTACAAGCTGTGGCATTGGGAGTGGTTTATCACCAATGATTCTCAATTGTTTACCTTAATTGGCACATGCATATATAATATACTCAGCCCATCCTTCAATTTGTCACTGACAAAATAATCTTAACTTCTCTAGTTATAAATTTAAGGCTGAAACCTACCTCTGCGGGTGGAGAACATCCATAGAAGTTATAACCACTAACAAGGATATAACACATAATTTGGGAAATACTTCAAAAATTAAACTGAGCCCTCCCAACTGATATGGTGATGATGTTTTTTCAGCTATAAGTAGATATATCCCATTATGATTTGAGCTGGTATGTTTTCAACCATAATGTAGAATAATGGAACTGGAAAGCTTCTTACGGGTATCTTGGAGAGTCTAGACCAAGCTTCCCATTTTACATATGGGAAACATGAGCCCAAGGAAGGAGAAATTAGTCATTTGTTCAGTCATATGATATGTTAGTAGAAAAGCCAATGAATGCTCCATGGGCTTCAGCCCAACCCAACCACTGCTTTCTAGACTGAATATCAGGTTCAGAGGACACAGGGAGATCCTACTCTGCCCATTATTCACCAGCTGCCCAGTGCCACTGTCCTTGGGCCTGACCCTCTCGGGCACTGTTCCAATCCCTCAGGCCCCAGCTTACGTGGTGAAGGGCCCATAGGTCAGGCCCTGCTGGTCCCGGTGCTCCTTCCATAGTTCCATGTCATTCCGTATTGGGTACTTGCCCTCTTGGCGCATCACTTGCTCCAGGAGTGGGGCACTGGCCAGGTGCACGTGGATCTGAGGCCCTAAGCGGTTTGCCCATATTGGACCATACTTTGCCTTGTTCAGCACCTGTGGGGTTCAACCAAAGCTGAATAACCATGGCCCCAGCCAGGCAGGCACTTCCTGGAGAGGAAACAGGTTGGGGGAATAGCTGATGCCACACCAAAGCAAGCGGGCTGGGTAAAAGCACATTTTGTAGGAGGTGGGCACTGGGATGGCCTATAGTCCCGAAAGAACACTGGGAAAAAAAAAGGGCACACATGAGTTAGAATATTGAGAGCAATGAGTATCTCTTGGAACTGTGGGAATTGAGGTCCTTGGAGGAATGAGATTTCAGAAAAATGGGATATGTGCAATGGGCAAACAGGTATGCTGAGGTATAGATATTTGGGGTTCAGGGTTTTAGTGAGATATAGTAGCATGTCTACAGTTTCATCATAGAAGCATTTAAATCTCCTGTAGCTTGCTGTCAATGGGATGAAAATAAACATTTCATGTTACTAACAAGAAAAAAGAAACAAAATTTGAAACTTCAGGAAAAACAAGAAGCTGAATGAGAAAGTCAAGAGGTAAATATGAAGTAAGCTATGTGGTATGAATTTTTTAATATAAAATTTTTCAGCTATGTTAAGGAATATAATTCTCAAATATTTTATCTTAGAATTTCTAAAGCACTTGACAGTGCCCAAAACATTTATGAAATTGACATTGCAATGATGTTTTTATAGTTGCTGAAAATGAGGGAGAAAATAAATATATTTAGGTTTTTTTAGGGGGTAAAATTTTAAAAGAATCCAGAAATAGTAAGACTAAATTTACTGGCTAAGTTACACCTACAGACTGAAAGAAAATGAAACATACTGCTTTCCCAGGTACTTCATCGTTCACAATCTGCTACTGAAGAGGTTTTAAGAGTATCAGATTCCAGTATAGAAATTAGGCCAAAGGGCTTCTGAAAAAGAAACACTAAAATCATGGAGAAGAGATTTATTGTTCAAATTAGAGAAAGAAACTTTACCCAACTCGTAGTCCAGAAAAACACCAATGTTACTGAGTCTTACTATCAGCATTAAATCCTGGGTTCTCGGGGGTGGGTATAGCTCAATGATAGAGTGCAAGCTTAGCATGCACGAGGTCCTGGGTTCAACCCCCAGTATAAATAAAAACTGGTTCTCCTAGGACCAGTGCAACCTGATCGTCCTCCATATATTACCCAATTGCCCAGAATTCACCCTGAACAGAAGGGCTGATTCTGCCAGTTCCCAAGAAGACAGTCTTGACAAACCCCCAGTGTTCACATAGAACTGTTTCCCACCTCTACCTCCCAGGAATACCTGCCAATGTGGTACAATTTTGAACAATTGGTTGTCTGTAAACTACAGTGGTTCCTGGAGGGAAATGAGCATATTCATACATTGCCTGTGGGAGTCTAAAATGACACAACCCTAGATGGAGGACAATTTGTTCATATTTATAAAAATTATAAACACACTTACAAAGTCTGGGACATCTGCATAATGAAATATTCTATCACCTCAAAAAGAGGATGTAACAGCTCCTTACATAGTAATGTAGAAAGACTGTAATATGGAAAGATAGATAGCCAAGATAGATTGTTAAATGGAAAAGACCGGGGAGCTAAATAAGAATATATAGTATTTGCATGTGCTTTCATAGGGAAACACTGGATTGATACATCAGAAGCTAATTAGAGTGATTACCTATAGGAGGGTGGAAGGGACAGCTGTGGGGAGTAGGACTGTGAAATGTTATATATTTTTTTTGAGTTTTGAATTATGAGAATGTATTCAAAATTTTTAAGCTAAAGGGGAAAAAAAGAACGTGTTTTCTGAAAAAGTAAATCACCCATCATTGATTAAGCCATTCCAGAAAGCAGGAAAGACTTGCTGAACCTCTAAATTCATGCATGTATATACTCAGATTTAAAAGTGGGCTCTAGTCATGTTCATTTTGTTTATTTTGTTAAAGGTGCCATTAAAAAAGAATACTTAATATATCTATTTTTCTCTACTAAATTCCTTAGGAGAATTATCCTAAAAGTAAGCTTAATTTATGTTTCCAGTTTTGTTTAATATATCAATAAAATAAAATAATAATAACTATAAATATTTCTGTGGAGCTTAGCATAAACCAGACACTGCTCCAAGCACTTTATTTACATTAGCTCATTCAGCCCTGACTACAGCTGTTATGAGGTAGGTGTAATATTATCACAATTTTGCAGATGAGGAAACTGAGGCCCAAAGAGGTTGTCCAAGGTCACATTACCTGTAAATGGCAGAGTCAGGGTTCAAACTCAGACTATTTGGCTGGAGGCCATGCTCTCAACCGCTTACTCGGCCGATGCTCGAAAAAGCTGACTATGCCTTACCAACTGGAAACAAACATAAGCCCTTTTAAAAAAATATATGCTATTTAAAACCACCACAACTATGCAGTAACCCAGGGTTTCTCATAGCACTGCTGACATTTGGGGCTGGATAATTCTTTGTTGTAGCAAACTGTCCTATGCATTGTAGGATGTTTAGCAGCACCCCTAGGCTTTACCCCAGCAGCCCCCAACCAAGTTGTGAAATGTCCCGGGGGGACAAAATCCCCTCAGGCTGAGAACTTCTACAATAGCCCCAACCTCTTAATCTGTCTCTTAATTCTCTAATTTTGGAAGACTCTTTTAAAGAAATAAGATCTCATGTGGAAGAAATATTTATCTGAAGCTTGGTTTCCTCTCCTTCTGTAAGTTCGTGTAAAATTACATGCAATTTTTCTATAATAATGTAAACAGTGGTTATCTCTGAGTCATAGTTTATAGATAGTTTACTTTTTTCCCTATACTGTGATTTGGTTTCCAAATTTTCTACCATGATCTTGGAATCAGGGGGAAAAAGTAATGTTTTAAAAGACAAGATCAATAACCATTTACTTGGGCACCAGCTTCTTCCCTGGAATCCAAAGCCTCTAGCAAAACTCCCCGGCTGTCAGTTTGGTGGTTTCTGGAATATTTCCCCCTGTGCCTACAGCATGCTTTCTTCCCTCTTCCTTCATATTCCTCTTCTCTCTTCGTTTACTTGGTGGAACTTAACAAGGATCTATTTATGTAAGAACTTATTTTAGAAAGACATTAGTATACTTGCTGAGAGATGTGTGCTATGTCTGTGAGCCTACCATTAGGCCGTAACCTGAACCAGTTGGAGAGCCCCAAGTTCTCTCATAGGTCCTGCCTAAGTGCCACTTTGCAGAACAGAGTCCCCTAGGAACTATCTCCCAGGATGAATGGAAGGGCTAGCCTCCGCCAGATAAGACTCTAAAGTTGCAGAATATTGAATTCATTCAACAGCTCACATCCTGTTCCTCCTCTACTGATCTAGAAGCTGGGGATACAGCTGTGACCTACCCTGAGACAATCTATTCATGAGCCACACGGTTGAGAACTGGATTATATATACTCATAAATTGTTTCCTAATTATTTTGCAGATATCTTATCTCTTCAACTAGATTGAAATCTTTAAGGGCAAGAACTATGTCATACTTCTTTATCCCTCTCATATAGTTTGACACACTATTAATCACATTATATTCAATAAATGTTTAGTAGTTGTCAATGAATCAAGTGAAAGAAAAAAAAGTTGCAGACAATACAAAGAATATGAGAGAGAGACAGAGACAGAAAGGAAGTGGTACAATGATACATAGGAAACATAAAAGTGGCTCCACTGGGTGGGCATTCATCTTTAAAGTCTGGGAGGATAATCTGAAAAGGAAAATAAGAAACTAATTCTAATACATAATTGTAATAGCATCTGCTATGGACTGAACAGTTGCATTGCCCCCAGATTTCTGTGTTGAAGCCCTAACACTCACTGTGGCTGTATTTACAGAGGAGGCATCTAGGAAAATAAAGACTAAGTAAGGGGAGAGTATAGCTCAGAGGTAGAGTGCATGCATAGCAGGCATGAGGTCCTGGGTTCAATCCCCAGTACTTCCATTTAAATAAACAAACAAACAAACAAACCTAATTACCTCCTCCAAAATTTTTTTTTAATTTTAAAACAATTTTAAGAAGATAGAAATTGTCCCAAGCATCTTTACTGACCACAATGCCATGAAACTAGAAATCAACTACAGAGAAACAAAGGGGAAAAAAAAGGAAAGCATGGAGATTAAACAACATGTTATCAAAAAACCAATGGGTCAATGATGAAATCAAAGTTGAAATTAAAAAATGCTTTGAGACAAATGAAAATGAAAACACAACTACACAAAATTTATGGGACAGAGCAAAGGCAGTGCTAAGAGGGAAGTTTATAGCAATACAGGCCTTCCTCAAAAAAGAAGAACAATCTCAAATAAACAATCTAACCCACCAGCTAAATGAATTAGAAAAAGAGCAAAAAACCTCAAAAGCCAGCAGAAGGAAGGAAATAATAAAGATCAGGGAGGAAATAAATAAAATAGAGATTAAAAAAAACATAGAAAGAATCAATCAAACAAAAAGCTGGTTTTTTGAAAAAGTAAATAAAATTGACAAACCTCTGGCCAAACTGACAAAGAAGAAAAAAGAGAGAGCACAAAAAGCAAAATAAGAAAGGAAAATGGAGAAATTACAACAAATAACATAGAAATACAGAATATCATATGAGAATATTATGAAAAACTATATGGAACCAAAACGGATAACCTAGAGGAGATGGACAAGTTTCTGGAAACATACAGTCCACCAAGACTGAATTAAGAAGAAACTGACCACTTGAACAAACCAATCACTAGAAATGAAATTGAATTAGCAGTAAAAAAAAACTCCCTACAAATAAAAGTCCAGGACCGGACAGCTTCACTGGGGAATTCTATCAAACATACAAAGAACAACTCACACCAGTCCTTCTCAAACTCTTTCAGAAGACTGAAAAGGAGGGAACACTTCCAAACTCATTCTATAAAGCCACCATCATCCTGATACCAAAACCAGGCAAAGACACTACCAAAAAAGAGAATTATAGGCCAATATCACTGAACATAGATGCAAAACTACTCACCAAAATATTAGCAAATAGAATCCAACAGCACATAAAAAAGATTATACATCATGACCAAGTGGGGCTCATCCCAGGGACACAAGGGTGGTTCAACATATACAAATCAATCAATGTATACATCATATCAACAAAAGAAAGGACAAAAACCATGTGATCATCTCAATAGATGGAGAAAAAGCTTTTGATAAAATTCAACACCCATTTATGATAAAAACTCTCACCAAAGTGGGTATAGAGGGAACATATCTCAACATAATAAAAGCTATATATGACAAACTTACAGCCAGCATAGTACTCAAAGGTGAAAAACTCAAAAGCTTCCCACTAAAATCTGGGACAAGACAAGGATGCCCACTATCACCAGTCCTATTCAACATAGTCTTGGAAGTCCTAGCCACAGCAATTAGGCAAGAGAGAGAAATAAAAGGGATCCAAATTGGAAAAGAAGAGGTAAAAGTGTCACTATATGCCAATAGCATGTTACTATATATAGAAAACCCTAAAAGGTCCACACAAAAACCACTAGAGCTGATTGAAGAATTCAGCAAGGTAGCAGGTTACAAGATTAACGTTCAAAAATCAGTTGCATTTCTTTACAATAACGATGAATCAACAGAAAAAGAAAGTAAAGAAACAATCCCCTTTAAAATAGCACCCAAAGTAATAAAATACCTAGGAATAAATCTAACCAAGGAGGTGAAAGAATTATATACAGAAAACTATAAACCATTGATGAAGGAAATTAAAGAAGACTTTAAAAAAATGGAAAGACATCTCATGCTTCTGGATTGGAAGAATCAGTATTGTTAAAATGGTCATACTGCCCAAGGCAATCTACAGATTTAATGCAATCTCTATCAAATTATCCAGGATATATTTCACAGAACTAGAACAAATCATAATAAAATTTATATGGAACCACTAAAGACCGAGAATTGCCAAAGCATTACTAAAGAAAAAGAAAGAGGCTGGAGGAATAACTCTCCCAGACTTCAGACAATACTACAGAGCTACAGTCATCAAGATAGCATGGTATTGGTACAAAAACAGACATATAGACCAATGGAACAGAATAGAGAGCCCAGAGATGAACCCACAAAATTTTGGTCAACTAATCTTCGACAAAGGAGGCAAGAATATACAATGGAATAAAGACAGTCTCTTCAGCAAATGGTGTTGGGAAAACTGGACAGCAGCATGTAAATCAGTGAAGCTAGAACACTCCCTTACACCATACACAAAAATAAACTCAAAATGGATCAAAGACCTAAAATAAGACAAGATAAAATAAACCTCCCAGAAGAAAATACAGGCAAAACATTATGTGACATACATCTCAAAAATGTTCTCCTAAGACAGCCTACCTAAGCAATAGAAATAAAACCAAGAATAAACAAATGGGGCCTAATTAAACTTACAAGCTTCTGCACAGCAAAGGAAACCATAAGTAAAACAAAAAGACAACCTACGGAATGGGAGAAAATTTTTGCAAATGAAACTGACAAAGGCTTGATCTCCAGAATATATAAGCAGCTCATATAACTTAATAAGAAAAAACAAACAACCCAATCCAAAAATGGGCAAAGACCTAAACAAGCAATTCTCCAATGAAGAAATTCAAATGATCAACCGGCACATGAAAAAATGCTCAATATCACTAATTATCAGAGAAATTCAAATCAAAACTACAATGAGGTATCACCTCACACCAGTCAGAATGGCCATCATTCAAAAATCCACAAATGACAAATGCTGGAGAGGCTGTGGAGAAAGGGGAACCCTCCTACACTGCTGGTGGGAATGCAGTTTGGTGCAGCCACTGTGGAAAACAGTATGGAGATTCCTCAAACAAATAGGAATAGACTTACTGTATGACCCAGGAATCCCGCTCCTGGGCATATATCCAGAAGGAACCTTACTTCAAAATGACACCTGCACCCCAATGTTCATAGCAGCACTATTTACAATAGCCAAGACATGGAAACAGCCTAAATGTCCATCAACAGATGACTGGATAAAGAAGCTGTGGTATATTTATACAATGGAATACTATTCAGCCATAAAAACCGACAACATAACGCCATCTGCAGCAACATGGATGCTCCTGGAGAATGTCATTCTAAGTGAAGTAAGCCAGAAAGAGAAAGAAAAATACCATACGAGATCGCTCATATGTGAAATCTAAAAATAAATAAGTAAACAAACAAATAAATAAATAAAAAACAGAAACAGACTCATAGACATAGAACACAAACTTGTGGTTACCAAGGGGGTGGGGGGTGGGAAGGGACAGACTGGGATTTCAAAAATAAGATTATACTGTATAGCACAGGGAAATATATATAAGATCTTATGGTAGCTCATAGAGGAAAAAATGTGACAATGAATATATGTATGTTCATGTATAACTGAAAAATTGTGCTCTACACTGGAATTTGACACAACATTGTAAAATGATTATAACTCAATAAAAAAATGTTAGAAAAAAAAAAGAAAGAAAGAAAGATTAAATAAGAGTGGGGCCCTGATCCAATACAATTGGATTGTCCTCATAAGAAGAGACATGAGTAAATTCTGGTGTAGCATTATGATGGAATGCTATTCAGCCATTAAAAATTGTTACTAAAGTGATGATACAGAAAGATGTTTATATTTACCTTTCAGTAAAGAGCAGGTTACAAAAAAGAGTATATGGTATGCTTTCATTTAAAAGTGCATTTATGTGTAGATGACACATAGGGAAACTGTGGAAGCCTATTCACCAAGGACAAGCAAGCAGGGATAAAGCTTACTTATTCCCAAGCTCATGTGTATATTTATGTATTCATTTCACAAATGCTTATTAAGCACCTATGTGTACAAGGCACTGTGACACGTAGCAGGTGCTGGGACAATGGAAGATTTGGATTTTCTTCTTTCTGTGTCTATATTTTCTGATTTCTCTACAATAAACATATATTGCTTCTGCAAATTATTTCAACCAAGTTGAAATGACATTTTCTCTTAATCACAAATAAACAGCATATACTTCATATTTATGTGATTTTTTTTAAACAAGGATAATTTTTATAGGAAAAAAGTACCTGTCTCATTTCATGGGTTTTTATCCCAGGTTGGTCATCCACAGCAGGCAGTATCAGTTGAGGGGTCAGGGGCTACTTGGCAGGAGATTTTGTCCTGGTTCCAGTCCCAGCATCAAGGGGCTCTGTCACTTTTGGGGGGTAATAGCTTGGCCAAGGCACCCTCAGAATTTGCGTGCACCCACAGACACAAAGGCTTGAACCCAGCCTTCCCTGAGTCTTCAGGACTGAATGCCCTTTGATCCTCCAGGAATTGGACTGAAGGCCTGCTGGGAGCTGCCACCAGGCTACCGCACACTCCTTCCCTATGTCGCCTCATGGGCATATGTCCCTATATCCTGAGACAGTTTCCTATTCTCTCTGGGTTCTGATGCGTGTGGGTGTTCTGCTCAGAAGAGAGCGGCATAATACAAAACTGCCTTGCTGCAGTCTAGGAGGGATTTGCTGCTCCTCAACCGGGATCCAGCAGCCTTGCATCACAGTCAATCGACCCCTTTTGTTTCAAGGTGTCCTTTTAACATTTTGCGTGTGTGGGTGATGGTGGAGGCTAGTCCTCCCACTAGGGATTTGTGCGGCCAGGTTAGGGAGAGAAGACCAGCAGTGCAGAGGAGTAGGGGGTCTTCCCACAGCACCATCTGTCAGTAAGAGGCCACTGAAATCTGCAAGTGCAAAGCTGCACTTCTGGGTTGGGTGGAGTTGCCCACCTGTGCTGTTTCTCCCACCCTACCTCTCCCCTCCCCTCCTCTCCCCTTCTCTCCTCTCTCCTCTCCCCTTAAGCTTCCAGCCACCTTAGAATTTCTGAAGGCCCTGTGTTAAATCCTTTGGTTTTGTTTAAAAGTGACTAATAGTTTGGGGCAAGAACAGCACTGACGAAAGAACAAAAGGGAAAGCAATTCTGAGGGTGAGAGGCTGGTGAGGCCACTCCTCCTACCTACTGTGGCCAAATTGTGAAACCAGTTATGAAATATTTAATTACGTTGGTTCCCAAAGTGTTAAGAAACTTCCCCTGAAGTCCAAACGTTTCATTGTATAATGACATCTTGTTGATTAGCAAGTTGAAGGTCTCAGCAGGAGTGACTGCTAAGCCCCAACAAGGTTCAGAGTCAGCTTGTCAAGTGGTTTCTGGAAACACGAACCCCTCTGGCAGTCAGAGAAAAACTGCTGCCTTTTACCAACTAAAAAGCCGTATGTTCCTGGTATAAAAGTTATACCTGCAAAAGGAACCACACTCTCGGGGTGTTGCCCTGCTGCTCCTGACAGACTGACTAGGTGAGGTTTTGAACCCTCTCTTCCCCGAAGCTGAAGTCATGATATCCTTTTAGAAAAAAGACAGCAAGAACACAGCAGGCTGTCTCTCAAGGTATGGAATAGGATCCTGGTGGGCAATGGTTGCTGATGTTTAGTGACAAGGGGACAAGGGTCCTTGAACGTTGGCCCCGAGAACCCTGATGAGTTGTGTTGGTGTTTAGAGTAACAGGGAGAGGGGCCCTTACAATTTTTAAAAAGCATTCTGTGGTTGTTCCTTATCCTTCTGTATCACCAGAAAAGTGAAATTGCTTGGCTAGGACAGGTGACTATGACCATAGATAAAATATTCCCTTGTCATCAAAGGATGACAAGATATACTGAGGTCCCTTCTTATAAGGAGCAGGAAAGGAGAAAATAGAGGTAGGTTGGCTAAAAGCCTAATGAGACTCCCTCTAGAAGTTTGGTTGCACCAGCGAACAGTTCTGCTGGTTGAGGAGGAATGGAAATTAATGCATCACCTAATGGCTGACCCTAGGCTCCCAGCTACTCTGGCATGAAGACCTTACTGATGACATGAGCATGAAGGAAGAACAGACAAAGACTAACCAGGGCTTGTTGCAGTGGGTCTTTACATCTATAATGAAGCCACCATCTCATAAACACCTGTGGATGACAAGAGGGGAAACTATAACTTCCCTTCGGGCCACCATGACCCCCACCTAGATTTACAGTGGAAATCATACATGCCCAGATGATGAGATAGTCACTCAGGGTTAGGTGGAGCAGTGTGTTCAACAGATACCATCAATCTTTGGGAGACAGTTAAATCTTCTCTAGTGCCCCAAAGATAGATGCTAGAAAACAATTTAGCTCTGGGAAGCCAGTTCCTCAGAATGGAAGCCTAGACACAGACTAAGATAAATGCCCTTCAGACTAAAAGGGGTGTTATGAGTTGAATTTTGTCCCCCTCAAGTTCATCTGTTGAAGTCCTAACCCCCAGGAGCTCAGACTGTGATCTTCTTTTAAGATAGAGTCTTTACTGAAGTAATCCAGTTAAAATGAAGTTATTAGGTTGGGCCTGAATCCAATATGACTGGGGTCCCCATAAAAAGAGGAAATTTGGACACAGACGCACATGCATACAGGGAGAATGCCATGTGAACCCAGTGATCTATAAGGCAAGAAAAGAAGCCTGGAACAGATCGTCCCCTCACAGCCCTTAGAAGGAACCAATCCTTACCAACACCTTGATTTGAGGCTTCTGGCCTCCAGAATTGGGACACAATAAATTTCTGTTGCTTAAGCCACTCGGTTTGTGATACTTTGTTATGGCAGCCTAAGCAAACTAATATAAAGGGAGACTGTAGGAATACAGACATCCAGTATGTAGGAGCATATGCACCTGGCTATTATGCCAGGGAGTCCCCAAACTAGAGATTGATGGTTTGTCTGTGAGGGAAATTTTCTCTCAATATCAGGCCATGAGAAGGCCATAAAATAGAAAGATCCAGGTTGTAACAGGGGAGATTCCCTAGTTGGCTTTGGCATTTACGATAGACAAACAAGATCAAGGCTAAGAAGATATAGATGCCCTTGGCTGAGGTTTCTGCTGTTTGAAATGGTGTGGATCCAATGCCTTCATACCACATCTCTACCCAGATCTTACCTCCTTTGGAAACAAACAGGACTGGGGCAGAGGCAAGTCCCTCCTTCCCTAAGGAGGATCAGTTCTTATGTAATGGTCAAGGAATATTAGGGACTTGATGGCAACCAAGGTTATGAAACCTTTACAGCCTTTTTAGATATTGGGGAACAAGTCACTCTGGTGCCAAGAAATTTCCACAGGTGTGGTTGAAAAATTACTTTAACTGGATTTGGAAGAAACTCTCAGATTGAATGATGGACTAATGTAACTTTACAGGTGTATTAGGTTTCTCCAGAGAAAGAGAACCAATATATATGTATATACAGAGGGAGATTTATTTTAAGAAATTTGCTCATGCAATTATGGGAGCTGACAAGTCTGAAATTTGCAGGACAGGCCAGAAAGCTGGAAACTCCATCAGGAATAGATGTTGCAGTTTTGAGTCTGAAAGGCAGTCTGGAGGCAGAATTCCTTCCTCTTCTTGGGACTTTAGTCTTTTTACTTAAAACCTTCAAGTGGTTGGATGAGGTCCACCCACACTATGGAGGGTAAACTGCTTTATTTAAAGTCAAATGATTTAAATGTCAATTACATCTAAAAAAAATACCTTCACAGCAATATCTAAACTGGTGTTTGACCAAACACCACAGCCTAGTCAAGTTGACACATAAAATCACAGCGGAGAGCCTTTTTGAGCCAATACACATTCAAGTGGTTCTAATGGATACTGCTGAATGTACTGTGGGAATAGATGTAAAGATGTGTAATATCTCTAGATTGTAAGGGATATTCCCAGTGGGGAAATGCCACTTTTAGAACAATAGTAGTGGGTTGAGTGGAATACCAGAAGTCCTCCTAGTTCTCTCAGCCCTGTCATGTGGTATCAACAAATTATCCTAGGATTCCAGGGAAAGGGAAGAGGTGGAAGGGAAGATTGCTGTCTTGATTAAAGAACTAGTACAGACAAACGTGTTAATAAACTACCCAACAGACTGTGCAGACTGCCCTTCTGCTGGGACCAGTCAGCCCACACGAGCCTTTTGAGATACACATGTCAGAGACTAACAATCATGCCGACTGGAGCCTCCGGCAAAATTATGTGGCCACTAGGCAATGGCCCTTTAGGGTTTTAGACACGGTGCTTGCCTGACATCACCCAGAACACCCTATTTACAAGATTATCCCTGGCTTCGTTTTGAGTGCTGGTAGACACTAAGAGACTGACAAAGCAAAGAACTGCTATACCCTAACGTCCTTTTCATAAGATGGGGCAGAAGTGAGAATATCAACAAAGTGGGTATTACCTAACAAGCATCTCTTATTACGTAGAAGTGGTATGTCCAGGAAAGAAGTAAACCTAGCATAAAGTGGTCAGTCGTCCTGTGCTGATTCGGATACAGGGTCTACACCAACACCTTTGGTTTCTTGAGGACTTCACTACACTGAGGTTCTTGACAATGCCTAGGCCTGGTTCATGGATGAATCAACTAAGTTGAAGGCCATGAAGTATACTGGGTTTCTGCTGCTGTGCAGCCCAAAGAAAAATGCTTAAAACTATGCATGGAAAAGAAAACTCTGTTCAATGAGCAGAGTTGTGAGCTATGGTACTTGTCCTGGAAAAGACCTCCCCAAATATACCTTGTTACATTTTCACTGATTCATGGCAGTATGGGCTGGTGCCTGGCAGCAGGATGCCTGGATGATCAAGTCTTAGCCTCTTTGGTGATAAACATTATGGCAGAAGATCACCCCCTGTTTGTGACCTAGGTGATATTTATGGAAAAGGTTTTCTGGGATGAATATCAATGGAATTCAAAAGACCTCAAGACCTGTGATGCCCATATAAGGACAAAAGCCACCAGGATAGACCATTGCACAGGGCATAGTAAAACGTCTAAAATTCAAGATTGAGTTTCACAGCAAGTGTCTTGAGCATATGAAGCCAAGAAAGCCTGGCAGAATATGCCCAGACTATCAGTTACACAGGCCATTGCTAAAGGAAACTTTGAGGCACACAGCATAGGGGTACTGGACCTGGTTTGTCCTGGCAAATAGACTATATAGGTCCCCTACTATCCTCTTAAGGGTACCATTAGACATTAACTGCAGTAGACATCTTTCCAAGGTATGGCACTGCCATCTCCATCCACACAGCAGATGGGGGGATGTTGCTATTCAAAGACCCTTAGATGGACTGTACTACATATTTGGATTCCCCAGAGCATCTGATCAGACAGTGGTGACTGTAGTAAAAAGTATTCAGCAGTGGGCAGCTACTTGGGGTATCCACTGGACTGTTCATGCTTCATGTCATCCCCAGACAGCAGGTGCCACTGAAAGATGGAATGGACCTTTAAAGAAGAAAGTGAAAAAGATAACTGGGCAACCAAGGCCCGACTCCCAGTGGATCATGCACTTAATTAAGAGAGTCAGTTTGGACTATAAATGTTGCAGTTTGGACTATAAATGTTGCAGGGTACCTCCCATTTAAGCAGAATTTTTCATTATGAGATTGGGAAGGTGGGAACAGGCCCAGATAGACTGTAAGAGATCCAAACCACATAATTTATTCACTCTTCTCCTTCTTCCATCTTTCCTCCCATACCTACCCCTTGGGAAACCAAGCCACTGGAATTTGCTAGTAGCAGGAAAAGTCACAGCATGAACTACTGTAACCTGGTGCTTCTTCTGCCACCTATTCTTGCTGCTCTTGGGTAGTCATGGATATTGATGCTAATGATCATGATACCAGGTGAAAACTCCGAAGGCAGACTTGATGTGGCCCTTATGTCAGGAGGTGGGAGATGTTCTAGGATGGTACAAGGTATACAAGGAAGAAACAATTGAGGCATCTCAGGAGAAACCAGTGTGGGTAGGACACAAGGAGGATTGGGACAAAGAATGAAGTAATTGTTGCAGAGACTGGTCATACTGGTCAGGTGCCTGTGGAAGGGGAGGAACACCTCTGACTTGTAGGTCATCAGGGATAAACCCTGGGAGGCTGAGAGGAAGAGGGGAACTTTTAATCTCTCTCTTTCAACTCTTGTCTACAGGCATCTTGCCAGTTTAACCCAGTCTGCTTCTACCACCCTCAACCTGACCACCGGCCAGAGAGAATCTGAAATCTGAAAACTCTCAGAAACTTCCCAAGAGCTGCTGATATCAGAAAGGACCAGCCTGCACTAAAGATAACAGAGCAAGATTAACTTCCTGGACACTGATTTGGTGTCTTTAGCCTCTTCCCACTACTGTTGGCCTTTTTTGATTGTTCATTAGTCACAGGTTGTTCTAAACTCTTCAGTATGGTAATAAACAATCATACTGCCCAGGACTTCCGTGGGTCAGATGAGGCAGAGTTGGTGTGGTTGCTGACACCTCTAGTTGTCCTCCGAATGGAAGCCTGGCTACAGTCTACAGTCCAAATAGGCCTAATCAACCTACAGAAATCATGGTTATGGTCGTTCCCATCTGATGTTGCCTATGACAAACAGAACAGATTTGGTAAGCGTATTTACCAGTAAAATTAGATTATCTATCTGATTCGGTGATCTCTGCTTCTCAGAATTCTTATGTGGATATGTAAAAGGTTACGGTGGAGCTTAGGGCAACCCTGCACACATATTCACACAGGCAAACACTTGGCCATAGCTCAAGAGCTTCAATTGTGTGAGTTTTGGCAGAAGACTTTGTGATCTTCCCAGAACATGAAAGACTGGAGGGCCTGCAGGCTCCCCTACAAGGAGCTGCTAGGAGGCAACCTCCCACTCACCTCCTTAGCTCATCTGGGAGGCTGTCAGGAGGTAATTTCTCATCACTCCCTGGGTTCTGATGAGGTGTAGGCTTCTTCCCACCCCGACTCAGAAAAGAGCTACAGAATGTAAGACCCCTTTGCTACGGTTTAGAAGGGGCTCCTCAGCAACAGGGCACCCTGCAACTCACAATGCAGTCCTCTGGTTGAAAAGTTTCAGGGTTGTCCTCTGAGGGTTTGAGACAGGATCACAGGGAGCTGGTGCCCTTGCCCTACTCTTCCTCTCAATATATAAGCAATAAAGTGTCTAAGTCTAAAAGTGGCTTGTTCTAGCTTTACTGCTAGTCGGGCCTTGTCCTTGCCTTGTATTGTATGTCTGAACTTGACATTTTCTCATTGTACTGCAAGTTGATTCCAAAGGAGCACCGTGGCTAGCCCAGATGTTTAATCAATAACCCAAGGCAGTTCCTGGCAACCATTAACCAAATTATCAGTATATTGTTTAGAACACACTACTCTATCTCCAAGGCAAGGGGTGGTAACCTTGGTGTGCAGACATGTTGGGGGTTGAAGGGGATGGAGAGCTGAAATTCTATGCAATATGTTGTGCATAAACTTATTTTTTGTCCTAGGGAAGTGCCATAGCTTTCAGATAGTCAAAAGGCTGGGGATCTAAACAAATTTAGGAAACTCAGCTTTAGGTTGTGATAGAGTTTTCTCCTTAACCAAGTTCTAGTCAGGCTCCTCTCAGCCCTCTTTGCAACTAACCTTCAACATTGGCCTTTAAAGACTTCAACACACTAACATAATTTCTAACAGCTCAAAGTGCCGCTTAAAGTGCCTGCTTGAGAAAACTCAAGGCTGCCGAAAGAGTTTCCTGTTTGTTCCATCCAACATCTCAAGATAGGGCCTGTGACTCCCAGTCTCTGTGGGAGGGTAGAAGCCTAGCTTTGATAAGATAAGCACCAAATGAGCTTCACATGGACCCACCCCTTCTTCCTGCTTTTTGTAGTTTTTCACTTCCCTGACTCTGTGCAAGCCCCCGCCATCCTGCTCCCAACTCCGTCACTCTCCCTTTAAGACACCAGTCACCTCTGCACAAATCAGAAAGGAGTTCATCTCTTCCCCCTACTATCAGTAGTTACTGAATAAAATCTGTTTTCACCACTTTAATGCCGAACTATGCTTATCTTTGACAGTGTGTATACTTTGAAAATTCAAAAGTAATACTGAGCTAAAAAGTGGAAACAATCCAAATATCCATCAACAGATGGATGGATGAATAAAGTATGGCATATCCCTGGAATTGAATATTATTCAGCCATAAAAAAGGAACAAAGTACTGACACATGCTACAACATGGATAAACCTTGAAAGTATCATGCTAAGTGAAAGAAGCCTTTCACAACAGACAACACGTTGAATGACTCCATTTATATAAACTGTCCATAACAAGCAAATACATAGAGACAGAAAGCAGATTTGTGGTTGCCAGGGACTGATGACAGAACGACAGGGGGCAGGGGAGCAGAGTGTTTGTTATTGCCGAAGAGTACGAGGTTTATTTCTGGGGTGATGAAAGCATTCTAAAATTGATGTAATGATAGTTACACAACTCAGTGAATATATTGAAAACCGTTTAATTGTTCAATGGGTGAACTGTGTGGTGTGTGATTATAACTCAATAAAGCTATTACAGGAAAAGAAACATTAAAGTCATCTAAAAATCTCCCCTCAAACAAAAATAATACTGCATTGTGATGTTCTATTCTCGTATTTAGTGGCCTGCTTAGTTTACTGATAGTGGGTTCCTTAGGGAGGCTCTCAGCACAGCAAAACAACATTAAACAGCAAGTAAATAGTCCTGAGAACAAAAGCAAACTCACAAACACCGAGCGCTGTTTTGCCAGTGTCAACAAACCCGGCCCAAAAAGCTGGCAGCCATCAGTTGGATAAACAGAAGGAGAGATGTAACTTCAGGCACAGGCCATGCTTTTGCCTACACTGACAGATGCCAGAAAGAAAGCGTCATTCAGAGTCAAAGGTGAAGAAGAGTCCAGCTGGGACAGCCATGTCTCAGTGCTGTCAAAGTGTCATCAGGAGGTTAGCACCAACCCCCACACACAAGTGGAATTTACATTTCCAAGTGACAGAAGGTGCTAAATAGTTAACAGCATTCCCAGGTTCTCCTTACTTTGAACCCTGCCTTGAATGCTATTTTCTGAGACCAGAGGCACCATTTGGACTCATAAAGAGTAGGATCACCTATATTTTTATTATGACTATCTTAATATGGATAATCAAAGGAAATAACATTATAAATCCATATACTCTATCTCCAGAATTAAAAACTGTTAATATTTGTCATATTTGCTTCAAATCTATTTTAAAAATGAAAGCACTTCAGATTCAATGTTTCCTTCTTATCCTTCCCTTTGCCTTCCCTCCTCAGAGCAACCACTATATAACCTTACTACATATATATGTATCCAACAATAACCTATAGTATTTTTGTATGGTTTTTAATTTATAAAAATAGTTTTCTACCATAAATATCATTCTATACTCAACTTTGGTTCTGAGTTCTATATTCATATATAAAAAGCTTGTGCATTCATTATGACTATTGCATAGTATTTCATTGTATACATCAAAATTTATTTATCCCGCTGATTGGCATATAACATGTTTCTGAATTTTTTATTCTACAAAGCTGCAAAAAAAATTTTATGCATATGAGCAGCCATTACTTCAATAATCGTTAAAATGTCTGGTTTTATGCAAGACAGCAGAACTGTCATAAGTTTACAAATACATGGACCAGATAGTTGGACAGTAAGAATTTCCCTTTGATCTTCCACTGTAGAGGAACAATGGGCTGAGAGTAGAGGAAGATTCAAGACTGAACCAAAAAAAAATTCCCTGGGATGCCCTCAGAGAGGCTGTTAGGAAAACAGAAGCATTTCCCACCTGCTATCTGAATCCCTCACACACCCAGAGACAAACATCAGTGCTGAGCACACCTTTGCCTACAAGCTGGGAGGGGCTGGAGTGGAACAATGAGAGTACTCCAAGAACAAGGAGGGGATGGTCAGCAATGGATGCTGAACTAAAAAGAGGATACAGATGCAGAAGTGAATACCAAAAGTAAGGATCCAGAGCCAAACAGGGGTACAAAAGGAAGGGCCATCAGAAGACTTCAGAATTTTACATCGGACCAGGAAGCACTTGATCAGCAGTCCTTTTATCTCCTGTTCTCCATTCTTCTATTGTTGTTTTAAAAATTGTAAAAGGTAATACATATATGCACACTGTTAAAATTCAAACGTACAAAGGGTTCAAACTGACCCAAATAATGATGAACTATGCCTGTGCAGGATGATGCCAGAGGAAACTCTGGGAGGTCCATAGCAGTCTTGCAATAAAAAGTAATCTTCCTCCTACCTCTCATCTCCAGACTTCAAGACCCCTACACAGAGGCAACAATCATTACCAATTTCTTGTATGTCCTCCCAGAGATATTTTATGCATATAAAAATGTATATATGCATATATGCCTCACACTCTTTATGCACAAATGATGGCATACTATATAGTTTTGCACCTTACTTTCTTTCCATCTCTTAGCAAGCAATTTATATTAATACACATAGATCTGACCCTACTCTTTTTAATGGTTGCATAAAATTCCACCCTATGAATGTACTGTAATTTCTTTAATCAGTCCCCTACTAAGACATGCAAGTCATTCTAACCTTTCCCAATCAGAAATATTGCTGTCTTGGGATTTTCCGGTCAAGATGGCAGAGTAGTAAGGACCATGAGCTCGCTTCTCCTCGCAACTACAGCAAAACCACAACTGACTGCTAAACAACCACTGGGGAAAAAAACAGGCTGGAACTTAGCAAAATAAGAACTTCACTTGGAAACATAAAGAGGGAACCACAGCAGGATGGTAGGAGGGGTGTGCTCATGATATAATTGGGGCCCATACCCACTAGGTGGGTGACCCACAAGCTGAAGAATAATTAAGCTGCAGAGGCCCTCCCACAGGACTAAGAGTTCTAAGCCCCAATTCAGGCTCACCAGCCGAGGTTCCCAGCATTGGGAGGAGGAGGAGACCACAGGACATCTGGTTTTGAAGGCCAGCAGGGCTTAACTCCAGGAACCCCACAGGATTGGGGAAAACAGGGACTTCATTCTCTTGGGAAGCAAACACAGAGTCTTGCATGCGCCAGGTCCAAGGGCAGAGGCAGTGATTTCATAGGAACCTGGGCCAGACCTGCCTGTAGGTTTTGGAGGATCTTCTAGGGAGGTAGGGAATGGCTGTGGCTCAACCAAGGGACATAAAAGCTGGTGGCAGACATTCTGGGAGTGTTCATCTACATGAGCTTTCATGGAGGCTGACATCTTTACTGGATCATTAGCACCCCTAGCCCCACCCAACAGCCTATAGACTTAAGGGCTGAGAAGCCTCAGGCCAAATAACATACTGGGTAGGACCACATCCCCAGCCAACAGCAGACTTCCTGAGCCACAAACAACTCTAGACACGGCCCTACCCACAAGAGGTCCAGGACTAAGGTTCACCCAGAAGTGGGCAGGCACTGAATCCTCCGGCCAGGAAGCCTGCATAAGCCTCTAGGCCAGCCTCATCCACAGGGGGCAGATACCAGAAATAAAACAACAATCCTAAAGCCTGTGGAAGGAATCTACAAACATAGGCCAGACTCTATACTGGGACCAGCTGAACACTGGCCCTTGGGTGACAAGAGAGGAGTATACTACTGGGACATGTAGGATGTCTCCCACAGAGGGCCACTTCTCCAAGGTCAAGAAACATAAATAACCTACCTAAAAATACAAATAGAAAGACAGACAATATGAGGTGACAGAAGAATATCTCCCAGGCCTAGGTACAAGATAAAACCCCAGAAGAAGAAATAAATGATGAGGAGATAGGCAATTTATCCAAGAGAGAGTTTAAAGTAAAGAAGTGAAGATGTTTGGAGAACTCAAGAGGAGTACAGATACACAGAGCAAAGTTTTTAGCAAAGAGTTGGAAAATATAAAGAATACCCAAACAGAGTTAAAGAATAAAATCACTGAAATGAATAACACACTACAAGGAACCAAGAATAGACTAAATGAGGCAGAAGAACAGATCAATGAGCTAGAAGACGTACTAGGGGAAATCACTATTGCGGAATAGAAAAAAGAATGAAAAGAAAGGAGGATAGTTTAAAAGAACTCTGGGACAACATGAAGCATACTAATATTCACATTATAGGGGTCCCAGAAAGAGAAGAGAGAGAGAAAGGACGTAAGAAAATTTCTGAAGAAATAATAACTGAAAACTTGGGAAAGGAAACAATCACCCAAGTCCAGGAAGCGCAGAAAGTTACACACAGGATCAACCCAAAGAGGAACACACCAAGGCACATAATAATCAAGTTGACAAAAATTAAGGATAAAGAGAAAATATTAAAATTAGAAAGAGAAAAGTAACAAATAACATACAAGGGAACTCTGCAGATTTTTCAGCGGAAATTCTACAGGCCAGAAGGGAGTGGCACGATATATTTAAAGTGATGAAAGAGGAAAACTTACAACCAAGAACACTCCATCCAGCAAGGTTCTCATTCAGATCTGATGAAGAAATCAAAAGCTTCACAGATAAACAAAAGCTGAAAGAATTCAGTACCACCAAACCAGCTTTACAACAAATGTTAAAGGAACTTCTCTAGTCATTAAACCATAAGAAAAGAGAACAAAAAGAAGAAAGAGAAAAAAAAAAAAAGACCTACGAAAGATTGTTTTGGCACTTCAGGGTCTTTTATGGTTCAGTATAAATTTTGGAATTGTTTGTTCTAGTTCTATGAAAAATGTTGTGAGCATTTTGACAGGGGTTGCATTGGATCTGCAGGTTGCTTTGGGTAGTGTGGCCATTTTGATAATGTTGATTCTTCCAATCCAAGAGCATAAGAGATCTTTCTGTTCCTTTGTATCATCTTCAATTTCCTTCATCAATGTCTTGCAGTTTTCAGAGTATAGGTAGCCTCCCTGGTTAAGTTTATTTCTAGGTATTTTGCTGTTTTTGATGCAATGGAAATGTTTATGCCAGTTATAAAATTCTGGTTTTTAATGTGAAAAGAAAAAGTGAATGATGGGCCACAAATGGCAAAAAATCCTTCTTCTTTATGGGTGGGTTGTATTCATATATATATACATATATATAAATATTTATAAAAAATATATATATATAAATATATATATGTAAAATGTCTTCTTTATCCATTTATCTATTGATGTGCACTTAGGATCCTTCCATATCTTGGCAATTATAAATAATGTTGCTGTTAATAGCAGGGTGTATGTATCTTTTTGAATTAATGTTTTTGTTTTTCTCAGATATATACTGAGGATGAAATTGCTGGGCCATATGGTGGTTCTATTTGCAGGCTTTTGAGAAACCTCCATAGTGACTGCACCAATTTATATTCCCACCAGTGTACAAGGGTTCCCTTTTCTCCATATCCTTGCCAACATTTGTCATTTGTATTCTTTCTGATGATGGCCATTCTGACAGGTGTGTGATGATGTCTCACTGTGATTTTTATTTGCATTTCCCTGATATTAGTGATGTTGAGCAACTTTCATGTGCTTGTTGGCCATCTTCATTTCCTCTTTTGTTAAAATGTCTGTTCATTTCTTCTTGTCTATATTTTAAATGGGTTGGCTGGTTGGTTGGTTGATTTTTAATTGAAGTACAGTTGATTTAAAATGTTGTATTAGTTTCTGGTGTATAACATGGATGGACTTGGAGGGCATTATGCTAAATGAAATAAGTCAGAGAAAGACAAATACAGTAAGATATCACTTACATGTGGAATCTTAAAAAATACAAAAACTAGTGAATATAACAGAAAAGAAACAGACTCACAGATGTAGAAAAGGAACTAGTGGTTCTCCCCAGTGGGGAGAAGGAAGGAGCAGGGGCAAGATGGAGGTGGAGGATTAAGTGGTACAAACTATCAGGTATAAAATAAGCTACAAGGAAGTATTGTACAACATGAGGAATATAGCCAATATTTTATAATAACTATAAATGGAGTATAATCTTCAAAAATTGTGAATTACTATATTGTATACCTGTAACATACAATACTGTACATCAACTATACTTCAGTTTTTTAAATATATTATAAAATAAATACACAAATAAATTTTTAAAAGGCCATGATCAGGCAAGAAAAAAATGAATACAAAGTAACTTACTAAAAAACCCAAAAACAATGATCTTTGATGTTCCCACTACCTGGTTTTTGTTGCAAAAACTCTTCTGTATCCTCGTTCCTCCCTTATCTCTTTAGAGCAGTCCCTCAGAACTACCTGAGAGGCTGTCTTCCAGGCTTAAGTCCTCAGTGAGTCTGCTGAATAAAACAATTCTCAGATTCAGACATAGTAAACAATCTATGGTTACCAGTGGGGAAAAGGGGTGGGAAGGGATAAATTGGGAGTTCAAGACTTGCAAATATTAAAAAAAAAAGATTCGCAAATATTAACTACTATATAAAAAATAGATTTAAAAAATTTCTTCATATAGCACAGGAAACTATCTATATTCAATATCTTGTAGTAACCTATAATGAAAAAGAATATGAAAATGAGTATATCTATGTATATGTATGATTGAAACATGCTGTACACCAGAAATTGACACATTGTAACTGAGTATGCTTCAATTAAAAAAAAATACTTCTCAACTTTAAAAAAAAGAAATATTACTATTTTGAATAGCCTGGAATATCTCTTTGACCACAGAATTTTATCTGTAAGATAAAAAATCTGGCAGTGTATTTACTAAATTGGTATGATTCACATTTATTTACCTTAATATCTAGTTTCAAATTTCCCATCCCTGAGGCTTTAAAGGCAATACACTTGTTCTGCCAGAGTCTCAAGGACAATCTGTAAATGTCTGCCAGATGAGACTGAAAAACACTCAAGCCAAGTCAAGGTAACTGGAGGATAATCTCTGGAAGGCTTGATGGTAACATGAGTACTGGGAAAGAAAATCCATCTAATCAACGGTATTAGCCAAATTGAAGAAAGAATGTGTTAACAGGATGGGAGTGGCCATTATAAAACCCAGAAGAAGGAGCCAAACAGTAAAAATAGGTAGCATTTATCTCTGAAGAGAGAGAGACATACTTAATCTAATGGACAGGCACCAGAGAAGCACATTCAACTAGGTTTCTCCAAGGCCTAGATTAAATTTCCTTCCATATAATCCTACTGTTTTAGTTCTGGGGTCCCTGCACAGCAAGCTGTCCAGTGATGTAGTTGCTAATTTATCTCCCTAGGAACCTGGATTCTAGGAAGAAGATGTGGTGAATTAAAGAGGGCCACTGATTCTTTGACATTTCTCCCATCAAGAGGTCAGGTCTACATCTTCTCCTCTAGAATCTGGGTAGGTTCTGTAACTGCTTTGATGGGTAGAATATAGCAGAAATGATGTTCTGTCAGTTTCCCGATCCAGGCCTTAAGAAACTGCAACTTCTACTTTCTGTCTCTTGGAATATTCTCCCCGGGGGAAGCCAGCATTATACAGAGACCCTCATGCTGTGAGGAAGCCCAAATTAGCCTTGTGGAGAGAGACATACTCAGCTGTTCTGACCAAACCAGTCTATGTACCCAACGTGCAATTGAAGAAGTCATCTTGGAAATTCCAGCCCCAGCAGATGCAATGTGGAAAAAAGGATGAGGAAGCCAACCAAAGCCAGACCTGAGGCCCAAACACATGGCCCCACTTGAGCTATCCCACATATCTTCAGCCATTCAAACTAAAACCCTACTCTATGGTGAAGCACTGATAAGCCATTCCTGATGTGCACTGCCCAAACTCCTGATCCATAAATCATGAGTATAACAAAATGTTCTTTTAAGCCACTATGCTTTGGGATAGTTTGTTACATGGTGGAGGATAACTAGAATAGTGAGTTTCTGTGTGATGGAGTATTATGATCCCTGGGATGGCTAACTTCCATAAATAAATACATGGGCACTCCCATCCACAATTTGTTTCTGTGAGTTTGGCTAATGTGGGTCAGTCCCCAAGAGCCTACCCATGCTGAATATGCTGACAAAATTTAGTTTCTAAACCTGGGAAGCTGACACCTGAAAGCCCAGGCTTAATCAATCTGCCCACCTCCCTCACTGTCTCTTTTTCCCTTTATCTTATGTCAGACAACCCAGTTAGGGAACTGAGAAGAGTCTCACAAATAACTTTACCACCAGATGTAGCCACTACTCAGTACCACACACAGCCCTTTGTTTTGGTACATGACATGTATTTATTTGTTAAACATTACAGAAAATTTCTCCTATTCTCAGAATTGTGCCTGCTGCTGGGAAGTACAGAGCTGGGAAAGACATAAGCCAGCCCTCAGAGCTTCACCATCCAGTATCTAAGCCATATAAACAGGTAATGATCAGAAACATGTGAACTTAAATATATAACAGACCTAAAGGGAGAAATAAACAGCAATACAATAACAGTAGGAGACTTTAATACCCAACTTTCATCAGGGGATAGATCATCCAGACAGAAAAGCAATAAGGAAACATTGACCTTAAATGTCATATTAGACCAAATGAAAGTAACAGACATATACAGAACATTCCACCCAAAAGCAACAGAAAACATTTTCTTTTCAAGCACACATGAAACATTCTCCAGGATAGATCATATGTTAGGTAAAAAAAACAAACCTTCATAAATTTAAGAAGACTGAAGTCCAATCAGGCATCTTTTCCCATTCAATGTTATAAAACTAAAAATCAATTGCAAAAATAAAACTGGAAAATTCACAAATATTTGGAGATTAAACAATATGCTACTGGACAACCACTAGGTCAAAGAAGAAATCAAAATAGAAATTTTTAAGTACCTAAAGATGAATGAAAGTGGAAAACACAACACATCAAAAATTAAAGGAAGGGGTGCCTGGGAAAAAGGAGACTGGGGCTCCAAATGTCAGCTTGAGGAATTTAAAGCTGATTCCCCAGACCATGCAGGGATTCCCAAGCAGTGGAGTAATTAATCAAACATGCTTTAAGGGGCACTGATATGGCAATGGTGAGGGGGTAGATTGCAAGGGCAGATCAAGCAGCGAGGGAGATCAAGCAGGACGGAGCATTCATACATCATCTCTTCCCAGAGTCATGCAGCTGCTCATGCTGCCAGCCGAGCTGCAAACAAGCAAGGAGGCTGACCTGGTGCTGGAGCTGCTGGAGCTGCTGGAGCTGCTGGAGATGGAAGTGATATCCTCTGCACTGGGCAGAATAAAGCCTGCCAGGTTCAGAAGGTCATGGATCATCTGGCCTTTGATGCTGATGTCCAGTGGAGAGTGGGAACAGAGGCTTTGAGGAAAGGATGCAAAGAGTGGTAAAGGCCAAAACTTATCAGAAGCAGCAAAAGCAGTTCTAAGAAGGAAGTTCATAGCAATAAATGCCTACATTAAGAAACAAGAAAGATCTCAAATAAACAGCCTAACTTTACACCTCAAGGGGCTAGAAAAATAAAAATAAACTAACCTCAAAGTTAATGGAAGGAAGGAAATAATGAAGACCTGAGCAGAAACAAATAGAGACTAAAAAGGACAATAGAAAAGATCAGCGAAACTATGAGTTGGCTTTTTAAAAAGATAAACAAAATGGGCAAACCTTTAGCTAGACTACCAAAAAAAAAAAAAAAAGAGAGAGAGAGAGAGAGAACTCAGATAGACAAAATCAGAAATGAAAGAGGAGACATTACAACTGATAGCACAAAAACACAAAAAGTCACAAGAAAATATTCTGAACAATTATATGCCAACAACTTGGACAACCTAGAAGAAATGGATAAATTTCTAGAAATATACATCCTATCAAGACTGAACCATGAAGAAATAGATAATCTGACCAGACCAATTACTACTAAAAGATCGAATCAGTCATCAAAACCTCCTAACAAACGAAAGTTAAAGACCAGATGCCTTCACTGGTTAATTCTTCCAAACATTTAAAGAGTTAATACCAACCCTTCTTAAACTTTTCCAAAAAACAGAAGAGGAAGGAACACTTCCAAACTCATTTTATGGAGCCAGCATTTTCCTAATACTAAAACTAGACAAGGACACTACAAGAAAAGAAAATTACAGGCCAATATCCCTCATGAGTGTAAATGAAAACATCTTCAACAAAATATTAGCAAACCAAATTCAACAATAAATTTTTTTAAAAATACACTATAATCAAATAGGATTTATTCCAGGGATACAAGGATGGTTTGACATCTGCAAACCAATCAATGTGATATGACACATTAACAAATGAAGGGTAAAAATCATATGATCATCTCAATAGATGCAGAAAAGCATTTCACAAATCCACTTACAATAAAATCACTTATAAAATATCCACTTACAATAAAAACTCTTATAAAAGTGGGTATAGAGAGAATGTAAGTTAGCACAATAAAAGTCATATATGACAAGTCCATAGCTAATATCATAGTCAATGGCAAAAAGCTGAAGGCTTTTCCTGTAAGATCAGGAACGAGACAAAGATGCCCACTCTTGCCACTTTTCACCATAGTATTAGAAGTCTTAGCCAGAGCAATTAGGCAAGAATAAGAAACAAAAGGCATTTAAATCAGAAAGGAAGAAGTAAAACTGTCACTATTTGCAGATGACACCATATGATATACAGAAAACCCTAAAGACTCCACCAAAAAAAAAAAGTTACAACTAATAAATGAATTCAGTAAAGTTGCAGGATACAAAATCAATATACAAAAATCAGCTGTATCTCTATACATTAATAAAAAACTATTAGAAAGAGACATTAAGAAACACTCTCATTTGCAATTGCATCAAAAAAAAAATGCCTAGGAATAAATTTAACCAAGGAGGTGAAAGACCTATATGCTAAAAACTATGATGCTGAAGGAAAAAATTAAAGAAGATACAAATAAATGGAAAGATATTCCATACTCATAGATTGGAAGAATTAATACTGTTAAAATGACCATACTACCCAAAGCAATCTACAGATTCAATGCAATTCCTACTAAAATTCCAATGGCATTTTTCACAGAAATAGAACAGTCTTAAGATTTGTATGGAACTACAAATGACCCTGAATAGCCAAAGTAATCTTGAGAAAGAAGAACAAAGCTAGAGGCATCATGCTTCCTGATTTCAAAGTATATTACAAAGCTATAGTAATCAAAACAGTATGGTATTGGCATACACACACACACACACACACACACACACACACACACACACACACACGCAGTGGAACAGAATAGAGAGCCCAGAAATAAACCCACACATATATGGTAAATTAATTTATGACAAGGGAGCCAAGAATATATAATGGAGAATGGGTAGTCTATTCAATAAATGGTTTGGGAAAACTGGATAGCCACATTCAAAAGAATGAAATTGAATCACTACCTTACACCATACCCAAAAATTAACTCAAAGTGGATTAAAAACTTGAACATAAGACCTGAATATAAAACTTCCAGAAGAAAACATAGGCAATAAGCTGCTTGATATCAGTGTCAATGATGATTTTTTGGATTTGACACCAAAAGCAAAGGCAGCAAAGGCAATAAAAGCAAAAATAAACAAGTGGGACTCCATTAAACTAAAAAATGTTTTGCATAACAAAGGAGACCATCAACAAAATGAAAAGGCAACCTACTAACTGGGAGATAATATTTGCAAGTCATATATCTGATAAGGGCTAACATCCAAAAATATATGAAGAACTCATATACTGCAATAGAAACACACACACACACATACACACACACACCCCAAACAATACAATTAAAACATGGGCAGGGGTTCTGAATTTGATATTTTTCCAAGAAGACATACAAATGGCCAACAGGTGAATAAAAAGGTACTCAACATCACTAGTCATCAGGGAATTGCAAATCAAAACTACAATGAGATATCACCTCGCACCTGTTACAATGACTAAAAGATAAAAAAGAAAAAAACAAGAGTTGGCAAGGATGTGGAGAAAAAGGAACCCTTGTGCACAGTTGGTGGGAATGTAAATTGGTACAGCTACCATGGAAAACAGTATGGAGGTTCCTCAAAAAATTAAAAATAGAACTATCATATAATCCAGTGGTCTCAGTTATGGGTATTCATTCCAAGAAAATGAAAACACTAAACTCAAAAAGATAAATGTATCCCCAAGTTCATTAAGCCTTATTTACAATAGCCAAGACATGGAAACATGGAAGCAACCTGTGTTCATCAATGGATGAATGGATTAAAAGATGTGATACACACACACACACACACACACACACACACACACACACACACACAGAGGAATATTATTCAGCTATAAAAAAGAAGGAAATCCTGCCATTTACACCAACAAGGATGGACACTGAGGGAATTATGCTAAGTGAAATAAGTCAGACAGAGTAAAACAAATATCGAATGATCTCATGTATATGTGGAATCTAAAAACAAAACAACACTCATACATACAGAGAACAGATTGGTGGTTGCCAGAGGCAGGAGGATGGGAGGAGGGCAAAATGGGTGAAGGTGGTCAAAAAGTACAAACTTCTAGTTGTAAAATAAATAAGTGGGGATTACAGACTTACATCCTGGGGATGTAACGTATAGCGTGGTGACTATAACAATACTAGATTGTATACTTGAAAGTTGCTACAAGAGTAGATCTTAAAAGTTCTCATCACAAGAAGAAAGTTTTAACTAAATATATATATGTAAAAGAAACATGGCATATGAAATGGAAAATACTATGTTCAGGAGGCATTAAGGGGACATGAGAGGGGTCACCAACTCAGGCAGTCTACAATTAGCACTACATAATAGATAGCTGATCTCATCATTCTCGGGGCTGACATCTTTGAAAGATCAATTTAATACAAATTTAACATAGGTTCACATTTCATTTTCTCATCACTCTCAATATTATTTTAGTTAGGAAAGAGAAAGGAACTGGCATTTATAGACTAGCATGGTTTTCATATGTCCCAATTTCCACTCCAACCCCTTAAAGTCCTACATTGTTTCCCTAAGCTGATTTTATTAATTGTATGTGTGATATGCAGTTTTTGACAACTCGGGGGGCAGGGGACATTATGGTCAGCTGCCCTTATATCAATTCCAATCCTCCTCCTTGTGCAGTAGCCACCTGTTTAGGTGGTAGAAACCCCAACCCCAGCTTTAGGAGTGAGCCTGCATGAGTCTAAGCTTGAGTATGCCTATGGTCACTATGATGGGTTCAGGAATGGGCAATTAACCCAGGCCAGCCAACTAAGTTCTGTGTGAAAGCAGAGCCAAGAGAACTGCAGAAGGACAAAACTGTAGCTTTGATGATCTCATGAATCTCTAGAACAAACTATATCTGAAGGGTGCTCAACTATTAGACTTTTCGGTTATATGAACCAATAAAGCTGCGTCATAGTTTAAGCCAGTGTGGCAACCAAATGGATTTGAACTGACACAAAGTGGGCCACTGGAACACATCCTCTTCCTCAGTAGGGGTATTAACTGGCTTTTACAGATGTGCAGCACTCTGCTCTTTATTAACTCACACCACCCACATGGAGGAACGGCTAGTATATTTCCCATGGAACAGCCTAGGTTCATGTGACTCCAGATTTTTGGGATACAAAGACGAGCCCGGAGGCTCTCCTAAATCCTAGTCTTGGCCTCTCCTTTAAAATGCCACACATTCCTGGCTTTCTTCTTCATCTTCCACTTCCTAGGGCAGTCTAGAGTTTCTTTGGTAGTTGCTTCTCTAGAGATAATCCTGAGCAAAACTCCCCAGTAAACTCTCCCTAAGATATGATGAGAAATCCTTAGTCCTCACCCTTGGGGCATTCACTGGGCTCCTCACATTTCTAGATGTTAAATCAAGCAGAAGAACATCTCAGGACTCTAGTTTCTTGGCTTACTTGGTTTCTTGGAGCTAAGCACACAGGGAATTATCTTGTAATCATCTCTGAGTACCTTATGGACTTGCCTACCAAGTCTCGGAAATAAGAGCTCAGCAGGGAATGTCCCAGGGGAGATGGTAGTAGCCCAGACAGGTACAGAGAAACTGTGGTTAGTGTGGACCTTCAAACCCTCAGAATCATTTCCTCCATGATCTTTAACTCCCAGTCCAGCTTTCTCTGGAGGGTGGCTCATATATTGCCACACTGGAGCTTTTGTCACCTGAGGCCCTCTCTTCTGACTGCATTTCATCCGACTGTCCAATCCACCCTACTGCACACAACAGAACCTGGACAGTGTCCCTTGGAGGCCATCTTCCCCCTCTATCCCTGCTCAAGAGCCCACCATAGCCCCTCAGAGGAACCAAGGCCCTTAGTCTGGCCTTCAAGACCCTCCTGAAAGGCCTGTCCTAATGCCAGTTCCCACAGCTCCTCCTCACAGCTCACTCCTGCCCAGCATGTAGCTACATGGTAACCAATCTGTTCATCAGCCCAGACAAAGTCCTCTTGTCAAGACTCCTCTTGTCAATCACTGATAAACACACATGTGCCTGGGTGGCACATATGAATCAAAGGTTCCACTCCTCCCCCAGCCCTGGACCAGCTTCTCCTCCCAGGGCACTCAAGTTCTCTTTCTGAAATTAGCTGTTTATTGATTTGTTTACTCCCTTGTTCTCCCTCTTCCTTCCCATGAGGGTATTGGCCTCATCTCATTAAACCTCAGCTCTTGGAAAAATGCTTGGGGCAGAGTGGGTGCACTAATATTTATTAATAGTCATCAAGAAGACAGATCCCACATGAATCTCTTTGGTGCATTTCCTAAAACCTCTCCAACTTATCCAACATTGGATATTCCAGTCCCTTCTCCACTGACAGCGGGCTATACATTCATCCTTGCCTCATACTGGTGTTCTACTGGATAAACCCTTCTTATGGGACATTGATTTCTTAATAACAAAAATGCACCTTTTCTTTAATGTCTATGATTTGGCTTTCACTCTCTGAGAAATGACATCTTTTTTCTAAGGGGAAATTTATCCTGCAAATTGCTAAACCTCTGTAATCTTCCAGAAGCCGTTACCTTTGGAAGAAATCTGTGATAGTCAACATCACCACAGAGATAAATAGTGGTTCTATACCATCTGACAGCTTATGCACTTGCATCTGTCATTCTTTTACCAAGATAGTTCCTTCCTCTCTCTAACTCTGTCCACTTTAAACCTAGCCTCCCAAATCACCCCCTGCCCGGTGCCCTCCTGCTTCATATCACTCCTCGACGGGGTCATTTCAGTTCATGACCCACAGATTTCCAGTGTATGACCACAGCCCCAGTTGGTCCCGAGTTAAGTGCCCGGGTCCTTCACTTCTTGTCCAATGTCTCCCCATCCCCAGCTTCTCTGTCCAGTTGCTCACTGTATCCCCTGGTTGTGAGCCCCCCCCCACCCCGACCCCGCTCGGTTACCTGGAGCTGATGCATTTGCAGAACGTAGCCTCGCACGAACAGCTGGAATAAGAGGCGCAGATGCCCTGGCCCTGAAAGCTCCTCCAGGCTCCGCAGTCTTCGGTCGCCAGGCCCGGTTCCAGGAGCCTCCGCTGCCTGGGCCGCCGGAAGGGCGGCGGGGATCGCGGCCTTGGCTCTGGCTCCGTGTGGGCCGAGGCCAGGGAGGGCCACCCTCCTCCCCAGCAGCGCCCACCGCAGCCTCGCACAGCCTAGCGCACGCATACTATTCATGGTCTGTGCCGCCGAGTCTTTGGATCGAGAGTGCAGAGAGCCCGGAACTTGCCCAGATACGGATCGGTAGGGGCGGGTTTAAGGGCACCGGTAGCCCAGGGTGGGCCGGGCGAAGGCTGACCGGGCCCTTTATTGCTCACTTTCCCTCGCGGTCTTCAGTCCCTCCAAATAGGATCTAACGAACTCACGGAAGCCACATTTTCCAACTGTAAGCCTCCTGGCTCGGGAAGGGGTAGGACAACGCCAAAACAGAAAATGCACAGAGGGGCTTAGGAGACCCACAGAGCTCTGATGATGGCCGCCTCTTCCGCAAATCCCCACCTCGCACTTCCGCGAACTCTCAGAAGAACTTGATGTTCGCTTGGTCCCAAGTCCGTGCGGGAGTGCTGGCAAGGTTCTCCGTGGCCCGGGAGGCTTCCAAGACCCGGAGGCCCCACCCAGTGAGACCCGCCTCGCCTGACCTGGGGTTCCCTACCCAGAGCGCCAGCGTCTCAGCTGTCCTCTCTTCCCGGAGGGACTGAGAACCGGCTGTTGAGATTAAACTGGCGGCTGGCTTTTCCTAATAGCCCCCGGTGGTGATCCCAGAGTGTGATCGCTGAGCGAGGAAAGAGCAAAAACCCGCAAACCCAAAATCCGGTCATGTGTCCAAAATCCATGTGTCATGATTCCTGGAGGGAGGAAGCCAAACAAACAAATGTAAATATTCGGGTTTTTTTGTTTGTTTGTTTGTTTGAATGCAATTCTACCCCCTCCCTCCCCACCATCCGCACACTCCCAGGTCTGCTAAGGCAAGATTTCTCAAACTGCAGGTTGAGACCAGATTTAATGAACGTGAACAAAACTATTTTTTTATAAGATGGATAAGAATAACATAGTACAGAAAATATTGCAAGAAGAGTAAGTGCTATTTCATGAATTCTTTGTTTCATACATGTATATTCAAAGTTAAAAACATGACTCATACAAATGTAAAATCAACACAGGGTCAAAGATTAACCCATTAGCAATAGAACCTGCAGGATGATAAAGGTTGTTCTAAGAGCTTTTGAAGAATTGTTTATTTACAGGCAGCGGAAGGAGGGGAACGGGCATATTAAATTCAAGGGGAGGGGCAACAACAATGAGACCAACACCTGATGCAGCTAGGTATGGATTTCTTTTCATTTATCCTCTTAAGGGTCACAGGGTTACTTGACTCTGTGACTGAATATCTTTCATTAGTTTTGGGAGGTTTTCAGACATTCAAACATTTCTTCTGCCCTTTTTCTTTTTCTCTTCTCCCTCTGGGACTTCAAATTTTGTATATATATAAATTTTATATATACATATATATTGGACATTCTGACTGTATCCTTCCTGTCTCTTACCCTATCTGTGTTCTTTTGTCATTTTGTTTCTTCTAGCTGATTAATTCTCTATTCAGCTGTGTCTAATCTGCTGTTAAATCTATCTATTGAGAAAAAGAATATGAAAACGAATATATGCGTGTATATGCATGACTGGGACATTATGCTGTACACAAGAAATTGACACATTGTAACCAACTATAGTTCAATTTTTAAAAAATCTATCCATTGAATTTTTAATTTCTATTATATTTTTCAGTTTTCAATTTTGATTAGTTTGATTAGTTTTTTTAATGTATGTCCTTTTTTATATTTCCAGTTTTATGCCAAAATTCTTAATTTTATTTTTTATTATACCCTTTACTTTTGTAAGCATAGTTGTATTAAGGATTACGACCAATAACTCCAGTATATAAAACCCATGTGGGACAGTTTCTATTGTTCATTAGTTCTGGTGGTTTTTGTGCATGTTGCCATGTTTCTTCCTGAGCGTGGTTTCTTTTGATTGTGTACCAGAAAATGTATTCTTTAAGTTTCTGGTGGAACCAATTTGAAGCTTAGGATGATTTCATTTTCCTCAAAGACGATTTACTTTTGTTTGACAGCTGCCTAAAGGCACAAGCAAAATAAGATCACCATAATTCAGCTTCAGGGAATGAGATGCCTTGAAGCCGAACTGCAGTCCTTTAGGAGACTAGTCTATTTCCAGTCCTTAATCCTTTTGGGTCCCAATCCAAAGTTTTGGTATAAAAGACTATGGACTCCAACTATTCTTCACACAGCCCTTTAAGACTAAACCACTCAGCTCCTCAGCTTCCTCTTCTGAAAATGGAAAATACTACTAATTGGAAAGTGGTACCCAATTGCCTAACTTACCTCTGGATTTTTGTCTTCTCCTGGTTCTCTTACTTCTGGATTTCTCTCTTCTCCTGGTTCTCCTGGTAATTATCTTGTTTGTTCTCTGATGCTGATGCCTTCAAGTAAATGCTGGTTATATTTTATTCAGCTTTTTCATGTTATTCTTCAAGAGAGAACTGAGTTCAATATTAACAGAAGTGGAAATCCAATTTATGCTTTTAATTTTTTTCCCTATCTGGGTTCATTTTCTTGATATAGTTTAACCTTTCTTAAAAAATGACTGCTTAATGAAATTTTCTTATTTCCTAATAAATGGACTTAATGGTATACATTTTCACATGATACTATGTTGGCCATATCCAGCAAGATTCAGTACACAATTTTTCTCACTATCATTCATTTCCCAATAGTTTGTAATTTCCATTTTAACCTGAGTTGTGCACAAAGGTGTTTTTATTTTATTTTATTTTAATCCTCTGTAGCCTTACTTATTTTTGTCTACTTGTTTGTTAATTTCTGGATTTTTAATAATATGGCTTTGTGGATTTGTCTATTTTTCTTGTTGTATTTTCAATAGCTTTTGTTTTATATGTTGAAGATCTGTTATTAGGTTCATAAAGGTTCATAACTATTATAGATTCTTGATGGGTATCACCTTTTATACATTTGAAATATTAAATTGCTTTGAATTTGGTTTGTTTGACTTTAATGTTGTTAACTCCTGCTTTATTTTTTATGCATTTGTTTGACGTATCTTTTATTTATCCCTCTATTTTTCTATCATTCTAGGTTATTTTGATTTAGAAGTATGTCTCATAAACACCATGTAGCTTGATTTTTTTTTTCTTACCTAAAAAGAGAATCTTTAAATAGCAAAAATTATTTTTATAATTTGAGTGAAAGTTTAAAAGCAAATAAAGAAATGAAATAAAAACTAAAACATCATTAATGGATAATTCATAGGAGAGGAACTATAAATGGCTCTTTAACACATGCAAAAATGTTCAACTTTACTTATAATAAGAAAGACAAATCAGAAGAAACCATTTTTCATCTTTAAGATTGACAAAGATCAAAAGCTTGGTATCATTATGTATTTGGGATGTAGGGAAACAAACTCTCAATCAAGATTCAAAGGAGTGCAAATTGCTACAGAGCTTTCAAAATTAGAAGTGCACTTACTTTTTTACTGAAATATAGTTGATTTTTAATGTTTTGTTAGTTTCTGGTGTACAGCACAGTGATTCAGATATATATATATATTTTTTCATTATAGGTTGCTACAAGCTATTGAATATAGTTCCCTGTGCTATACAGTAGGACCTTGTTGTTTATCTATACATAGTAGTTTGTATCTGCTGACCCCAACTCCTAATTTTTCCCTCCCCACCGACTCCTCCTTTGGTAACCTTAAGTTTCTTTTCCTTGTCTGTGAGTCTCTGTTTTGTAAATAAGTTCATTTGTGTCATTTTTTAAGATTCCACATATAAGTGATGTCATATGATATTTGTCTTTCTCTCTCTTACCGCACTTAGTATCCTAATCTCTAGGTCCATCCACATTGTTGCAAATGGCAGTATTTCATTCTTTTTATGACTGAGTAGTATTCCATTGTGTATGTGTGTGTGTGTGTGTGTGTGTGTGTGTGTGTGTATATACACCACATCTTTATCCAACCATCTGTCGATGGATATCTAGGTTGCTTCCATGTTTTTGCTATTGTAAATAATGCTTCTAGGAACATTGGGGTGTGTATATCTTTTCAAATTGGAGTTTTCTCCAAATATATGCCCAGGTGTGGGATTACTGGATCATATGGTAACTATATTTATAGTTTTTTAAGGAATCTCCATACTGTTTTCCATAGTGGCTGCACCAAATTACATTCCCAGCAGCAGTGTGGAAGGGTTCCCTCTTCTCTACACCCTTTCCAGCATTTATTATTTATGGACTTTTTAATGATGGCCATTCTGACTGGCGTGAGGTGATATCTTATTGTAGTTTTGATTTGCCTTTCTCTGCTAATTAGCAATATTGAGCATCTTTTTGTGTGTCTATTGGCCATCTGTATGTCTTCACTGGAGAAATGTCTGTTTAGGTCTTCTGCTCATTTTTTGATTGGGTTGTTTGATTTTTTTGTTGTTACTGTTGAGTTGTATGAGCTGTTTGTATATTCTGGAAGTTAAGCCCCTGTCAGCTGCACAATTTGCAAATATTTTCTCCCATTCCACATGTTGTCTTTTTGTTTTGCTTATAGTTTCCTTTGCTGAAAGTGCACTTACTTTTGAACCAGTAGTCCTATTTGTAGGGATTTTTTTCTATGAATATACTTCCACATTTGCAACATCACAAATATACGAGGATATTTACTACAGCATTAAAAGAAAATATTGGAAACAACTTAAACCAATCAGTAGGGGACTAATGAGATAAATTATAGTAAATCCATGCACTGGAATCATTTGCAGCTTTAAAAAACAATGATACAGCTCTAGATGTACTGATATATAACAATTTCCAAGATATATTTTTTAATTAAAAAAGCAAGATGCAAAACAGTGGTATGGTAGGCTACCATATAAATATGCCAGTACTTACACAGGCATAGAATAATTCTGGAAGAATACACAAGAAACACGTAATAGTTATTGGCCTCAGGGACAAAGGTGGCAGGGACACAACTTCACAGCATGCTCTTTGGACTCTTGGAATTGTGTAATACCTTGTTTTTATCAACTGGCTTATTCAAAAGTCACATAGCAAGAACATTTTCTTTTGACATTTCAGAAAACTTGTTTCCCAAAGTGATGTCTTGCTATATATTGATTTGATCACTTGGGTCCTCACCCAGGGCCAGAAACTATTGAAAGCAATAATAATGATTAAGATAATTAAATTCTTATATACATATAATACTTTATTTTTCCTTTCTTTCTTTTTTTCTTTTCTTTTCTATTTTCAGGAGAAAGAGGATATCTAGAAAGAAGTATGTTGGGGAAAATGTATAATTGAAGATATCCATGAATTAAGTACAAGGACAAACAGTGTGAATAAAAATTCGTATGAGGTGTGAGAATAGGTAAAAACTGATCTAATTCTTTTACTTAACTCATATTTTTGTGGTTTGTTTGTTTGTTTTGGTTTATTTATTTATGTATTTATTCATGTATTTACTTCTTTATTTAAATGGAAGTACTGGGGATTGAACCCGGAAGCTTGTGCATGCTAAGCATGCACTCTACCACTGAGCTATGCACCCTCCCCCCTCATTTTTGTAATTTTGAAAATTAAAATAAATAAACAAAAACCTTCCAAACCTCCTGAGAATAGAGAATTTATGCTTGCATGTCTTTTCAAGGAATTAAATTGTACAGGATAACATTCTCAAAGTAAAAAATCACCCATAATCCCACCACTTGAAAAATTACATAAAGTAACAAAATTAAAGGCTGTTGATTTGCTTCCCCAATTATACTCCTTCAAAACGAAGCACTGTTCATAATTTAGTGCATATTCTTTCAAATCTTGTTCTATATTTATATAAACCTTTTTTCACCTGTAGGTGAAAAAAATCATGTTGATACTTTAATGTGAATTCCTTTAAATATTATAAAGGCTCAGGGTTGGTTTTTTTTAAAATATGTTTATTGACTTTTTATTTATTCTATGAAGTCTTTACTCATGTCCTTTGATCTTTTTCCTATTGGATTTTTTTGTCTTTTCTTATTGGTTTGCTGGTATTCTTTTTCTAACTAGAGAGAGTAATCTTTGTCTGTTATGTACACTATAAGTATTTTCTCCTTGTCATCTGTTCCCTATATCTTGGCTGTATTTAGAGTATCTTTTGTTAATTTCTGTGTGGTCCAATCTGGAATTTTTCCCTTTTATGAATTCTGAGTTTCATATCTTGCTTGGGGCTACCCCAAGATTATTAGGGGGAAAAAATCCCTCCTATATTTTACCTTGTATTCAATAGTGTCATTTTTTACCTGCTACATTTTTTTTTCACAGTTAGAAATTCAATCTACCTGGAATTAATTTTTGGTTTTGGTGTGACCTAGAGTCTTAACTTATTATCTAATTATTCTAGCACCATTTAATTAAATAATATCTAATTATTCCAAAATTATTTATTAAATAGCTCAGGAATTTGCTGGATGCCCCCATCTCCTATCTGGGAGCAACAATCTTTAAATTACAGGATTCAGCAGAAGATTTGATCTTCCATTTCACTCTAGAACATTCCTTTGGTGCCATGTAGCTTTCAGGAGCTGCCTCTAGGTCATCCTCTGATACTGCAATGACCACCTGGAGCTCAGAGTTACAGTCCACCCAAGGGTGACCCTTCATCTTCACTGGAGGCCAGGAGGAGATGGGAACAACAGACCCTTCTATCTCATGCCACTCAACCTCCTTAGTGTTCACAGGACCAACATACCAAACAGCACATGTTCCTTTGGCAAAATGTAAAGATATTTCCAGAGGGGAATAACTATGTAGGAGAATCAAACATGTCAAGTCTCACTTCTTCTTCAGGTTGCATGAAGGGAGGCAGCTGGTGGCCTAGACCTTCCAGACTCTGTGCTTCAAGATGCTTCTAACCAGGTTCCCTGATACTTTGGTTTTAGTGTCCCTCTTTCATCCTCTTCTTCAGATCTCAAACTAGAGAAACTCTACCTTCTCTTCCTCAGGAAAATCCTACTTCTTCTCCCAAGGAGCCTGGATCCTTTTCTTCTAGTAAGGTTCTGAGTCTTAGTTTGGTAGTCTCATCCCACCCTGAGTTTCATCCATAGTCCACAGGTGCAGAGTGGGTGGGCACCCTGCTTCTGGGAGATAGCAAAGGAAGAACCACCAGTTCCTGTTTTATTTACAATATCTCCACCCAGGAGCATGACAGCATGGTTGCTGATCTGGTTCCTCTACCGGTTGACCTGTAAAAGTAAGATTCTCACTCTGGATAAATTACTTTTCTTCCCTTTAAAGACTGTGCAGTGTAGACCGATGTCAAAGCAAGACAATTTCCTCCTAAAATTAGCAGAACCAGTGAGTATCAATTATTTTGTCGAAAAACATACAAAGCATTTGGTTTCTCTCCTTCTTTTCTTGAGGTCTGGGGGAGACCTTCTGGCATCAGTGAAGGTGTATAGTTCTTAATGGCTGTGCTCTGTGATACCCAGAGAAAGGCACCTGCCTTAGTTAAATTCTTCAAGCATGGGAGACTGAAAATTTAAGGAGAAAAGCCTACCCAAAACAGAATGTTGCTTTCAGCAGCCTTGCAATATATGAAGAATTAAAATGTACATCAGTAATTAAGAGGTTCTGCTCACGCAATTCCAATAGCAGGGGGTGGGGCAGTGGGTGTTTCAACAAGCAATGTTCCCACACTAGCTGTGTGTCCTCCAACTCAATTCTATCTATCTACTCGGAGAGAATATCAGAGTCCACAGGTTAGGGGCTCAGTCCCACTCCAGATGCTAACCACAAGCCCAGGTTGTTATCTGTGCTTCTGACCAACCAGTTAGATTGGAGGTTCTCAATGACCCCCTCCTTGGACTTCAGATGCCAGTCACAAATCCAAGTTATTTGTACTTCTGACCAACTGGCTATAAATCAGAGGTTCCCATGACCTTCTTTTGAGGTTTAATTAATTTGTTAGTGATTCACAGACTCAGAAAACCCATTTGCTCATTAGATTACTGGTTTATTAGAAAGGATATTAAAGGATACAAATCAACAGATGAAGGGGCCGGCTGGAACAAAGTCTGGAACAAAGGAGTTTCTATATCCATGGACTTTGGCCCTGGCATGGTGGCACATGGAAGCATTCTGGTCCCCAACCTGGAAACTCTCTGAAAGCCCTCCTTTTGGATTTTTATGGAGGCTTCATTACATAGGCATGGTTGACTAAATCATTGGCCATCAGTGATTGATTCAACATCCAGCCCCTCCTTGGAAATCAGGTGGTGGAACTGAAAGTTCCAACCTCTACGCATGATTGGTTCCCCTTTCAACCAGCCCTCATCCATAGGTGCTTTCCAAAAGCCACCTAACTAACATAAATAGTTGTGGTGGAAAGGAGCTTGTTATGACTAGCAAGACAAGCATTTCACCTTTATGGCTCTAAAGCATTTTCAGGAACTGTGGACAAGAGACCAAATACTATAACAAAAGATTCTCCTATTGCTCTTATCACTCAGGACATTCCAAGAGGCTTGGGACCTGTGAGCCCAGAACCATGGATGAAGACCAAATGTGTATGAGAAATATATTTTGGTCATCTGAATGACCAAATGTGTATTTCTTATAAATCACAATATCACAATAATAATGCAAAAGACAGGAAGGGGTAAATGGAGCTAAAGTGTTCTAACATTCTAGTACTATACAGTAAAACCAAAAATTTATGTTAGACTTTTGCTATTGCTGCATGACAAACTGCCCAAACATGTAGCAACTTAAAACAACAATCATTTTATTATGGGTATGGAGGCTGGGGATCAGGAATTTGGAGTGGGCATAGTGGGAATGACTTGTTTTTGTTCTATGTCTGAGACCTCAGCTTGGAAGACACAAAGGCCATGGGCTGGAAGAATCCGGAAGTGCCTGATGACTCAGAGACAAGCATTGTTGCCCAGAGTGTCCTCACATGGCCTTTCCTTGTGGCTTGGCTTCCTCATAGCATGGCAGCCGCAGGGTAGGATTTACCATGTGGCAGCTCAGGACTGCAAGCATGAAGGTTCCAAAGAATAAGGCAGAAGCTGCATGATCTTTTATGACCCAGCTTCAAAAGTGATGCTACGCTCTTTCAGTCAGAGCTGTCGTGTGCTCCCCCAGATTCAAGGCGAAGGAAATTAGACTCCACTTCCTGATGAAAGAGTGGCATGGTCAGTTGTAGAATTGCATGTGTGTTGCAGCTACCTTTGGGAAAAATAATCTCCCAGATATAGGCATCAGGGAACTACAAACCCTAAATATACCATATACTTCAACGGCTATCATAATTATTCCAGAGAGCTGCAAACTCAGACTGATAACATCATTAACATAGCATTATCAGTAGCCAATCTGACATAGGAACTCCACTCCTAGGTATATGCTTGTGATGGGTTGAACTGTGTGCCCCTAAATACTATGTTGAAGTACTGATCATACTGTGACCTTTTTAGGGAACAGCGCAGAGATGTAGTTAGTTAAGATGAGGTCATACTGGAGTAGGGTGGGCCCTATTCCAGTATGACTGGAATTCTCACGAAAAGGGGAAATTTGGACACAGATATGGACACGGGAACATGCCGTGCGAATATGAGGGCAGAGATCAGGGTGATGAGTCTACAAGCCAAGAAATACCAAAGATTGCCAGCAAACCACCAGAAACTAGAAGAGAGGCATGGAACAGATTCGCCCTCATAGTCCTCAGAAGGAACAAACCCTGCTGACACCCTGATCTCAGGCTTCTAATCTCCAGAACTGAGACAATAAATTTCTATTGTTCTAAGCCATCCAATTGTGATGCTTTGTTACAACAGCCCTAGCAAATTAATAGAATATCCAAAAGAACTGAAAACAGGTACTCAAAAACATATATACAACATGAACACATACTCAAAATCATGTTCACAACAGCACTATTCACAATAGCCAAAACACAGAAATAGCCCAAATACTCATCAGTGGATCAACGGATAAACTGTGGTAAATACATACAATGTAATATTATTCAGCCATAAAAAGGAATGAAGTGCTGATAAATACTGCAAAGTGGATGAACCTTGAAAACATGCTAAGTGAAAGAAGTCAGACACCAAGAGATCACATACTGTATGATTCCACTGATATGAAATATCCACAATAGGTAAATCCATAGAAACAGAAAAACAAAAGCAGGGGCTGGGGGGAGGAAAGTAGGGCCCTGGTATCCTTTTAGGTTAATGAAAATGTTTTGAAACTAGATAGAGGTGGTGGTTGCACAACACTGTGAATATACTAAATACCACTCAGTTATCACTTTAAAATGGCTAATTTTATGTTACCTCAATTTCACCTCTATTTTAAACAATTGCTATCTTTAATGCATAGGTATTAAGGGAACAATTTGATGAGTTTTAACTAGTGTATCATCTACAACATCCCAATCAAGAACAGAGCATTACCATAACTCAAGAAAGTTCCTTTGTGCCCCTTTTCTTACTATACCATTAACTCCCACAGGGAACCATTGTTCTGACTTTAATCCCCATAGGGTAGTGTCCTCTGTTCTTGAATTCCACATAAACAGAACTATACAATATGTATTCTTTTGTGTCTGCCCTCTTTCACTCAACACAGTTCTGAGATTCATTCATGTCGCATAAATCAGTGGGTCTGCTTCTTTTTATTGCCTAGCATTCCAAACCATAGTTCATCTGATTTTCTGTTGAGAACATTTGAGTTGTTTCCAATTTTTTGTTATTATTAAAAAGCCACAATACACAATTGGCGGGACATATGATTTGATCAAGCCCAGGAGAGAATATCTAGAAGTGGAATTGCTGAGTCACAGGTAAATATGTGTTAACTTATAAGAAACTTTCACAGTGATTGTACCATTTTACACTCACAACAATTATATATGAAAGTCCCAATTGTTGTACATCCTCTCCAACATTTGGTCTTGGCTGCCTTTTAAATGTTAACTATTCTAGAGTTATTTCATTGTGGTTTTAACTTGCATATGCATCATGAAATGCTATCTTGTTGGCCTTTTTAAAGTCAGCTTTACTTACAATAAAATTCATCCATCTTAAGTGTATAATTCAGAGTTTCAACAAATGTACAATCATATAACCACCATCACAATCAAGATATAGAATATTTCCAATGTGCCCCTCAACAGCCACTCCCCTCCATCATCTATAGTCCTTGGCCACCACTAATATGCTTTCTGTCACTAGTTTGCCTTTCCTAGAATGTTATATAAATGGAATCATAAAGTATGTAGTCTTTTGTTTCTGGCTTCTTTCACTTAGCATGCTTTTGAGATTCATCCATGTTGTTGCCTGTGTTAGTTCATTCTTTTTTATATCTAAGTAGTACTGAACAGATGTATCACAATTGGTTTATTCATTCACCAGTTGCTGAATACTGGGGTTGTTTCCAAGTTTTTGCTATTACGAATAAAACTGCTGTGAACATTTGCAAGCAGGAGTGAATTGCTGGGTCATATGCTGAGTGTGTTTCACTTTGTAATAAATTACCAAGCTGTTTTCCAATGTACCACTTTGCATTCCCACCAGCAATGTATGTACGCCACATTCTCAGACACTTGATATTTTCAGTTATTTGAACTATTCTACTGTGTAAGTGGTGTCTCCTCGTAGTTTTCCTTTTCCTTTTGTTTTCTGGGTTTGCTTTTTTTTTTTAATTTAGCCTTTTAATTTTTTCCCAAACTCTTTATGTTGAGGGCTGACTTTTGATAGATCTGTGAGGGAGCTGTTCCATGACACAGCAAACTTGACCCAGAAGCAGATTGTCTACGAATGGTTTAGCACCAGGTTCCCCAGGAATGCGACATGTGAGGGAGCAGCCCCCTCCATCTGGACTAGAGGCTCTCTGCTCAGGCCTCATGGCGGAGGGAGGGCTGCCTGCATCCAGCAGGAACTGTGGGGTCAGCCAAAGGAGGCTTAGCCACACTTGCCCTTATGGTTCTGCCTTTGTGGGATTCTTATTTAGAAGTTCAGTCATAACCCCACAGATGGTAGCTTTACCCCATTGGCTTCTCAGCCTGCATCATTATAGTTTTAATTGCACTTCTCTGACAACTAATGTTAAGGGCTCCAATCTTTCTAATAATCTTGACTAAATTACCTAGTTTGCTGTTCCATGTTCAGAATCAAAGTGTTTTTTATCACTGTTTTGTAACAGCAACATGCTATTGTAATAGTCTCATAATACCCCTGTAATAGTAACATGCTGTTACATAGCATGTTATTGTTACTTTATGAAAATGTTTTTGGTGATGTTACTGTTTTGGATTTTTTCTGTTTTAGAATCTATGTAAAATCTGCACTATATATGTATCAGGCACTTTGCTAGGTGCTTTATGGACATCCCGCTACCCCACCCCTCACTGAACCCTCGTAACCACCCTACGAAGTAGCCTTTGGTCTCCCCACTTTACCAGTTGAAACTTAGACATTATTTTTTCAAAACTGTGTTAGATTTCTCCATGACAGTCCTTAGCATTCCACGTGTCTTAGTCCATTATAAAAATTAAGGCACAAATGGGTTTTGGTAAACGCTGACCTTGCTATTGATCCTTCATGTATATTCTACCTCTGAGAAATCTGCCAAGAACAACATGAGGCTGCTTCAGCTCTCAATGCTCCAAAGCTGATCAACAGTCAAGTCAAAGGAGCCTGACATTAACGAGGGTGCATACTGCCAAAGGGGGATTTAAAAGGCCAAGTTCGCTAGGGTGACAGGAGGGACAATCACCCTCAACTAAATAGCCTAAAGTCATAAGAACATACCTGTAACAAGTGTCCATTGGCACAGCTGTTTCGTCGGTACCTCTTTGGCTCCAGTTCAAGGTCTCTCTTTTCTGTACCTGCTCCTCATCTCCAGCCCCCATGCACCTGGTGCTCCCCTGCTTCCCTTTCTTATCAAAACTTCTCACAGAATAGGACTGAAGAACCCCAATTCGCATACTTTTAATTTGTTTTTTGTCTGTGAAATATTTAACCAAAGAAATAAATCCTCCACAAAGAGTGAAACAGTAGACTGAATAATGGTGATAGGGTTTCTGTGTGCACTGGGGTGAAGGTAGGGGTGAAGGCCCTGTTCTGGCCTTCTTCACTTCTGTAATGTTTCTACAGCTGCTTCATTCCCTCGTGGAAAGGGTTTTACACTTCTTGCCTGCCTTTCCCTACCCAAAGAACTGGACTTGGATAGCAAATGGAGAAAGGAAAAGCCGTGCATTAAGTCCTCTCTACGTTCTAGGTGCTTTTACTATGTTTTGCTTAATTTTCACAACCTTGCAATGTAGGTATTAAGTTCTCATTATTTAAAAACAGACTAAAAACTTAGATGACATGCCCAAGTCTACACAGCAGAACTGAGGTCTGTACCCAAGGTCAGACTCCAAGGTCTATGTTCTTTTCCTATCGCCATGCCACCTCTTGATTAAGTATTCATTCTAAGTTCCTTAGTTTCTGATCAACCTTGAGTGAATTTGAATTGAATAAACAATGACCACTGTCCTTGCCCCAATATCCCAAATCCTTACTCCACTGTCTCAGAAATACCCTGTACACTTCATTCCTTGACTCAGGAGCACTCACTCCCCTTTCTCCAAACAGGGACTGGGTATATTACCAAGTTAGGTAAAAACTGACATGTACTGACAAACATTTACTCTACTATACCCTCAAATTTAAACTTTCCCCCAAATCTCATTGCTTCCCCCAAATTCCTTATTTAGCCAAATACCTTATATTGCGGGTATTCATTGCTAAGTATATTATGCTGGATGCTGAATAAGCAAGATTTAACTTTCTTTCAAGGTTGAAAGGGAAGTATGATACACACACCTCATTCCTTTCTCCTACCCAGCAACACACTCACACCTATTAGATACTCAAAGGTGATGAAAATTTTAAATTATAAGTATGTGCAAACATGTTTTAATCTACTAAGAATATTCTATTTTCATCACTCATTTAATTTCCGAAGCCCTTCCCTGCTGCCCACTGCCCTGCTTCCCATCGTGCTACAATGCTGGTCCCTCTGCAGTTATGGGAATGGAAATGGATTGGTTGTACCATCTGGGGATTCTCAGAAGGCAAAGAATTGAAGCTGGTTGCCAGGGAGTAGCACAGCTCAGTCAGGCCTCCACACCTAACCCCTGGCACCAGAGGATCAGCCACAATAGAACTGCTTAAGCAGGTGGCTAGTTTTCTTAGGAAGGCTGCTTATTACCTTGTCACAAAGTTTGTTTTAATATTTGCACTAAAATATTGCACCCACATAGGGCAAGAGGGAGCTGGCTTCAATTCTATCAGAAGAGCTTTAACAGGACTGTCCAGGACCTCTCTTGCGGGCCTGACTTTGAAGTTCTTACCACTAAGCAGCAATGTCCCTGGACTTTGTGCCATCAAGCTTTCTTCACAACTGTCAACATGACCTTCACACATTAACTATGTGGCCTTGAACCCAGTCAGGACTCTCAGTGATTTTTCCAGAGCTCCATCCCAACTCACCACAGAAATCCTGGAGCCATGAAGCCACGTAATTTCCATCTCTGCAAAGCTCAAAAATGAAGGCAGAGAAAGCCCAGGATGAGACCATGAGCAGAGCTTCCTGCCTGATACGCAAAAGAGAAAATTTGAGTGTCAGAATTAGGGGACCAGTTGGCTTGTGTTGGGCCCCACTGCTAGAAAAATGAAGTAAAGGGACTGTAGGGCTGGGGAGAGGGGCGAGGGACAACCAGGAAGTGTCCAGTTAAGGAGGATCATATCCCAAGAGAAAACATCCTTTCTGATCTAAACTCTCCCACCTTGGCTTCCCCCGGGGCTCCACTCTAGCCCAGGAGAGAAGTAGAGGTTCTGGTTAAGCTGTGCGTGTCCTGTGAGATCTCCGTACGTACAGTTCACGCAGTGGGGGTCAGCATTAATTGAAAACTCACTGTTTACTGAATCTTGGGGACGGAGGCAGATCCAGTTCAGAGCACAAGAGTTTAGTCTGGAGCCTGACTGGAAGCCCATTCCACAGCAGTGACTACTCCTAAAACCCACCTGCCAGGCCACCAGTCTGCCCTAGCAACCTGGGAAATTGGGAAATCAGGGCAAACCACAGCTCCTTCTACCCTCCTCTTGGATTGCACCCTCTGAAATATGGACAAAGCAACAGCAATTGGGATTATCTGGGCTCCTTTACTAAGGCCATGGGAAATTCATAAAGTTCACAGAAACTCTCATCTCACAGAAAGCCAAGAGCTGAAGAGGTAACATCCATGAGAGAGCAGTCCAGAAGGTTGAACAAGGAGTGATGTAAGGTCAGAGTAGGAAGATCTAGCGCTATTGGCTGGGTGAGTATATGAAGCACAAATGATCTGGAGGTGGTGACGCCCCCAAGACTAGGATGACAGGAAATCGGTTCAGCATGCCATGGCCTCTGCCTATCTACTGAGGAAGTCTGAAGGTTCCTGAAAGTTGCTTCTCAGGACAGGGGGTTGAGGAGGAGGGACGAAGAAACCTTAGGAAATAATGACTTTCAGAGTCATTACAGAGCAAGGGACTTCAGGCCCAAATATGTTCAGTATGTTTTCTCCTCTTGAGCTGTGACTCAATCACTGCACCAAGGCCTAAAACAAACCACACATGGCTCTCTGAAGGTAGAAACCAAACCCTGCTTTATAAGGCTGAGTGGCCATCATAGGCTTCTCTGCTGAGATATGAGGTGTCAGCCAGTGAACCTTCCTCACCTTCTCCCCGTCCCCACCACCCCTCCAGCCCACCAGATACCCATTTCTACAATTCAACCACTTCAAAAGATACTCTGAGGAGGGGCAAGGTGGAGGGGGTGGGGGCTCAGGCTGGCCGGCTGGCCGGTTCCCATGAGGTAGCTAATGCTGGTGCGCCTGGGCAGGTTAGGGGAGAGAGGCCAGTCATGGGCTCACAGCAGCCAGGAGGGAGTCACCAGTTGACTGGGAGGTGGGGGAAGCAGAGAGTCTCGAAGTCTGCCCAGAGTACTTGATCACAGGTAACATCTGGGTGGAGAGGCCAGGCTCTTTGCCGGTGTCCTCACTGTTCTTTGAGGAATTGGGTTTCCTGGAGAAAAGGGAAACGCCAGCTTGGATCTTCTTGGGCTTGGGCATGGTCCCATCTTCAGAGAGTGGTATGTTTCCCTCGGAGGAGCCATGTTTTCTGAAGGGAACAGGTTGGGAGAGAAAGGACTGAGACTGTGTAGCTGAGACTTTAACCCACAATCTGCTACCTTCAGAGTCTAGACCAGGCATTTACAACATTCATGTCAGTACAGCTGAAAGTGCCTGCTTCTGTGGATGATTTTGTGCTCCAGCTCAGCTTCACTGGGCACCAGGAAGAGGATATCGTGGCTCCATAATCTGATATTCCCACCAACCCCTAACTGAAGAATGCTGATCTCATCATAGTCTGGGAAGAGAGGAAGGAAGAAAACTCCCTGAACTCACACCCAACACCCTTCCCTTTCCCAGGCAGCACTCACCCCAGCTTGCCAGTCTCCGATTTGGAGAAAGCACTGAGTGTCACATCGCCCTTTGGGACAGTCAGAATTGATGTTGGGAGAGACCACTAAAAGCAAACGAAATAATGAGGCCAAAAGGGCTAGACAGAGGTCAGGGGAGAGTGTTTGGGTCTTAAGACACTTTCCCAGCTCTACCCCTGCAGGAACAAAGGGCTCATCCCTTCCCTACCCTGCAGGCATGGGCCTATATGGGGAAAAATCTTGGTTCTCTCGTGATCCAGACAAGAAGTTGAGGCTATAAAGTACTTCTTTTCTTTCTTTCTTTCTTTTTTGTTTTTACTACCTAACACCGCTTCTATTTTTATTTAGAGTGCATGCCCTCAGTCTGGGTCAGCATGCATATGTAGTTTCTATAATTGATCATAATCAACTATAAGAGTCTACAAAGTACTTTTGATCCTTGAAAGAAAGGCATCTAGGGAATCCTGGAGGCAATTATTCCTTGAAAGGGAAGGGTCATGAAACACACAGGCCTGCAGGACTTTGGGAAGAAGTGAGAGGGTCCGGACCTACACCCAACTCCCACTGTATTCTTAAGGTGAAAGAGGGAAAAGCCTGAGGTGGAGCTGTCCCCTTGCACTCCAATAGCATCACTCACCACTGGAGCAGATTCAGAGATGGCTCCTGTGTGGAACCCTTTGTAGCACCAACTCCGAAGCAGATCTACTCCTAGGACAAGATTAACAAGGGTGGGACTTAAGAGAGTGGAATCAACTGGTCTATTTTTCTTGCCAGAGAGGCCCATTTCTTGGTCTACTGGGATTTAATCTCTCATTAAACATGGCTTCGTGTGGGCAGCGGGGACACATCACCTTTGAGCTTGTTGCCATGGTACTTCTGTTCCCATTGAGTGGTGAGAATGTTGAAATATCGTGGCTGCTCAAAAAAGCGGAGATAGCGAGAAGAGATTCGAGAAGGAAAAATTCGTTCAAATTGTCCACGGCGAGAAAACTCATCCTCCATCTCGACCAGAACCCGAACGTCATCTGGTGTTAGGACATCCAGCACAGATGCATAGAAGTCCTATGGCCCAAGGAACAGGGAGGAAAACGGTGGCAGAGAGTGTAAGCCAGAGGCAGAGAATCAAGAAGCTGAGGGACCAGGAGTACAGCTCTGGGGTCCTAAGGCTCCACAACTCTCAAAGGACCACCAAGGCAGCCTGATGGGCTAGCTCTGGGCCTCATCCATTCCCAAGCCTACTGAGCTTAGCTGGGAAATTAAGAGACTCTTGGTCAGGGTGAGAAGAGCCATGGGGGCACAGAGACTCAGTGATTTGTTGGATGAAGTCAAGATCAGAATCCAGCAACTCAGATTTGTCCATAGCCTTGTGTCTCCCCCTCTTCCATGTCTGGCTCCCTCATCTGCTCTGAGAAAATCAAGCCTTCCAAGGGCTCAGTGCCCCTCAGGGAAAGAAACCCAAAGGGTCTATGGCTCTGACAAGAAGGGTGAGCTGGTACAGCATTTAGGTAAGAGCAGTGGTTGCTGAACGCATAATAAAGGCCATCGACTTTCTCTTGGAGTGACATACATGCCAACAAATCCTTGCACATCGGGGGATCATAGGAAGCCCTGCCCCAGAGGGAAAAAAAGCTGCTTGCCTTCGGGTCGCCCAGGTTTGACCAGGGAATATTTCTGCTGCTACTGGGGTGAAGGCAGTCTCCTACCTGATCAGGAATTTTCTGGGTTAGGTAATAGGCTTTCTTCATCTTCTGTGCAGTGAAGTACTCGGGGGCCATTTGACATCTGTCCCTGAGGGAGCTGGGCAGGCTAAGGCAGGGGGTGGAAAGGGGGCAAAGGGCAAGGTCAGCAGCTTCACATCCTGAGGATATGTGGAGAAAGGGTCCAGCCCAGGAAGACAGCTTTCTCAAGAGAAGACAAAGAAGGATGGACAGATGATTGTTACTTGAGTAGATCTGAGTGCAATGCACTCCACTCAAGTAGTCTATCTGAGACTCAAGTACCATGGAAGAACCAAAAGAGTACAAAGCACACTCTTTAAATTGCATTTTAATGGTGAAAAAAAAAAGAGGACCATGGAATAATTGCTGTATACTTCAGTTCAGTTTAATTTAGTGAACACTTACTAAATATCCAGCTTGGCCCTACTGGCTACCTGATTCTGGACAAATTACCTAACCTCCCTGCACCTCAGTTTTGTCATCCACATTACTATAATTACTACTGAGAAAGACAAAAAGATTGCCTCCCAGGAGCTCACAGAATGGCAAGTGTCAAATGACAGCTATAGCACAGAGCCAAATATAAGTCCATAAGGTATGGTGGGGAAAGCAAGTTTTGTTACCAACAAATTAGGATTTGAAGTCCAACTCTACAACTTTGTAGCTAAATGACCTTGGATAAATTACTTAATCCCAGTGATTTTCCATTTCCTCATCTGTAAACCAAGGATACTAATACCAACTTCATGGGGCTGCTATGGGGATAAGCTATAGGTTTTTCCTTAAACATAGCAAGTACTGACTAAATATTAGCTCCCTTTCCTCAAGAGCAGTTCTGAGTGCTATGGGGGTGTAGAGGAGAGAGACCACACTGAGCTGGTTTCATGAAGATGCTGCCTTCAGGTAGTCTTGGAGGATGGGTCTTGAAGTTACAACAGGGAGGCCTGGCTGAAGTGGAATTTCAGAAGGAAGAAACCCCATGAGCAGAGGAGGGGACACTATAGGGGAACAATAAGAGGCAGCGAACGCTTCAGGGAGGAGACTGGATTAACGGATCCTTAAGAATCCTTCCAACCTTGAGATTCTATGAGTGATTCAATTTGTCAGAGCACAGGAGCTGGGAAGAGGAGTAAAGAAAGGAATGCCTGGGCCTCAAATGTCTGCTTGAGAAATTTAAAGCTGATTCCCCAGGCCCTAAGGGGACTCCTGAGTAGGGAAGTAATCAACCAAACATGCTTTAAAGAGCACTGACTTGGCAGTGGTCAGTGGGTATATTGCAGGGGCAGACTGAGCAGCAAGGGAGACCAAGCAGGAGGGAACGCCCAGACACCATCCCTTCCCAGAGTCACAATGGAGCCACTCATGCTGACAGCTGAGCCGCAGACAAGCAAGGAGGCTGACCTGGTGGTGGAGCTGCTGGAGCTGCTAGAGCTGAAAGTGACATCCTCTGCATTGGGCAGAACAAAGCCTGCCAGGTTCAGAAGGTCACGGATCATCTGGCCTTTGATGCTGATGTCCAGTGGGGAGTTGGAGTGGAGGCTTCAGGGAAAGGATGCAAAGAGTAATAAAAGCACACTATTTCCAGTCACGTGTCCAACTCAGTGCGAGCCCCATTTACATCCAAACTCATGAGCACCATCATGGGGGTCTTCTTGGCCCACAAATAGTGAATAACCTCCCTCAGGGTGGATCCTGCCCATGACCTTGGTTTGAGAGGGGAAAAGTATGCAATAGGAATCAAGTTCAAAAGAGCAACTTTTAACAGTCTCTCTCCATCCTCAGGGAACCTTGAGACAATGGCAAAGAATAAGGGAATGGGTAAACAAACAGACCATGAAGAAAAAAAAAATTCTAGTGAAGGAAAGGTCTTCCCCAAGTCAGCAAGTCTGGAGCAGAAACAGGATCATAAGAATACAAAACAGGTTCTACTGTGAGTGCTCTGAGAATACCACCTACCTTGGGGAGATGTTCACCTCTAGGACCCAGGGCTTGAGGTTCTCATCCAGCATGATGTCGAAACCAAAGAGCTCGTGGCAGCTGTAGGGCCGCCGCACATACATCTTCAGCAGGCTGGTCACGTAGGGTTCTGACCTGGTCACAGGGAGGTGAAAGTATTCAGCTCAGCTCCTCTCAGAGGCCCTACCTAGAGCTGCCCTGCCAACGGAGCAGCCCAGAGATGGACAGAAGCAACCCTGAAAAAGAAGCTCTCAAGAGATGTCTGTGACCTGGAGCCAGCTTCTGGGGATGAAGTTCAGTAGAAGGGCAGAATTTAAATCTATCCACTTCTTTCTATTCCCTGTCCTCAAAAACGGAAACACAGCATGGTCAAAAGTCTGCAGTACAGCAGTTTGGAGGCCCCGGAAAAAGAGGGTTCAGCGGCAGACTCCACACCCAGGGTGGCAGTGTGACTCACGAGATGATGGTTTTGACAACAACATCCTTTATCTTCTCCCAGATGGCATCACTATTGACTCCCTTCTGGCTCAGATAGCTCCATAAAGCTTTCAGCGCCCTGTAAGGCAGGGAGGGGAAGAAGGGAGTATCTGGGGTTATACTCTCTGAATGAGTGATGAAGAAAAGAAAGAAAGCCCTATTTATAGTAGCCAAGACATGGAAGCAACCTAAATGTCCACCAACAGATGAATAGATAAAGATGATGTGATATATACATAATGAAACAACACTCAGCCATAAAAAAGAATGAAATAATGCCATTTGCAACATGGATGGACCTAGAGATTATCATACTAAGTGAAGGAAGTCAGTCAGAGAAAGACAAACATCATATGACATCACTTATATGTGGAATCTAAAACATGATACAAATGAACTTACTTACAATACAGAAGCAGACTCACAGACACAGAAAACAAATTTATGGTTACCAAAGGGGAAAGGGGGTGGGAGAGGAATAAATTAGGAGTTTGGGATTAACAAATACAAACTACTACATATAAAATAGATAAACAACAAGGTCCTACTGTATAGCACAGGGAACTACATTCAATATCCTGAAATAAACCACAATGGAAAAGAAAAAAAGAGAGAGAGAAAAGAAAAAGAAAAAGAAAAAGAAAAAGAAAAAGGAGTAAGTAGCCCAAAGGTATTTTCCTTATAAATTTTCTTTTGATGGTTTGAATTAAGTTAGAGATGAGCTTGGATGCAAACAGACCAATTCTGAATTGCCAAGCGTTTATATAATCTTTGGGCCTTATATTAATCCTCCACTTACCACTCCCTCCACCCACCTCCCCAAACCCCAGAACTCTGTGATCCTCTAGGCCTCCACTTGACAGGGACACTGTCTGGGTACCATTTGTGGCCCTGGCAGGCCGTTTCATCTTCATTGGCCTGGTACTCAGAATTCTTTTTATTGACACTGTAGTTGGTCAGGTGCATGAACTTATTGCCGAGGCTCTTCATGGAAGGGGAATACCTGAAAGTGAGAAGAAAGGCAGAGGTAAGATGGTGAGATAGCAGATGGATAATGGCCCAAACATTTTCCCAAGTCCTGAGGAGGTAAAAGACAAGTGGACAGATCTTCAGATGCACAAGGGCCTGAGAAGCATATCTGCTGAAAGGTTTCTAGAACACCATAGCTAAGCTCATCTCCTAACTGATCTCATCTCAGTCCTGCAGGAACAGTCTTCCCATTCAGTGAAGTAGAGGACCTCCTTATTTCCCATTCCCCATGTAATACTGTGATTTACAATAAGAAATATATATATTGGTCCTTGTCTCCAGTTTCTGACACAGGAACTCCTGAAACCCTTATAATTTCCTGAGTGATAGGAGTGTCTTTTATTCTAACCAGGTGACTCTGGGTAGGCTGCTGGATGGCTCCTGGATGAGGGCCAGTCACTGGAAAAATCAAACCATGATTAGAAGCTTGGAATTTTCAGCACCCACCAATCCCCATTCTCTTAAGGGAGAAGAGCTGAGAATGGAGTTCATGATCAATAATTTTTTACATGATTTTTTGCATTCTGTAAGCTGCTCCAGCAACCCTTGGCCCCAAGGAGGGAATCATGGGCACCTCTTATTTACAGCCAACTGGTCAGAAGCAGACTGGCACCTGAAGTGGTGGAGGGAGGGGCAGCCTTGTGAAACTGATCCCTTAACCTGTGGGATCTGACACTGTCTCCAGGTAGTGTCAGAATTGAGTTAAATTGTAGGATACCCATCTGGTGTTGTGTAGAATTGCTTCACGTGGAGGAAAAAACCCACAGATTTGGTGACCAGAAGTGTCAGAAATGAAGTGCTTGATGTAAAAGCAAAGGAGACACACAGGAGAAAAGGAAGACTAGGTTCTTCCAAAGGCACTCCACATTCTTTGCTAACAAAAACTACCAAAACTGGTTATTTTCTTGTTTGGTGTCCTCCAGCTTCCCTCCCTGGAGAGAAAGCAAATACCCAAAGCTGTCAAGGTGAGGCCTCACCACTACCACATACTTGCAACTGGCAAAGCGGACGAGTCCATCTGAAAAGAGGTAAATCCGAAGAGGATCGTAGGAGGTGACGTAAACATAGATTCGCAGATCAAACTTGCTGCCGCTGATGAGGTAGGGTTTGTGGAGATACCTATACAGGGAAAGGCCAACTTCAAGGACAGGAAAGATAAGCTACAGCTCAGTGGGTAATTGAGCCATGGCAAAAGCCAGCTAACAGTCCCCTGGGGATAAAGACCTTAAAAGAGTTGGCTGAGGAAGGTCTTTGACTGGGAGGACAAAGGACAAAGAACATTGTGAGAAGGGAACTTCTAGGCTGAGAAGATGGGAGGATGGGGAGCAGGATCGGAGCTGGAGACAGGCTTACCTCTGTACTAGAAGGGGCCTTCGCTTGGGGAGCTGACTCCACTTGTGAATGACCTGGATGCCAATGCCTCGAGCGGATGCTGGCTAGAAGTCAAGTGGAAAGGAGAGAAGATTTGTACCCGGCCTGACACCCCATTGTTCCCACTCTCAGGCCCTGGCCTGAGATCCACTAGCTGTGATTCACTCACTGGTTTAACAATCCACTTTTGGCGGCTGCTGCTCTCCCAGGCTTTGCGCAGGAGCTTGGCATCCTGGGGCAGGATGAAGGACTGAGGGAAGAAACTGAACTCCTTCTTGCCAAAGCGGCTCTGCATGCGGGACAGGTTCCGCCACAGTCGGTCCTTTCGCCCAATCTGGAATGAACCTGGGAAGTGGTTTAGCTACAGAAGGGACAAAGGGTGGGAACAGGGAGAAAGAGGGCCCAGATGAGACCATAAGGAAGACAGTAAGACTATACCATTCGAACTTCCTTAGCAACAATCTAAGCTCTTGTTCCATCTTATTATCACCGTCTAAAAGTCCTTAAGTATTCAGCTACTGAGCATTCACCAAAAGATGATTAAAACACAAACAAAACAAAATTTAGAGCTCTTTAGAAGCCAATAGTTCACAACATAAAATAGTAATTAAGACAGACATAATATTCACCTTAACAGCATAGAAAAAGCTGTTAAGCCTTTTTCTATACCTATGGGACAAAGAGAGGAAAGCACCTGGGGGGACAAGGGACTATTCATTCCAAGAGGAGACCAGAGTCCTCTTTACACATATTAAGCTTGGAGGAACACAGGCAGTATGCAGTGGTTATAGGAGAAACATAATAAACTGAAAACAGACACTCCATCTCAAGACACATTAGAGAAAAAAAGTGTCTTTTAGAGGCTGTGACAGTCTAAGACACTGCAGCTGAACGACTAGACATGCATGATCTACTGGGGTCTCATCCTGCACTCTCCTCCTGTACTTCCCCCACTCCTCTGTAAGCCTTCTTGACTTCTCCGCGGTTATCCTCCTCGTCCCCTACTTCCACCAGCAACCTCCTCTTGCCCAGTCCAAAGTCCAGGGGAAGAGCGGCTCAGAAAGGGTCCCTACCTTCTGATGCTCCTGAATGGATCGGAAACTAGAAGACTTCATGTGGTGACCCCAGCAGCCCAGCCAGTCATCATTTCCTACAGAAGGTACATCAGGAAATCAGGCCTACTAGCAGCTCAGCCCCCAGGACAGAGAGAGGATCAGAGGCCCTAGGAATACCTCTGGGCCTGGGCATAGCTCCCAGCCCCAGATTTCTAAGAGTTGCCATGGAGCTGTCCTACAGGAGGCCCTGGGGTCAAGAGAAGAACAATGGCCCTCTGTCTTCCAATTTTGATGATTAGGCTCTGGCCTGGAGGGATTTCAGAACTATGTACTCCTATGAAGTTGGGAACTTCAGGACAGGGTCCCCATATAGCAGGAAGTATTTAGGGCTCTTATCCTGCCCAAAACCCATCTGTTGGGGCAGAAGACAGGCTCGCAATAAGGCAAGTGACTCACTCTTGCTGATCTTGAAGTGGGACCGTCCAATGGTCTGCTTGACAATGTTGGGGGTCACTGTACTCATCTTCCACCGGAGAAGCTTCCTCTGCTCCCAGGGGAGTTTCTCAACTAGGGGAAAGTGGAGGGGGGGGTGTTGAGAAGAGCAGGAGAGTCATGGTGAGAAGAGGAAAAAGACGGCACTGTTATTCAACCTTCCCTAGTTACGCAAGTCACTACGTATTGTTCCATATCAGTTTCAAAGGAGCACACTTTGGGGAAGAAAGGGGCTACACAGAAATGAAGAACACTCAGCGGAGAGGAGGTTGAAAGGGGAAAGATACAAGTTTAGAAGGCAAGAATGAAGCATGAGATTATGGCGCTGAGAGGGTTGGCTACAGGATGGACAAGATAAAGATCCCCACATTGGACTGGTGAACCAGGCTGGGAACCAAGCACCAATACAGCCATTCTGAAAAGCTGCTTCCACCCTATTGCCACCTCCTCCCAACTTCACCAACACCCTTCTCCTGGAGGCTCTTCTAGTCTGACACTTGGCCAGATTTACCTCTCTCATCCTGAGTGCCAAAATAGATGGTAGGGGGCACGTTGGGAAAAAGACTGTAGATGAGGGCTGGTCGGATAATTTTCTCACTGGAAAGGGGTTTGGTCAGAATGTCCATGCAGTTCCTAAGAAGAAAAAGAGATATGTGGTAGAGAAAGGGAAAGCCACAACCCTGGGGGCTATTACTATTACATATCATTTCTTTCAGGGTGCTATCTTTAAAGTTGTGATTTTACAAAGCCAAGTTCTCAATAATTATTTTGCAAATACTAATCAATAAGGTGCTAGAGCTAACCTAGACACAGCCACACCATTAAATGTCACCTAAAGACAAAGTTTTCCAATACTTCATTCTGTGACACAGCTCCAAAATTTCCTGTGACAAGCCACAGGCTGGGGAGGCCCCTGAAAAGAGTGTCTCTGAGAGCAGGTAATGAGTTTAAGTGGATATTAGTAGAGGAATCTGCTATACGAAGACAAACAGAAATAAATGAGGAGAGGGGGGAAAAAAAGATATGGATAACTAAAAGGAGGAAAAGCAGGAAAGAGAGAAAAGACCTAAGAAGAGGTATAGAGAGTTTTTAAAAGAAAAAGAGGGAAAAGCAACAGAAAGAAAAGGAACAGTGATACTTTTAACTCATTTTATATTTATCTGACAATATATGGATGACTAATGCTCTTCTCTCTTTTGGAAATGACTCATGACATCAGATTTTTATGTAACAGTGCGGTAACGCAGCCTGGGAATCTGGGGCAGTGGGCCATGGGGTCCCTACTGTTATCCTAACAATGTCTCGGTCAAGTCTATCTCAAGGAATCTCAAAATAGTGTAAACTTCAACTATCTATGGGCTACAATCTGACAGACCCAGACCATTTCTTTAAATAGCACTGAGAACAGAGAGAACAGTTATTACTCTCTATAATGAGCTGATATAATCCAAAAATATTACTATTTAAGATTAATTTTTAACTTACAAAGAGCCACTCTCAGTTGTTATTTTGCAGCGAAACAAAAATAGGCACTGTATGTAAAACACTTCAGTGTTTTAAACCTTAGAGATTTTTAATGAATTTTATTGGGTCAAGTTAAATATTAATTCATAATTAAATAATTCCAACTAATTAAATTCTATTCCTCATTTCCAAAATATTTTACTTCAAAGGCTTTTCATTCACTGAGTAATTAAGATTGTTGAAAATCAAGGAGAATGAGTTAAGATTTAAAACAAAGATAGGAATGTAAAATGGTACAATCACTCTGGAAAACAGTTTTGGTGGGTTCTTAAAAAACTAAACATGCAATTACCATACAACCCAGCAATTGCACTCCCAGGCATTTATCTCAGAGAGATGAAGATTTACATTCACACAAAAACATGTACACAATGGTTTAGAGCAGGTTTATTTGTAACGGCCAAAAACTGGTAACGACCAAAATATCCTTCAGCAGGTGACTGATTACACAAATTGTGGTTCATCTACACCATGGACCACTACTCAGCAATATAAAGGAGTGAACAATGGATACACAAAACAACCTGGATCAATCTACAGAGAATGCGCTGTGTTAAAAAAAAAAAAAAAGCCAATCCCAAAAGGTTACATATGGTTATCATTCCATTTGTGTAACATTCTTGGAACAACAAAATTATTGGTTGCCAGGAGTTAAGAAAGGGTAGGGAGTAGGAGGGAATTAGGTGTGGCTATCAGGGTAACAGGAGAGATTCTTGCAGTGATGGAAATATTTGTATCTTCACTAAGGTTAATGTCTTGGTTGTACTATATTGTACTACAGTTTTGCAAGATATTACCACAGGGGGAAACTGAGTAAAGAATTCAGAGGATCTCTGTATTATTTCTTAGAACAGCATGTGAATCTACGATTGTCTAAAAATCAAAAGTTTAACTGAAAAAGAAAAGAAAAGAAAATTTGTTAGCTGCCTCTCAAGAGTACTGAACTTAACCTCAAGAGGCCTGGTCTAGCAGTGCTGGAAACATTGACCTTGCATATAGTTACTTAACTTCTTTGAGCCTCAATTTTCATATCTGAAAAAAAGAGGCTGGACTTGACGATCGTCATCTCTAAATTTACGCAATTCTTAGAAAAAGAATATGGAACAGGAAACCTAATAAACAACTGCTCGGTAGAGAAATAAATACAGGTAGTGTTTTCAATAATCCTGTGATTACCAAATGTTCTATAATAAATATATAAATCTTTCATAATTGGGAAAAAGTAAGATTTTTAGCAATCCAAAAGTATTTCTCATCTTAGCCAAAATGCAAAGTGGTTTAGCATTCATCAACCTCCATTTGCTTGAAAACTCATGTTTTAAGCTTTGTGTAGATTGTACATTTTGTAGAAGTTAAATTAATTAATGAGAAAATTATTAACAAACACCTTTTGTGAATTTTATCTTATAAATCAGAAAGGTTAAATAAAGGGCTGTGCAGCTATCTTGAATTAGGCCTGAAGACAAACCCAGATCACCCTTAAGTGTGGAAAAGGGACCCCAAGTCAATTACATGTTAAATATATTTCTCTTATGGAGAATGGAGGCCCTTAGTCAATATCCAACATATGCAACCAGAAGCAGCTTTTCTTTTCTGAAAAGAAAGATGGGTTAGGCTTAAAGTAACAGAATTTATGCAACAGACTGAGGGTACCTATGACAGGATTTCTATCCACCTTCACAGAAAGTCCCAATTCTGTCTCTCCATCTCCCAAACAACTCTTTCCACCTTGCTGGTTTGGGACTGGTATGGCTGCTGACACCATCATATTCACAGAGATGCAGTCTGCCTCATCCATACTAACCTTAGATAAAGCTAACTTTTCCTCTTAGCTTCATCTAAGGCATAGCTGACACAAAGAAAAGCCACCAGAGTCTGGCTGCTCCACATGTTAGGCAAGCCTTGACATACATGGCCAGATTTTAATTAAATTAGAATAGGAATTTTGTTTTACATTTCAGTAGAAGTTATTTTTAAAGAGAAAAAGACTTTATGTATAGTACTTTGTGAGAATTCTTTTTAATACTGAATAACAATTGATGACAGAGCTTCATATAGAGACAAAGTTGGAAGTGATGAGGGGAACAAGGAAGATTATATTGAAGAATGCTTCTACTAGAAAGGTAGTCTATATGATCCTTAAGCAAGTTCTAAAAATCTTTAGCACAATGACATGTCCTCATTTACAGGAATTTCCTCATAGTTCTGCATTCCTTCCTCTCCCCAGGCTCCTCAGTTATGCAGCATTCCACAATTATCTGCTTTACAGAAGAAGGGCTTACGTTAAGAGAGTGACATTTTGGTTTCCTAGTTAGAGTTCCTAGTTAGATTCCACTCACATCTCATCAAGGGCAGTAAATAAAATAATCTAGATTAAAGCTAGAGAATTTTTTATTCAATTTCTTATTAGTAAGGTCAATTTCAGAATATAAAACTGAGAGCAAAAGAGCATTGCAGAAAGCTCCAGTTAGTGATATAGCTATCTCAGAACTGTTTCTGGCAGTGGCATACATCTATAGTGAAGGTGGCATCTACACCCATGTGGGCAGCCTAACTAAGAATCTACCTCAAACATTATGTCTCTTCCTTAATTAGTTATTAATTTTCCAAACACTTCTTTAGATTACTTGAATTTTACTTGAACAATTTCTTGGAGACTAAAGACCAAATTGCAGCCTAAGGAACATAGTACTATTTTTAAGCCCAACTGATGCAATATGCTTCTGGTCCCTTCCATTGCTCCCTGTTTGAAAACTAAAGTCCTAAATGTAAAAATCTGGTAAAAAGAAAAAATGAGTTAGGGTTAATAGGGCCATTGATTAATGACTTAGGTGATTAATCTCTTTATATAATCTTAAAGAGACAGAAAATAGGCATCTAAGAACAATCCACATAGCCAACCAACACTCACCGAGAGATCACTGCTACTGACTCGCTGCGGGAGACAGCACTGAATGAGGAGCACTCTGAGTCTGCTGGGGAAGAGCAGAGAAGTTCCCGCTGGGAGAGGCTGCCACGCAAACTCACCAAGCCCAAGCAGCTCCTCCCCAGACACCTTGGCTCAGTCTTCTTGCAGAACCACAAATAGCCACTGCTGCCTCGCACGGCCTTCCCTGAGCGCGACAGCAGCAAGGAGAAGGCAAGACTGGTGGATGGAGAACTAGAGAACAAAGTCCCCCAAAAGCCACTACTGCCCAGAGACCCCCAAGCTGAATGATAAATGTAGGTGACAGAGTGAGTCAAGGATCTGGTACACAATTGTTAGCCCCCTTCCCCAGCAGTGGTGACCAATTCTGGGTTGGAGGTGAGAGGGTCCCCTACTCACCCTCCTCCTCTTCATTCTCATCATGGCTACAGCAGTCTTCCAACCCATCTATTAGCTCTTCTTCCAGATCTTCAGCTTCAACCTGGTCTAGCTGGAGGTCAGTAGCTGAACTATAAGAAAGAATCATGTCCCCAGCCCAGCCAACTCCATAAGAGAGGTCACAGTTAGATTCTCCTTCCTTCATCATCTCCCACTGTTTGTCTCTTCCCCAGTCACCAATCTGCTGTCTTGTGCCCAGGCCTTACAATTCATTTCTCTTGCCCTCAGAATTTAGGTCTAGTCATGGTTCCTCAACCCTACAGCCCCTATTCTGCAGAGAGGCACTATGCTTTCCATCTTTTTTGAAGTTCCTCATAGCATAGAAATACAAAATTGTGCATACAGATCACCATCAATAAATGTGTGAAAATAGACTTCAAAGGCCCAAGACCTCTCTCTGGGAACACAGAACAAGGCCCTAGTGGCCAAGGTTCCAGAGAAGTAACGAGGTGCAAGACAAGAGACCAAGGATGTATATGCCTTAACTCTGAAATGACTGTCAAACCACAAATGACTGAGAATCTGATTCGGTTTGGAATTAAGCAGAGAAACCACAGTCCCCAACACATGATATTTGGTATTCTTATATTTCCCTGGTTATAACCTGAAACAGGAGTTAGAAAACACTTCCTCTAAAGAACCAGATAATAAATATTTTCAGTTTTGAGGGCCATTCAGTCTATTGCAACTACTCAATCCTATCATTATAACAAGAAAGCAGCCATAGATAGTAGTAAATGAATGAGTATGGCTGCATTTCAATAAAACCTTATCTACACAAGCAGGCAGAGGGTGGCATTTGGCCTGCAATGTGTAGTTTGCCAACCTCTGCCCTAAAGTGAAAACCAAAATTCCAGGGCAGTTAAAAAAACAAAACCAACCTTCAGAGACATAGGGTCAGTGTCACAAAATGTATATACATTCTACAGCTTTAAATGAACCAAAAACTTTCTCCAACTTACCCAATATCCTTAGCAGGTGAGTCCAGCTCCCTGGCTTCCTTAGGCCCCTCCCTCCCAAGTTTGCCCAGATGGATGGAAGAGAGACGGGTGGCCACCTCGGCTATACCAAGGGACTGAGGAGGAGAAGGCAGAACTGGGGTTTTATCTTCTCTAAGAGGTGGGGAGTCGACAGCAGATCCACAGGCAGGGCTGCAGCTGAGCCCATTGGTGTGTGAGGCAAGGAGGTGAATGCTGATGCGTTTGGTACAGAAGACTGTACTGTCCAACTCCAAGGTGTCCGAGGCTCCAGGGAGGACCCCACTGTCTGCCCCAGCGCCCTCCCCGAGGAGCTGCTGGCCTACCACAGGAGGCTTCCATCGTCTGTTCCTGTTGAGGAGACCCCACTGCAGATGGGGGCTCATGAAATAAGACTGTTCAAAATGATAGCTTTGCCTCGGCTTCTTCTCAAAGCCTCTTGCAGTCAACTTCCTCACAGCCTCAGTGAACTGAACCTCCTTAGTCAGAGCCTGGGAAACAGAATCACCATCCAGGCCATGTGGCTCTGCCCTCGTGGCTGTGTTACTCTGGCTGCAGTGGGGAGAGGCAACGCTGGTGGTCGAAGTGTCTAAAGAGCTAGGGGTAGACAGGGTGCTCTGGGAAGGGGCCTCATCCAGGACAGCACCATGGCTCCTGGGTACCTTGTGCTCGACTGGCTGGAGGACACAGTCTCCAGTACCCCCCGGATGATGCCAGGAGACAAGCTGGATCTTGGTTGAGGATACTGGTTTCAGGCCCTCTGTGGCCTGGGATAAAGGCACTTTAGTGCTATTTGGCCGCATGAAGGAGTTGTTATTTAGCATGGGCTTGTAGGAAGAGGAAGAAGAGAAGAGAGGAGATGGGATCTTCCCTGAGATGGCAGAGGCCAGGCTCTTCCCCGAAGGATTTTCCCCAGCTGCTCCCAGTGAGAGGTATGGATCTGTGGATGAGGATGCCATGGGGGAGACCTTGGAAGAAGTGACCTTACTGGCAGTAAGTCTGACAGGGAGGCTCTTTTGAGGGAGAGAAAAAGGTCTTTTTTGTGACAGGCTTGAACGCAAGCACAAAGACTCCAGCTGCTGGTATGGTTGGTGCCCGTAGTTGGAGCGGCGATACAGCAGGGTATTGCTGAACAGGCCCGGGAGAGAGTGCAGGTGACAGGAGTTGCTGTGGCCTGCAATGACAGCTGTGGTCCCAGAGCTACATAAAGTGCTGGGGCAAAAGAAATATGCTGGCTGTGGTGGCACACCCAAGAGCCCCGGGCCCAGCCCTGCGGAAAGTGTCCCCACGTGCTTCTTCTCCAGCTTCCAGATTGGCTTCACCTGCTGATGAGCCTGAGCCCAAACTTTGCTCTCAGAGGGTTTCTCAGGTGGTGGGGGAGGCACTGTGCCTGAGGGACCACTCTGCTTAAAGCTGTTTCCCTGGTGGAGGCCAACACTGTAGTGCTCTGTTCCCGCTGAGGCCATGAGGGGTCCACATCACGGCCACATAGCCTCATGGCCCGGCTCAGGTAAGGTGCCATGCACCTCCAGTAGTAGCAGCTGCATCCTTGAAGTCCGTCGGCCTGAAGGGGAGAGAAACAATTGGGGACGTCTCAGTCCCAGGAAGACAGACACAAGGCTACAATGATTCCCCAGGCAAGCAAGAGTCCCACTTCAGCACTTCCTGGGCAACCAGTCTTGGCCATCATTTGGGGCCCTGGGAGAATAACACTAGAGTTCTAGGGTGTTTTCAGTGGTCTTCCTGCTACCCTCAAGCAATCAAAGCCAACTTCATCACGGACTGGGACACTGAGGTGCCACTATTGTGAATCTGCTCACATGTTCCCACCCTCTCACTCAGAGAGCTCTTCCCTCTTTCTCCAAAGAAAAATTTCCCTTTCTGTCTCATCCTCACGACTTTATATGAGTGGCTTCCTTCTCTCACCTGACACCAGCATGGCTAGGAATAAGGCAAGTCTGGGTGTGGCAGAGAAACCAGCCAATACCCTCCTCATCAATCAACACTTAATGGTCAAAGATTGTTTCAAAAGCATTGACTGCTCCCTGACCAACTCTCAGCAGCCCCTGGTGTGGTCTGCTTTTCACAGTTAAGTGTGACAACTTCAGATAAGAGCAGAGATTTCTCCTGCTGACCTCTGGAGTTCAATCTGGAGCTTATGCAGTAATTTTACCTCTTTAAGAGCCTTGCTATATAGGCTTAAATTCCAACCAATGTGTTGGTGGGAAAGAGAACAAAATGGAACCAAACTCTAACATTATTTTTACTTAAACTGACTGTATTTCCGGCAGCCACGATGAGACAGGAGAGTTCAGGGAGTAGAATATAGAGGTGAGAAGGAGAGGAGAGAAACTTTCTTTATTCCAAATCCCAGGCTGATCTCAGGGAGGGAGAACCCGTCTCTCACATTTCCTCATTCAATCTTTCCTCTAACGCAAAACCTCTGAACCAGCCTGTAGTTCTGGGTCCCAGATAGTTTATCATGGTCACTTACTTTTTAAATAAAATTCACAAAATATTCTGCAGTTATCACAATGGTAGGGAAAGGTGGGCCTACTTTCATGACAGTATCCAAGGGGGGAAAAAACAAGACCCATCTATAAGAAGTCATTTATCTGGGATAATTCTGAATGGAATCCTAGCATCCTTATCAGGTGTTTTTAGAATGGCTAGAGAGAAGGAATTAGCAGATTTTTTTTTTTTGCTCAAGTTATATTTAAGACACAAACTTCAATGGGGAGAGGACTTTGTATTTTGATAGGTGAACAACAACCAAAGAAGATCCTCATTCCCGTCTACAGCTACAGGAACTGCTGGTGTCATCCACCACCAAAAAGCCTGCAGAAGGCACTGCCCCCTTTTCCTGCAAAGGCTGACCTACACTGTGCAGGGGACAGTTACACTTTGTGCACTTATGGAATAGAAACATACACAAAAGGAAGAGTCAAATCCTGCCAGTGATCTTAAAAGATCACACACGAGTGTGTGTCATGTACACTCAACAGATTCACAGTTTCAATTCACGTTTCAGGAATCCACATATTTCCCCACCGATGCAACACAACAGATACACCAGAAACTTTGTGCAGAGTAGCTTGAAGAATATGAAGTAAACAGTATCACTCATAACAGCATCACATACAAATGCTCTAACCTGTATCACTGTTTTTGGTTCAGAAGTAGTATCTGGTTTAACAAGGAAATGATGATTGCTAAAGTAACCTTCTTCTTCCTCCTTACAGAGATTCCTGATGAAATCAAAACTCCATGTGATAGGGAAGCAGAGACCTAGCTAGAATATTCAGGCAGCCTGGGTCCCAGGCCCCCGACTGTTGCCACAGGTCTCATCTTTTCCCGCATGTTGTCCTCAACGGCATTGGCACTCACGTGCCAGAGAATGATCCCATCACCTTAAGGGAATGCAGTGTGATAACTTTTAAAAAGCTCTAGAAGGGAAGAGAGTATAGCTCAAGTGATAGAGCACATGCCTAGCATGCCTGAGGTCCTGGTTCAATCCCCTGTATTTTCTCTAAAAATAAACCTAATGACCTTCCCCTCCACCACCAAAATAAAATGAAATAATTAAAGTAATACAATAAATAGAATAGAATAAAATAAAATAGAATAGAATAAAATAGAATAAAATAAAATAAAATAAAATGCTATTGATCTTTCTGACTTTATCTGAGCCACTCTTCACCCTCACCAGACATGTTCCCACCTGTGTTCCCAGGTCTTTATTGTTGCCTCTGAAATACTAAGTTCCCTCACTCAGAATTCAGCTAGTATCACCATCTCAAAGAGCCTGTCTACCCTAATACTACACCATTCCTAATCATTCCGTATCACATTACCTTGGACTAGTCTGTTTCATTCCTCCACTATCTAAAAGTATAGTATATTAATATTTCCTTTTATCTGACAAAAGCAATGGAAGGATAAACAAGAACTGATTTTTTTTAAAGGTTACCAATCGGGTATGAGATTTATCTGTGTATACCTTTTAATATCATTTTAATTTCTGAGATATATAAATTAATCAAATGGTCAAAACCCATATTAATTATATTTTAAAATCAAAACTTCAACTATTTATGCATTCCTTTGCTGTCTAGCTTATCTTCCAGAATGAAAGCTCTTAAAAAACTAGGACCAAAATACCATATGAGATCGCTCATATGTGGAATCTAAAGACTCATGGACAGAGAATACAGACTTGTGGTTACCAGGGGGGTAGAGGGTGGGAAGGGATAGACTGGGATTTCAAAATTGTAGAATAGATAAACAAGATTACACTGTATAGCACAGGGAAATATACACAAAATGTTATGATAAATCACAGAGAAAAAAATGTGACAATGAGTGTGTATATGTCCATGAATGACTGAAAAATTGTGCTGAACACTGGAATTTGACACAACATTGTAAAATGATAATAAATCAATAAAAAAATGTTAAAAAAAAAGCAAACATGGTGTATATGTTAACAGTGGAATATTATTCAGCTATAAAATAAAAGGAAATCCTGCCATTTGTGACCAAAAAAAAAAAAAAAAAAACTAGGACCTTGTTCACACAGTGTATGCCCAGCCCTGGAAATGTAATCAGGGCTCATTAAATATTTGCTAAAAAACAAATACATCTAAAGCAGGTACAACCAGCAAAGCCACAAGTTGAACCTTTTCAAATTAAACTTGTGCTCCCCTCCTATAACCATCTCCTTTTTTTGAAAATTTGAATATAGTTGGCATACAAGATTATGTTAGTTCCAGGTATATACTACATAGTGATTTGACATTTGCATACATCATGAAATTATCATGATAACTGTAGTAATCATTTGTCTCCATATAAAGTTATTACAGTATTACTGACTATATTCCTTATGTTATATCTTACATTCCCATGACTTATTTATTTTATAACTGGAAGCTTGTACCTCTTAATCCCTTTCACTTATTTCACTCACCCTCCCCTCCCCTCCCCTCTGGCAACCACCCATTTTTTTTCTCTGTATCTATGAGTCTGTTTTCATTTTGATTTTTGTTTTTTAGATTCCACATATAAGTGAGATCACAGGGCATTTGTTTTTCCCTGTCTGACTTATTTCACTTAGCATAATACCCTCTAGATCCACCCATGTTGTTGTAAATGGCAATATTTCTTTTTTAATGGCTAAGTAATACTCCATTGTGTGTGGAGTGTGTATACACACACACCATATCTTCTTTATCCATTCATCTATCAATGGACACTTGGGTTGCTTCCACATCTTGGCTGCTATAAACAATGCTGCAGTGAACACTGGGGTGCTACCACCATCTCCTTGTTGCTACTTCTTTACTCAGTGCAGGAACTCTGCCACAGCCACACCGAACTGCTTCAACAGTGCCTTTTTCTCCTGAGGTCCCCTCCAAAATCCTTCACAGCTCCTCTTATCCTCTCTCCCACATCAAACGAATCTGCTCTCACCATTTTAACTATTACATGCAGGAAAACAGTCACTTTTTAGACCTGCCTTCTCTCAAATTCCATGTCCTCATTGCCAACTGTCTGCTCCACCTTTTCCACATGCATGTCCAACCACTTCAATCCAGCTTGCCAAATTAGCTCTGTACTCTCAACCTTCCAATTTCTTTCAGTAGGACGTTCTTTCTGTTACCTAATGGGAAAACTTAAGTCACTTCTGATTGCTTCCTCCAAAGCCAAACCAATCACAAACTTAAGAGATTCTTTCTTCATGGCAAGCTTCCTCCTTTCATTTCCATCATCTCAGGTCTGGGCCATTGCAAAAGCATCCAGAATGAAGTCTGTGTCTCCAGAGTCTACCCTTCCTAAGGTTCCTGTAGGAAACCTCCAGATTAAATTTGCTCAAATATTACTTGATCACGTTATTCCCTTTCCAAAAATTTTCCCTGAGTCCTCACTTAATATCACTGTTGCCATTTTTAGACAGCACTCAAAAGCTGTCCATCTCATTCTGCCTTCCACTCTTTGTGGGGTCATTTGCCTCAAGTTTCCTCCTTACGTGAGGGTGAATAACAAGCAGCCTATGCCAGGAAATCTATGGCTATTGTCTCAAACCATCAAGTCTCCAGGGCCAGGGCCAGACCAACTTGGACAAGGTATCTATGTCTACAGAAAGTAATTATTCATTACACACAGACTGAATTACAGCAGTGTGTGTGGCTCTTGGGATCTGCATTTCCTCTTCCTCCTCTATCTAGGTGTTTCCCTAAGTCACCAGGGGAACTCAGGACATCAGAAACAGGTCAGAGTCTATGATTCACAAGACCTCTGATGAGATTACTTTAATTGCTCAATAATTCTGTAAAAGGATAGAACTGATTTGTCTGGAATCAAAAAGAATGAGGAGGAGTGTAGGAATCAGACCCATTTTCTATTATGAGATAAATCTCAAACTACGTCTCCCTAAAGGAAGCTGGAGGAGCACAGAACTTCTTTAAAGCCCTGTTGAAAAAAGTCATCATCCCAGCCCTAATGAGATGGAGAGTCAGTACCACAAGTTGAGAGAGGTAGCTCTTATAGAACGGAGTGCAAAAGTAGTTAGCAAACCTGAGGAAAAATACAGCTGATAGCACCTAGAGCTGAGAGGTAAATATGCAAATTACTGAAAAGTGAAAACAGCTGAAGGCTTCACATAATTACGTGACTAGCTCTCACGAAGCCTTGACCTTCATCAGCTTCAGAAAGAAGTGAACTCTAAAGCAGTGGTCCTCGGGTGAACTCTAAAGCAGTGGTCCTCAAAGTGTGGTCCACAGACCCTGAGGGAAACCTGAGGCCTTTTCAGGGGTTCCACTAGGTGAAACTATTTTCATAACAAAACTCAGATATGATTTGCCTTTTTTACTGGGCCAGCCATTCCACTGATGGTACAAAAGCAATGGTGGGTCAAACTGCTGGTTCCTGAGCAGGAGTAGAGACAATGGCACCAAGTAAAACTCTTCACCACCACACACTTCTTCACTGCACAGGGAAAGACGAAATGCTAGCTTTATGAAAGAACATCCTTGTTGAGGCAGAAAAATTATATTCAATCTCAATCATCAAGTACATCTTTTTAATATTCTCTGTGACAAAATGAGAAGTACATATAAAACAGAAAACAATGGTAGTCTTCCAAGTAAAGCATTCATGTGATTGTTTGAATTGCAAAATTTTTCTGTGGAACATCATGTTTACTTGAAAGAATGGGGGACACACAGGTGATGGTTATTCAGACTTTGGTACTTGGCAGGCATTCTCTAGAAAATGAAACAGTAAGCCTGTCATTTCAAGGAAAACAACTGCCAGTATTTGCTGCCAATGATAAAATTTGAGCTGCCAAGAGAAAATTAGAATTTTGGCAAAATTGTATCTGTCACCATGAGCTTGGCAGCTTCCCAATACTTAACTGTTTTTCTGATGACAGTGCAGTAATATTACTTTTTGACAATGCATAATAAAATGTGGCAACGTTTGGAAATTCTATATAATTCAATGAACCAGTATTTTCCAAACACCTATCATACAATGTCACAGAATCATGCATGGGTAAAAGATCCAGTCAAAGTGAGAGAAAACCAATGGATTTTAATGTAACAAAGTATGAAATACTTTGTTACACTGTAGCACTGATAATATGTAGCACTGATAATATTTCAGATTCCACATTGCAGCCAACCTTCACAAAACCACCCCTTGTTAACTTCTGTGTAGCACCAAACAAGAATACCCACCATTATCTGAAAAGGCTATAGAAATACTCTTCCCTTTTCCAACTAATTATTTATGTGAGGCTGGATTTTCTTTATAATTCATCAAAAACAACATATTGAACCAACTGAATGCAGAAACAATATGCAATCCAGCTGTCTTCTATTAAGCCAGATATTAACAAGAGTTCATAAAGACAACACCATTCTTCCCACTAATCTTTTTGAAACAGCATTTTTCATTTTAAAAAATGCTTATGTTTACTTATAATGGATTTATTATTTCTAAATGAATTAATGAACACTTCCATTCCCCACATTAAAAATATACTGATGGTATATACAATGGAATATGACTCAGCCATAAAAAAGAATAAAACAATGCCACTTGCAGCAACATGGATGGACCTGGAGACCATCATTCTAAGTGAAGTAAGCCAGAAAGGGAAAGAAAAATACCATATGATATCACATATATGTGGAATCTAAAAAAAAAAGTATAAATGAACTTATTTACAAAGCAGAAACAGACTTCACAGACATAGAAAACAAACCAGGTGGTAAAGGGGGTAGGAAGGGATAAACTGGGAGTTTGAGATTTGCAGATACTAACTACTACATATAAAATAGAATTTGTACTGTATAGTACAGGGAACTATATTCAGTATCTTGTAGTAATCTATAATGAAAAGGAATATGAAAAAGAATATATGCATGTACATATATGACTGAAACATTATGCTGTATACCAGAAATTGACAGAACATTATAAAATGGCATTTCAATTAAAAAAATAAAATGTAAATATATATATGTAGAGAGAGAGAAAGAAGGGAAGGAAGATAATAGCTTAGTTGTAGAGCACATGCTTAGCATGCAGGAGGTCCTGGGTTCAATCCCTAATACCTCCACTAAAAAAAAAAAGTTAAAAAAATTTTAAATATATATATAAAGAAGACCCCAAAGAACTTTTAAAGTACATATAAGATACCAAAAGCCTGAGAACCACTCTGGTCTAGAATATACCACTGCCTGTCCAGAATATCCATGAGGTTCCTAAGGACTAAGTATTTTGTATTTCAGGGCCTAAGAGAAATTAGCACTCTCAATATTTGTTCCAAAAATGCCAGGTCTAGTTACCCATTCTGTAAGAAGAGAGGGTGAGAATTTAGGGGCATTAAAGAAGGATTTTCTCTGCATTTCACCGACAGATCAAAGCATCTGATTTCATGCTAAAATCGAGGGAACCTATGACCAGACAATTCCAAAGTCATAGAAGGAATCTAGCATGAAAGCTAAACTCAACTTCACATCATTATCAGATCCTGAAGTTAAGGGTTCCTCTAGATAGTTTTTCAGCAAGGGACAACTTATCATTTACATATTCATTTTTGGATTTGATTATAAATATTCTGCCCTCCTCCCATCCTTTTCTCCTACCCACCCCTTCAAAGTTGTTCCTCTGTGCTCAGTCTTCTCACTTTGCCTGGCATATAGCAAGTGCTCAATAAATAGCAACTGCACTTATTAACATAAACTCTCCCAGAGCAACATCTTCTGTCCCATGACCTCAATCACGTCCAACATTCTCAACTTTCTATCACCAGCTAGACCTACAGAACAAACCTCCAGGCCTTTCTACCTAGATGTGCTGCAGGAACCTCAACTCAGTATGCCCAAAGGGTGACTCTTTTATATTTCTCCTCAAAGCTGCCCCTCCTCCTAATATTTTTTCCTGCATCACCGCCCACCTGATCATTAACATCAGAAACCTAGGACCATTCCAGATGCTCCTTGTCCCACGCTCCCTACATCTACTTTGCCACCAAGTTTTGTCCACTTTGCCATTGTTAACATCTCTCTAAACCCTCTCTGTTCCCACTGCAACTACACAAAGTCCTCACCATCTCTAGCCTGGTCTCTAGTTTTCTCATTGGCTCCCTGCCTCGAGTCAAACTTTTCTCATCAACCCACACACTGAAAATACAGTAATCTCAAACATATATTTCATGTTACTTTCCTACTAATTATCTTTCCATGGTTTTCCTGCAACATGCTCTTCAAATGATTTTACTCATGTATGCCTCTAAGAATTTTTAAAACCATGTATTCCTTGCACATCTTAATGTTGAACTCTAAACTTTTTCACCACAAGTTTAAACAAGTTTATCCTTTTGTTAAGAGGAGGTTGAAAATACTATACATTTTGTAGAAAGAACTAAGTTAAGGATTGGCTGTAATTGAAATAAACACTTCATGACTTGATTTGATAAAATGAATTTTAACTATCACATTGAATAACACACATCTAAACTAAAAGAAATCTCTTTTTACAAGTTTTATGCAAGTTTTACCCAAAATAGCTTGAAAAATCTGTGGTCCCAAAAACATTTTACTCATATTTAACTGTTGTGTTCTTCTGAATTCAGAATATCCCAACAAGGAACAAGCTTCACCCTAACAGTGTATGAGGCAGAGGAAGACCAGAAGCCTTCTGGATTTTCGAGGTTCCTTGGTCAATCATCAAAGGAGGCCTCCCTATAATTAGTATTTCCAAAATACTCCATTTCCCAACATGAGGTTTTTATATCTGGAACAATACACCAGAGTAAAATTTGAGAGTGTGAGGAATATGACACTCCCCATCCTTTTTTTGTAAGATCAGTTTTAGAAGTGTTCATTCATTTGGAGGCTGAGAATCTGGAAATTGATTCTTCTAAAGCTGTATGTGCAGGTGTATCCCCTGGACGTGTCAGACCCCTGAATACCCTGCTTGAAAACCACTGCTCTGGAAGATACAGTTCTAACTCTGGCAAAACATCCAAAATCCTTTGTGATCTAACCCCTATTAATTTCTTTCTTCCTATTTGTCCCTGGATGGCTCCCTTCAAACACAACTCAGATCTGTCAGACTGTTTTCAGTTCTTTTTTCAGACCTTGATGTATCTTCACTAAAGCTACTTTGTATCTGGAATGTCCTCTCACCTCTTTAATTCCAGAAAACACTTGACAATTTCTCAAGGCTCCATTCAGTCCAATCAATAAACATTGGTGACTTTATGGGCACCAAAGGGACGGTTTTTATGCAAATAGTGCCTCAGTATTTATCAGAAGAAACGAAGGATAAGATGAAACACTGTCCCTAAGGGCCTCTCAGCTACTTGTTGATTGGCTAAATCCACAGGGGATGAAGTTAAGATGCGATCTGAAGTATATGAGAAAGCAGGGTTAACTCCACAAGGAAGGAAAGATTAAAAGATCTCCTAGATCCAGAACAGAAATGTGAAGACCACGGAATGGGAATAATATAGCTTTCCCAATAAATCTAGGTTAAATATCCTTCTAATGTTCTATCAGAATACACATCACACAATATGGCAAATGCTGTTTACTTGATTAAAATCTCCCTTAGGCTATAATGCCTGTGAAAACACACCTGCCTTGTTCACCACCGTATCTCCTTCAGTGCCTTCCATTATGCCTTGGTTCGTTTAATATTTGCCGATGTTTATTAAACACTGTTGAATGATTAAATGAACTAATGGATGAATGGATACATGAAGAGTTAAATTCCACTGCATCTCAGATTCTGTTTGAATCTCTACGGTTTAGGAAAGTATTTCTCTACATATACTGAAGATGGGGAAGTTAGAAAGTGGGTAGTCATGTTAAATTCAGCCATGAGGCCTGAGAGGAGCTTGGGCTCACGCCTAAGCCAGGAGAATTTAAACTGCATTGGGGCGGGAAAGAGGAGGCACGGAGGCCCAGGATGAGGGGATGCTGCAGGGTTCGGTCACCCAGAGGAAGGGCCGACTAAATTCATGGGGCGTGGCTGGGGGTGAGGGGTGAGAAGGATTCAGGAGAGGCGCGAAGTCCAGGCGGGGTAGGAGGCTGCGGCCCGCTCGCCTCCTAGGGGATGGAGAGGTGACTGGCGGAAAGCAGGGCTGGGGCAAGAGCGACCAGAGGGCTGGGGGCCGCTTGAAAGGACCCGGGCAGAGGGAGGGGCAGGAAAGTCAGGCCGGCAGAGGGTCGTTCTGCCGGCTCCGAGGCCACACTCACCCAGAGGACTCAGCTTCGCCCCGGCTGGGCGCCGGCTCCGCGTTGCTTCTTCCCTTGGCCTGCTAGGCGAGCCGGCGGCCTCAGGCGCCCCTAGCAACCACGCACCGCCACGCGACCCGCGCTCTCAGCCGCCGGCGCCGCTGCCGCCAGCCACGCACTGCGCGCGCCCCCAGCGGACGGACTGAGGGCCTGAAGGGGCGATAGCGGTGGGAGGGAGACCAGCGCGCGGAATCTCGGGGTTGTCGAGCCTGGGCGGGCAGGCAGTCACCGGCCTCGCGCACGCGCAGTCGCTTCAATGACGGTGGAACCTACAGAGCGGGATTCTGGGAGATGTAGTCTCGCAATTAAATTCCTAAAAGGCTCCTTTCTGGCATTCCAGGACTGTCTATAACCTGATTCCACTTAAGCCATATGGACTCTTTCTTTGTCCATACCTTAATTCGCTCCTCTAAAATTAAAGAGCTCAAGTTTTATTAAAGAATTTTCTTAAAATTCTTTCCAGTAAAGTCCTTTGAGTTTGACTTCAGGAAAGGGGAGATTGCCAGATCCGCTATGCTTCCCTCAACCCACCTTCCCCTAACCCTAACACACCTGGCAGGCTACAATTACAACCACCTGATTTCTGGGCTTCAAGTGGGAATTTTTAGAAACACTGTCTCAATTATTTCCCCAGACAAGATAGATAGTGCCCCCTCAGCCTCAGATGTCCCTACACCTAATGGATTTGGAGATGTAAAGAGAGCTGGAGAATGAAAAAAGCTTTTCTAAACAGTTGGCTACAGAAATGAAAGGGACAATAAAAGATGAAACTAATTTAAAGAAAACAATCTGGACCAGAGCAAGGATGCTTACTAAATAATTGATTTAGGCAACAGTCACTGATGGATGTTAAAATCATTAGAGGACTGATGAGAGAATTTTACACTGAAAGGATGTTTGCCATCACTTGTATATTTTACTCAATTTTAGATCATGAAATGTGGGATAGCTATAAATTGTCTCTTGATGTGATGCAACATGAACTACACAGTAATATTTACATAGTGTATTTTTGTCTAAAAATCTGTTGAATCTGAACCTAATCAAGTTTTGGCTTATGTTTCCAGTTTATAGGAAACAAAGAGAAACACCACCATAAGAAAGCAATCTGACAATTGCAGAATGTGGGCCAGTGTATAGATGAATCACCTTGTTTCTTCAACAATTTCAGAGTATAAAAAAATAGTGAGGTGTTCTATATCATAAGAGATTTAAGAGACATAATCACATGCAATGAGTGGAACTTGTTTGGATCCAGAGTCAAACAAATGAACTGTAAAAAGAATTTTTGAGACAACAGACAAATCTGCATATGGACTGAAGACATTAAAAACATAGTTAATGTTAAGAAATCATTATTAATTTTGTTAGTTATTATAGTTTACTGAATGGGAATCCCCCCATATATCCTCAATCCAGGAATGTGTAAATATTCCCTTATATGGCAAAATATGTGATTAAGGATTTTGAGAGGATGATCTTGAAAGGATTAGGGAATTTTCCTGGCTTATTTGGATGGTCCCTAACTCCAATAACCACTGTTCTTAGTGAGGCAGAGGGAGATGGGACAGACACAGAAAAGACACAGAAAAAAGAAAGAGGCAATGTGACCAAGGAGACAGAGATCAGAGTGATGTGGAGACAAGCCAAGATGCCTGAGGCTACCAGAAGGTGGAAGAGGCAAGAATGGATTCTTGCCTAGAACTTTCTGAGGGAATGGGGTTCTTCAGACAGTCTGATTTTGGAATTCTGGCTTCCAGAACTGTGGGAGAATTTCCATTGTTTGAAGTCACGAAATTTGTGGTAATTTGTTGTGGCAGCCACAGGGTATTTTGACATCTGAGTTATTTGGAAAGGTATCCTTATTTTTGTACAGACACTTTTAAGGATTAAATGACATAATGCCAGGTGTTTGCTTTTGCTTTAAAAAATTACAGCAAACACCCCAGTAGCATCAAGCACATTTATCATTCAGGTCTTAGTTTCTAATATCATTCTCCATTAGAAGGAACCAGGGCTCCTTGGAGAAATGGCTGATTCTAGGAGTGAGACAGGAAATAAGCAGTCAAAATAAGCCTGAAGCATCAGTAGTTCCTAAAACAAAACAAAAAAACCAGATTGGTGGGAGTATGTCACAGGAGCTAACTGAAAGAACTCCCAATGACCAAATGTGGAACAATCTGAGCAATAAAAGTAACAGTGGTTTCTAACCCAAAGTATAAAACAAGTATCCATGAGTCCTTGGTATAAATAAATGGTTGGATATGTTCATAAATGCAGTAGAGACAAATTTCCTAGACAGAAAAATTCCAAATAAAGTATGTAGCCCTAAAGGAGGGGGTGCATAACATCCCCACCCCATTCCTTAAGTGTGGACTGTGCAGAGTGACTTCTTTTCAAAAGAAGTATGGAAAGGGAGGTGAAGTAAGGCAAAAGGAGTAACAGTAGAAAAATCTGACAAACACCACTTCAGCCAGGTGATCAAGGTCAACATCAAGTCATAAATCATGTAGGTAATATATGCCCTTGATATGTGATAAAAAATGGCATTTTACTTTTGTGATCTTCCTCTCCAAAACTCGTAACTCCAATCTAGTCATGAGAAACATCAGGCAAATTCCTATAGACATGCCTCCTACAAAATACCTGACCAGTAATTCTCAAAATTGTCAAAGACATCAAAAACAAGAATTCTGAGAAACTGTTTCAGTCAGAGGAGCCCAAGGAGACAATTATATGTAATGTGTAATGAGATCTTGAAACAGGAAAACGACATTAGGTAAGAATTAAGGAAATATTAATAAAATACAGGTTTCAGTTGATAATACAGCTCACACTTGAACAACAGGTTTGAACCACATGGATCCACTTACATGTGAATTTTTTTCAGAAATACCTACAGTAGTACTATACAATCTGCAGTTGGTTGAATCCTTGGATACGGAGGGTTGACTGTAAAGTTATGTTCAGATTTTCAACTGCGCAGCGGTCAGTGTCCTTGAACCCTGCATTTTTCAAGGGTTAACTGTACATCAATACTGGTTTGCTAGTTGTAAAAAATGTATCATAAAAATGTAAGATGTGAATAATAGGGGAAATTGTGTTTAGGGGTTAGGTGTAATATATGAACTTTCTGTACTATCTGCTCAGTTTTTCTGTAGATCTAAAACTGTTTTAAAATATAAAATCTGTTTAAAAAAAAAGCAGCAACAGAAATTTGCCTAGTTCACTTTAACTAAGTGCTCAGATAACTTCACCACTAATGAGGAAAAGCAAAATCATCAGTCTCCAGATTTGATATTCTAAGAGGACACATCACCACTTAGGCAGTGTTTCTGCCAAAAATGTATATTTGAATCAAATCACACAGAAAAATCTGATATACCCAAACATCAGCTATACTCAAATCACTAAAAAAATCAGTTATACCCAAAGTATCAATCGATACTGTAAAAGGAAGGAAGGATGAGGAATGGTTCTAGATTGGAGGCTAACAGGACATCACAACCAAACACAAAGCATGATCTTGGGTTGGATCCTAGACTAGGAGAAAAACTAGTATAAAGAACATTACTAGAATAATTGGCAATATTTGAATATGGGCTGCAGATTAGTTAATAGTATTATATCAATGTTGAATTTCCTGATTTCATTAATCATACTATGGCTACATAATTAAATACCTTTTCTTTCTTAAGAAATTCACACTTCATTACTTAAAGGTAAAAGGGGGATGGTATTTATAATTTACTCTCAAATGGTTCAGAAAAATATTATAAAACCAGTTGTGACAAAGTGTTGAATGTGGGTTACAGGTACGTGGGAGTTCTTTGTACTGTTCTTACAACTTTTCTTTAAATTTTAAATTATTTCAAAAAATGCTTATATAGAACTCTATCAATGACAAAATTTAAAAGGGAATAGGTAAGACCAGTGCGACAAAATGTTGATAACTACTGTACCTGCGGGATCAGGGTATGGGGGTTTAGTATGCCATTCTCTCTACTTTTATATATTTGAAAATTTTATAAGCTCCTTCTCGCCTCCCAAAAAGGTAAAACACATATATGCTCACATGCAAGCAAAACCAAACACAAGCACAAATCCTCAAACCTTCCAGACATTCTCTAAATTCCAGGCACTGCTCAGACCGTTCACTCCAAATCCTCTCAACACTTTGTGCAATAATTGTTGTAAAACTGTTTACACATTCCTAATCCCTTAGATTGTATGCTCACAAGGATGGGAACACATTTTCATATAATGCTTCCTCATAAAATGATTAATTATTGTTTGATGCAATACTTGGCCTAAAAATTTGGATGTAAATTTAATTTCTCTACATCAAATTGTTTATGTACCAGATACACAAGATATTTCAAGCTAGTTTTTAACAAATTATTTGCAAGAAATGAATAATTATTTTATAAGGTAATCCCCTTAGTTTATCTTTTAGGAAAAAAAATCCATATTTAAAAATACAATACTGTACATATTTGTCTTAATCCAGACAGGTCTTAGTGAAGTACTGTGGTTTTGTTAAAAACAAAAGTTCTGATTTGTTAGAGATATATTCCAAGGTATTTATGGATAACATTGTATGTTGCCCAGAATTTGTTTTAAAATACTTGAGTAAAAAAACAATAGATATGGTAGCTACTGAAGTGGTGATGGGGTTCACTGAACTAATCTATTTTTGTGTACATTTGAAATTTTCCAACTAATAGACTTAATATGTTCAAAACTAAACTCAAATTTTCCCACCCACTACCACTCCACTAACAGCCTTCCCCATTTCAGTCAATGGGAATTCCATCCTTCCAATTGTTCAAAAAACCATGGAGTAACTTGACTTGCTTTTCTTTGTTACACCCTCACATCCAATCAGTCAAGAAAATTTATTTGTTCCATGTTCAAGTATATTCAAAATCTGACTTATAAAAAAAATCTATTTTTCACCACTCCATTGGAACCACCCCAGTCCAGGATACCATTATCTCTTGCGTGGATCATTACAGTAGCCTCCCAACTGCTCACCCTACTTCCCATCCTTCCCTACTCCTCACTGTCCATTCACAACACCACATTGAAGAGCAGTCTTTTAGAACATAAAGCAGATCACAGAACTCTTCTGATCAAAGCTCACCAACAGATCCCTACTCTGTGTAAAGTACAAGGTGTACAAGGCCGACATCTGGTCTCCATCACCTTCCTGTCCTCATTTCCTACCATTCTCTCCCTTCTTCACTTCTCCCGCCCACATGGCCTCCTCATAGCTCCTCAAACACTCCAGGCATAGTTCCATCTCAGGGCCTTTGAAGATCATTCTACCTGCGTAGCCTTTTCCTTCAGAGAGCTGCACTGCTTTGTTTAAATATCACCTTCTCGGTGAGGCCTACCCTGGCTATCCAACTCAGCACTCCTTATCCCCTTTCGCTGCTTTTATTTCTCCAGAGCTTTTATCACCTTGCTACATACTATATAATTCACTCATTTTAATAAGTTCACTGTCTCCCCAACCAGATTGTAAACTCTGTGACAAACAGGCAGCTCCAGTGCCTAGAACAGTATTTGGCATATAGAAAGGACTCAATAAATGTATGTTGAACTGAATTGAAATAATCTAGATAGGAGGTAATTGTTGCCTCTAGAAAAAGTTATTTTTGCCAAAATACAAACACAGACAGTAGGCAATGAAGACGAGGATTAAAAATATTTCCTATAAAAATAAGGACACTTTACTCATCTAAAACAATTGGAATATAAGGAAGGATAAAGTAGTCTCCCTATGTTTTGGATGGAGAAATTAGCTTGTCACAAGCCATCCAGTGAGTGAAGGTTTAAGCTTTCCAGTATGGATTAGGATTCTAACTAATGGGCCTGCCAAACACCCCTTCTGGTAAACTGCACAATCTCCATAAACAGCCGTTCTTCTAAAGCAGCTGGGCTTCCCTATACATTGAAACTCCACCAATTAAAACTAGTCACTAAGCCTGAGATCACAAAGCAATCCAATTTACCCTTCTGTTTAAACTTATTCTTTCCCATTTCAGCTCCACTGGCCTTGGCTTGGAAGTAGGAGACCACATGTAGCTCATCTGGGAGGCAGGATGCTTGAAGGCAGGAAAAGATAAAACCAGCTCTCAAACCAGGATCTTGTTTGAACAGGACACCAGTTCTCTCAGCACACAAAGCAGCTATAAGAAGAGCTGAACCTCCCAACCCTTTACCTAGGCAGCTCCAAGTAGGGTAAGGCATACCTCTTATTACAAGAGTTTACAAACAGAACTACCAAAAAGAAAAGAAGGGAGAGAGGGAGAGAGAGAGACAGGGGAGAGAAATAGAGGGAGACAGAGAAAGAAAAAGAAAAAGAAAAAAAGAAAAACAAAGAATGAAACAAAGAAACAAAGAAAAGGAGAGGGAGGGAGGGAAGGAATGAAGGAAAGAAAGAAAGAAAAAGGTACACTCCCCACCCCACCCCCATGGCCCCATGGATGGGAATGTGGGCTACAGGCTGGGGAGTCCTCCACAACAGGGGCTGATAGCATCTATCTCCACAGCCTAGAGCTGAGGCAGGCTCTGTCTTCATCACTGTCTTGGGGTCAGTGCATCTAAAGCAAGAACCTGCTGGGAAGATTACAGGAGCTCTAGAAAGGAAGAGATCTCTCAGGTAGAAGGTGTCTCCCTAAGGTCTGGGAGCCATGTTCCTGGTGTTAAAGGCACATTATTGGAGAAAAGACCCCTGGATGTAGAGAAGGAAGGAATCTCCTCTGGCACCAACAACAATGAAGTTTACTGGTTGAAATCATCCTGAATCTGGAGGAAAGAAGGAGCTTTATACATAAATCTCTTCTATGTTCTCCTTCTCAAATCAGTTGATTGGCATCTTATCTCTCTCAGTCTCTTTAGCTCTAGGTTGAGTTGGTGGCTTGTAGAGTAGAAAAAGGAAGAGCTGGCGACAGCAAGGCAATGAAGGTTGGAGGCTGGACCCCGGGAATCTGGGATCACGTGCTGTGGGTTGGCCTCAGGAGGTGAATGAGTTTCCTGCAGTGTTTGGTGGAGGCAGGCCTGGGACTGTTATGTGGCAGTAACTGATTCCCCAGAGAGAACAAGGCTAATTTCTCACTGGCACCCAGGGACACCAGCACCTGTGGGAAAGAGAGAGAGATGACAGAACATGACATGCAGAGGACTCTGATTTGGCCGAGCAGTGCCCACTTCAGAAAAGGACGAAAAAGAAAATGGGCCCTTAGGGACTCAAAATAGGTTGTGTGAGAGACTTTGGAGACAGGACTCATCAGGACCAGAGTCTACTTCCATTCTCTTTGGTTACAGACCATGAAACCAAGGCACCAAGGGACCCATGTACTTGTCCCCAGGAAGAGGCAATGAACATAGCAGTGATTGTAAGCCAAAATGTCAGATTCCCAGCCATGGATCCAGACTAGTGAGTCTTAAGCTCATTACCACCAAGAATCCCTTTTATTGTTTCCCACATAGATTGTCAGAAAACTCTATAACATGTGTCACCATTCTGTCAAAATTTCTCTTCTGCATGAATCACCCAATGCTACCACACTGAACTATTATGATTTGGAGGTTTAACATTGGTAGATGTATGATTTCCATTGGGCAGTTTATATACTGAAAATTGACCAAAATAAGCAGTGGTTAAGAATATGGGCTCTGGACTCAGACTTGAGTTTAAAAGTCCAATCCTACATACTAGCTTTGTAACTTGGACAAGTTATTAAGTTCTTAGTGCCTCAGTTTCATAGTCTGCGAAATGAGGGGCATAACTTAAACCACATAATAAGGCTAAAATGCTCAGCATATGCTTTCCACATGATAGGTGCTATAAAAAAGATCGTTAACACCTTCATGGCCCTCAGAACGAAACCATTCTCTATCTCAACATCTCCCAGTCTTCCCTCAACTCCCTCCTGCATGGTCTCTAGAAAAGAGAAACCCTGGTCTTTGGGATCCCAGGCATTTTCTAGTCCAACAGAGCCCTCTTCTAGGTCCCTGCCCTTCCCCAGGTAGGAGTGGTAGATGGAAAACTCATGTCCAAGACACAGCCCCTGGGTTTCCTGCTCCCAGAGAGGGATACAACTTGGGTTTCTGGATGTCCCAATTTCTTAATGACTAACTCAGAAAAATGCTGTGAAAACCAGCCCCACTGTGGTGATTCATAAGTCCCCTGCGGTGTACCTGATGGATGCAGGGCTCCTGTCGGAGGCTCCGGAGGGCAATGAGGGCGGCCTCCTTCACATTTGGCTGGGGGTCTCCACACGCCATCTCTAGGAGCCGCTGGGGTACTTGGCACTGTAACAGCTCCTCCCCCAATCCCTCAGGCCCCAAGTTGCCCAGAGCTGATGCAGCATTGCGCCGGATACCAGCCTGAGGATCTCCAAGCAGTTGGGTCATACGGGGTACCGCGGCTGCCAGGGCAGGTCCTAGGGGACCAGCTTGGTAGGCTGCATTACCCACAGCAAAGCTGGCACTGCGCCGCACAGCAGGGTCCTTGTCTCCAAGCCCCAGCAGCAGAAGGTTGAGCAGTCCAGCCTGACTCTGCAGGGCCCCACGCAGGGCTAAGCTGTGTTGGAGCAAGTGTCCCAGGAGTCCATAAGTACGGGCCCGCACGGAATTCTCTGGGTGGCCCAGGAGGCTGCGCAGGGGCCTATAGGATTCATCAGAGCCAGCCAGGAGTTCTTGGATAAAGGACAAGTGGCTGGGAGACAGTACCCGGGCGGTGTGGGCCAGGAGGGAGAGAAGATCAGAGGTCAGCAGCGGCTGGTCCCCCAGGAGGGCAACTGAGAGGAATGAGATGGTGGTTCTAGGGGAGGCAGCCACTGTGTTCACAAACTGCTTGAGAGAGGTGGGATCCGTGAGGGCCAGGTGTGTGAGAAGACTGACGGGCAGCTCGACTTGTGTCAATGAAAGATGGTGGCAGCAGACCTGGGAGAAGTGGGGTGGGGTGCAGGCAAAATAGTTCAGGGAGAGGGAGAATACACTGCAGCTAGATAATGAGGAGCCCCAAATCTGGGAGAGAGGAAAGGCAAGCTCTGGTGAGAAATACCACAGAGTTGGAAGACCTGAGCTACAGCACTCCACGTGAGATATGATGTGGAGCCCAGGGGAACAGGTCCTTCCCAAGTTCATGCTTTGCTCTGGAAAGACTTAAGTCTCTGCTTTCAGAGACCCATTCACTGCTTAATGCCAACAATTGCCAGAGAAGTGACTCCTGGCTGAGGAGCTGAGTTGCCAGTGCCTAGACTAGGATGTCTGCCCCACTGAGCTCCACCGGAATCCAGGTAAGGGACTGATGGAGAGAGAAGGCACCAGCCCTGCTCCAAGCACATGCCTCTGCTAGGGCCCAAATGTCTTCTCCACTCCAACTCTTAGATCTAGCCAGATGCTGCCCTCTTACAGGGCCCTAGGAGAGCCCTGGAGCTGTCTGGAAGTAAATTCGAGTACACAAGGTTGGCCATCCTCCTCTCCCATCTTCCTGCCTGGGTAGGTTCCCAAGTACCTGCAGCAGGTGGGCTGTGACTTCTGAGTCTGTGAGGTCAGCCAAGATACCTTCGAGGAGGTCAGCATCCACATCCAGGGCGAAGGGGAAGCAGAGGAGTTGGCAGACAGAGAGCACCACCACGGGGAGAAACTCAGACCCTTGAGGCCTAAGGAGGGGAGTATGAAAAGATGTACTCAGCCTGGCTCACCACCCTTTAGCATTCTTCCTCCACTCCTGTCAAATTCCCTAGTCCAGCTCTCCTTCCCCAACATCAGCAATCCCATTTCTTGCCTCATAGCTCAAGCTGACAGTTCTTTCTCTCCTGCCTCCCCCAACTTCTGCCCCAACTGGCAGGCTAAATTTTCTGGTCTCCCTCCTCTAGCTCCAACTCACGCCTGGCCCAGCTGATGCAGGAAGCTGGGCGACAGCAGATGCTTCAGGGTGGACATGAGGATACTTCCACGCTGAGACAGGTGGCTCAGGCATAACTGGGGCTCCTGGGTAAAGGTGGCCACGGCCAGGCTCAGCAGGGCTGCTGTGCCTGGAAACACCAAGAATGGGGACCCAGTGGAGCAGGCAAGAGGCCTAGTTGCCCCTGCTTCACCATGGCTCTTAGGGCCACCACCTGTTCAGTCCCTTCCCCATCCTTGAGCATCTCCAGCATAGACTCTGCCATCTTCTCCCCAGGCAGCAGCAGCAGCAGCAATCTCTGTGGGCTAACCCAGTCCTAGGCTGTTTCCTCTTGAAGAGGGGTCAATACACTGGCCCCACAAAAGGGGCCATGCAGTTGGAAAGATACCTTGGGGTGAGATCAGTGTCCAGTCTGGCTCTAGGCTTTGTGGACTAGACAGTGACAGTTCCTCTTCCTGTGTAGACGCCTCTTCAGGGAGCCTCAGAGCCATGGAGAAGCGATGCCACAGAACAGTCCACATTTCTGAGCCAGCCACATCTCTTACTGGATTATCCTTCCCCTGCTAGAGACAAAATTGAAAGAAGGTGAATGGGGAGGTTGAAGTCAGGAATCAAAATGCCTTTTTTCATTCTTGTCCCTGACCCTGTGAGGAAGAGGAGTCCCAGAAATAATTCCTTCTGTTTCCCACTTAGGAGTTCCTTGTTGTCCTAGTTTCCTTTCTTATCACATCTTAACCCTCCGACGTCTCAACTCTTATGTATGTCTACTGGAAACCAGTGAATTAGAGCTTTTAGTCCCACTGAATCCCAAGGGATGAAGCTGAATGGTTCCCTTTAAAGGGCCCATACTGAGGCCAGGTGGGCCCATTCTAAGGCCATCACAGGCAGGGTAGTTTGAGAGGACAGAGGGATTGTGCTGCTTTACTTCCCATCCATTCTAGGATGCAACTGTACCTGGGTGAGGAGCTGAAGCAGCAGGATGAGGAGGCCATCGTAGAATCCACAGCCCCCTGGTGGAGTCAGCCGCACCTGTCGGAGAAGGGAAGGAAGAGGGCAGATCCCTGAGAGGGATGAGATGGCTGCGCAGGCCTGCACACCCAACTCCAAGTCAGGCATAGAGAGTTCTTCTTCAGCCTGGTGTAGTGGGGAGAGTTCTTTTGGACTTAGGAGTCTTGGTTCCTGCCTATTTTTTCAATGACTAACTCTGTCCTAAAGACACACAGTCTGGTAGGGTAGGCAGCCACAGAAACAATGATAGTGCAGGAAGAGACTTGCTAAACAAGAGGCTGTGAGGTAGGGGGGTGAGGAGAGGGAAGTAGACAAAGTTGAGTGTGCCTACCTCTGCTTCCTGGACGTAAGAGACTGATGGAATCAGAAGTTCGAAAGGCAGACAAGGAAGGGAGAATGTTCCAAGCTGAGGTCATAGCTTATATAAAGGCAGGTCATGAAAGATCACAGTGAATTTTGGAAATAGTAACTCGTTCGGTAGAGCAGGGTTAGAGAACCCAGAGGCAACAGATGAGCTTTGAATAGCCTGCTTAAAAAATGTGGACTTTATCCCGGAAACAGTGAGAAGCCAGTGAGGACTTACACAAGCTGCATGTGGGCAAGACTGCTCGTCTCTTTTCTCACTGCTATATTCTCAGAGCCTAGACTAGTGCCTGGTACTCAGTGTCTATTTATGTGCGAAGTAATTATTGGTTGAACAAGAGAGCAGGTTTTCCTTTAAGAAAGCTCACTCTGGCAGGAGTGAAGGAAACAGACTGGAGAGGAGAGAAGCTGGAGGAGAGATCCTTCGGGAGGTAAGTGTCCGAGTCTGAGAGAGAAGTGAGGCCTCCTCCCTCTTCAGAGGCTCTGCGCGTTAACAACAAATCTACAGCCCAGCAGTCTGGTCTCAGAGGGATCTATTATCTGGAGGCAGAAGCCTAGAACAGGAGAGACTCCTTGATTCGCTCATTCTCACTCCTCAGTTCACTCTAGGCTTACTGGCATTTCAGTCTTTTCTCCCTAAATGCAGACCTTATTTGACTCAGAGAAAACACGGCTCTGCATTCCCTGGTGGATCTCACCTCTGCAGGGGCAGACAGGGCATGTGTGGCCGCAGCGATCCACTCCACAGGCTGGAGGTCCACAGTTACTCCTTGCTGACCAAGCTGTCCCAACAGACAAGCTGCCGCACTCTGGGGAGAGTTAGACCAGGAGAAGGCATGTCTGAATCTGAATGGTACTCAGGATGGCAGAGAGGATTTATGTCTCTGTCTTGGTCCAGAAGAATGCCTCACAAACAGCTGCAAATGGGAAAATGACTCTCCTGCTCCCAGAAGGTGGGATGATGGGATGAGAGGGCGAGGAAGATGAAGGTTGAAAACTCACCACAAGCGAGACGACGGGCGAATGGGTAAAGACGGTAGCAACCTCGCTGCCTAGCTTCTCCATTCTGGAATAAGGAGATACATCAAGGGATACAGCAATGTGACAGGAGGCTGCTGAGTGGCCTTCCCTCTCCTTTGGCTGGCACTCTCCACCTAGGCTGCGTGTCCACCTCCAGGGCACAAAGTTGGTGGGAATCTAGGTCTGTTCTTTGTAGAGATACCTTCACTCTCTCTGTCCCAATCCTTCCTAAGGACATGCTGAAGGGCGTCACTCCCCATATCCCATGTCAGGTTGAGCTATGTGGGTGGAATATTTCAGAGGAGAGACCCTACTTTATGACTCACCCAGAAGGTAGATCTTGGAGCCGAAGGACAAGAAGGGAGAGGAGGTAGAGCGTCACTTCCGTAGACTCTTCCCAGTCCACTACCTTTGTCTACAAAGGAAACACAAGATACCAGAGCAACCTCTGACTGAGATGGAGAGGCCACCATGAGATGCCCACCTGTGTTGCTGGCCTACCTTGCCCTGCACCAACTTCAACAGTGACTCCAAGGCCAGGGGCTCTTGCCCTAGAAGACGGCACAGGCACTCACTGACGTGGCAGCAGGAGTACAGAACCTAAGGGGCATGGAAAAGAGTGTTGTCAGTGAGGCAGAGCTGCCCCTGGGCTCCTAGATTGGAAGTCTCAGCTGAAAGCAGGCTAGCCTTTCAACAGATTCAATAGTGTCAACCGGGGCTGTTAGAGAAATTCAGGTCACTTCTGCCTCTTGCTAGAAGATTGTGAGATGTAGCTACTTCTCAGTTCTGGTGAGGACTGGCTAACCATCTCAGCTGAACAGATTTAAAAGCAGAAAGGGGTCCTCCAAGGGGGTCTCTCATCTCTCTCAGTGTTTCTCTCAGTGTCTCTTTCTCTCTCATTCCTGAGGGTTAAAAAGAAATCTGAAGAGCCAAGAGTTATGGGCAGGCAATACCTTGAGAAGGGGTAGGCACAGGATGGGATGCTTCAGGCCAGAGACAAGGGATGACCTCAGCGGACTGCTGTCTTCGGTGAGTTGATTTGCCAAATGCCGAGAGATCTATAGAGACATTCCTGAAGACTCAATCGCTTGCCCATGATTCCAATCCTGTCCCTCATATACCTCCAACTAACCAGGACTCTCAGTCCCCTGCTAGCCATTCTTCCCCAGGTTCACCAGGAACCTCAGACCCCATTCTATTCCAAGTCTTCATGGCCAACAGAGAACCAGACGTCAAGGCCTAGTTAAGTCCCACTGTAAGTAGGTACAGAGGAGAGTGTTGCCAGCCAAAAGGGAGATAGGAAAACTGAATCCTGAGCCTCTGACAAAGCACCACTGGTGGCTTCAGATCAGCTATCCCACCACATGGGCAGTTTGTCACTGAGCTCTCTAATCAGCTGGCCAAGGGCTCTGGGATTTTGGGTTACACCATGTTCTACAAGTGACCCAAACCCAGTAGGAGCATCTGTTTCTGGAAGTACTGAGTAAAGAGAGGCATAAAAGCTTGTCTTTCTGCCTTTCTGAGAAGTTGGGGCCTGCCACCCCAACAGGGATGACAACAGGCAACAGGGATGACAGGCAACAAAAACTGTAGCTCAGACCTGCTCCTTGGCTTCCCAACAGCCAGGCAGCCCCACAGGAGCAGTGCATATGGCTGCCAGCGCCAAGGAAATGGCTCCAGGCAGATCCTCACTCTGCTCCCGCAGTGGCTGACTCACTTGGGGGGCTCCTGTGGAGAAAGGCAAAGAATGCAGGGAGAGGTCTGGTGGTTTCTCGCAGATTCTCCATTCATTCTCTCAGTTCACAGTTATTTATTTAACACTCATGAAACATCAGGCACTACTCTAGGCAATGGCAGGAGAAAGAGCAGAGCCGGATCTAATCGACAAGTAAGTCAAAGAGAACCTTGCCTCCCAGCTCTGGTTACCTGGCGGGGTGTGGAACAGGAGCTGTGGAACTGTCAAGCCATGAAGGAGTCCGTCCAGCACAGCCCGCTGCGTCATCAGGAGGCTAGAGTAGAAGGCTTTGGAGATGGCCTGGCTGTTCCCATCCATGGCTTCACACAGAACAGTAAAGCACTAAGGAAGACAAAGACAAAGTGATAAAGGCAGGGTTAACATTAGAAAGAAAACTGACTGGGCTTAGGGTAAGGAGCAAGAGTTCCCAGAGAATGTGAGAAAAGAGGGACCACCTGGTGAATTCTAACTATTCCTTGCACAGAAAATGCATTATAACTGCCTTCATGCTTCAAGGACAGGAATTTTAGGTGTCAGTCCTTCTATTCTGATCAGCTGCTCCCCAGATGATGTTTCTCAAAGTGTGATCTGTAGACCCTGAGTTCAAGAATTCCTGGAGATTTATGGGTTCTTCCCAACCCAGTCCTACTGATTCAGAATTTCAAGAGGTAGAATATTTATTCCAAACTCCCCATGCTACACTACACAATGACATAGGAGAAGTGCTGACCAATAATGTGAATCACTGCTGGCCAGAATTTAGGTTAGACAATAAAAGCTTCCTGACCAGAAAGAGTGAAGGATGTTAAAATGGGCTCTCAGACTAGAAGAGATTGAATGGACCAAGAGCTAGAGGCAGGACTGTAGCCCAGCTCTGTGTTCCCAATTGCCAGTTTGAATAATGACGAATTGTTTGCTTCCTTGCACATGTTCCAATCTGTCTCCTCTGAGATACATCAGAGAACTCAGCTGTTTTCTCATTCAGTCCTCCCTTCCCATCCCTCACCTCCAGAGTCCAGGGGAGAGAACTCACATAGGTTACTTGCCTGTAGGACAAACAAGGTTGGGAAATACTAGCTGATCTCTAAGTCTCTTCAGGAAGAAATATTTCTATTTGTGGTTCCCTAAAATAGGCCACACAGCTTGATGCCTCTGGGACTTAATATATGTTGCTCTTTTTGCCTGGAATGTACTCCCAACTTTCCTGCCTCAACCACCTGGCAAACTTCTATGCATTCTTCAAATCCTAGCAGAGATGATTTCCTTCTCCCAGACTCCTCTACAACCCTCCAAGAAGCATTAGTCTTCTTCAGTGGTGCTTCTATATTTTATACAAAGTTCTAATGTAGTTTTAACACTGTTGTCCTTGATCACATTTCTCCTCTTAAACTAGCCCTGGTCCCTTGAAAATAGGGACTCTCTCTTACTTAAATGGCTTTTGGCACATAGTTGGCATTCAACAAACATTGGTTGTATGACCTTGACCTAATCTTTTCTGATAGTCATCAGAAAGAGAATGAGAGAAATACAGGAAAGACAGAGAGAGAAATCTGGAAGGGGACACAGATTACCACAAGGCTGTCCCTCCGCAGAGTCTGCTCGGAGTCATCTGGCTGGGTTAGTAGTTTCCCCAACATGTCCAGAAAGAGGTTGGCGGCCTCCTGAAATACCTGTAGGCTGGGAAAAAAATGAGTCCGTGGTTTCTTCTCATCTCTCTACTAAAAGCCCACATGTGGTAAAAGGGTCAGTTCAGGGCAGGTAGGAGAATCTCTGCAAGGGAACAGATCAGAATGCTCTCTCCCTTTTCCCCTTCAAACGCACACACAGTCTCACATACACACCTCCAAGCCACCTCTTTGTCATTTTCTCTAGCTTATTCACGCCTTAACCCTTCCATTTAGTGTATGGTGACTGCTAACCCTTAGAACCCGAAATTGTTTGAGTAAACTTGGAGGTGTCTTGGAGGACTAAGAGGACTAGCTGGACTTTGAGAGGTCCCTCAGCTGATCCCTAAACCTTTCATAAATTATAGCTTCTCCTAACTTAGCCTCTTCCTGATGTGAAGGGGAAGAAACAGGGATAAAATTTGAAGCCAAACTGTCCAACAGAGCAAAACTGCCTCTCATCCCACCTGTCACCTGTCTGGCTCCTCTCCAGATTGAAGGTGCAGGCAAAGTAGGCCTGAATCACAGCCATCAGGTCCCGTAAGAAGGTCCCATACCAATATTGCTGCCAGGGAAGAGGACAGAGAATAAGGGCAATGTAGGGGATGGAAACAAAGATAAAGTAAAAACAGTGTCAGATATCCAATCAGACTGACCAAACAGAAAGGGACAGAAGGAAGGGAGCATTTGGACAGAGAGAAAGGAGATCTAGAGGTAACAAAGTGGCAGCCAATGGGCTGTAAATAGCCTGAACATGTACCTTGTTTGTCCTGAACAGCATGTTGGAGTTTAGGAGGTTCTATTTTTCAAAATAGCTCAAATTCTTTTCTAAATTCCTTTAAAACATTCAAGATTAACACTCATCAGCAGAGTGCAGCTTCCAGCTGCCTGAGCCTAGACCCTGTTAAACCTTTCTGTATTCCGCCTCTCAGCTCAGCTGCGGCAGGACTCAGCATGGGGATGCGCACACTGAGTCTCAACCCAAGCTATTCTGCTTATCATCTCCGTGGCTGCTGGCAAGGTACTGCCTGTGTGAGTCAGTTAACCTCTGGATTTCAATACCCTGCTCTAGAAAACCAGGTCAATAAAGCCTAGGATTTTACATTTCAAAACACAGTGCTGTAAATATTGGGAAACTGCACATAAAAATCTGGATTTGTAGCTTCTCTTAGAAAACTGGAGGATCTGGCAACACTGGGCCTGTATTCCCACTTAGCAACAGTGAGCTGGTGCTGAGCGAAGGATGCCCCGTTCCGACAGGGCATGAGAGCTCCAGTTTCTCACCTTCCCACTACTCACATAGTCATGTATAGACTACTTCACTGATTGACATTATCTACCTGGTCTTGAAAGGGATGAGGATTTACAATTCATAATCTGCTAACTAGAGAGGAAGAAAACAAAATAAAAGGCACTTGGGCCAAGTACAGATGGAGTTTTAGAGACAAGAAATCCGAAGAGAAGAAATTCCAGTAAGTTTTTAGAGGCTCCTGGTGAAGTGCTTACCTGCTGGAGACTGTTGCTCTCCTGGCTGTGTCTGAGCAGGCTGAGCAGCAGTCCAGGGAGCCCTGCCTCACGGCAGAAGGAATACAAGGGAACAGAGTCACTGCAGCTGGACAGAAGACTGCTCAGGACCCGGAGCGCAGGAAGGATGCGGGAAGCACCCTCTAGTACGCCTTTCAGGATCTGGGTAACCCGAGAGAAAGAGACAGGAATCAATATTAAGAGAGATAGAAGGAGAGTTACAGATTACCATGTATTCCCAAGGAGATGAAATATCCTCAGTTCTTACTTTGGGAATCTAAAACCCAGAGATGGAGAACAGAGATAGAGGGGGAATGTACCAGGGAAGGGGAACGTAGATGGCCAGTCACCTGATTTAGAGTCCTCCTCCCAAGGGGCAGGGGACCTCTCTTTAGGATCTCAGTCAGACCCAGTGACATTCCCAACTGCTCCCTCCCTTCTCCAGCCCTTCACCTTAAAAAAGAAAGAAAACACAAACCCACTGCTGAAAATTAAAAACAATGGACACAAAACAAAGTTGTTCAACTCCAGATAGACAAAACAATAGTATTCAACTTGAGATCTAGGGTTGACAAATCATGACCCACAGGCCAAGTACAATATACCACTTATTTCTATACAGCCTGCAAGCTAAGGACAGCATTATATTTTTAAATGGTTATTATCTTTAAAAAGAAGAAAAATATTTACATTGAGTGCTTTACAATATGCCATTCACTGTTCTAAATCTTTTCACTTATTTATTCACTGAATCTTTACAACAACCCTATGGAGTAAATACCATTACCCATTTTATAGATGAGGAGACTGAAGCTTCTAGATTGGGCAAGTAAGTAGTCAATAATCATACAGGGTAGCTCAGCTGGAATTCCAACTCAGGAAGTCTTATTCTGGAGGCAGAGTTGTTAACCTCCTTCCCCACTGAAAAGTTATCCTACACAAGGAGGACATGTAAGGGCCAAAAGAGAGGTACGGAGTGCCAAGGCAATTCAATGGGGAAAGGAGAGTCTTTTCAACAAATGGTGCTGAGGTGATTCTATATCCACATGCAAAAAGATGAACTTAAATCCCTATCTCACTTAATATCCTTAAGGGATACATACAAAATACATCCCTTTTGTACATAAACAAAAGTTAGCTCAAAGTGGGTCAGGACCTAAATGTCTAGAAAACTTTTAGAAAAAAATAGGAGAAAATCTTCAAGGCTTTGGATTTAGAAAAGATTTCTTAGATACAACACCAAAAGCATAATCTACAAAGGAAAAAAATGGTAACTGGACTTCAAAATTCAAAACCTTTGTGTTTCAAAAGACACTCTTATGAGAATAAAAAGACAGATTACATAGACTTGAGAAAATATTTGCAAATCACATATTGATAAAGGTCTTCTATCCAGAGTACTCAGATAACTCTTACAATTCCAATTTTAAAATGAGTGAAAGAAATGGCCAATAAGCACATGAAAAAATGCTCAATATTAGTCATTAACAAAATGCAAAGTAAAATAGCAATGAGATACTATTTCACACTCACTAGAATGACTATACTTAAAACAATGGACAATAATACATGTCAGCAAGGACATGGAGAAATGAGGAGCTTCACACACTGCTGGTGAGAATGTAGAATGATGCAGCCACTCTGGAAAAGGGTTCAGCAGTTTCTTAAAATCTTAAACATAAATTTATTATTTGACCCAGCAATTCCCCTCCTACGTATACACCCAAGAGAAATGAAAACATATGTCACTCAAAGGCTTTCATGTGAATGTTCAAAGCAGCATCAATCATAAAAGCCAAAAAGTAGAAACAACCCAAACATCCATCAACTAGCGAATGGATAAACAAAATGTGATATATCCACACAATGGAAGACTAGTCAGCGATAAAAAGGAATGAAGTATTGAGACATGCTACAACATGAATGAACCTCAAAAACATACTAAGAGAAAGGAGCCAGACATAAAGACTGTACATTGTATGATCCCATTTACATGAAATGTCCAGAAAAGGCAAATCTATGAGACAGAAAGTAGATTAGTGGTCGCCTGGTACTGGGGTGGGAATGATAATTAACTATAAATAATTATGAGCAATCTTACTGGGGTGATTAAAATGTTCTAAAACTGAATATTGGTGATGGTTTCACAACTTGGTAAGTTTACTAGAAATCATTTTTTTAACTTAAAAGAAAAAAAGGGAAAGAGATGCAGGTGACATATTTCAATGAGCCCCCAAGAAGGAAAATCACTGTGTTTCAGAGAAGTAAGGAAAGGCTTTGTGGGAGAGAACACTAATCATAAATGGCAATTAAGCAAAATGTTATCCCCTAAAAAAGAATCTCATTCTCTCAATAGCATACCTGCATATAAAAATAATGAATACTTAAATTGTTACATTTGTATTTTTTATTTTATCAATAAAAACTTTGGTGAAACGTGTTTTCTCTCATTATAGAAATACTTACATAATATCCTCCATTTTTTGCCTCTTGGCCCTCCATGCCTAAAATATTTACCATAGGAACATTTGCTGATCCCTGCTCTAGAATGTTTTTCCCTTCAGAAAGAGAAACCCAAAGTCTGCAATTTGTGTTACTATAAAGGTGGTTAGCAAATCTCATTCAATTAAATAGATGCAATGAAAGAGAACTGGAAAGGTACAAGCTTTCTCTTTCTCCTCTGTCAGTCAATGTTTTTTAATACCTTGTCTGTGAAAATCGTCTCCAATCCTACCCACGGATCCTTCTGCCCATTACCTGCCCTCCAGCCTCATGCAGCTGACTCTGGATCCGCTGGCAGAAGTCAGGATTGCACAACAGGGTTAGAGGGGCCTTCAGCTGGATGGGTGCGGGCTCAGTGGCCTCCAGCAGGTGTTGCCACTCATCATCACTGTCTGGCTCCTGAGGTATCAAGGAGTGAAAGAGGTCAGGAGGAGTGTGTCAGGTCCAAGGGGAATAGCTCCCAACCTGGGGTATCCTAAAGTAACTGCAAGAAGCCAGTGACTCCTTTGGCATAGATGTATTTTTTTCAGCCACCAGTTTAAAAAGGTATAGCTCGCATTATGTGAGGGGTCTTGAAAAGTCTCTTGGAGAACACTGCTATGTGTGCATAAAGAGATACCTAGGAAGATGTCTGTTGCATGGTTAATACAATAACAAAAAAAATGGAATAACAAATAATAATAAAAAATTGGAAATACCATAAAGCCAGTCTGCAATGGAATAATAAATCTTGGCACATCCATATTAGGAAATACCATGAAGTCATTAAAAAGATCGCAATACTGAGGATGCATCACTTATGTAGTTTCCACCCAAAATGCATAACTTGAATCCAATTATGAGGAAATATCAGTCTGAGGAACATTCAACAAAACAACCAACCTGTGCATCTCAAAGCTGTCAATCATGAAAGACAAAGAAAGAGTAGGAACTGTTCCAGATTAAAGGAGACTAATGAAGTGTAACAACTAAAGGCAATGTGTTATACTGGGCTGGATTGTGGACCACGGAGAAAAATGTTTTTTTATTATAAAGAACATTACTGGAGCAACTGGAAAAATCTGAATGTGGACTATAGACTAAGTAACAGAATTATATCAGTGTTACATTTCTGACTATAACTATAACATGGCAGTGCGAATGCCTCAGTCACCTTCCTCTTAGCAAATATACACTAAAGTATTTGGTGATAAAGAAGCAGGTCTGCAACTTATCCTAAAATGATTGAGAAAGATGATGTGTCCATACATAGAGAAAGAAAATCATAAAGCAAATGTGGCAAAATTTTAACAAGTGGTAAATCTGGGTGAAAGGGTATATAGAAATTCTTCATGCTAGTCTCACAATTATTTTTTAAGTCTGAATTCTTCTCAAAATAAAAAGTTAAAACCCTAAACACAAAAGACTGTAGTAGAACTACATGTTCAGATGTAGAAAGAGCCTTAAAACAGATCATATGGTAAGCATGAGGCAAAACAGTACATGTGGGGTGGCTCAGTAATGTAAAAATAGCCCAGCTATATATTCTGTGTGCACATACACATATGTGTAAAAGTATAGAACGTTCAGGAGACAGACACCTCTGGGGCCGAGATAAGGCTCAAGAGAGACTTTCCTTTCTTGTTTATATATTACAATTTCTGACAAATGAATGTTCAGGTACTATGCATTTAAAATCTATAAGTTATGGATATATGTATGTATATGCATGACTGGGACATTGTGCTATACACTAGAAATTGACACATTGTAATTGATTGTACTTCAATTAAAAATAAATAAAATAAGATAAAATCTGTAAGTTAATAATAAGAAAGCAATTTTTAAACACAAGGGGAGCTCATACTTGGAGGGTTGCAAATCACTGTTATGGAAAACATCTATCAAGACCCAACATTCCATGGCAGGGACAAAGCCAAGAGGAGACCCCAGGGCTCACCTCATTTTCCAGGTCCACTGCGTCAAGACTCCGCCGGCCCACCACCTCTGGCCTCAGCTCTGGGAGTGCTTGCTCACAGTCCTGGATAATCCAGTTTTCCCTGCCAGAGAACACGAGGAGCAGGATGAGTTCTAGTCCTGGAGGCTTAGGGTTCATTACCGTGTCCCTCCCTCTAGGCCCAGGATAGGAAAGAAAAATAAGCCATATTGGATTGATTAGAGGAGACTTCCTTCTGGGATATGGCCAGGACAGGGTATGTCCACTACACACACATCTCTGACTGCCCTCCCACTTTACCTTCCAAATCTACCTTAGTGGTTTTCACCTGTGACTCTCAGCTCAAATAATCTTCCCTTTTGCATGGAGATGATTCTTTCCCTTTCAGTTAATATACAACTGAGGCATAAAGAAAAGAAAGTCCCCATTTCCTGATTAATCAGGAAAGTATCTCAAATTAGAAGAACCCAGGACTCAGACTCCCAAGGCCCTGTCCATATTTAGGCAGTGGTGAGTGACATGGACCATGTTATATTTGCTTTGGCTAAAGTCAACAACCTGTAAGACGCCTCACCCTATAAATCTTTGGCTATACCCTCCTTACCGAGGTGCAGGGGGAGCCTCCCCAGCCCCCCACTCAGCCCAGCTGCTCTTCATTTCTGAGGTCAAGATCCCAGCCAAGAGGCCCGGTTTCTGAGGAGTGGTCTTTGGTCTGGGCAGAGGAGATGTGCCAGAAGCCACCTTGTTGGTCCCATCCTCTTGCTCAAGGGGAGGTCCTGTGTTCTGCTGTTTCTGTAGGAAATGAGCAGGAGACACCGAGTCAGAACTCTTTGGTTGCCATAAGGCAGTATGACTCCTTTTTGTGGCCCTTCCCCAATCCTAGAAAGTCACCCTCCTTCTCCAACTCCCCCAGTCACTAGCCTGATTATGTCACACACTGTCCCCTGTCCCACACACCTTCTGCTTGGCCTCCTCTGCCATGCGTTTACAGGCTTGACGCAAGATGCGAGATCGATTGCCCTTGGGGGCCAGCCGATGTGCCTGTTGGTCCTTTAGGACTTGAAGTTCTGGGGGAAGGCGACTGGTGAATGGGGTACCCAAATCTGGGCCTCCTGGCTCAGTTAATACTGCAGGGAGAGAAGAGGGGGAAGACATGATCATACTGGAGCCATGCCACCATTGCCATTTGGCCAGAGACAACTTCAGTGTCTCCAGGCTTCTGTGGAAGGGGACCCTACTGACAAAGTGACAAAGAGGGAGGGGGGTTGCAAGGGAAATGGCAAGGGTCATGCAAAGGCCTAGGAAGAAAATTCAAGCTGGTGGCGTAAAGAATACACGTTGGATCCCAATATTGGTGTTAACTGGATAGCGTACTAGGGAAGCACAAGAGCCCAGGAACCCTTAGGACTCACTGGTGACACGACCAGCAATAAAGGGGTGATGTAAGAGGTCTGGCCAGGAGAGACGCTGCTGGGGATCCTTGGTGAGCAGTCCCTGCAGGAAGTTCTGTGGAGAGAAAGGACACCCCATCAGCCTGCACTTCTCTACAGACTCCTCTAACTCATCAGAACCGGCAAACCAAGACTCCTGAGTCCATTCTTTCAGTAGACTAGCTGGTCTTGATCAAATCCTCTCTAATCCTATCTTAGGCCTCATTTCCCGGGCCAAAATCATGGACAGATCTCACTGCCTCACTTCCAGGGGAGCCCCAATTCCTGTCCATGGCCCAGGACATTTTAGAACCCCAGAAGTAAAACCAGAAATCTCAATGTCACCAGTACGTGAAGAAGTAAGAAAAAACTAAGAAAGAGGGATGTCACCTTCACAATCATTTTCAGAAAGCAAACATTCATGGGAGTCCCAAACTGCTCACTTTGCCCTCCCTTTGACTGTGGTTTGTTTGCGCTGGGTAGGAACAAATGCATTTATAATTAAAAGCACACTCATATGCACAAGTCATTGTGTAAAGACAGGTTTGGGAGCACTCAAAAACAAATCTTTCAGCAAGTCTTCAGATGGTGGAGGGGTAGGGAGACTGTATCTAAAAAGAGTACATCTGTTATGAGGTATCTTTGGGGACATTCTCAGCTGGGCCTGAAATAGGAATAGAAGGTACTAGTAGATTAATTAGGACCACTGTTCTAAAACAAGGTGATTAGCACATTATGGCTCTTGCTGGAGATACCTGCATATCTGCCCTAAGGAAGAAAGAATATCCTTTGTATAGCATCCACTTAAGTTTCTTCTGTTACATTCTTTTTGATAATTATTTGGGCCTCTCTCAACTAAATAGGTTAGGGAGAAACTTGTCCCTTTTCATCTTGGACAAAGGAAAGCTATAATGAGATTTCACTGTGGGAGAAGGTTGCATTTAAATTTTACTGAAGGCCCAAATCTTGCCCTAGAAAAGAAATAAAAAGGGTCTTTTTCCTCCCTTACTCCCTCCTGCTGAGACTTAGCTGCAATTAGCAGGCACCACCTCAATCCTCTGTCCCCAATCACTGAGCTAGTTTGTATACCTGAAGAGTCCTTCTTTCAGGAAGAGGACTGACAGCTGTGTTGGCAAATCTAGAAATCATATGGACACTGCATTAGACAGGAAATGAGTAGACAGAGATACATATGTAAAGGGACCAGTATCTCTCTGGTGTCTTGAAATTACCTTTCCATTGTGATCAAGATAAGCCTGGCCCAAGGAGGGGCTGTTACTCCCAAGTTTGGCAGACTTTAGAACACCCTTCCAGAACATGCCCCTGGAGTAAAAAAGCAAGGCAGCTTGCCCCAGCTCCTGCATTAATTCAGAAACTACAAGTACAGCCCTAGCTCCGGAAAAAATTGTGAAAAAGGGAATGGGGCAGAGGAAGACAGGTTTCTGATGCAAAAGTAACCCTTCAATATTCAGTACCTTGAAGCAAGGACTAATGGTGGGGGGCCAGCGCACAGGGTCCTTGAGAATGAGGCTGATCAGCTGAAAGATGCTTGTGGTATAGAAGGGAGGGGTGCCTACTGCCAACTCATACAGTATGCAGCCCACAGACCAGAGGTCTGCAGTGTGGTCGTATGGTCGTTCTTCCACCAGCTCTGGAGACATGTAGAGTGGTGTGCCTTTAATGGATGTCAGCACCATCGTGTTGGTACTCATAGCCCGGGCAAATCTGCATGACATGATGGAGTGGAAATGGAAAGAGAGAAATATTCAATAAAAACTAGACCTAGTTGCTGCTATCATTGTATGAAATACCCCCAACCCAAACAGAGAGAGCACCTTCCAAAAGACCCAGCATAAATTCCAGTCTCCAGCCTAGGTTCTAAAATGAGGCCCAAGGAAGTCAAGCATATGGTCTAAGACTCTCTACAGAACTGGAAGTAGAGACGGAAGGTCAAGCTCCTCACCCAAAGTCACAGAGCTTGATGCCACCACCCTTGGCAAGGAGGATGTTCTGAGGCTTCATGTCTCGGTGAAGGATGCGGTGGGAGTGCAGATAATAGAGGGCAGACACCAACTGGGCAGCAATGGCCTGAACCTAGGGGTCAAACAGTCAGGTAGGAGGAGGAAAGGAGAGGTCAGAGGAAGGAGCCTGATAATGAGCCCAAGACTCTGCTCTGCTACTATTGCTGATGTGACCTTCTCTTCCTTGTCTTTCTTCCACAGCTTCACATCATACCTTCTTTAATTCTTGCTCCCCTATTCACTCATCCTTTCACTTGTTCATTCATTTATTCATTCATTCATTCATTCAAGGAAAAGGTAATGAGTCTCACTTACTAGCTGCATGACCACAGGCCAACAATCTTGTGCCTGTCAGATTCATCAACTGTCTGTAAGGTGTCAATAATGATACCACTTACAGGATTATTGTGAGGATTAAATGAGTTAAAGCACGTAAAGTAATGTAATGCTCAGAATGGTGCCTGGCACTTAATAAACATTCAATATACATTAGCTGTTATTTAATACGACAAAGTCCCTTTTGTAAGAGAAGTAGTCAGGCAAACAAACAAGACAAAACAAATAAGATTATGACTTACAAATAATGATGAGTGCTCAGAAGAAAACAGAATGCTGTTACAGGAAGTCCTGAGAAAAGCCTACTTGCTAGAGTACAGAAAAATCTCTAGAATGAGTATGCCTGAATGTGTTCAACCAAGTCCCAATGCTAACCACTGTGTCTTGGTGGTGAATGCTGCTTTAACCACAGCCCTTATTCCTTCCTGCCTTTCTGGTACCATCACATTGGCCCTTCTTCCCTAAAAGTGCCTAATGTTAACAACAACATTTATAATAGCTAACTATATTGAACACTGCATGTTAAGTATTCTTTTAAAAAACACTTTACATAAATTAACTCACTAATTCTCACAATAGCCTTATGAGGTAGAAATTATTATTATTTTCACTTTAAAATGAGGACACTGAACAGAGAGAGGTTAAAGTAGCTTGTCCAAGAAGATTCAGCTAGAAAGTAGCAGATCCAGCCTTTGTACTCAAAGATTTGGGTTCCAGCATCCACAGACTGTACTGTCACGTCATTCTGGTTCTATACACATCTAGACTCATATTTCACTCAGGAGTTTTCAAAATGGACATTCTCAGTGCCCTCAGCTTACCTTACCAGTCCTTAATCTGAGGAGAGGCCAGGTATGGGAGAAATTTGAGCCAGGAAACATACCTGGTCTTCAGGAAGTTTTCCATCATCTTCTAGGATCTGAAATAGCTCTCCCTCAGCATAGTCTGTCACCACCACCACCTGCAGGGAGAAGGCAATGGTACTGATTTATGCAGATTTATGCATTTTGAGGCTGGGAAATTCCTGAGACCCTTCTTCTTGGGGAGAGGTGACCCCAAACTGCAGTGCACCTCTTTGTCAGTCTCGAAGCTGTCAAGCATATGCACAATGTTGGGATGCCACAGACCCCGCATGATTTCAATCTCTCGTTGCAGATTCCTCAGCTCCTTCTCTGAGCGTCCCAATTTTGGAATGAACTTCAGGGCCACCACCTGTCAGTGGTAAGATGAAGAGTCAAGGTCTAACCACACTACTGAAACATTAGCCTCAGAGCTCCAGAACTCAGACTTTAAGCTGTTTGAGCAATTCTCATTATATCTGCTAGTCTCCTACTCCACTTATCCCCCTGGCACCCAGGCTTTATCCAGGCTTCCCCTACCTCTCGCCCTAGGAGGAAACAGCCTCTGCCAGACAGATACCTTTGGTGGACTCTGGGAGAGGTGTTCTGATCTGGATAAAGAACTCAAGATTTGTGGGAGAGTATAGCTCAGTGGTAGAGTGCATGCTTAGCATGCATGAGGTTCTAGGTTCAATCCTCAGTACCTCCATCAAAATAAATAAATAAATAAATACATCGAATTACCTCCCTCTCATGCAAAAAATAAACAAACAAAAGCCAAAAAAAAAAAAAGAACTCAAGATTTAAGGGATTTAGGGGAAAGGGAAGGATGGAAAAATGAAGAGGGAAGAATAGAGTTCAAGTCGTTTATGACTTATTGCCTGGTATGATAGAGACCAATAATAAAAATAATAATAATTTGTTGTTTACTAGGTGCCAGGCATTGTACTAAGTGATTCAGTGTGACATTACACTTAATTATCAAACCCCATGAATCAGATACTGTTTTAATTTTCATTCTATAGATGAGGAACCTGAGACATAGAGAGGTTGAGTAATCTGTCCATAGTTCTAAGGTGAGAAAGCGGTGGAGCTGGGATGTGAACCCAAGTAATCCAACTTCAGAACGCACACTCCATAAAAAGTATGAGGAGTCAGTGTCTTAGAAATACAGGTCAGTATTCTGGTCCCATTCTCCACTGGAATTGAGGGTGTGGAATCCCACCCAAGAAATATCCCTCTTTTTTCACCACCTGAGCACTGTATTTTCTTCGACCCTTGTACACCCTCCCAAAAGAGCCTTCTCCAATCATCTCCAACACGTGGTACTTTTCCATGATAGAGATTTTAGGATCCCTCAGAAGGAAGAAGGTAGAGATGATGGTGAAGGGCTACAGCTCCAGGGACAGTTCCACACATCTGGGAGGCCTGGTTCGGGCATGGAAGAAAGATTTAATGTTAGCCATCTTGCCTTTTCCTCTTTTTCATAACAATCCAGGACTCATAAACAAGGTAGGGTGGAGTGGATGGAGAGATGAGATCCTGGAGCAGAGCGCCTCATGTAGTTCTCCCTCCTTTTCTCCTCCTGCCCCCCAGCCCAACTTGGTTACCGCCCAACTTGGTTACCACCCAACTCCGTGTTCCCCGTATCCTTCCACCCAGCCACGCCCATCGGATCACTGCCCACTTCACTCAGCTTCTCCCCTCCACCCCGCCCTCTCCACCCAGCTTCGCCTACCCGACCCCGCCCACCTCCAACCCAGCCTCGCTCACAGACCCCACCCCTTCCAGCCTCCTCAAAGTTCCTGACATTACCAACATCCTCAGCACCCCCGCCCACACGCTCTGCCCTCGCGCTTAGCAGACAGGAGCCCCTCTCTCACCCCCAGTCTAGGAGCTCCCAGCTCCTCAGGCCGCGGGGCGCCAACGCTGGCCTTCAGCCCCGCCCCTTCTAGCTGCCTGCGTACTTTGCCTGACTTACCATTCTTCTCCACCCCCAACTGCGTGTCTCTTTAGACTCCCATTGTTACCCATTTTACTCTCTAGAACTGGTCGGAGGTCCGGAGGACAAAGGCGTTCAGGCGTGTGGAAGAGACGGTGGATAGCCCATAGACACTTCCTAGGGCACATCCGAACCGTCCCTTGGCCATCAGGACCGTCTAAGGACCCGGAGTCTGCGGTTGCCTAGAAACGGCCGCTAGCCATCCTCCTGGGCTTAACCTACCGCCTCCGACTTCCCCGAGAGTATTTCCGGTTCCGGCTGTGGGCTGCAGAAGACATGGCGGCATCTGCGTCGGCAACTGCAGGGGAAGAGGACTGGTAACTTTGGGGACCTGGGCTTTGGCTGACCGACTGGATCCGGTCCGGGCTACTAGCAGCTGCAGGGAACTGTCCGTATGGCGGGCGTGTAGGGCGGGACGAGGGATGAGGGATGGCAGAGACGCTGACATTTCACCCTAAAAGAGTTCTGGACTGGGGAGCGGGTGGGTGGAGGGGCGCTGATCTGACCGAAAGGAGACCGCATCTGCGCCGGCCTGGCCAGTTCGGGCCACGCCTTATCTAGTTAGATCTCGTCTCCTCCGGCTTTATCGTGTCCCATTCTCTCCTTCCGAGGTAGATTTGCTCAGGGTCCCGGCGGATGTCTGCTTATCAGTTCTCTTCCCCTCTCCCTTTTACTTCCCGGAATCGATGTCCTCCAGTTCCCGTCCCCCTTTCCCCTTGGATCAGTCTGTTTCCGTTGAGGCTTTTCTCAACCTTCCCCCTCCCCGACAGCATTAATGAGGACTGTTGTCTGAATAGCTTTACATCTCACAAAAAGCTCTCCTAGTCCTTCTCTCAAGCATTCTTAACAAGAGATCAGAACCTGGAAGGACTCTAGGATTTGGAAATAGATAAATGTGGGTTCACTTAATATTTTATTAGCTGTGATGCTGACCAGGCCACATAGCTTCTGTGTGTCAGTGTCAGCTGTAAAAAAAAAAAAAGTGGGTGTGGCAACTACCTCATAGAATAGTTGAGAGGATTACAGATGGATTTGTAACATACATAAGCCTCCTTTTCATTAATAACTCTGAGGTGTAGGTACCTGCAGAGACTAGGTAAGGCCTGAAGAGGTAAAATGATTTGTCAAAAGGTACATATGATTAGGAATCCAAGTTGTCTGACTCTAAATCTCATGTTCTTAGTATCAGGACATTCTACAATCCCACCCATCCCCCCACCATTTTTTGTCACCACCTTATCACCATCCCATCTCTCATATCCAGGGCCGAAGTCACAGGTTGGGTGGGTGAAGTATTGAAGGGCCTCATGTGACAGCTATACCTCAGTGTTCCTTTGGTTCAGGGAGCCTAACCAGTGCTGGCCTTTACTGAGACCATCCAGACTTGTGGTTTTCAACCTGTTCAGGGGGACTTTAAGATTCAGAGGAGACACTTTGCGCTGTGGAGAGGGCGTGATTGCACAGCTAGCCCGTGGTGCTCCAGACTCTGACGCTTATGTCAACCAGAACTCCCCTGTTATCTTTGTGATCTATTTTATATTTTGAGGTGTCTGCCTAAGACTTAAAGTTTTGAGAACCACTATATATAATCTGTATATATATGTGCGTCATGCTAGGGCAGCCTTGCTCCTGGTGAAGAAGGGACAGTATAACTATGAGAAAGCAAACCAAGCATGTAGCTTTCCGTGTATTTGGGTAGACCTGTGGACTCAAGACAGTCACTCATCTTCCATGTCATTACAGCTACTGCTTCTGTGATTAAACGTGTGTCCTCTGATTTATATCAGGACCACTGGATCCTGACTTGGACAGGCTGATCTAGATCAACCAGACAGCAAGGGTCAGAAATACATCAGATATTGACTACATCCTTCCTGCTTTTCTTTTAAGGGAGAAGGTTAAACAAATAGGAAAAAAGATATAAACTAGGTACTATGGCTAAAATACTATAAACAAATTAGATTTCATCACTATAACCCTGGAGAGTAGGTGGTATTATCTATATATGATGGACAAGGTAATTCAGGCTTATAGATATAAGTAAGTACTCAGATCACATAGCTGGTAAGTGATTGGTACCTATTACTGAATCTGAGGCTAATGGTTCTACCACTACAACACAGCCTTTATACCACACATAGATCTGTTCTGTTCAGATTGGTATCTCCTTTGAGAAGGTTTACTGTGCCTGGTATTGGCAGTGTGTATACACACTGGGATCCACAAATGGTGGTATAGGGAAAGTCAGGAGTGATATTGGTAAACTTAATGCTAATCAATGAACATCATATTTCTGGATCAGAGAGATGACCACTAAGGAACAGCTAACAGTGCAATGAAACTTATACAGGGTGTCAGGAAACCTAGCTCTAGACCCGTTTCTGCCCCTGTTAATCCCTGAGATTTGGGCTAGTCATTTTCATCCTCTTGGGAATCCATTTTCTCATCTGATGGCAGAAATGATCTCTAAAGTTCTTGAGTCCCATGCTTCCTCCCTGGCCACTTGACTACTTAAGGAAACACGTGTCCCTCATTTTTATGGAGATTAGCAAGAGAACACACTCAGGCAGAATGCCATTTTTCTGCAAAGCCTTACTAGGCTTTAATAGGGAGAGCTAAAATGGTGAGTCAATCTCCCCCTTCTCTCTAGGGTCCTTCCTTCGGAAGTTGAAGTGTTAGAGTCTATCTATCTGGATGAACTACAAGTGGTTAAAGGAAATGGCAGGTACGTATTCACCTAGAGGTGGGCGGGAGTCCCCTTAGTAATAAGAGAATACCATGCAGTATCTGTGAGCCTTGATTTAGAGATAATATTTCTGTCATGTAGACAGAATTATTCCTTTAATTTCCCCAAAAGAAAGAGTCCAATACTTACTTCATCTGCTCGCTTGACTGTCTCACCCCCACCCTCCCCAGCCCTCAAGTCCCCGCCCAGTCACATCCCAGGTCTCCACTCCATCCACCTGCAGATCGTCACCATGGGAGATCTGCATCACCCTGCACCCTGCCACTGCAGAAGACCAGGATTCACAGTATGTCTGCTTCACTCTGGTGCTTCAGGTCCCAGCACAGGTGAGGCCTCTACTTCATGGCAGAGGAAGAGGAGAGGCCTTGGAGTACAGTGCTTCACAGTAACTTGATTATTTTCTCCCTCTAGTATCCATATGAGGTGCCAGAGATCTCTATCCGTAACCCCCGAGGACTCTCAGATGAACAGATCCACAAGTAAGTAAGGCTGGTCAGAGCAGGGAGTACTTGGGATACAGCTCAGTGAGGTGAGGGAAGGGGGCAGGCCTGATGTATGCTTTGTGCTTTTCCTCCAGGATCTCACAGGCACTGAGCCACGTGGCTAAGGCTGGGCTGGGTACTGCCATGCTCTATGAACTCATCGAGGTAAGAGGTGTGCTAGCCTGGGGAAATGTCCTTCCCTTCCAGCTAGAGCAGTTTCTCCCAAGGGAGGCTATGAGCCTAGAATCTTAAATATATCTGGAGACATTCATTTAGTTCTTTTTCGGGTAAGGCCTAAACTGATCCAGAAAGATGAGACTTTCTTATGTTTCAAAAATCTCCCCAAAAGACCATTCTGTAGCTTCTCCAAGTTGCCTGTTCCAGCATCTTGACAGAAAATTACTTTTCCTCCTTAACGTGGATCTGTCTTGCTTCAGTTTGAGTGCATTTCTTGTTCTCTCGGCTCTGGCAACTGAAAGTAGCAAGAGATACGGATCTTGCCTAGAGGGTCTAGCCATAAATGAACATTTAAAGACTAGTCTGCCATTGGAGCTGGCTAGAAAAGGTCATGGTTCTTTTACTCAAAGAGTTTCTAGCCTAGTGAAGGAAACAACCCACATGAAACAACACCTAGAGCTACAGGTTCATGTACATAGATGACTTTTTTGTTTTGAGATCACAAACACAAATAGTCTTGTTTTTCCATTGAGTTTTCAAGAAAAATGTTCAGAAAAGGTCAAAGGTGGATGGCCTGGAGTCTGAGGGGGCATAGACCACTGTAGCACTCCTGAGTCAGGCCTCCATGATGCAGCTTTGAACTTCGTGGAATTCCAGAGTATTAGCTATTCCAACAGCAGCACAAATGCATATTTCATAGCTCAACCTGATGCCTTTTGAATTCTCTGTCCGTTTGGGGTGTCCATGCCTTCACTTCCTTTCTAATAGGTGACTCCAGAACAGGCTCATTGGGGAGGTGATACTCAAAAGAGGGTTAACCAAGAAAGGCCTCCCAAAACGTTTCAATTGAACTTTTTTTTCTCATTTAAGGTATATTTTCATCTCCAAGATGTATTAAAGGTGACTTACTGAGTCAAAAAACAATTAAATTGGATTTTGCAGCTGGACAGATTTGGGGGGAGGGCAGAGATGTGGAGGAGGAAAGATTCCAAGCCAAGGAAGCATCACCAAGACAGAAATACATGAACACAAGGCAAACTGGCTCAGTGGGAGACTGGCCAGCCAGTCACTCCTGGGAGTAATAGACAAGTTTTGCTCACAGTTCTGGCCCATGCATCCCTGTTTGATCAGTGTCCTCTCTCCGCTCAGAAAGGGAAGGAGATTCTCACAGATAACAATATCCCCCATGGTCAGTGCGTCATCTGCCTCTATGGTTTCCAGGTGAGTTTCCCTCCTGGGACCTGGGGTCTGCTTGGGACGGGCAGTGGAGGGCTCGGGAGAGAGCTTTGACTTAGTGCACTCCCTCTAGGAGAAGGAGGCCTTTACCAAAACACCCTGTTACCACTATTTCCACTGCCACTGCCTGGCTCGGTACATCCAGCACATGGAGCACGAGCTGCAGGCTCAAGGACGGGAGCAGGAACAGGAACGGCAGCATGCTGCAGCCAAACAGGTCAACCCGCGGCCCCTGCTCACTTGACACCACCAATTCTCAGCCTCTTCCTTCCCTCCAGCCCAGTGCCTTCTTAGCCTTTCCAGGCTCATATTACCTTTGAGACTAATGAAGGCTTACCTCTGTCCCTTATAAAGGGCATCCTTATATACATGTAATCTTATTGCATGCGGTTTCAGAAGGTTCCAGATCTCTCGCTAGGCAGCCCCTACTCTGTCCCACCTCACTGCTGAACAAGTGTGCCTGTGCCCTTCCGTCCCAGCCCTCTGCAGATGTGGCTGGCCGACTGCGTTAGACAGCTGGCGAGCACGGGGCTGGGAAGCAGAGGTGTGATATCTCCTCTCTTTTCAGAAGGCTGTTGGTGTGCAGTGTCCAGTGTGCAGAGAACCCCTCGTGTATGATCTTGCCTCACTGAAAGCAGCCCCTGAACCCCAACAGCCCATGGTGAGGGAACTCTCTGCTAGTCTGAGCCAAGAATAATGTTATTTTCAAGGAGGGAGGAATGGCATCTTGTCTGCCTTGAATGGGATCTCTGGAATTGGGCTCAAGCTGCCTAGGCCATCTCTGCAGAGCTACGGCCCCCACTGGGAGCCCAGAGCTTTGCTCAGCAGTCCAAATCTAAAGGATAAAACCAAGAACCTTGTGCAGATCTCTTGAGGCAGTCCTGGAAGGGCAGGAGTTTCGAGTCTGCCTTCTCCTCTTTATTTACTCCCTGCCATTCTGCTCCCTTCTCTCCAGGAGCTGTACCAGCCTGATGCAGAGAGCTTGCGCCAGCAAGAAGAACGCAAAAGGCTCTACCAGAGACAGCAGGAGAGAGGGGGCATCATTGACCTTGAGGCTGAGCGTAACCGGTACTTCATCAGCCTCCAGCAGGTGAGGGAAGGGTTTCCTTCTTCTCCCCTAATGACATCAACCTTCCTACCAACACCCCTCTGCCCTGGCCCTCAGGTGAGCTTTGTTCTACCGCGGGGAGGTGATAGGCTGATGGCGTTTGGCTCAGACAGTGGTGAGGGGCCTGCAGTTCCTGGTTTGAGGAGCTGCATCTCCTTCACTGCATCTGCTCACTTCTTTCTAGCCTCCTGCCCCTTTGGAACCTGAGTCAGCTGTGGATGCCTCTAGAGGATCCCACCCACCCGGTGCCCTTGCCACAGAACCACCCACCTCATCAGCTGCTCAAACCACCCTGTCGGCTCCTCTGCCTGTGGCCTCCCAGTACACATGTGAGAAGATTCCAGGGGCTGGGCCAAATCAGCAAAAGCTGGGCGAGACCCAGAAAGCTATGTTAGATCCCCCCCGGGCCAGTCGAGGCCCCTGGAGACAGCCCGAACGGAAGCACCTAAAGGGAGGGGAGTGCAATGCCCTCAAAGGCACCAGTGACACCCAGGAACTGCCACCTCCTGAGGGGCCCCTCAAGGAGCCCATGGACCTAAAGCCAGAGCCTCGTAATCAAGGGGTTGAGGGTCTTCCCCAAGAGAAGGGGCCTGGCAACTGGCAGGGTCCCCCACCCCGCAGGACTCGGGACTGTGCCCGCTGGGAGCGCGCCAAGGGTCGGACACCAGCTTCTTCCTACCCCCGCCTGCCTCGGGGTCGAGGAGCCTACCGGCCTGGTACTCGAAGGGAGCCCCTGAGCCTCGAATCTGAGGATGGTTCCTAGCAGTACCATGGGGGGACAGGGAAGGGGGGGTGGAGCGGGCAATAAAGAGATTTGGCCTTGTTTGGCTTTCCTTACTGAATAGTGCCTAACCTGTGAAGTATGGCTTTCTTTCTAAAGTCCTAGCAAAACTGGAGGATGGCAGAGCAGCCCCCACTTTGCTCTCAAGTGTGTTCTCCCAAGAGATTTGGGTCTAGGTAAAGAGGGGTCTGACATCTCAGTCAGCATAATGGGTTTCAATGAAAACTAGTGGGTGCCAACATTTAAGCAGACGCAGGACACCCTGCCACATAACCCACTGTGCATATGCCCACAGCTGTGTGTCTAATTTGAATACATTCAGGTGGAGGATGGTACTTTCCTGTTTACTAGTGTCTCTTCTCCCTCCTTTCTCTTAGGTAGGCTATGCTCCCAGTATTTGCATATGTGGACATCTGATTGCCTCTGTAGACATCTGCATTACAGCCTCTGCTTTTCACTAAAGTACCAATACAGGGAGGTAGGAAGGGAGATCCGAGACCAGAGTAGAATGGCAGGTGTTTATTGGGGAAAGTTGAGCACAGCCTGGTTGTCACCTCTTCAGAGACTCAGCATTATGAATTGCCCCTGCAGGGTCATTTTTATATAGCATGAAGTAGCCCTGCACCTGGGCAGGACTGATCTGAGTTGTAGCTTGAAGGACACGGTCTGCAAAGGTCTCGGCCAGGGAAGGTGCTTCCCCTGGATAGAACCTCTGGAACATCTGGGTCAGCTGCCAGTGTGAGCAGTGGCCCACGTACTCCTTCATGTCTACTCGCCCAGGGCGTATCAGGGCAGGGTCGAGCCTAAGAGGAGAAGGCAGCAAAAGCAGAGTCACGAGCAGCAGTACTACTGGCACCCCAAAAATGATGGTCCCTCTGAACCTCCTGATCCTCCCAAGGTGCTGGGGGGGGTGGGGTCTTGCCTCACAGTCTGAGAGTACTTCATTCCTTACCTGTCAACGTGGTTGGTGGTCATGAACACGATGCGTGCCTCAGTGGAAGCCACACCATCCAAGGCGTTGAGCAGTCCACTGAAGGTGAGACGACCTAGACCTTGGTACTTCACAGGGTCTGGAGGAAGGCAGAGAGAAAGAAGCATGGGTGGCCATAGCTCTACTTAAAATCAGCATCCCTTTCTCCTCCCACCCATGTCCCTCCACTTATCAGTGCCTTTTTTGGGCTCTTATTGCTAACCCAGGCATCCTCCATCAGCTCTCTGGATTTCTACTTTTTTCTGCTATTCCTCATTTGGAAACACTCCCCCTTCCCTCGACCCCTCCCACTTACTCTCCGCAGCCAAGTCTCGACTGAGAAAGGCAGCATCCACATCCTCCAGAAGCACCAGGCTCTGCTGTGGGGCCACACTCAGCAGGTGGTTGAGCCGGTCATCAGAGAGACTGGAGTCTGTGAGGCTCAGCAGGCAGATGCTGTGCTGCAGTTCCCCAGCCAGGGCTGTGCTATGGAGGAGGGATGACAGGTAATCAGCAACCTGGGAACCAGCCTTGTGCCCAACTGCTTGTTCACTGTACGAGTTGGGTCTCAGAGGCCTAACGCTTCCACCACCCACCCTAATGTTACACATGTCTCCTGTTTATCCCAGTCTCTATTCCCCACGTTTCTTTCCCTTTCCAACACCATTAGCCCAGTTTTCTTCCAGTTTGAGGGTTTGAGAAGTTTGACTCTACTCACATGAAACTGCTCTTTCCGCAACCAGGGGGCCCATAAAGCAGGTAGCCACGTCTGTAGGGAATGCCTAGGAATACAGCCAGGATGATCATCAAGACCTAAAATGAATCATGCATTCTGTCCCAGATGTCCACATTGATTCCCAGTCCTGCTCCCTGGAGGCCTGATGACCTTGGCATTGGAAAAAGTCATTCCCGTAGGTAACTTTTCATTCCTCTTCATCTATGGGAATTAGGCTAGAGCTTTATATTCACCCCACCTGGCCACAGACCAGCCTGTTTCCTCCTGCTCTGATACCACATCAAAAACAGCCTGGCCAAGACCCCTGCTGTTTCTCACCTCTGTCAGTGTACCACTTGGGGTTGTCGATGAATTCCTGGATGTCTCTGACAATTCGGTCAGCCAGACCCTGTTCTAGAACCACAGAACTCAGTGGACGCCGGCGACGTGGATAGCCAAAGGGGCGCCATTCAGAACCCACAGCTGTGTACATCACTGTCTTCCCTTCCTCCTGCTGCAAGGCTAGCTCTCGAGCTGGGAGTAGGGAGATGAAACAAAGCCAATGATTCTTTTTGACATGCAACATGACAGAGCTGTGCCAAAACAGCTTCCCCCAGCTCCCTGCTCCTATGGGCTCAGATCCTCCTCCACCTCCTCTCCAAGATTCTCTTCTTTTGATGTCAGATACCCCATCCCTGCAACTCCCCTCCCCTATAAAGGCTGCCTGTGCCATCCCACACCTTCCTCCAGGATGTTGAAGAAAACCTTTCGGTCAGTGCCCAGAGCCGTGAAGGTGACAGACTCCCAAGGAGTTCCCGTCTGCAGGTCTATCATCTGCATCTCTCGGCTCCGAACCACTCGGATCCATTTCCCTTGATACCTGAATAAGAATGGTCAAAATGAGGTGAATGAATGGGTCAAACCCACCTCCCCTCATTCTCCTTTTCTACTCTCAGAGCCCTCCATGGCTCCCATCCTTACCAAATAAAGTGGTTTCCAGGGCTGGGGACAAATTCAAACTTGGTGGAGATGCGGCCACTCTCATGCTGAAGGTATGAAGTCTCCACACTGAGATGCTGAGTATGGGTACTGTGGCGGGTGAGCCAGCTAAGCAACCAGGCATAGCTTCGGTCTCGAGCAGGGACTTCCAATGTGATCATGTAATGGCGCCGGAAGGCCACCAGGCCCAGTTGGAGGCCCTTCCGAGCCAGGGCCAGGGCTGTGCCCACACCCACCAGCCCAAATCCAGCCCCAAAGTAGGGATTGTCCTTCAGGGCCAGAACAAAGTCTGAGAGAGGCATCTTGAAAGGAAAACACTGAACATTACAGGCCTTGAGGCATTTTCAAAACCTGGGGATGGGAGCAGTGGAGATGGAATAAAGCACAAGATTACTTTAGAAACTGTACTCCGAAATTCCTCCCCAACCCGCCCCCTCCCTCCTACAGAAGCTGAGAGCAGGAAGGACAGGTCAGCAACACAGTGTGCTTTACTATCCTCCCTTTATGGGGTAGGGCTGATGTTGGAATGCAGGGGATGGGACTCTGAACAACTCATCCCATTTCATCTTTCATTATCCTGTTCATACCTGTTTCTGCCAGACAACTATGTCTGGAGATTTCTTAAACCTGAGAGAACAATGTAACCGCCTTCACATCAGCATAGTGGGTGGGCAAAATTATTTTTTGTGGTCACTGGGACCAGCTGAGATAGAAAGCTATCCACTGTCCAGAGTTAGCAGGGGATGAAGAAGCAACTCTCTTCTGTCAGTAACCCCATGCCTTGTTAACATGAGTCATGTCCTTCAGATATCCTCTACATGCACACTTCTTGATGTCCTGTTTAGCCCTTTATTACCTGCCACCTAAACTATGTCTTCAAAGTTAATTTTGGTTCTTGGAGTGGCATCTTAGTGGGTCTCTACCTCTTGCTTCACCAAAGTGCTCTACAGGGGTCCAGATCTTTCTTCATAAAGATCTGCTTCAATCCAATCACTTTCCCTACTCCAACAACTCCAATGGCTGGCTCTCAACAGGGCCTTTAGTTAGGTTAAAAAAATTCTCTGCCTCCACAACAGGGCACCCATGTACCTTTAATGGCTTAGCTCCTAATACTGTCTGTTGAACAAATATGCAAACACCTCCCTCTTCCTTGCTCAGGAAGTTCTCTTGACTCTGATCAGAATGCTTATTCTAATTTATTCCCTCCATTCTCTCCAACCGAAGTCCTACCTATCTCCTACTTCCACCGTGGGGATTTTCCCAAATTCCACCCTCCAAAAAATGTGACCAGGCCTGATTCCAGACTGTAAGATCCCGAGGGGTAGGAGGTGAAATCGTTCGCAGCACAACTCCCTCGCCCCCTGCCACTTTGCTCTACGACTAGCACGCAGGGTGGTGAACTGACAGCAGTGACCTCCGCTGAGGCTGAATAGGATCCAGAATTTCAAATTTTTCTATCCATGGAAGGCCACAGACAAAGCTCTTCCCGCTCCCGGTCTTTGTTGGATGCCTAGAACCCCTCCCGAACCCCCTCCACAACCCAGCTCGCGCCTCCAGCATCGTGGTTCGGAGTAATCTGTCACTCCGCCCCCTTACCTCCATGACTCTCTGGCCCTCCCTCTCGATGGTTTCACCCTTCCGCTCTTGAGGGAAGCGCCACTCGGCCCCGCCCCGAATCCTTTCATCTACTTCCCGCCACACCCACCAAGAAGTCCATGCCACTCTGCTCCACAACTCTCGATGGTACTCCTTGGGTTTCGCGGCAGGGGATGTTGAGGGTTGAGGAGGGAGACGATAAAGAGAACCATAGAGTACACCTCCAGCCTGGTAGAGAAAGAGAGAGCGCCCTCCATGTGCCCACTGTCCTAGAGGCGGCTGGGCCGGAGGCGGTCGCACAAAGGGAGTCCCTGGAGGCCGCTCCAGCTGCTGGTCGACCATAGAGATGCGGCTCCCGCCCGCCTTGGGCCGGGAGGTAAGTGAGCGGCTGCAGGTTGGGAACTGGTAGGGAGTGCGGGTGGAGCAGGCCTGAGGCAAAAGTTTCTCGAGCCCCAGGATGAGGGTGCGCCTGGGCGGTAGGAACGCTTGGGACAAGTGCTGAAGGGAGCACGCCAACGAGCGGGGCCCCGGCGCATCACATCAGCCGCCCGGGTGCTTTAGTCGCGTCACTGCTCTGGACCCCGCCCGCTTATCCGCTGCCTCTCCTCAGGACCATAATCATGATGCTGCTCCATCCCAAGCCTGGCAGGTTACAAAACGGCTTTCCTATTCTTCCGCTCTTGTGATTCCCGCTCCCGCCCAACGATGTGGACGCTGTCATCGCCTCCACTTTACAGATGGGAAAGCTAAGGCCCAGAGAAGCGAGGTGACTTTTATCTGTCCAGGGCCACGCGGTGAGTCAGAACCCACAGACAGGTTTAAACGCGGGTACCTTGGTCCCCAGGCCGGGTCTCCTTTCCCCAGGCCTTTTCTGCCTAAATGTGTCCTTTTTCTTCCTCAGTGCCCTTGCTCCCCAGATAAGCTCATTTCTTCTCTTGGCCCCACTGTCTCTCACTTCACCCCGCCTTCCAGCCGCTGAAGGTTCTCAGTCTAGACATACCTCGCCTTCCTTGTTCTCACCAAGGCAAATATACTGCCCGAGCTGGAAGATTCCTGAGAGCAGCGATAATATTTAGTAAGTGGAGGCTGCGGTTCCTGGAGAATCCTCTGAGGGCAGAAGGGCACTGCCCTGCCAGCTTCTGAATCCCCGTGTTCTGAGGTTTTGAGTTGCAGAATTCTCACCTGCAACCTGATTTCCTAGCCTGAGGCCCTTAATCGACCTCCATGACTCAGTTTCAAGAACTGATTACTGTTGTTCTTATTAATTATCAATTTCTCAGCTTAAACTAATTTTAGCCATGTATAACAGAATATGCAATTTAGTTGACATTTTTTTCTCAGTTTTGTTCCAGTGTTCAATGTGAGGCCATAATAAATGAGTTTGAAATTTCTCCAGATGTGATACTTTATGTGTAAGAAACCATGGTTTGGTATCTTACTAAAATCCTAGCTTTACTTTGATGCACCTCTGTGTCTATAGTTCTTCACTAGAATTCCCTTGTTTGTCTAACTGGTATAGACCATTGGTGGTTTGTGTTTAGTGAAGTGATAATGTCAACAAACTCAAAAAGCTCCAGGTCTAGGGAGGGAGACTGGTAAGTAAACAACAGTGCAGTGTGAAACAATTTCTGACAGAGCTGTGTACAAGGTGCCGTTAGGAACTCAGAGAGAGAGACTTAGATAAACAGTGTCAGGAAGCCATCATAGTGGAAGTGACATTTGTGCAGGTTCTTAAAGGATAGTTCGAAGTTGGTTAGCCAGACAAGAAAGATGGCAAAGGGGAAAAGGCCTAGCAAGCCGAGAGAGAGGAAGGTGAAAGGATGTGGAAGCCGAAGAGAACGTGGTGAATCTGGGGAGTGGCAAATAATTGGTATGACTGGTTCAGAGATCTGTTGCAGGGAGAAGTGGAAGATGAATCTGGAAGGTCAGCAGGGGCCAGATTATCATGAAGGAAGGGCCTTGAGCTCAGGAATAGAGAGATCATAAAATGTTAAGAGGGAAAGGGACCTCTGAGATCACTTGACCCTACCCAGTGTTACTGCAGATAAGAAAACTGAGATCTAGGTTGCTTACTGATTTGACCAAGGTCACTTAGCTTCAAGAAACATAACCTGCAGTCTTTAATATGTTGGCCATATTTCTTGTCTCTTTCCTGTATTGACCCCTAATGTCATTTTTATGCTTTTTGTTCTAAACTTTGCCATAAAAAGAACACTTCTAGGTTAACTAGGTGTGGCATGCTGCCATACAAGGAAATGCTTAACTGGGCAGGCACTGGGCTCTGTACCCACACCAACTAGGAAGAAAGTGAGAGATCTAATTATATTTTGTTTGGTTTTTCTTCTGGTTGGTTTATCAGCACTTCGGAGGCCATAGCACACAAGTTGGTGGTGATGACAGAGCCCTTGTTGGACTCACAGCCAGCCAACAGTGCTGGAGAGATGGATGGACTGTGCCCTGAGCTATTGCTGATCCCCCCACCTCTCTCTAACCGTGGACTCCTGGAGCCTGTCCAGAGCCCCTGTCCTTCTGGAAACCCTCCACCTTTGCCTGCTGACCCAGGCTGCCTGCTGGTAGAGGCCACAGCAACTGAAGAGGACACAGGGAATATGGAGATCATTGTGGAAGCAGTAGCTGGAAACCTGTCCCCAAGTGCTCCTGGAGAGACCCCAGGTACAAACACAGTTGCTAGCAGGCCAGTGGAACAAGCAGCCCTGAGTTTTTGTCTGTGCTATTTTTGATCCTTGTATATAAATATGATGAAGACACAAGGTAGCATCCTATTTTTATACTTAGAGATGTTGTAATTTGATTTGCAGTTGGTGAATGTTGATTGAAGGCTGGCGAGGTGGTGCACAACCTTGTACCAGGCTCTTGGCAGTCTATCCCTGCGAGGGCTTCACGTCTGCTAGGCGGTAATCCAGAAAGGAAGACTTTTCTGACACCTCTGCCCAATTCTTACTCCTATAGTCCTCAGGGATTCTTTCCTCCATATTGACCTTCCACCCAGGAACTACAGCCAGGGATTAGGCAAAAGGCCCAGCCTCTCTCCACCACCCAGGACTTGGCAGGACTTCCTCGAAGTAATCTGATATCCCCTGCTCTAGTTTCTTGTAAATAACATACTTAACTCATCCAAGGCATGTCGTTGAGAGTAGGAGTTGGACCTTTATATTTATGTTAGAAGAAAGATTCTCCCCTTTCTACACCTTTTTATTTTTAGGTAATGTTCCTATTTTCCAACTGCCATCTTCCAGCTACAGTTGTACCAGCCTTCCTTGGAAGTATACAGAGAATACTGGGAAGATTAGCTAATTTGATCATATAATATTTCTAAGCTTTGATGTGGTAAAAGAAATAATAAATTAAGAAGAAACCTGGAAAAATATTTTTAATATATAAGAAAGAGTATCTTTAAAATTCAAAGAACTCCACAATAAAAAAAAAAGTTTTTTTAAAAGAAGGAAAAAGAAATCTACATGCAATTCAATAAAGAAGTAAAAAGTCAACAACCGTAAGGAAGCTTAATCTCACTAATAAAAATTCCAGTTAAAAGTTAACTGTGAGATGCCAGTTTTGTTTCTTAACTTTGGCAAAAATTAAGCATTATTTATAAAACTACTGTTGGTGAGGCTGTGGGGGAACAGATACTATCTTACAGTTTATGGAGAGTATAAATTAGTGTAATCTTTTGAAGGTCAGTTTATCTATGTAACAAATTTTAAAATATGTGTTCTCTGACCCAGTAATTCTACTTCTAGGGATCTGTCATATAGAAAGACTCATACACATGCACAAGATTACAGGGATAATGCAGCTTTATTTATAATGATTGGAAACAACGCAGTAGTCCATCAGTAAGAGCAAAATTTCATTTTGATTTATCCATACTCGTACCATGAACTGGACAAAAAAAAAATATGAGGTAGATAAAAATATCTTTGCTGTATAGCAGATGGGAAAAAAGCTAAGTGCAGAAAAATGACCCCCCAAAGCCTAAAAGGATCTAGACCAAACTATGTGTGTGAGGATGGGGGACGATTATTCTTTATATATGTCTGTATCATTTGAATTGTTGCACTGAATTTTTATTTAAACAAAAAGATAATAAAGAGAAAAAGGACCACCAGAATAAACATGGGGCAAACCTGGGCTCTACCGTTAACAAGAGGATTGGCCTTAACGTTGCAGAATCCTAGGTCTCTCTTCCCAAAGAGCAGTTGGAGGACCTGACTAGAGTGTTTCCTAAGCCTTTCTTTGTCAAGGTCCTCCCTATTGCTTAAGAAACGACAACAATTATTTTGAATGTGATTTGGCCTCCATTGTATGAATTACTATGCCTTTGAAAATCTCTTCACAGAATATAAAAGTAATACTTTGTCTTTATATTGCAAATATTACCCCCAGATTGTCATTTCCTTCTTTTGGAAGTTTCTAAGTTTTTATTTGGACAAAATATATTGTCTTAAAGCTTTCTGGATTTGGTTAATGCTTTTTACGTTTACTTAACAAATAATTACCAAGTACCTACTTGTGCCAAGCATTATGTAAGGTATTGGGAATCCAAACACATGTGCAAGATAGACTGTCCCTGACATTAAGGGGCTTACAATCCAAGTGTAGAACCAGACTTAAGTCCATCTCCACTCCGCGAATATTAAAAGATTCACCTACATTTTCTACTGGTAACTAACTCATATGAGTCTCGTTCCATCTGATTCTGTGCCTTTCTCTGTCGGTCCTCTGCCTGCAGGTGTCCTGGTAAAGGTGGTGGAGGTGTACTTCTGTGAGCACTGTGAGCAGAGCTTCGCAGAGCCCGCTCTGCTGGCCCTGCACCAGTGCACTGAGACCATTATACAGCCTGTGCATGGCCTCACTAGCCCCCCATGCTCTGTAGAGCTGCCCCGCAGCAACCTCACTCTTCCTGGCCCTCTACAGGGCCAGAGCCCACCAAATAGCCCCCTGCCATGCCCTGTGTGTAGACAGGAGTTTGCCCAACCTCAGGCCCTGAAGAGCCACTTCAAGATTCACCGGGGCACTCCCGACACCTTCTCCTGCCCAGAGTCTGGCTGTGTGTTCTCCGCTCAAGATCGCAAGGGTCTACAGCACCACCTGAGGCAGACCCACAGAGCGCTTCCTGTGCCCTGTTCTTTCCGGGGCTGCCCCCTGCTCTTCGGGAGCCAGCAGGGCATGGAGCTGCACCGGCAGGCCCATTATCCTTTCCACTGCAACCACTGCAGCTTCGTGGGCTCCAACATCAAACTCTTCCGGCAGCATCAGCGGAGCCATGGAGCCGGGACACAGGGAGGACTGTCTGCTGTTCAGGGTCTTCCATCCCAGGAGCTGCTGCCAGGTATGAGGCCAAGGGCCCAGCAGCCTTGAGGAGAGGCAGTTGTTTCTAGTGCTGTGAATATGTGCATGAATACGGGAGAATGGCTCAGAAGGACAAGATTACTGGCTGACACGGAAAGGCTTCTAGAAATCCTGGACTGGTCAGAATATATGAGACAAAGAGGAAGTCTTTGTGACAGTGAATGAAGTTTGGCTTAGACTACACTGTGGCCTTGAAGTTACTTAACCAATATTCTCCTCTGATCACTTTGTAACCTTCTGAGGGCAGAAGCTAAAATGCCCATCAGTGGCCATAGCCAATGGTAGAATGTCTGTAAACTCCTGTTAGGGCAAGTGGGATTGGGCAGGAGAAGCTGGGGTTATTTTAAAAAGGAACCTTCAAGGAAGGTAGTGCTTCAGTGATTCTTACTCTTCTTCGTCTCGTAAAAAGGGAATGGGGTAAGCACAGGAGCAAGGGGAAATAGAAAAAACAGGATTCTGATGAGAGAATTTGGCTTGCTAAGACTCATTTGTGCTCTGATGCAAAGAGAAGATTCCTCTTCTGCAAAAAAAGTCATACATTTTTGCCTTACTGAAGCAGCTGCCTCTGTTGAGGGATAGAAGGGATGGATTTGAAGGCAGAAGGTGTGCCCCTGAATTGCTGAGTTGGGTTTTTCAATAAAAGTTTAGTGGTCAGGGTTTGTTCACCTGTACTAAGCCACCAGTCATTGGCTCCGGTGATCTGAGCTAGGAAGTATAGTCTCATCTGTCTAGTCTCTACCTCTCTGCCCCCTCCCCCTCTCCAGTGACCTCAGGGCTCTTACCTTCAGGGGTTCTGAGGTTGGTGTTACCTGAAGTTTGATTTATTTTAGGTTGGAGCATTACTGACCGCTGAGCTCCTGGTCTTCCTGTCTTTGTCTTGAGTGGGAATAAATTTATATACTTACAACCCAAGATGCCCTTATGCCACCTAATTGGAAGTGATTCTTCTAGCCAGTAAGAGCAGAAGTACAAGCACTCAGCACTGCATTGGCTCCTCTAGTCATCAAGTTTTATGTGTCTGCAGCTCCCAGACTGTCCCCAGGAGAGGGAGAGCCTTCAGAGGAAGCAGGAACACCCATGCCTGGGCAGGATTCAGCTGAAGAGGAGGACGTAGAGGAAGAAGAAGAGAGTGGCAGCCAGAAGAACTCTCAGAAAGCCCTGGGGAAAGGCCAGGGGGCTCAGCAATTGGAGGGTAATGATATGATGGATAGGGAGGAATGGACTGTGGGGGCCTGGCATCGAGGCACTAAGATTTGGTTTTCTGACCTTTGGTTCAGATCCTTCAGTTCTTAACATTCCACTTCAACATGTCTAGTGGGAAAATGATAAATGGGTACAGTCTCTGGTAACACAGGGTAGGGGTAAATAGAGTCTGCTTTCAGAGCTGGTGTTTCTCAGGCAGGAAGCCGTCTTGTCTGATACTGAGCCCTCTAGGATTGTTCTTCTGAATCTTTGTTTCCCAGTTTTCCATCTCAGTAGAATGACATTTGAATCCCACCCCACGGGGAGCATATTTACTGTCAGGTGACTAGGAAAGATCTGATTGTATTTATTACCAACTCTCTATAAACCCAAACTCAGTGAGACAGTGTTTGGAAGTAGGAGTACTTGACCTTCTCTTCCTTCTCCTCTGCTCACGCCCTGTGGGGTTTTTTTCCTTCTGACCAACCCTATTTATCCTTCTGCCCATCCCTGTGGTCAAGGGCAGGAAGAACAGATCGCTCCATCTGGATTGCTCTTTTCAGCTTCTCTAGATAAAGGCTCAGGAATAATGGGTGTCTGGGGCAGTACTTCACTCAGACCACAGCAAGTTCTGAGAAGTCCTTGTGACTTTGTTTCTCTAAATACTTGAATGTCTTGTCTCTTCTTTAAGACTATAATGTTTGAGATGCTATTGTTTGGTTTCCTGAAGAGAAAGGAGCAAGGCCATGCAAGTTTCGTCTGGGCTAATCGTGGTTCTCCCATTATCCGGCCAACCCCTGACCTATCGAAGAATCTCACTCTTAGCCCTCTCTGCCTTTTCCTCCCGCAGGGGATGCGGCTTCTGGCACCGAGTCTCTCTTCAAGACCCACATGTGTCCAGAATGCAAGCGCTGCTTCAAGAAGCGGACCCATCTGGTGGAGCACCTACATCTTCACTTCCCAGACCCCAGTCTCCAGTGCCCCAACTGCCAAAAGTTCTTCACTAGTAAGAGCAAGCTCAAGACCCACCTGCTGCGGGAGCTGGGCCAGAAGGCCCACCGCTGCCCACTGTGCCACTACAGCGCAGTGGAGAGGAATGCACTCAACCGCCACATGGCCAGCATGCATGAGGACATTTCCAACTTCTACTCAGATACCTATGCCTGTCCTGTCTGCCGTGAGGAGTTCCGCCTCAGCCAGGCCCTTAAGGAGCACCTCAAGAGCCACACCGCGGCAGCAGCAGCAGAGCCGCTGTCCCTCCACTGCTTTCAGGAGGGCTGCAGCTTTGCGGCACCTGACCGGAAGGCCTTCGTAAAGCACCTGAAGGAGACCCACGGGGTGCGGGCCGTGGAGTGCCGCCATCACTCGTGTCCCATGCTCTTCGCTACGGCGGAAGCCATGGAGTCCCACCACAAAAGCCACTATGCCTTCCACTGCCCCCACTGCGACTTCGCCTGCTCCAACAAGCACCTGTTCCGCAAACACAAGAAGCAGGGCCACCCTGGCAGTGAAGAGCTGCGCTGCACCTTCTGCCCGTTTGCCACCTTCAACCCGGTGGCCTACCAGGACCACGTGGGCAAGATGCATGCTCATGAGAAGATCCACCAGTGTCCTGAGTGCAACTTTGCCACTGCCCACAAGAGGGTGCTTATCCGCCACATGCTGCTGCATACCGGTGAGATGGCTTCCCTCCACCCCTGCAGTCATATAATAATGGTGATGATGGTGATGATAATGGTAAATGGGAGCTTTTACTGTGTACCAGACACAGGGAGGGCTTTGCATACACTACATAGGTCTCATTTGGCCTACTAGTCCTAGAGGTAAATCTAGTATTTGCAGTTCACAGATGAACCTTGAGTGGCACTCAGCTCATAATGGTATCAGGCTACGACTTGAATCCAGGCAGTCTGATCCAGAGCCTGTGCTCTAACCACTGTGCTGTTATACCTCACATCTAAGGCCCTGTCCAGTTCTGCCCACCCTTAGGCGGGCTTGGGAGGGTCAACATCCAGCCTATTAAAGCAAAGAAACCCAGACCAGGACAGATACCTTCCTTGGCATTTCAAGTTTTGGGATATGCTGTGAGAGATGGGGTGAGCCATCCACATACTTCATAGCCTTGGCAGCCATGACACTAAAACGATCACTTCTGGTGACCAGGAAGTTGCACGTGTTTCAACTCAGACTCTTAATTGGTTACCAGCATCACTGATGCTTCGAATAAAAACCAGACCAGGCTTCCTGCTATAGCGTCATCCCATTTGTGATTGTGATATCAGCATCGGTAGATTGACAAGACAAAAATCTAATCAAAGATTCTTTAGTTTGTGGGAACAGTTTTTAGGCAGCTTTTGACAAAGCCATTGTTGTTGCCGTTAAACAGTTCCTGTCTACACAGACTTCAGTCACAAAGTCTCATTTTTCTGAGGCCTTTCTTGAAACCTCACATCTATACAGACATACTTTCTTTTATTGCACTTCACTTTATTGTGCTTAGCAATTTTATAAATTGAAGGTTTGTGGCAACTGTGTGTTGTCAGATGATGGTTAGCACTTTTTAGCAATAAAGTATTTTTAAATTAAGGTATGTACATTGTTTTGTTAGACATAATGCTTTTTAAAAATTTTTTTGTTTTGTTTTGGGGGGATAATTAGGTTTATTTATTTATTATTTTTTGTTTTTTACTTAATGGATGTGCTGGGGATCAAACCCTTGACCTCGTGCATGCTAGGCATGCGCTCTACCACTAAGCTATACCCTCCCCCCAGACATAATGCTATTGCACACTTAATAGACTACAGTATAGTGTGTGAACATAATTTTTATGGGTACTGGGAAACCAAAAAATTTGTGTGACTCTGTGTTGTGCTGTTTGCTTTATTGCAGTGGTCTGGAACTGCAGTCTCCGAGGTGTGCTTGTGTAGCACTTTATAATTTACAGTTCTTTCATATGTATTATCTCATTTAATCTATAATAACAATCTTATAAAGAAGGCAGATAAAGGTGAGAAACCCTGAACATTTAAATGGCCTGTTTCACACAACTAGTATCAGAACCAGAGCCAGAACACCATGTTGCTTGCCTTTGACGATAGGGAGAGGGGCTGGGTGGGAGGGCAGGGATAACAGGGAAGGGTCCTGAAGGAACATAGCCCCAGCCTCTCTTCTCAGTGCCAGGTCTTGGCCAACTACAGGGACAGCTTGTCCTTGAGTCCTCACTGGGCACCACTGAGGACTCTGGGACGTGCCATAAATGAGTGGGTCAGCACTTCATATCAACCATGTGAGGTCAGTATTTTTGTTTCCCCCTTTTTGGAAACCAGGAAACTGAGACTTAGAGGGGTTAAATGACCTACCCAAGGCCACACAGTAGTAAGCTGGGGTTTTAACCAATGCTTAATAGCTCTCTGGTTTCTCTGTGCCTCAGCTCCTTCCTCTGTAAAATGGGGTAATCATAACCCTTGTCTCATAGGGCTGTTGTGAGGATTCAGTAAGAGGTGGCATTTTTATAAAGTGCTCAAGTGCCTGGCACTTAGTACTATGTAAATGTTGGCTATCACTACCTTTATTACTGTGTTGGACTTCAGAGTCAGAGTTGTTAACCACTGTGTTGTATTGCCTAATTTTTTCTCCATCTCTTCCACAAAACTGGAAGGAATTGGGCTAAGTGGAGCAGTTAGCCATTAGTGCCAATAAGCTGTATAACAAATCCAGAATGGACTTTAAAACTAGTTTTGAAAAGCTGGATCTTCAGTTCCCCACTTCATTGGTGTTGGAGTGGAGGGCAGACATCTGAGACGGCCGTGAAGCAGCATTGACTCTTGTGATCAGCACCTCAGCTTTCACTCCTGCTGGGCACCAGGGTGAGCTTGCTGGGGAAAGTGGTCTGTCCACTCACTCGATCCATGTCTGACCTTTGTTCTCTCCCCTCTCCCCTCCACCCCCACATAAGGCGAGAAACCGCACAAGTGTGAGCTGTGCGACTTCACCTGCCGAGATGTAAGCTACCTATCCAAGCACATGCTGACCCACTCCAACACCAAGGATTACATGTGCACTGAGTGTGGCTATGTCACCAAGTGGAAGCACTACCTCAGTGTGCACATGCGGAAACACGCAGGGGACCTCAGGTATGAGCACTCGCATGCCTCCGGCCCTATCCTAAGAACCCAGTGCTAAGCTCGCCTCCTCTCGAAGTCAACTTCTGGCCCCGTTGCTCTTCTAGCCCCGGAGAGACTCTTCATAACGCCCCTCTCTGCTCCTGTCATCTTGGCTCCACTGCCTGTAGCTGACCTCTGTGCACGTGGCCCAGTCTGCATGGTGAGAGCTCTCTGGGCTCAAGGAAGGGAGTGTAGACCCAAAGTAGAGGCCCAGAGACTAAGTTATCACCTGAGCTCTCAGAGTCCAGTCCTGGTGAAGTAGATGGACTATACTTGTGGCCCGAATCCAGGCCACTGCCAAATCCAGGCAAGTCCCCCTCTGATCTGTGGGCATAGCTGGCTAGGGGGTTTCTTCTTAGCTTTCATGCCTCCACGGGAGGTTGGAAACTAGGCACAGAAACCTGCCCTGTGGGGCTGTAGCCATGTCAGCTCCTCGAAAGTCCACAGAGGGTTGCTGATTCACGATATCTTCCCTTTAAAAAGCAATGTAGAGTAGGGGATAGAACACAAGCCCAAGTCTCTGCTTGGCATTATTAATTTTTGTGCTTTGGTCTCCTCACTTAGGAAATAGAGATACCTATTTCATAGGGTAGTGGAAAAGACAAATTAGATGATGCATGTGCAATATTGAGTGTAGAGCCTGGCCCATAGTATGTATTTATTTAGTGACTGGTAGTTGATGTGACTGATTTACAGTTGTGTTCTTCCCTCCTAACCAGATACCAGTGCAACCAGTGCTCCTATCGCTGCCACCGGGCTGATCAGCTGAGTAGCCACAAGCTGCGGCACCAGGGCAAGTCCCTGATGTGTGAAGTGTGTGCCTTTGCTTGCAAGCGGAAGTATGAGCTGCAGAAGCACATGGCTTCCCAGCACCACCCCGGAACGCCAGCCCCTCTCTACCCCTGCCGCTACTGCAGCTACCAGAGCCGCCACAAGCAGGCGCTGCTGAGCCATGAGAACTGTAAGCATACCCGCCTCCGCGAGTTCCGCTGCGCCCTCTGTGACTACCGCACCTTCAGCAACACCACCCTCTTCTTCCACAAGCGCAAGGTCCATGGTTATGTGCCTGGGGACCAAGTCTGGCAGCTCCGCTGTGCCAGCCAGGAGCCAGAGGATGCCACGCAGTGCCCAACACCCTCACCAGACTCAGAGCGGTCAAGCCAGCTGTCTGCCCAGCCTGAGGGGCCAGACCATGACCCTGGGACTATGGTGGACCCCAGCTTGGACCAGGCCCTGCCAGAGGTCAGCGAGGAAGACAGTGCCAGGAGACAGGACAGCAATGAGGTTTCCCAAGGGGATGACCTGGTTGGCAGCCCCAGTCCAGCGGCGGTGGATGAAGGCAGCTGCACACTACACTTAGAGGCCCTGGGAGTGGAACTGGAACCTGTGGCCGACCCACCCCTTGAGGAGATCACTGAAACTGCCCCCGTGGAGTTCAGGCCTCTGGATCCCTCTGGGCCCCTGAGCCTAGAAGGGCCAGATAGAACTTTGACAGAGTTGTCTACCTTTGAAAGTGCTGGAACTTCTGGCATGAGTGTTGAAGAAGAGCCCATTCTGGAAAAGCCAGACTCTGAGCCCCCTAGAAATCCTCCTTCCTCAGAGGAGCCCCCTAACAGATGGATGGGAACCTTGAAGGCAACTCCACCCACCGAGACAGCACCCCTGCCCCAGTTCCCTGAATCAGAGTCATTACTCAAGGCCCTAAGGAAGCAGGACAAAGAACAGGCAGAGGCGCTGGTGTTGGAGGGGCGGGTTCAGATGGTAGTGATACAGGGAGAGGGGCGGGCTTTCCGTTGCCCGCACTGCCCTTTCATCACCCGCCGGGAGAAGGCCCTGAATCTGCACTCCAGGACTGGGTGCCAGGGCCGCCGAGAGCCCCTGCTGTGTCCTGAGTGTGGGGCCAACTTCAAGCAACAGCGTGGCCTCAGCACCCACCTGCTGAAGAAGTGCCCTGTTCTGCTCAGAAAGAACAAGGGCTTGCCCAGACCAGATTCACCCATCCCTCTGAATCCTCTGCCCTCAGACACCCAGGCCTCAGAGGACGCAGAAGGTGGGAAGCCCCCACCTGCACCATTAGAAGTAGAGGTTTTGCTAGCAAAAGATGCTCCTTCTGAGCTTCCTGGAGAGCCAGAAAAGACAGAAGAGCCTCGTGCCACTCTCTCTGGCTCCACAGCCCTTCCTGCAGTAAACTCCTCACCCACAGAGGCCCCTGAGAAGTTCCGCTTTGAGCAGGGCAAATTTCACTGCAACTCCTGCACATTCCTTTGTTCTCGGCTCTCCTCCATTACCTCTCATGTGGCTGAAGGCTGCCGGGGTGGCCGTGGTGGGGGAGGAAAGCGAGGAGCCTCCCAGACCCAGCCTGTTGTGTCCCCACTAAGCAGCGGGGACTCTGCTCCCCTAAGCAGTGGAGATACAGAGTGTGGCCCTGGTGATGGAGATACGGCTCTGGTTCCAAAGCAGAAGGGGGCTCGCTTCTCCTGCCCCACGTGCCCCTTTAGCTGCCAGCAGGAGCGGGCTCTGAGGACTCACCAGACCCGGGGCTGCCCCCTTGAGCCATCTGGAGAGCTGCACTGTGGCCTCTGCCCGTTCACTGCTCCTGCTGCTGCTGCCCTGAGGCTCCACCAGAAGCGGAGGCACCCCACTGCAGCCCCGGCCCGCAGCCCCCGGCCCCCTCTTCAATGTGGGGACTGTGGCTTCACCTGTAAACAGAGCCGGTGCCTACAGCAGCACCGGCGGCTCAAGCATGAGGGAGTGAAGCCACATCAATGCCCTTTCTGTGACTTTTCCACCACCAGGCGGTACCGGTTGGAAGCTCACCAGTCCCGACACACAGGTATTGGCCGCATCCCTTGTAGCTCCTGTCCCCAGACATTTGGTACCAACTCAAAACTGCGCTTGCACCGGCTGAGGGTACATGACAAAACACCCACCCACTTCTGTCCTCTCTGTGACTATAGTGGCTACCTTCGCCATGACATCACTCGCCATGTCAACAGCTGCCACCAGGGCACCCCAGCCTTTGCCTGCCCCCAGTGTGAGGCCCAGTTCAGCTCTGAGACGGCACTCAAGCAGCATGCTCTGCGCCGGCATCCCGAGCCGGCACCGCAAGCCCCTGGCTCTCCCACAGAGGCCACCGAGGGCCCCCTGCACTGCTCCCGCTGTGGGTTGCTGTGCCCCAGCCCCGCCAGCCTGCGAGGCCACACCCGGAAACAGCACCCACGGCTTGAATGTGGGGCCTGTCAGGAGGCCTTCCCCAGCCGGCCAGCACTGGATGAGCACCGGAGGCAGCAGCATTTCAGCCACCGCTGCCAGCTCTGTGACTTTGCTGCCCGGGAGCGGGCAGGCCTGGTGAAGCACTACTTGGAACAGCATGAGGAGACTTCAGCAGCAGCAGCAGCAGCAGCCTCAGCTGAGGATGGAGATGCTGGCCAGCCCCCCTTGCGCTGCCCCTTTTGTGACTTTGCGTGCCGCCATCAGCTGGTGCTGGACCACCACGTGAAAGGGCATGGGGGTACCCGGCTCTACAAGTGCACTGACTGTGCTTACAGCACCAAGAACCGGCAGAAGATCACCTGGCATAGTCGCATCCACACTGGGGAAAAGCCTTACCGTTGTCACCTCTGTCCCTATGCCTGTGCTGACCCTTCTCGCCTCAAGGTAAGGTCAGGGGGCAGGGCCAGAAATGGAAGAAATGCAGGTTGTGGAATTAAACTACCTGGGTTCTCTAATCCTGACTCTTCCAAATACTAGCTTTATGACCTTGGTCAAGTCCCTTAATTTCTCCATGCCTCAGCTTCCTCATCTGTAAAAAGGGGATAATACTTCATAGGGTTGTTGCAAAGATAAAATTCCATAATATGTGCTTGGCATGTGATAAAAAGTGTGTAATAGGTTGGGGATAATCTAGATAACAGCTAGAATTTATTGAGCACTTATGCTGTATGCCAGACACTAATCCTTTCAAAAATACGACATAGTAACTTTTACAGTTTCCCATTTTACAGATTAATAAACTGAGAATTAGGGGTTAGGCACCCAACGACAGCTAATAAGGCAGAGCTGAGAGAGGACAGACCTGCGGGTAGGCCAAATGGGTTAGGGGGGTACCAGAGTAACTGGCCTAGGGAACATGATTGGCAATGGGGGAACATGGGTAGGATCAGAGCAGGGAACAGAATTATCTGCCAGCAGTTTCTCAGCCTGCTTGCCCTGTTTCCACATCCAGTGTGTACCAAGGGGTGCGCATTTTTTGGGTATATTCTTTGCTCTTTCAAACTCCTCCAGTACCATATGCGGATTCACAAGGAGGAACGGAAGTATCTCTGCCCTGATTGTGGCTACAAGTGCAAGTGGGTCAACCAGCTCAAGTACCACATGACCAAGCACACAGGTGAGTCTGCGTGGTTTTGACAGGCCCAAGGGCTTCCCCTGTTCCCTGGCACACCCAGCCTCTATGACGTGGTGTATATCTTTACTCAGATTCGGGGCGCACAGCAGTGTTCACCTTAAGGATAGCAGGTAGGCTAAGAAGCCAGAATAGCTTCCCAATCCACTGAAAACCCATCTGAATCAACCTGAGAGTCTGGGCACATGTACTTTGCAAAAGCTTCTGGGGAGATTGTGGCACAAGGCCACCCACCTCTTGTTGAGAACCTCCCAACTCAAACATGAGTGACTGAGCAGGTCTACCTGCACAGGCGGGATGAAACTGTCATGAGTAAGGAGAAAGTAGAGGGGTTCACCTATTTTAACTTGTCCTTTTTTTCCCTTCTGGGTACAAAGTCCATGGACCACAGGTTCTCAGAAATGGGTTCATGATGATATGCTGTGATTTTTGCATATGGTCCCGCATGTAAAGGAATTAACCAGATGTATTTCAAGGCCTTCTGTATCTATGAATACTACTTCTTTCACCTTTACCCGTTCCCTCTTAAGCATCTTTTTGTACTTCTTGAGTTGAACAAAGAGTTGTATTTAAATAGATTCCCATTTCCATGAGTACTCCATGACCAAAAGGGGGTCAGAATTCCCCTTGTAGAAACCTCATCATATTTGAGTATTTATCACCATCAGGTGGCTACTTAGGGGTCCAGTTAGTTACCAGCATCCATTGAGCACTCACTGTATACTAAAGGGGCTGTGTTGGGAGAAGGACACACCAGTGTCAGACAGGACTGGAACATTCCAAAGACATAGTCATCATTCACTTTGCTGCTTGTATTCTTTATGTCCCAGGATCACAGTGACTCTTCTGATCCACAGATCCTTGTTCCACCTCCTTCAGTGGTGATTTGTCCCCTGTCCTTGCCCTGTCCTACAGGACTGAAGCCATACCAGTGCCCTGAGTGTGAGTACTGTACCAACCGGGCTGACGCACTGCGAGTGCACCAGGAGACGCGCCACCGGGAAGCTCGGGCCTTCATGTGTGAACAGTGCGGCAAGGCCTTCAAGACGCGCTTCCTACTGCGCACCCACCTCCGCAAGCACAGCGAGGCCAAGCCCTACGTGTGCAACGTGTGCCACCGCGCTTTCCGCTGGGCCGCGGGCCTCCGCCATCACGCCCTCACACACACCGACCGCCACCCCTTCTTCTGCCGCCTCTGCAGCTACAAGGCCAAGCAGAAATTCCAGGTGGTCAAGCACGTGCGCAGGCACCACCCTGACCAGGCTGACCCAAACCAAGGCGTGGGCAAAGACCCCACCACCCCCACAGTGCACCTGCATGATGTGCAGTTGGAGGACCCCAGCCCTCCTGCTCCTGCTGCTCCCCAAACTGGACCTGAGGGCTGAGAGTGCCTTCCCTGCCCACCGCCCCCCCACCATTCCCCAAACTTCCCAGACAAGAAGAGGGTGTGAGCCAAGATGTGCAGACTGGAACCAGAGCTAGCCTGAGGAGCTCAGAGCAGAAGGAAGGGCTGGCGTCAGGGTGTCAGAGGCTGGAACCCTCCTGGGACTCTGGATGTAGTACTTGGAAGTTGACATAAAAGACATGGACCACATGTTGATTTCTTGTTGAGGCGCACTGTGTTTTTAACCTGTGAGTTCCTAATTTCTCCACCGTCATTCCACCGAAGTCCCTAGCTGTAAGAGCTTGCTTTTACCCATTTCTTCTTTTCTTTCCTTCTTACTATGTCAAGTCCTGTTTTCTTTCAGCGTTCTCAAAACAGTTGTATCTAACTGCATGTGCTGTTGTGCCCACTGCTCTGTAAAGCATGGTAAAATGACGGTAGCTTGTACAGATTCGTCCAAGTCCCTGACTTAACATTGCCAAGCTGTCATTTCAGTCTGCCCTGTGCTCTCTTAGACCTCTGTCTCTCCTTTGTCTCCTTCCATCTTCACTGAGGGACTGATTCTGAAACAGGCCCAGGTCTGCCTCCTCTCTCCTTGAGCCTCTCTCAGCCCTTGTCCTGCTCCCTATTGCCAAGCCCTTTTGTCTACCTGTAGAGGGAGGATTGCCACCCACTAAGCCTCCTCCTCCTGGAAGCAGCTTTGATTCAACATCCATCCTCAGACTGGCTCAGCAGCAGCACTATAGTTAAAGCACAAGGACAGGGTGAAATACAGACAGTTGGGGAGGTAAATCTCTAACCCAGAATTCTGTCAGGACTTCACAATGACTGGATAATTAATCATCCAAACTGGGACGCACTCGGAAAATTGAAGAGGGTACTATTAATAATTATGCTGAGACACCAGACACAAACCAGGATTATTCCAGGCAAACTCTTCAGGAGGACTGGGATCTTATGACTCTCTCCTCCCTTTGCCTTGGCCCTTAGAAGCCATACTCCTTACTCTTCCTGAGTAGTGCATGCAGGAGTGCCCCTGGAAACCCTGTCTTTCCACCTTTTCCCTACCCCACCTATCTACCCAAATGTCCCCCAACCCTCCTACCTCCCCTTCTTGCCCAACAATGAGAGACCATACTCAAGCCAAATTGGGAGAGAAGCTCTATTTATACCAGTGGGGCTAAGGAGAAGCAGTCCAGTGGGGACTCTGAGGGGTCTGCAGTGTTCTCTTGAGTCACAGTATAGTCCTGCGTTCAGGTCTCCTTCCCCAGCCTTTGCTTGGGGAGACTTGAGGCTTGATCTGTCCTTCCCTTGGCTCTGGACTTTGAGGAAGTTAGGGGTGGAGGAGATAGTGCCTCTTTGGGTTTCTCTGCCCCAAGCCCCTCTCTGGGTTTCTAGTTGCAATCTGCCTTTGAGCCAGAGTTGGTGGGAATGAGTAGTCCTAGATCTGGGTATGATACTGAGCCTACAGCAAGAGGAAGGAAGGAACTCCAGTATAGGGTATGTAGAGGGAAAGACAGTAATGATACCAAAGGCTTGTGAAAACGAAGAAAGGGAAGAGAAAAAGGGTGAAAAATCAGGTCCTAGATTTGCATAGCGGGGAAGATGTAGTTTTGTGCCTAGGAATGCCCAAAGCTTGGTTTTCATCACTTCTGTTTGCTTTCTGGAGCATCCTTCCAGGTTTTTCTTACCATCTAAAGCCAACGCACCCATCCATCCTATGAAGGGCCCTCCTTAAGAGTCAGCCCCCTCTAGCTCTTCCTGGGTGCAGATGTGCACGAAGATGGAGGCTGGGTGGAGGCTGATGCCATCCTTGGAGAGCAGGTGTATGTGGCGGTAACCTGGAAGGAGGGGGGAGGGCAGCATTAGAGAGGCAGCCAGAGCTGGGGTGTGGGCCAGGGGTGGAGGAACGGGCTCACCTTGTTGCATGCAGTTCCAGGGCAGGGTGTACTGACCAATGAAGTCATTTCGGGACTTCCAGTCATAGTCTTTTACCACAAAACGCAGCAGGGCCAGTTCAGGTACCAGGATCCGGAAGCATAGGGTCTGCCCCCAGTATGGGTTAAAACCTGAGCGGAGGAGGGGGAATGAGGGAGGGAATGAAGGAGCAGACATTGTTGGCTATTATCTTTAGGCCCATGCCCAGTTGCGTTCCTTGTGTTCTCTCACTTAATTTTCATAGCATTTTACAGGTGAGGAAATTGAGACTCCGAGTGGGTAAGTAATTTGCCTAAGTCACTGGAGCTTGTAAGTGAGGGGCCAGGATTCAGACCCGAGATGTCCAAGTCCTTGTTCTTTCTGCTGTTTCACACTGCGTCCCATGGAGGTGGCAGGAGGTTGTGATGGACTGTACTTAATGGGGGGCTGGATGGTAGGAAAACAAGTTGTGCTTCTCCCTCCCCCCAGCACTGCCCAGTCTCACCATTGTTCTCCACGTAGCTGGTCTCTTGCCGGGCTGTGTCTGGGCGAACGCCAAAGATCTCCACTCTCACCAGTGGATCCACAATGGACCCCTCTTTGTTCTTGTCCACTTTGGGGAGTTGCTGACCACTGATAACCTGCAACCAGGGCTCTGGAACCTCACTAGTTTCTGCTCAGCCCAGCCCCCCTCCAGCTCTCACACCCTGAGGGGGAGGAGGAAGGCTGAGGGGAGAGGGAGACACAGGACCTTGCACTATAGCTTTTGGGTTTGCAAAGCTAATTATCCATGAATAATTTATTTTCTTTGAGTACCTTATCTGCAATTTAAAATGCATCCAAGTAGGAATTTAACAAGGTTTGAAAGTAGGTGTGTTAATGACAGCAACCCTTCCATAGTACTTGCACTGTTGTAAGCACTTTGTGTTAACGAATCACAACAGCCCTGTGAGGTACGCAGTATTATTACCCGAGTCTTGCAGGTGAGGAGACTAAGGTTAAGGAGTTTGCCCAACTTTACACAACTAGTAAATGGGGTTAAACCCAGGCAACAGGGTCCAGAGTCCATGCTGCCTCTCCCGAGAAAGTTTTCACCTACTACACTCCTGTCAGGCATAGCCACCACCTCTCCCTCTCCCCTCACCCTCCCCAGCTCCTATCCATTATCTCGGTTTCTTCCCAACAGTTTCATTTCCATTATACCTTGATTAGGAGGACCTGGGCTTTGAAAGGGCTGATGGGCCTCTCAGGGTGGAAGGAGCTCTGGGCATCACGCAGGAAGTCTGGCTTCAGCACATAGCCACAGCCCGCATTCTGGCGGAAGAGCCCATCACAAAGGTCCATCTCAAGCCCCGCAGTCTGCATATTCATAGCCACTGAAGGCCCCAAGAGAAAAGGGAAAAGATTCACCTTGGAGCTATCCAGCCCTTCTTTCAGGCAGTGAGACAGACATATTGGGTATAAAAGGGCTGCTGGGAACACCATAAAGAGCATCTTTGTCAGCCTAGCAGTCTTGGAGCACTCACTGGCCCTACTGCCGCTCAGGGTCTTACTTCCCACCCGTTGTTCTTCCAACTCCCTCTTCCCTGTTCCTACTGCCCTCTCACCCATCTGGCAGCCTGCATTCCAGAATTCCTGGGGGTTATAGTTGGATGAATCTGTCCTCAGGCCACTGGGATACACGCGGCTTAGCTGCCAGGTGTTGTGCTGCACAAACTCATTGCCTGTAAAGAGGATGTGGGTAGGGAGATGGAAGTGGTGGAATAGATCCTCCCATTTCCCTGGTCCCAAGGACCCTTCCCACCCACTTCACTCTCTCTAGCATCTCCTAAGGCTGGCTCTAAGAAGCTTTGCTATGCTTCCCTCTCTGTTCTAGCCAGATCATCTCCCCCAGCTTTCTTTCCTCTAGAGCCTTGAGCCCACTATTTATACTCCTGTCTCCATGTCTGCTCTGAGGAGTTTCTTGGCTCCCCAATCTCTCCATAGCTCCCTCGTTCTCTGTCTTGAGACTCATCTGCCTGCCCATCAGACCTGACCCTACCCATCCCATTTCCTTCCCTATCCCTCCCTTTTGGTCCTGACCAGCCTCCTTGATGAGGCTCTTGGCCTTGGCTTCAGAGAAAGATGACATTTCATAGAAGCGGTAGTGCTCCCTTGAATGAGCAAAGCTGTAGAATGAGACAGCCTTCAAGTAGACAACCAGGGAAGAGAGGGATGGACACAAGATGGGCTTGGATTTCTGGAAAAGGAGAAAGTAGAGAGGAGAATGGAATTGAACCCTCAGTAATCTGAGAGGGAAGAAGCCAATGGCCAAGACCTGAACTTCCCCACCCAACTTAAGCCTCTGCCCGCTGCCTCCCCACTGTAATTTCCCTCCTGCCTCACCTGCTTGGGAGAGAGAAGGAACCCAGGCTTGGAAATAGGAGCCTGAGCCACAATCTGACAACACATAGGCGAACACAACAGCGGGCACATCACAACCTGAGGATGGGAATGGGAGTAAAGGCAGTCTGCATATACTGATGGGATCGATTTCAGCCTCTGGGCTTGAAGGGTCTGCTCTATGTTACTTTCTTGGAAGCAGGTTTTTAATTATTATTATTGTTGTTGTTGTTGTTGTTATTAAACAGAGATGTCATCCTCCCTAACTCTCATCTTTTAAAACAAATTAACAATACTTTTTTGTCAAAATGAACATGAGCCCAGACAGATATGTCAAGGTGTGCAAATGGCCATGGAAGTCACACCTAGAAGGATGTGAGAGTCCCAGAGTAATATCTTTAGATTTTTCTCCTGAATTCCCATTTCCATCCCTGGGCATGGCAGCAGGTTAGGCAACACAGCTCCAGAAAGAACAGGATAAGCTAGGAGTCAGTCAGCTGAGCCAAGCAAGTGCACAAGAGAGAGAAATGCAGACTTCAAAGCAGGATCTTGGTGGTCCCACCAATGGCACCCCTGGCTCAACTCTTCCTGCTACTCCTCTTTGGCTGTTTCTGGCTCCTCCTCAGACTCACCTTTTCCAAGAAGCTTTCTCTGTCTAACTAAGCCCACTTTAGTTGAAGTCACAGCAGTCACTCTACTAAGCCCTACTTACCCAGTATAATAATGCCTTATAATAATAAGTGCACATACGCACACACATACACATCAGTGGTTTTCAAATTGGCCTTTAAGGAGACTGGGAAGTAGTACAAAGAAACCTCAGAAGTCACCTGGGGGATCCAGGAGAGAGCCAGATAGGTGCTTCAACTAGGATGGCTCTGCATTTATCAATTTTGTACACTGATCTTCCACAGAAGATTTCATTAAGGAAAGATTTCACAGCCCACAGAAGTTGGAAAGCCACTGCAATATATCTAAATATGACTATGGATAGATAGATAGATAGATAGATAGATAGATAGATAGATAGACAGACAGACAGACAGACAGACGCTATGTTATATATTTTTAAATGCCTCTTTCACTGGAGGCAAGGAGCATTTTGCTCCTTGGCCCTTCACCCTGCATGACTCTAGTCTCTTCACACATGAGCTCTCAGCTTGTGGTGCAGACTATTCAAATGCCAGAGCAGAAAGACCACTCTCCTGGCTTACCTTGTCATTTTTGTCCTTACTGCGAGGGCTCAACTCGTGGGGCTCAGACTCAAACTGGGCCTCCAGCTCCAGCTCAGCCTCCTGCTCCCCTTCCAGTTCAGATTCTGGCTCTTCTTCCTCTTCCTCAAAGTCCTCCTCAAGTGTTTTTAACTTCTTCCCCTTTACCAGAATCTTCCCCCGAAGCTCCTAGGGGACAAAAACAAGGGACCTGTCTACCTGTTTGCTCCAGAACCCACCTGGGGATCAGGCAGTTCCCACTGCTCTCACAGGGCCACCTCAAAGGCAAAGGAAATGAGTGAGTGGTCAGAAATTCCCACAGGAAAGCTGCTTGATACATACAACAGGGATTTCCTATTGTTAAGCAAACTTGCAACATCTCTAACCATAAAGAGAAAAATAAATTGGAACCCCCTACACCTTACATTTGACAAAATTTAATACATTTAATAAAGTTTTAATAAATATAATAAAATTTAATAGAATTTAATAAAAATCCTCATAGATTAAAGATTTACATGTAAATATAAAGAACATAAGAGTATTAGAAGAAAGTAGAGAATCCTTTTGAATAATCTTAAAGTGGGAAAACCTTTAAAATCATGAGATGAAAACTTAAAAGACATAAAAATAGTTGGCAGATTTGACTACATAAAACTTAAAAACCTCTAAAAGGCAGAAGTTGCTATAAAGACGAAAGAAAAATAGACAGCAAGAAATATTTCCCAAAGCATTAATATCTTTAACATAAAAAATTGTTACATATCAACAAAAATGATAAACCCTAATAAAATTGGGTAAATGATATCAATTCAAAAGAAGAAAACATAGACCTTTTTTTAAAAAAAAAAACTTGACTTTTTTTCATGTTTGCCATTGAATCATCTCACTACTAGAGTTATTTGTAGTCGCTCTCTTACTACTGTTGGTTGGAATGCAGTTTGGTATTTTTTCCAGAGGGCAACTTGACAATAACAGCCAAAAATATCAGTATGCAAACTTTTCAACCCAGCAATTTTGCTTCTAGGAATCCATTTGAAAGAAAGAGTACATGGGCAAAGCTGCATGTGTGAAAAATTATAAACAACCTAAATGGTTATCATTTACTCATTTTTACCATCTATAGGTTGAATAAATTATGATCAATAAAAAAATGGAATACCATAGAGTTGCTAAAAAGGAAAAAAATGATACTTGAAAAGACATTCATGATATATATGTGAGATATAAAAGGGATATAAAGGATGATCCCATTCATGTTTTTTAAAATGTGAATATATATACACATACAAGTTTACATAAGCATTTAAAAAAATCTATTGGCAGCTGTTGTGGGAGAGGTTGAGATTATGGTGGGGACATTTCCCTTTCTCTATATTGTTTGTATAGCCTACAACAATTATGAACTATCAGGAAAATAATTAAATTTTCCATTGAAAAAGAAATATAAAGTAAATAAATGATTTAAAATTTAGAGAAATATATAAAGAATTTTATGTTGAATTAGATTTCTTAAATTAAAGTTGTCTCCAAGGATATTAAAGAGCAAGATGGTCCACCTGAGGGTGAGAAGAAGGGAACAAGATGGGCATGGAGGAAGGAGCCTAAGTGGGGCAACAGGGAAGCCATAGTGGAGCCTGGGCTGTGGGAGCAGGGTCCCTACCTCAGGGGAGGGCAGCTGAGTGGGAAGCTGCCCATCCAAGGTGGTGCTCAGCAGCTGCTCCCCCAGGATCTCGGTCAGATGGTGTGCTATGACCTCCTGCTGTTCCCAGCTGCAGTGGTTCTCCAGGGACAAGATGACTGGATAGTCTGATGTCTGATGGGGAGCAGAGGCATGCCAGGGTCAGAGTTCTGAAGCCTGTAACCTTCCTTCTCCAGGCCCCTCAAATACTCACTCAACTGTGCCTGATTGCCAAGGTCTTCCAACCCCATGTCATGCCTCATGGGGGTCTTCCTGGGTCTGGGGCCTACCCCACATCTAGAAGTCACTATTGGGCTCCCAAGTCTCAGATCTGCACCAGGTCTGGCCCAGGTCCTTCCAGGACCTTTTGAGTTTTCAGGCTCAGGATGGGAAAGTCAGGCTATTCCCCCAGTTACGTGTTCATGTTACACCTTCAGGCTTTCATTTCCAGATTCCTATTGTCTCCCAGCTCTACCCACCACTTTGTCTGTTTCCTCATCCACCCTCTCCCAGATGGGTGATAAGAGTTGTTAGAAGTAAAAATTATTAATCTCTAGCAATTACCTCTATGACTAACAATTACTAGTAACACATCCAACACTTATTCATAACAATCCCTTAATAATTTGCCTGATGCTTCAAGTTAAAATCTTTTACATAAATGCCTTTTCCCTAACCTTCCCTGCTTCCCTCCACCCACCTCAGACCGAGACCCTCTACCTTCACATCCTCTTGCCTCACCAGTATTTCCATCCTGAGGCTCCTACCTGGAAGGCATACTGTGCTATAGCAGTCACAACATCTTTGAATGGGATGCGAGAGGTCAGGGTGTGTCCATGGTAAACAATAGGTTCCCCGCTAGGTCCATCCCATATATCCACCTCCACGCAGCGGCATCCCCGCTTCAGGGCCCTGCAAGAACCCCACCCCCCAGGGATTAAGATCTGATCTTCCACCTAGGGAATCTCCCCCCACTTTGGAGAGAACAGTGCTCAGTGGCACTTACCCATTAAGATTCCTTCAAGCTACAACTCCATGGACTCTTCTCTGTCTACTGGGACATTGCTACAGCTCACACTGATCTTGGCTCCACCCCACCCCACCCAACTCACAATCTTTCCTTAGCAAGCCGTCACTTACTGCCTTCTGGTGTTCTGGTTGTATGTCACTATACGACACATGAGTTACTCAAATTCTTGGTAAATTTACATTTTGTTTTCTGTACTAGACTTCCTAGGGAAGAAACTACATGTTCCACTCATCTTTGTATCAGCCGCTGGCACTACACAGACACCTTTATCTAATCAATGATTAATCACAATAAAAGCAGATACCATTTATTTGCTATTGATACATGGATTATCTCATTTAATCCACACAATAACCTGGACAGAATAGGCATTATAAGCCTCCCTATTTCTCAGATGGGGAAACTGAGGCATATAGAGGGTAAATACTTAGGTCCAGAGTACAAAGTGAGGGAGCTAGTATTTGACCTCAAATAGTCTGACTCCAGAACCTATGTTTTTAACTCTTCTGCTATACTGCCTTCCATTTAACATTTAATTTATTTGTTTATTCAAAATAAATCTGTCAGGACCTCTTAGTTCCAAGAGAATTGCATTGCCTGTGAAAGAGAGAAGCTGCATTTAGCCACAGGGTTTCAATACCACTCTCCTACTAGTCTTCAATATCTCCTCCAAGTCTCTCAGGTATCCAGGGACCCTCAGCCCCAAATCGCCCCCAGCAACTTTTCAATCTCTGTTATCTACTGACAGCACCCCTCAACTTCCCACAGATGTGCCCTTCTCATGAGCTGGACCCCTTCACCCCTCCTCGCCACTGCACCGTATATATCCCTCCACGCTGCTCTGGCCACAAAACTGGTCTCCCACTAGGTAGGTATTGTGGGATGAGTTGATGTAGTAGTGGTTCAGGGGTTGAGTCATATCCTGGTAGATAGGGAGGCAGATCGGATTGAAGATGTCTCCATCCTTCGAACAGAGGTAGCTCAGGAAGCCATCCATGCTCAGCACATGCCGCAGTTTGCCTAGGGTGTGGAGAAGGGGAAGGTTAAAGTGAGAAACTCTCAGCAGAAGTATCCAGCACACCTACAGCCGGTTCTCCACCCCACCCTTCTCCAGGGTTTGGCCTTTCAGATGGTGTCCACTCCCAGCCTCCAGATCCCAAACTTGCCTCATCCAGTGTCTGTCATTTCCAGGGTCAATCACCCCCACCCTGAGGGAATGTTGAAGCTACAAGGGGAATCATTAAGATCATCGTAGTCCAATACTGTCCAATAGAACTTTCTACAATGATGGAGATATTCTATTCTGCATTGTCCAATATGGTAGCCTCTAAGTACACAAAACTACCGAGGATTTGAAATATAGCTGTGTGACTGAGGAAGTGAACTTAAATTTTTGATTTTAGTTACAGTCATCTCTCAGTATTCACAGAGAATTGGTTCCAAGACCTCTCCCTTCCCCACAGCAGATACCAAAATCTGCACACTCAAGTGCCTTGCATAAGATGGCATGGTAGAGTTGGCCCTCTGTATCCACAAATGTGGAAACTGTGGATACAGAGGGATGATTGTAATTTAAATTTAAATAGTCATATGCAGCTCATGTTTACCATAATGGACAGAACAGTATTCAGTCCAAAGGGCTAATTTCATAGTTGGGGAAACTGAAGCTCAGAGAGGATCAAAGTCAAAGACTTGTCAGTGACAAGACCAAGGTACCTGTGTTTTATTCCCTGGACTGTGTAGCTGCTGCCAGCTATGGCCTGAAGGTTTCTTCCTATTGTCAATTCCCATATAGTGTTTTGAGGAGTGTTGTCCAACATTCCCTCGGACTACACTCTTCCTGAGGGCAGGGCCCTGTCACTCCTTCCACAGCCCTCGCCCACCTCAGCATGGGCTTCAAGTAATAACAACGGTGATGACTAACAGTTCTTGAGCACTTGCTCTGGGCCAAGGATGTTGCATGCAGCAGCTCTCTTAATGCCCTCACCAACATGACAGGAAGGTGTAATATAACCTGCCCTGAGAGGTTAGGTAACTTATCCCACGTCACGTAAATAATAAGCGAAGGAGCTGGGATTTGAACACAGGCAGCGAGGCATCAGAGCCACGCCCTACACCGCTGGATTGTGCAATCTCACTGAGGGTAACATTGCTGCAGAGGAGGCAGAACCACTTGACACTCATGCCCAGCTTCCTTGTTCCGGGTTTGACAAGGCCTAAGGATGGGTGAGAACAGCAAGAAGTTGGGCACAAAGGGGTTTTCTTGACTGTAATCGCTAGGCTAAGTCCACAGTTGCTAGACCCATTTCATGTACATTATTTCTTTTGATCACCAATTTTTTTTTACAAATGAAAAAATTGAGTCTCTGATAGATTAAGCAACTTGCCCATGGTTACTCAGTACGAAGCAGAGTGGGGACTTGAGCGCCTGTCTCCTGACTGATACCACACTCTGCAGCCAGAGTGCAGTATCCGATAGTCAAGTGCAAAGGGAAAGAACATCACAGTGACTTGCTCTTCTATTTAGTTTTCTGAAATGCTTGCCCTACAGCCCCTTTCTTTTCTGTGCACTCACATGAATCTGGAATCAGTAACACTTTCTGTTTGACTCCATGACCTAAAGTTCCTTGAGGGCAGTGTCCTTGTCTGACCTACGGCTACATCTCTGGTGCCTGACTTGAGTCCTGGCACACTACCCGTGCTCAGTGAGCATTAGCTGAAGTAGTGAGTGAATGAATGAATGAAACGGAGTGGGGGTCAAGACCTAGGCAAACTTGGTCACTTATCCAGCTCTGATTCATCTCCTCTCTAATCCTCATTCTCAAGAGAGGCACCTGGTAAGAGTCAGATGACCTGGGTTTGAAATCCAATTCCTCCTGTCATTATCTGGGGACTTGAAGCAAGTCATTTAATTTTTCTAAACATCAGTTTTTCTCTTTTGCACAACTGACTTAATAATAAAACCCACTTCAACTGATTGTTGGGATGATTAGAAGACGAAAGTCATGTAGAGATATTAGCACATTATGGGATACTTAGCAAAGGCCAATAAAGGTTATTGCTTTTGATTGACAAGGCTATAGTGAGGACTAGATGAAGTAAGAGATGTGGAAATGCCTTGTGAGTCACTTCTTATTAATAATGTAAATTCCTCACATTCTGCAGGGAACTCAGGGGTGGGGGTGGGCAGAAAGGTATCTACCAAAGGGGCAAGGAGAAAGGTTTGAGGGCAGAGGAGGCAGATTTTAGCTGTGATTGTTAAAAGCTAAGTGACTGGTCACCTCATCATCCCCCTTAGCCCAGGGCTAATTTCTTGGTTCAGGGGTTTAGGACTCAAGAACCACTTGCAGAATTTGGAGAAAGCCCAGGAAAGGGCAGAGAGCCAGCACTTAAAGAAACAGTCAACAGAAACCATGAAGGAAACTAGAAGAAAAGGAATACATGCACTAGAGGAGAAAAGGCCAAAAGCAAGAGGACCAAGGATTTTCTGATTCCACTTAGGACAAAGGTTCGTATCAGGAAAGAGAAGGATGTGAAACATGAGCATGGTGGAGGAAAGGGGACTTATGGAATATTCTTCCTCCTGAGAGATCTAACACTACAGAGGAGACTCATGTATTATGTGGGCAGGAAATGACTCTCTCCTTCCGAGGAGTGTCGAATAAGATGAAAATGATTGGGCAGGGGGCCAGAGTAGGGGTGGATTCAGCCTTCCCTTGGTCAGGCAGAAGGCTGCTTGTCTCTGGACCTTTCTAATCATTGTCCCGCCATCTAGCCCCCATGTCTAGTGCCTCTCCACCCCAGTCCTCTTACCACTATCTGAAGGCTCATGGCGGTCGATAAGTTCCAGGGCAAGGTCAGAAGCATGTTCTCCTTCTTTCTGCCACTCTTGGAGGAAATCCACAAATTCCAGCAGTGTCAGCTTCTGCCCATCAGATGAAAAGTTTTCAAACAGTTCCTGCACCTCAGCACGTTGAGTCAATGACTTATAGAAATTTACAAATTCTTCTCCCTCCAGAGTTCCAGACTGGGATGCGTCTGCTGTCTGCAAGAGAAGGTTTAGAGGAACGTGGACAGACCCTTTAACAGCAAATTTTAGGGCTCTGACTTGCCCTCTCAGGGCAATACTATTGATAGATCCAAACATACTTCTACAAAACCCCTACAGAACTCCTGAGATTTAGTGTTCATAGAGGAAGCCACTTCAATAAGTAAAACACAAACAAAATTTTAGCCATACTATTTGCTACTAGAGAAAATTTTCAACTAGATAGAATTAAATGCCCCAACAGGTTGCTAAAAGATCAGAAGATCTCTCCTCCTATTTACTCACATGCCAGTTGGAGTTTTCCACCGCACCAGGCACTTAGGAAATTCTGACCAAGGACAGAGAGGTCCCTGAGCTCTGATGTAATAACATATTGTTATTTACCTTTCATAAGATTATGAGTCATCTTTCCAACAACACTGAAATGTAAGAATCATGTCCTACTCTTCCCATTGAGCCTGGCATAGTGCTAGGGCACATAGGAGAGATTGAACAAATGAGTGTTGATAGGGTCAGAGGACATCTGGCCAAGTAAGAATGCGGCCTTGGCTGGCTTCTGCTAATCCTTCTCCAGAAGACTCACCTGGAAAAGCTGGAAGGCATGTTCTTGGTCCATTTCCACATTCATCAGGTGCAGTAACCGCTGGACCTCTCTGAAACTCATGCGACCATCCTGGTTTTTGTCTCCACGCTGGAACCAATCACTCAGCCATCCAGGTCTGAGTCAAGGCAAAAACACTGTGTGTGTGTGTGCATATTCATCCAACAATATCTGCTCCCCTGTCTTTGCCACCAGTCTCTTCCCCATGCCAGTTCATTTTCCCCATTATTTTCCAGAATAATCTCCCCAGAGCACCAATCTATCTTGTCCCTGCATGGCTCAGGTGCTTGCAGGAACCTCCCTGTTTCCTATAGAAAGAAGACCAAATTCCTTGCCATAGATGTTAAGATCTCCTTCATTTCCATGCTCTGGTCCCAACCCAGCCTTCTCAACACATTTCTGTCCTCTCTGTACCTCAGCCAGACTCAGCAGCTCCCTGCTTCCTGATGTTCCTCTCTCTGCTCTTCAGATTCCTATCTCTGAGCTTTTACTCATTCTGTTCCCTCAGGCAGGAGTGCCTTTTCCTCCTCCTCTCTTCATGTTCAGGGGCTGTTCATTTTCAAGGCTCAGCTCAAATGCTACTTCCTCCCTGAAACTTTCTCAGAACCCTCCCAGCTAAAATTAAATATTTCTCCTTCTTTTGAACACCCACAAATAACCTAAGTAACATAACACTTCTATGGTACTTTGCTTATTTACACAATTCCATTCTCTCTACTGACTGAAATAATATCTGAGTCTCATTAATCTTTGTACCTCTTAAGCCTGGCCTAGTGCCCCATACATTCTACTTAACAATGGTGAATGAATGAATGAACTGGTGTAGAAGGTGAATACAATCTAGGAAACTTGAAGTGAGTTGACACCACTAAGACCTCTAAGGGGTTGCTTCTCATCCCTATGGTAGTTAATGCCACTGGGATCCTCTGTTCAGCTCTCAGGATCAACTCCTAATTTGGTCCTTTGCCTCTCACTGTCCCTTCCCCTAATCCTGTGGGCCCTGATTCCTTCCCAGACTCTGCCTGGCTTTGCCTTTGCAAGCTGTCAATCCTCCCTCAGTATCCTCAGCCTCACATTGGGCTGAGCTGTCCCTTCCCACCCCATCTGGATTCTTGGGCCTCCCTGGCCCCGTACCCCCTCCCACTTGTCCCCAGCCCTGCTGCATCTGGCTCCTTCTGTGATCCCTGGCCCCAACTCTGACTCCATCCTGTCGATACTGGTCCAGTCGCTCTTGTTGGTCCATGCTAGTGACAAAGTCCACCAACAGTCGGAGCCCCTGCATCCAGACCTGGGCCTCCTCAACACTGTTGGCCACCAGGTCCAGGTTGGAGCGACGGCCGTGGAAGACGATGGTGAAGCCCTGCTCCAGGGGGAGCTCCTCTGCCAGGTTGCGCAGCAACTCAGACTCATGGCCCTCACGCACTGTGTCCACGTCAGAGATTGAGACTGGCAGAGAAGAAGCAAGTGGGGACACTTAGGAAGAGAGTCCACCAAATTACAGCAGCTAAAGGTTAAGGACCAGTACCCTCTTCCTCTCTGTGAAGCCAGAGGAGGAGAGACCCCAGCCTCCACAGGCTGAAACCTCCAAAGTCTTAGTACAGGGAGATGCAGACCCCTGGGATGCAGGATTCCCCATGAGCCATTGCTGTTTTCTTAGGCAGCATGGCAAGGTGTCTATGCTAGGAGTGGCAAGACCTGGCTTCCAGCCACCAGCTGGCAGTGTGACCCAGATCAAAATGACTTAAGTGCTCAATATCCTCATCTTAAATAAGGGATGGTCCCTTCCATGGCCAGCCCACATGGTGGTTTCACATTCCTGAAAGGACTGACAAATAGTAACACACTTGTAGGGGGGAACAGTTACACCAAAGCATGAATTCCCAAACTCAATTCTCCCATTCCAGGCTGGAGTGCTTTCTCTTTCCAGATGTCTAGGAGGGAGCCAGAGAAATTCTTCCACCCCTTTTCTTTAGCTGGGGGTGGTGTGGATCATGAACTTCGAAAGTAGATTCTCTTAGATGTGTCCTGTGATCTAATTTTTAGAGGGATCATAAAGTGTTTGGCCAATGGGATGCACAATGTTATGATACATTTATGATATTTAAACATATTTATCATAATGACTAACATTTATTAAATACATTCTGGTTTTAGGTCTCATGCTAGGTGCTTTACACATTAACTTACTGAGCCTCTGTAACCTACTAGGCAGGTCCTGTTTAATCCCAATTTTATGGATGAGGAAACTAAAATTTAGTTTAAGTAACTTGTCCCGAGCCACTAAGCTAGAAATTGGCAGAGCCAGGGCTTTAATCCAGGCAGTCTGATGCCTGTGATCATGCTCTTAATTTTAACAACAGGATATAACCTGTGATTTGTTAAGCCTTATTATGTGCCAGGACTCGCCTAAGCCCTTTGCATGCAATAACCAATTTGATCCTCATAACAAAGAGGCAAGTATTGTTACAATTTCCATTTTACAGACTCAGACATAGACAAAATGGGACCAGACAGGGGCACAAGTAGGACACAGGTCCTTCCCCAGCTCTCAGGCTGCTGGGCTCCTCAGGGTCGTATCCACCCATGTGCCCCCCCACCCCACTGCCCCAGCTATCCACATCACTCACAGCTGGGCTTGGCCCTGCCTCCGGCCTGCCGGGCATGCCAGACTGTCATGCCATCGTCCTGAAGTCTGAAGTATCTTAGCTTCTTCCAGCTTTTGGACCTCACCTTCCGCATCATCGTGCCTTTCTGCATCAGCAGTAGGTCTTGATTGATGGGCAGCCCTGAGCCAGGAGAAGCAGGGACAGGGTAACTGGAGGGGAGGGTAGAGGGCTCAGGAGCTCTTTGGCAGGGGTCTAGCCTCCGCCCCAACCCTAGGATGTCTCCCCAAGCCCTCTTCTCCTGCAGAAGTACTCACGGCCCTGCAGCAGGGACGCCATCACCCACTGCTTTACCAACTGATGCCAGAGTCACCTAAAGGAGCAAGGAGGAGCAAGAGGCTTTAGGTTAATCTTGATGGTCTTAAAATAACAGATCAAGGGAGGAAGAGGAGGAAACTAGTGTTTCTTGACTGTCCACTGTATGTCAGCTACTTCATCTACATAGCTTGTAGCTCTTTTTACTTCTAATTTGAATTTGGTGACTCTGAGCTAATAGAGGCTGAGAAACCTGCCTCAGTCACATAGGGATTCAGAATTTAAACCCAAATATATCTGATTCCAGAGCCTCTGTTCCTGAAGGGCTAGGGCAGAGCACTTCTTTTGTCTCTTCTACAACACTTAGTGCTGTACTTAGCTAAATAAGCCACCTTTTCTACCTTCGCACAGTAAAGTTTATTATACACTCTTTTTCACAGCAGTTATTCTCACAGTTTTAATGGACCAGATAAATTACATAATCTCAGAACTGCATTTTCAAGTCTTCTCTACCTACTAAAAAAGTACTATCTTTAAATATATGCTGTATAATTTAGGTCCTGGTTAAGTTCTCCTAGTAGCTAATAGAAAACTTGCCTTGAAAAGAACGAAGACTTAATTTGTGGCCACTTTGATTCTAGCTCTGCCCCTAGAAGAAATATACTCAATTCTTGACCAAATCATGCTGAAACTAACTAGCCAAGCTCATGAAATATAAAGCTGTGTGTTTTTGTATGAGCAAAGGATCTACACTTGAATGGAAATGTGGGTTTTTTAAATCAATAAGTTTAAAATTTTGACAGTGGTGAACATCTGAAAAACAAAGAATCCTTAAAGCAACCAGTTAGTGCTCCATTAAAACATCAGGCAGTTCAACTCCCTACATTTTACAAATGAAAAAGCAGAAGTTCAGAAATGTGATGTGACTTTTTTGAGGTCACACAGCAATTTAGTGCCCTCTCATTATTAGGAAGAGCTTATAAAGTCACCCAGCATGTTAAGTTTTTAGGAATAATGTGGAAGTCATAGAAAATACAGCTTTCCTGACTGCAGGACCCAGAGAAGGTTTTCTAAAGGAGTAGACATGCACAAGTGCCCAGAGGGAGAGGAGAAAGTTAGGAATCAGTCTGAACCTAAGCAGAAGAGATAACTCAAGGCAGCGCTCAGGAGAGCAAGAACCCAGCAACAGTTCCAAGAAGAAAAGATTTTGCTGGTTGAAGCTCAATATGTAAGCCTGGATGAGATCAAAAGAAACCTCTGGATAGAATAAGAATGCCAGAGTGCTTCCTGAAAGACAGAAAAGCATCTCTGCTTTGCTGGGTGGGATGAACAGTTTGGAAACTGAGGTTTGCAAAAGCCATGTGAAGACTGAAAAGTAACAGATTCCTCTTAGATGTCTTAGGTCCTCAGACTCTACAGTGGAATGTGATTAGCCTGGGACTGAAGTCTAATCCCCCTTGCCAACATCCTGCCTTATCTCCCCTCTGAGCTTCTGGGATGGGTGGACCATGGCCCTGGAAGAAGACAGAATTACCTTCCCTTTTGCTTATGTCCAGGAGCCTCACTACAGTGTCCTGAAACAGGCAAGCCTGAGAACAGAGCCCAGGTGCTGGGACACCAGCTCCCTCTTCTCAAATCAGCCTTAGAAAATTATTTTATCCTCTTTTGTCAAACTCTTTCAACTTCAGGGCTTGGCATGCCCTTCTGATCCTGCTCCCATTCCTGAATCCTTATTTTAAACTTGTATGCAGGTGACATGTAGCCATTAGATGGCCAATTTCAACTCAGGGATCCACCAGAATATTACAGCTGGACTTCATTTTATAGAGAAGGGGACAGAGAACTAGAAAGATTAGCTGAACTGCCAGTCAGATGAATTAAGTGGCAGAACTGGGACTAGAACTGAGGTTTCCATCTGACAAGCTCAGAGATCACACCAAGACTTTGCCCTTAGAAAGGGCTTTCTCTAGGAAGCAGATTAAAGGAGAGCTATCAATGAGGGGCATCAATGTTTTGTCTCTGCCTCCATCATTCCCTGTTCCCACAATATCCCACTTAATAGCCTTTCTTTTCTTCCCATTTTCTTTCCTTTCCCCATCCTCTGCCTGACCCTTCCTTTTTCTTTCTCTCCAGCTTACTCTTTTCTCTCCTAATCTGCTCTCTGCCTCCTTATTTGCTCACTTAAGTCAGCCTCCCTTTGCTCTCCTTTTCTGACCCTTCTCCTCTTCTCTTCTCTCCATCACCTCTTCCTCTCTTGCTTCTCGTCTTATTCCCAATAGCTCTGTTTTTCATCCTCTGTGAGGAGTTTGAAACTGTAGTCCAAGAGGAGGAAAACTTCGGTTCAGATACTGAGTGGCACATTCTTCTGCTCAACCTCATTTTCCCCTGTATCCTAGGAGACTGACTAAACAAACTGCCCAGAGAATGCAGCTTAGAACCCTAGTGTTGTAGGTCTTAGTGTTGCCTCTGGTGCTTGAAGGTAGGATGGGAAGGATGGTCACAACTGATGCAGGTGCACTTAGGAGAGGAGGGAGAAAGGATTTGGGAGTGGGAGCAAGAGCAAGAGGCAAGGAGCAGAAGATAACGACTGAGAGTAAGAGATTGGATCTTAACTGTTCACTCCTAGACACGTATGTGGAGATCCTCAAAAGTACGGATAATTACCTCTGTAATACACATGAGAAAATAAAGATACAAAATAAGGTGGGAAGGGGCCAGGGCTGCCGAGCAAGATTCAGTCCTCAACTGCCAGGTGTCTTCATGTCACCTAGAGATGGACTTTGGCAGAGTGGCCAATGGTCCCAGTGGCTTATAGTGGAATTCAAGATATCTAAGGTCTCTCTGAGGGCAGGATGGAAGAGAATCATTCTGTCTACTCTCTTGCTTTGGAGCAGGATTATCACAGACCTGGTTCATAAAAAGAGGACAGAATGGCTTTGATCATAGGTTACAGACCTCAGAATGTTAGAGCTTGAAGATTCTTTTATAACATCAAATCCAGTGGTTCCTGGCTATACCAATATCCCCTGAAAAGTGTCTTAAAATAGAGATTCCTTAGCCCCACTCCAAATCTACCAGATCAGATTTTCCAAGGATGGGACTCAGGAATATTTATTTTTAACAAGCACCTCTGATACACAAGGAAGTCTGGGAAACCTATTACAGATCATTAAGTTGTGGTTCAAAGTCATATAGCTAGTTGATGTCAGAGTCAGGACTAGAAGCAAGTGCTTTTCCCAGCACAGCACTCTGGTACCCCAACAAACTGCCCTGGACCATTGGGCAGGCTAAGAACAAGGTATAGAACTCAAACCCTGGCTCTTTCCAAGGAAGTCTTAGAATTCTCCCTATTACCAGGGGTTTCTATACTCCTCATGGGTCTTGGCCAACCCTTATTTGATAATCCTCAACAATCTGTTAATGAATTTATGCTAAAGCATGGCTGCTCCAGTTCTCTCTCTTCCCTTATAAGGGTGGGGCTCACCTCTGAGTGGCAGCCCTGAGTAGCTAAGAGGTTCCCATATAAAGAGGTGACTAATTCAGCCAGCAGGAAAACTCTTAAGTCAAACAAAATTAAGCTAGAGAGAGCCAAGAGGTCAGAACCCTGTAGGATTGTTCAGGCAAAGGAGTCCAGGGTATGATTTAGTCAGGGTGGTTAAGCATGTGGAGGGCAGAGTTAGGGACTCAGGCAGGCCAGAGCTTGGAGCAGAGGCTGGTCAGAGCCTCCAGGCCCTTACCGTGGCAGGATAGCAGTCCTGTGTCTGAGCTCTGCGACTCTCTCCACTGTGGGACGAGGAAGCCCGGCCGGGCTCCTTTTCTCCGTTGCTCCTCTTGCACTCGCTGGCTTCCTCCCCTCTTCTACTGCAGTTTGCTGCTGTCACTGGCAGAGTTACAGCCAGATGGAAGGAGTAGGGTGGGGAGAGGTGTGAGCTCTCTCCTCTGTTCAGCCCATCCAACTCTTAAAGGCCCAGGACACTGGTCAGTGTGAGGGAGGAGTGGAAGTGGGGTGGGTAGAAAAGGATTAAGGGGAGGGATTGACCGGCACCACATCTCCAGGGAGGAGGAGCCTGTCTGCCCTTCATCCTGGTGCCAGCCCTCACTGACCCCAATCCTGCAGCAGCTCTCAAATGAAACCCAAGGAGTGTCTGAGTTGCAGTGCTCCATGAATCACTGCTTTTCATTCTGGTTGATTTCCCTCTGTTGTACAGCTGTCTTTGCCCTTATTTCATCTGGCTCTTTTCCACGGTGTTTCCACTGCCCTGCTTCTGTGTCTTTGCATCCTGCCTTGCAGGGCACTGTCTAGCTCTGTGGCACTGGGAAAGGAAAAGGAGAAGACGAAGAGAAAAGGGGGAGAGGAATGATATTAGAGTGTAGAGGGACAGGTTGGTGTCTATGTATGTATTAGGCACTCACTATTGAAGAAATGCAGACATAAATGTATGAAGCAATTTATTTATTCTTCATCTGTGTTCATTCATTCTACAAGCATATGCTCAGCATCTCCAATGTGCAAGGACATACATGTATATTTATAAAGGTATGTATAGAAATAAAGCAGCCTCATGGTGTATGTGGATCAAAGGCAAAAAGAAGAGCAAAAGGCTGGAAAGACACCCAACTGGAAAGGAAGGTAATGAGCTTCCTACAAGCTCATGTATAAATAGGCAGCAGAAACATAAACCAAGACTGAGGAAAGGGGACCAAGTTAGGAGAGGATTAGGGGATTGTAAAGGGCTTTATTATGGCCCCACTGCTTCTTTCACAATGTGAAACTGAGGCCAGGGAAGTTTAGGCAATGTCCTGGATTCACATGTCATCAGCAGAGACAGCCAGTCCATTACACTCTTCTAGGCATTGTGAGCTAGGATCTACTTCTGCTCTGCCTTGGAAAGACAGTGGGGTATGGCTCTTTCTGGATCAGTGAATGACAGTGTGAAGCTGAAGGCATAAGACATAGGGCATAGGGCACAGCCCTGTACTTGGACTTCTGTGGGATCAGAAGTGAGGTGTGTCTTAATCATAGGTACAGAGGGAACTAACTGTATGAAATGGTGTGATTTTGAGTATGCTGAGATCTGGCTGCCTCTGGTGGCTCCCTCAAACATCCCTCAACTGCATAATATTCTACCATTAATGATTATTTATAGACAAACCTTTAGTCCCATTAAAATAAAATCCTCCTAAGTGATTACCATAAATGTCAGGACAATGGTTACTTTGGGGAGAAAGGAGGAGTTGTAATGGGATGCAGCACCTAGCTGGCTTCTGAAATAGCTGGCGAAGTTCTGTTTCTGCTCCTGGGTGCTAACAAGGATCTTTATAATGACTAATTAAGCTATACATTTTCTTTATGTAGTTTTCTACATTTGTGTTATATTTTACAATAAAAGGGTTTCACATTTTAGTAACTGGTCATTTCTGAAGCCTTATGGGCTTTTATAATTTATACCTGAGTTGAGCTTATTGTACTCTACTGAGAGCAGGTTTTGATAAAGGAAAAGGAGAATGCAGAGAGTAGAGGCAGAAGAGGGAGGGATAACACTCATGGGGAACAGAAAGATTAGGAGGCACCAAGATTTAAACTGTGCTTATTTCGGATTTTACCTGATAGAGGCCCATATCTCACATACTTACTCTCCCATTTCCACTTCTCCAAAATTGTCATGTCCTTATTTTTCCATGCTTCTCCTTCCCCTTCCCACTCCTCTTCTACACTCTAGGATTATGTATGGTTTGCCTCTCTGAGTCAGTATTTGCCTCACTTAATTGTGGCCCAACCTCTTTCCCTTCTCAGTGTTGAGGGGTATTATCACCCATCCTGAATTTTCTGGTACAGTTCAGATCTCAAACATTCTGTTTCAGTGTTCTCACAAGCACACTAGTGCTCCCCAGATCATGTGTTCTCATTTTGGGGACAGGTGCTTAGAGTCCTTCACAAGGTTAGCATGGCTCCAAAGAGTGGCTTAGAAGACATGCTCACTGTAGGATGCTTTTTAGATCTAGGAAGGGAACAGAGACAGGGCCCCGTGCACAGGAACTGTCCATCTGGCACATCTGGTTTAGTTGTTCCTATTTCCATAATGATCCTGGCCCTTCCCCCTCTGTTGTCTATTATTAACAGAGCCAGAAACCTGATCAGGGCAGCAGCAACAGAGGGACTTTCTGGGAACCATGCCCAGGAAAGGCCCAGAAGCCCTAAATTGAAATGAAGGGGCAGCTGGCAAAGAGGGAGACCTAAGTCCTGTACTCTGCTGCCACGCTGGCAAGCCTGGACTCTCCCCCTGACACCCAGGAGAGAGGCTGTAAACTTCCCTGTTTTCAGAAGTCAGGTTGAGGCTTCAGAGACCTGTTCCACAGACTATGCAAGCAACTACTCAAACTTCTGAAATAAAGTCCCCCTTCTTGGTGGTGAAAAAAGCAACTCAAAATATTAAATCCCATTCGAAAAATCATCATTAGATTACCTGTTGAATTAAAAGCCAGGATATATAACTTCAAAAGATAGCCACTCTTTCCAGCAAATACAAAAACCAAAACCAAAACCAAAACCAAAACCAAAACCAAAACCAAGGGGAAGAAGAACATGGAGGTATAAAATAAGACAGAGAACAAGATGATAGAAGTTAGAATAAAAAATATGAAGGGTGTAATATTCCATAGTAAGAGACAAAACTTTCAGAAAATGTTACCAAAAAAAAAAAAAAAAAGTATATGCTATTTCTAAGAGTCATGTCTCCAAAATGTGGTACTAAAATGTTTAAAGTTACAGGAGGATATCTGGATGTGGAAGGACTCCAATTTCATTCTTATTCAAGATTGCTTTGCCTATTTTGGCACTTTCTATTTTCATGCAAATTTCAGAATCAGCTTGTCTATTTTCACAATAATAATCTTGCTGGAATTTTACTTAGAATTGAGTTTCACCAGCAGATCAATTTGAGAGAATTAGCACCCTTATGGTATTATTTTCCAATCCATGGAGAGGATATATATATCACCTGTGTCGGTCTTTTTTTTTTTTTAAACAATTAAGATATTACAGTTTTTTCTTTATTTTCAAAATGTACTCATTTATGTTACTGCCAGATCATAAAGTCATCCCTGAAATTTCATCAGGCTTAAAAATGTTTCTCAACTCATGTTATCTTATATAAAATTTAAAAGAAATAAAGCTAAGTTATTGCAAAATTTTCATAGTGTGATTTCCAAGTAGCTGAGAACATAAGCAATTTTTCACTTTGCTTCCAAGATAGAAGATAACTTACACCAAAAAAAAAAAAACATTAGGTGAATTGACTATTCATGATTTGATCACACATCTATGTTGTTGTTTAAATTTCAAGAATGTTTCATTTTCAACGTTAAGTTTCTGCATATATTTTGATGTATCTATTTCGAGCTGTTTGATTTATTATGCTTTTTTAGACAACATATTTTTGAAATTTCACTATTTACTGTTGTATTTAGAAAAACATAATTGATTTTTTTGTAATTGACTGTATTCTGTGACCTTGCTAAATTCACTTAATTCTTTAGAGTTTGTACATCCTTTTGGAAAATCTGCATACACAATCCTGTTGTCAGCACACTTTTTTGTTCTTTTTTTCCTTTATAATCATATTTTCTTGGTTTATCACACTGGCTAGGACCAGTATGATGATAAATGGAGGGACAGTGGCCATCCTTCTCTCATTCCTAATCTCATGGAGAGTGATTTCAATATTTTATCATTGAGAGGTTTACCACAGGGTTTCTATTAGATTAAGGACATACCCTTCTATTCCTTGTTTTCAAAGTTTTCTCTTTATATCATGAACAGGTATTAAATTTTAGTATTCTTTCCCATTTCTACCTAGATGATTGTGATTTTTCTTATACGTTGGTGAATCACATTCATTTTCAAATGCTGAATCAGTCTTGTATTTTTGCAGTAAACCCAAAATACATCTGGTTATTTTTATAATTGCTAGCTTTGACTTGTCTTAGAATTTTACATTTACATTTATGGGAGAGGTTAGCCCCTGGTTCTCCTTTCTTGATATCCTTAAAAGGTTTTGGTGGCTGAATTATACTGCTTCAAAAGTAAATTGGGATCTGTTCCCTTTTTTTAAGTCTCTGGAAGTTTATCAGATTGGTGACTATAAGACGAGTGACATCCCTTTTTTTCATTTCTAACGTTGATTTTTTTTTTTCCCCTGGTCAGTCTGCTATATGTTTTACTGGTGTTTTTGAGGGAATGACTTTTGCCTTCATTGATTTTTATTGTACATTTGTTTTCTACTTCCCTGCCTTTTTTCCTGCATTCTTCCTTTTACTTTTTGAACTCGCTATTCTTTCCCAGTTTGATACAAAAACTTAGATCACTCACTTCAGCCTTTCTTTTGTAATGTGTGAATTTAAGGTTATATAGTCTTTTTTTTTTTCATATAGTCTTTTAAAGCAGTGCTTTACCTGTATACCATGGGTTTTGATATGGCATGTCTTCATTACCACTCAATTGAAATATTTTTTCTAATTTTCCTTTGTGATTTCTTCTGTGACCAGTGACTTTATAAACTGTACTGCCTGTTTTATAAACTTAAGGACTTTCCCGTTTCCTTTTTCCTAGCTTAATCCCATTGGGTTTAGAGAACATTTTATTATTATTATATTATTATTATTATAAATTTCTTGAGTCCAGCTATGATCAATTTTGGTAAAAGCTTTTGGTGCAACTAAAAATATGTATACTGTTGGTTTAGAGTTACAGTGCTGTATGTATATAAATTAAGCTAAGTTTGTCAATTGTGTTGTTCAATTTACCTGTTACATCTGCTTTTGAAATAAATGCATTAAAATATTTTTTAAATTAAATTCTGTAACATTTAGGAAAGAAAAATCTCATTTCATTCTATGGTTTCCTATTTCAAATGTTTTCATTGGGCTTTGGGTAGCAATAACTTTGTATATCTCCCTCCCCCTATCCCCTACACTTTCCCAGCCTTTGAACAATAGTGAGCAAGAGAATCATTTTATAGACAGTAAGGATGTCTCTCCTTGCCCTGTTCCACCACTGAAACAGTCAAAGGTTCCCTGAAGCCTTGGAAAAAAAGAAGCTGGAAGCACAGGTTGGCTCTGTCCCATTGAGAGCCAGGAAGAGGGATGGAAACAACTCTGAAGATGTGCTTTAAGTCTTGAACCCCAAAAGGAAATGAATATTAAAGTCTGTGGTAAGATGTTTCAAGCATTACATCTTCATTTATATAAGTCTCTCCCACACCAGTACTAAATTCTTGCCACTAAGGCAAGGAGTAAGGTTCTGTCCCAACAAGAGATACTGTATCCAAAAAAAAGGGCACCATCCCAGCCTCCCAAACAGCTTTTACACATCAGTAAGACTCTCTCAAAGGACCTATCCGCAAAGGGACCATCACTGCCCTCTTGCTAGGGCAGTGTGTGCGTGTAGGTGGACAGAGGTAGAGAGCCAGGGTTGCCAAGGATCATCTGACCAAAGTGCCTAGGTATGTCTATACTAACAAAATAAAATCTCTAGTTTAAAGGAAAAATTATTGCTATAAAAACAGAAGCATGTTTTATTTTAATCCTGTTGAGGGAGAGGGATGGAAAACACAAAATGAGGGGAAGGGGTCTCTTTATACACACAAGACATTAGGACCAACTACAAGGAACAATATCCATTTCCACTCCTCCCCCCAACTCCTATGTGGGGTCAAGGCCAGCTGAGAATAGATGGAACAAGAATTAAGACACTATTGGCACAGGAACATGGCCAATACACCAAAAGATGGAGAAGAGAATTTCTCAGGGAGCAAGGCCCTGGGCCTCAGCTGCTTTCCCAGTGGAGAGGGAATGAGAAAACTTTGGCTCAGCAGGAAGGTGGTTGGCAAAAATCAGGGTTACCGTCCCTGGACTCTCCAGATCATAAACTATGGGTTGAAGAGAGTCAAGACGTTTATCCAGTCCATGCTGTTCTCTGCTTTCTCCAAGACCTCTTCTCTTCAGGCTTGAGATTACTGAGAGCTGGTCTGGTTTTCCTCTTCATTTTGGAAAGCAGGGGAGTAAGTGCTTATTCTACCTTTCCTACATCTAGGCTACTTAATTACTACTTTTTGGCTCTCAAGAGACAGAAGTCAACTAACAAGGCCAGCTCCCTTTGTGAAAGTCGGCTTGAAAGAGCCCTTGGGTTGGCAAAACTGACTCTGCAAGTTTCTCTGAGACTGCCCCTTATAGACCCCAAACGTGTTCAGAGACACTTTCAATTGTACATGAGATATGGACAGAAATACTTGGTTTCTCTCTACTTGGGCTAATAATCCCATCTTTGGTTGGAGATGGGGTTTAGAGAGAGAGAGCAGATGATGGCAGAGGGAAGAATTAGGGGAAAGCAAGGCAGTTTACACTGAGTTACAGATTAAAGCCTCTGAATTGTGACAGAGTCATCTAAAGCTCCAGAGAAGGAAGGGGGATTCTCTGACACAATATGAAGAAGTGGAAAATAGTTTAGTGGCAACCCTGTAATTCCCATAGACCAAAAGGGAATGCATCCCAAAAAAAAAAAAAAAAAAAAAAAAAGGGAAAAAGACTGAGTGAATGAGCAGAGTCCAGCCTTCTATCTTAAATCTGAATAAAATTAACCCATTCATCTAATACTGCTTCAAGTACAATCATGAAGACAGATGGAGCTGCAGCAATTCACACTAAAGCAAAGAATGGGATCAAGTAGCCTGTCATTTTAATCTCAGGCACCTCCCTTTTAAAAGTCACCCAGAAAATATCCTTGAGGACTTAAAGATGAGGTCCACTGTCATTTCCCCTCCAATACAATACCCTTCCAGGACAGCCTGATGAATTAAGACCTCTATTGTAAGTTTAATAGGCGGGAAGTGAAGACGGAAAAGCACTGAGATTTGGAAAAGCTAGCAGCTAAAGCTAGAAACAAGGTTAAGGTCCTTGTGGCATCCAGAACTGGGGGTAGAATGGGAAAGGCAGGGAAATTGGTGGTGGCTTCCTGCTGTCCTTTGGCTTTATATCCTTCCCCTGCCTCCCATTCCTCCCAACAGCTCATGTAGCTATTGGCCTGCTAGAGGGGATGTAATGCCCAGACCAACTTTTTATTGAGCTTATGCAGCTAACAGACTTGTAAACAGTGCCAGTTGACAAAGTTTTGCTGAATATTACAGCCTGTGTCCACTAAACACACCTCTCTCTGAGATTAAAAACAAAAAACCAAAGTAAACAAATACTGAGAGAGAGAATGAAGAGACACATCTTGAGTCTTCCAGGAAGGCAAAATAGGAAAACGCCACATGGCTTGGTCCCAGGCGTTCACCATGCCTAGAGTGCTGCTGTCACCAGTCTTCCCTCCTGCCAGCGGCTGGGGAGAGGTGAGGGGGAAGGGTCATCTTAGGCATGCTGCAAATACAGCATTTGCTGGTGTTGACATCCTCCTGGGCTGTGGTGGCAGACCGCTGTGTCAGGAGCCATTTCCTGGGAGTAGCAGAGGGAGCCCAGGTCCTCAAGGCAGCCTGAGATGGCAGCTTACACACCTCAGCGGGGGTACCTTGCCCCTTTTCTCCAGTGCAGTTCAGCATTGAGGTTGTCTATTCCCGGTTGGTGATAAAACCTGAGCTGTTTTCCTTGCAGGATCCCCCTCCCTTCCCCAGCTTGGGGGACTAGTGGGAGGGGACAGGGGAGGATCACTGAGGGGGCAGGGGGATACCCCGGGGATCGGTGACCTGGCCCTCTTGCAGGTTCTTCACCAGTTGTGCAAGCCAGCGTTTCGTGGTGGTGTCATCTTTTAGCACCTGGGCGAAGGTCGTGTCCTTCAGCTGGTCAGGGAGGCACTGCCTGAGTGCTTCACGTGCCCTACATCAGAAACAAACACACCAACCAGGGAGACCAACAAATAAACCCACATTTGGGGGGCAGGGAAGAGTCTCTTTCTTAGACATAAATATATAGACCCCTGGGAATCTATGGCCCTGCCAAGATACTTTAAGAAGCCATAAAAATTCCTTAAAGCTTGTATTAAGCACAGGTTCAGAGATCTCCAAGATCTGTTGTCTGCAAACATTTTCAGAATGATGCCCCAATGTAGAATTTTGTGACAAAGCAAATGGAATAAAATGGTGCAACAGTTTACTTCAGTACAAACTGCTGATTTATAACAGTAAATATTGTCAAAATACTCATGTTAGAAATATATGGGTGATAATAAAGGAAATTTCCAAAATCAGTACATTAACAAAATCCGTACATACAGGGGATATGACCTGACTCACAGTACAATAAATTAATGAACTTTAATTCTAAACTGATAAAATTTGTGTCTTTCCAAAAACGGCTTCAGTTTAATAGTTAAAATCCTTAATAAAAAAAGGGGGGTGGAGGGGAGGGGATAGCTCAGTGGTAGAGTACCTGCCTAGCATGCACAAGGTCCTGGGTTCAATCCCCAGTACCTCTACTTAAAAAACAAGTCAATAAAAAAGACGGGGTAGTGAGGAGGGTACAGCACAGTGGTAGAATGTGTGGTGAGGAGGGTACAGCACAGTGGTAGAATGTGTGCTTGGTATACACAAGGTCCTGGGTTCAATCCCCAGAGCCTCTGTTAAGAAAAAAACCAAACCAAACCAAACCAAATCAAACCAAAACAAACAAATGAAAAACCCTTAATAAGAGATAAGCAGTAAAAACAAAACTATGGTAGCAATATTATCAGGTGAACTTTGAAATATTTTCTTTAAAAGAGAACCAGTAAAAGCCAAATCTGAAAACTTCAAAAAGGCCATTTATAAGGCGGTTTTAAAAAAAAGCTATGGCTTTTGTACTCAGACTAGCACAAGTTGAGTTTTAAACATAGTTTCAAACTTTGGTGAAACAGAAAACACCAAAGAACAGGACAAAATGGTCAAAGAAACAGTGAGTGCTTAAATAATCTCATTGGCAGAAGGCGGAGTTCACATTAAACCAAGTTACCCTTATTCCTAGGAACACAGAAATCAACCCATTATGTGGTTTAGCAGAATGAGTAAGTGGCTTTCAGCATGAATTATGGATTCACAAAGCAAAAGGTCAAAAATTTCTAAACTGCGCCGTATCTACAATGTATAATTTCTGGTAGGAAGATTATGAACACAGGGAGATAAAATAATTAGCTCAAGGACTTTACAGGAATCAAGAAGAGAACTGAAAAAATAATTTAAGAGCGCTCTGGGCCTGTTCCTTTTTAAAGAGATCTTCGAAGATTAATTTTTCTTTCTGATCACCTGAAGTAGCAACAGAAAGCTCAAACCACAGGAGTAATGTATCATAAGATTCCCTGGGAACTGCCTGAACTCTCTGGAATTTTAGAGTAGGGTACAGAGTCCCAGTGGAAAGATAAAACTCTGACAGAATTTTAAATTCAGCACTTTAGATTTTACAAGGAATTAATCAAGTTCTCAGACAAACTAAATATAGTTTTATCCCTTCCCTGTCCTAAAGATATAAGAGCTATGCCATGAGAGGGGGCAACCACTCACCAGAGTATTTCCCCAAAGTCCTATAAATTCTGTAAATGTTTACCTGGGATTATCTGAGAGTCGGAGGTAACATCTTACTACATGCTTCAGCAGACGGGCGGAAGGCTCTTTGGATAGCTGCAGGACCATCTTACCCTGTTTCCCCCAAAAGAGGGTGGGGTGGGGAAAAACACACCAAACACAAAATAATTCTAGTTGACATCAGAGATCAGATAATGCAAAAATCGTTATACAAAGTTCCATGGTTGTTACTTCTAGTTGGAAGACTGAAGCCACTCAGTGTCGATTGCAAAGGGGTTGTGTGATCAGAAGTAGTTACAAAGGGGGTAGATTAAAGAACTCACCAAGATCATGGCAACGTGAGAGAAACGCTCATATGTCTGACATATATAAGCCAAACCAGTGTCATCTAAGAGGATCTTCTGAAGGATGAACGTGGCAACCTGGAGTAAAACAAAATTAAGGAGTCTAAAACATTGCTCAGATTTGCCTTCCAGCTGACTACTCATCTCCCAGAAACAACATGAAGCAGAAAACTAAGCAAAGATCCTGGGATTATATATACCTTACTCAATGAGATATGCATAGTACAAAAAAAATTAATAAATATTACCATATTGAACACTTACTATGTGCCAGAATTTTTCCTAAAGCCATAACACACATCTTATTTTCACAACAAACCTATGAGGTAGGTAGCATTGTTATTCTCATTTTACATAAAAGGGTAGATAATTACCAGATTCTTAAAAACTAGAGACTTTCTCAGTTATTAAATACCTACTATGTGCCAGGCACCACTGAAAATCAATAATTTGCCAGGTTAAGGTCCCAAGTGACAAAGCCACTAAATCACAAAGCTATTAAGTCTAAATCTAGTTTGAATACAGAGCCTCTTTTCTTTCCTATGGTCCAAGATGATTTTAGAGCTTCAGCTATGCCTCAAATTCTTCCAAATGAGGTTAAGTAAAGCTTTTCCTATTCTTAAAAGATTTTTAAGAAAATAAGATTTTTAAGTCCCCCTTCAAAAATTGTTCCAACAGTAATAAAGTAATAAACTCAATTTAAACTCATTAACTCTTACATAGAAGGGATTTAAAAAGTACTAGTTTAACTCAAGTCAAATAATTATTATAATGTTTCTCTTCCTTAGCTGCTCATCAGAGCCAACTGTGGGAATTACTTATTTTATTTTACCATTTTACTGGGGTAAAACATTGTAGTTAGCTAAATAATGGTCCCTAAAGATACCCAGGTCCTAATCACCAAACCCTGGGGATGCTACCTTATGCAGCAAAAGGGACTTTGTAGATGTGATTAAGTTAAGAATTTTGGGGGGTGGGGTAGGGGGCAATAATCATCCTGGATTATCCAGGTGGGCCCTAAACGTAATCATCATAAGTGTCCTTACAAGAAAGCAGTAGAGGGAGATTTGACCACAGAGAAGGTGATATTATAGAAGCAGAGGGATTTGAACATGCTAGACTGCTGGCTTTGAAGATGGAGGATGGGGGAATGAGCCCAGAAATGGAATTCTAGAAGCTGGAAAAGGCAAGGAAAGGGATTCTCCTCTAGAGCTTCCAGAGGGAACATAGCCCTTACTGACACCCTGACTTCAGCTTGGTGAACTGATTAACAGTTTCTGGCTTCCAGAACTGTAAGAGAATAAATCTGTGGTGTTTTAAACCATCAATCTTGTGGCAATCTGCCACAGCAGCAAAAGGAAACTAATACAAACATATACACAGTAAAATGTGCAAAGTGTACTAATCTTAAGTTTATCTTGATGAATTTTTACCTGTGTACCCATTTGTGAACCACAACCAAATTAAAATATAGAACATTTCCAATACCCCATAAGATTCCCACTTGCATTTCCCTAGTCAATAAATATCCTTCCTACTGGGTCACAGCAGCCTACCCTATGACCCAGCAGTCCTTTTGAATCTTACTTTTGAATACTTTTCTACCCAGCCTGCCAGTCTAGGTTCACTTTTTACGTATAATGCTTAGTCTAACATTTTGCCATAGTAGGCTCCCAGTAAAGTAGTGGTTCTCAATCAGAGCTGTGTGACATGATCACCTGTGAAATGTTTAAAAAATCCTGATGTCCATGTTCTGTCTCTGACCTATTGAACCATTCTCCAGGGTAATAAAGTCTGGACATTTGTAATGTTTAAAATAACTTATTTTGGAAAGCTGTTTGGTGGTATTCACTATAAACATAAAGTGTACATGATAAGGTGTCTGCTTGTATGGAACAAAAGAAGAAAGACATACCAGGAACTGACTACTAACCATAAAAGGCTGGATAGGAGAAGTATTCTAGTTGAAGTGTGAAGGTCAATGGGAACCTCTACACATCAAGGATGAATCAATTCTAGTAATGGGCAAGGAATGTAAACAGAGGAGGGATCATTGGGATGGGGGTTCCTGGAAGATGAAATGTCATAAAAGAGAAAATGAGTCTTTTTCTGCCACAGCCTTATGGCTTCTTATAAAGCCAAACTTGAAAAACCTATTCATAGCCAGCTACTAATAAAAGACGACAGAATACAGTTTGCACCCATCCCAATTCTGTCCCAGAAATCCACTGAAATTAACAAAAAGAACTAAAATTAAGGAGGAAATGAACACAGGTCACATGCCACTTATTCTTTTTGTGTTTAAGTAGAAAACTGAAGATCGAGGTATAAACCTCCCCTAGACAGGCAAGCTGTGTGGAAAAGTATTCAAAAGCAAAATACTTGACTTAAAAGCTGCCAACTTCAGTTCATGACATCTCTCCTTCCATTCATTATTTTTAAACAAACGGAGATCTTAGAATGATTCCCACAGGGAAAATTTTGTAGAGACATATCCTAAGAAGGGGTTACAGTTATCTACATTTTCCAGGGAAATGAAGAATACATGGACTTTAAAAAAACATTTAAAAAAAATCCAAAGATAAAAAAATTCAAAGAAGAGCTGAAAAAACATGAGAAGTGAGAGGGCAGAGACTAGAGGAAAAAAATTAATATAAAATTAAACTGCTACATCTATACATAGAATATTTCTAGAAAGATTCTGTAAGAAAGTGGTCATATTGGTCACTACTAGGGAGAAGAACTGAGAGGCTGAGGTAGGAGACTTACATTTATTTGTATACCCATTTATACTAGCATTTGAATTTTTTATTTGTATTGGGCATTCAAAATAAAAATTTTTATATCATTACATGTGCTTACATCCAACTCAGCAATAAATACTTACTGAATTAAAAATGAAAGTGACTAGTCTAGTTAATGTAACTAGACATACTTTAGAAGCAGAGGTTAGATATTGCTAAAAATAGCAACATGGAAAAGTATCCTTGAGAAAAATCACATGATATGAAATTAAAGATAGAAAGTAATTAGAGACAGAAAAAAGATACATATATAAAAATAGACTATATAGCATAACTGATGTTGCTGGAGAGGTCAGAACAAATTAAAGGGAAAACTATAAAAATTAACAAAAAGGAGACACAAGGACTAGGCTCTTTCAGAAAAAAACTGATACAAGGTTATCAAATGAGGAAGGCAGGGTAGAATGAGTGTCCAGCACGCACAAGGTCCTGGGTTCAAACCCCAGTACCTCCATCAAAAATAAATAAAAATAGAAAAACCGAATTACCCCCTCCCCCCCAAGAAAAATAATAATAAAAAAATTATCAAATGAACTTAAAAATAATAAAGAAGCTTAAAATATCCATATAGAAAAGGCAAGTTCACCAAGAAAATAAAAAAATTAGGCTGACCCAAGATTTCACTACAACATTCAATACCAGGAGACAACAGGGCTATGGCAACTGAGTTCTGACAGGAAAAAATGAGATGAGAATTTTATACTCAGCCATGTCATTCATGGTTAAAGCAAGCAAAGTAGGCAGAAGCTCAAATATATATACACTTAATTATGCATTAAAAATGTCTGGAATAATATACTTTTGACTGAGAAGTGGGTTCAGAGAAAAGGGAGAAATTTAGTGTTTATTTATTTATTTTTTTAACATTTTTTATTGATTTATAATCATTTTACAATGTTGTGTCAAATTCCAGTGTTCAGCACAATTTTCCAGTCATTCATGGACATATACACACTCATTGTCACATTTTTTTCTCTGTGATTTATCATAACATTTTGTGTATATTTCCCTGTGCTATACAGTGTAATCTTGTTTATCTATTCTACAATTTTGAAATCCCAGTCTATCCCTTCCCACCCTCTACTCCCCTGGTAACCACAAGTCTGTATTCTCTGTCCATGAGTCTATTTCTGTCCTGTATTTATGCTTTGTTTTTGTTTGTTTTTGTTTTTTAGATTCTACATATGAGCGATCTCATATGGTATTTTTCTTTCTCTTTCTGGCTTACTTCACTTAGAATGACATTCTCTAGGAGCATCCATGTTGCTGCAAATGGCATTATGTTGTCGGTTTTTATGGCTGAGTAGTATTCCATTGTATAAATATACCACAGCTTCTTTATCCAGTCACCTGTTGATGGACATTTAGGCTGTTTCCATGTTTTGGCTACTGTAAATAGTGCTGCTATGAACATTGGGGTGCAGGTGTCATCCTGAAGTAGATTTCCTTCTGGATACAAGCCCAGGAGTGGGATTCCTGGGTCATATGGTAAGTCTATTCCTAGTCTTTTGAGGAATCTCCACACTGTTTTCCACAGTGGCTACACCAAACTGCATTCCCACCAGCAGTGTAGGAGGGTTCCCCTTTCTCCACAGCCTCTCCAGCATTTGTCATTTGTGGATTTTTGAATGACGGCCATTCTGACTGGTGTGAGGTGATACCTCTTTAGTGTTTATTTTGATATTCTTCTGAAGAGTGTGGGTTTTTAAATCATCATTATATAACAATTTTTATTCGAAAGAGAAAAAATATTCATCAAAGTTTCAAAAAACTTGAAGGGAAGCAGAAAATGATCCCACAACCATAAAGAAGTAGCCTAAGAGTCAACACAATATAGAATCTAATTAACATATAAAAGCACATACCGTTTTAGAAAGTTCACTGCCAGATTCCATAATGCGCAAACACAAAGGGATAATTTCTGTTGTCAATAAAAAGTTGATTACTTCCTGTTCATCTGTTTTCACCAGGGCCCCTAAAGAAAATATGGACAAACGAAATTATTTCAGAGTCAGGATTTCTAATTAAACTTGTTCATCCAGCTACTTGTGGAACTTAAATAACATACAACACCAATGGTGGTTTATATGTCAGAGAATCAGATTCATATCTTTCTTTAAAAAAAAAAGGGAAGAAGAAAAAAGGCACAGGCTAACTGTTATCTGTAACACTTAAAGATCAGGCACCAAGTTTGGTCCATCATACAGTTAGTATCAGTTAAACTTCTAGTGATGCTATCACTCTTGGTAGACAATTATACAGTAATATCACCATCTATTCTCCAAATATCTTAGGCAAGAGAGAAATCTACATCAGTAGCAGCAAAGAAATGACGTCAATTTGAATCGTACTTCACAATAGGCATAAACAAATATTACTTCCTGGTTATATAATTGCCCCTCTTTCCCCTCAAAGCATCAACATTGTAGGGTATACCTAAACAAGAAATACACACACACCAACACCTGGACTCTAATTCTGGTTCCACAACTAGTTTACCTAATTTGATAAAGTTATCTTCCCTTTGCAGGCCTCTGTTTCTTTAAAAAAGATTTGGAACAAATGAATTCTAAAATTTATCCCAGTTCTATTATTCTGTTGGTTTCTAAACTGACACTAGTGACCAGGTGACACAGTTCAGTGATACTGTCTCAATTCTGTATACAGGGAGGCAGAGTTCCATTAAACAAATGACTGTTCCCTGAGCTGTCCAATGTATCACTAGCTTTTATATGAAAGGCCTTGGTTAACTGGATCTATAATAACTAAAGTCAATCATTTCAGGTGAGAGTAAGGAATATCATTTACTTTAACCAGAAATGACAATCTATAAATGCCTTATTGCTAAACCTCACAGCAAACAACACATGCTACACTAATATGGCCTAAAACAGATGTCAAATTATTACTTTACTTAGACTTAAGTCCCCCTCCCCTCACCACCCCTGCCTCTAGTAGCCACAAATCTGATCTCTTTTTCTATGCCTCACTTAGATTTTTCACATATATAACCCATTTTGAGTTAATATTTGCATAGAGTACAAGGTACGGATTGTGGCTCATTGTTTTATATATTGATATCTAATTATTCCAGTACCATTTATTGAAAAGACTATCCTTTCTTCATTAAATTCTCTTTGCACCTTTGTCAAAAATCCGACTGACTATATTTGTGTGGGTCTATCTCTGGACTCTCCATTCTGCCCTACTGATCTACAAGTCTGTCTTTCCCCCAGTATCACACTGTCTTGACTACTGTAGTTTTCCAGTAGGTCTAGAAATCAGGTAGTGTGTATCTTCCAACTTTATCCTTCTTTCCAAAAAATGGGTATTCTAGTTCATTTGCTTTCCCAGATAAATTCTAGGGACACCTTTTCAATTTCTATATATTTAAAAAAAAATCCTGCTGGGATTTTGTTAGAATTGCTCTAAGTCTACGTATCAGTCTGCGGAGAATGACATCAACAATACTGAATCAGTGATACACCAACTGATGAACATGGTATATCTCTGCATTTATTTAGGTCTTCTTTGACTACTTTTATCATTGTTTTAGTTTCCAGCAACAGATTTTACATGTATTTTATAAGATTTACACTCAAGTTTTTCATATGTTATGGTGAAATTTCAATTTCTAAATGCTTATTGCTAGCACATAAAAATGATTGATTTTTGTATACTAACTTTATATCCTGCAACCTTGTTAAATTCACTAGTTCTAAGAGTTTTCTGTAGATTCTCCAAGATTTTTCAAGGTAGTTAATCATATTGTCTGTGAATACAGTCTTAATTTTTCCTAATTTGTATGCCCTTTATTTATTTTTTTCTCTTGCTGTAATACACCAGCTAGGATATCTAGGATGAGACTGAGTAAGAATGGTGAGAATGAACATCCTTGCCTTGTTCTCAATCTTAGTGGACAATTTACAGTTTTTCATATTAACTATGATCTTAACCGTAGGGTTGTTTTTGTTTTCTAATTTACCAGGTTGAGAAAGTTCCCCTCTATTCCTACTTTGCTAGAGTTTCTATCATAAATGGATATTGAATTCTCTCAAAGGCTTTTTTTAAACTACAGAAATGATCATATGATTTTTTTTCTTTAGTCTGTTGATATGGTCAATCATAATGACAGTTTTGAAAACTGAACCAGCGTGCATTCCTGGGATAAACTCCACTTGGTCATGATGATCTTTTTTATATTATTCTTAGGCTTGATTTGTTAGCATTTTGTTGAGAATTTCTGCATCTATATTCATGAGGGATACTGGCCTACAGTTTTTTTTCCCCCAATGTCTTTTTCTATTTTTATTACCATTACTCTGGAATGCTGGTCTCACCAAGAGTTGAGAAGTTTCCTCTCTATGGTCTGGAGAAGTTTTATAAAATTGGCATTATTTCTTCTTTAAATTTTTGGTAGAGTTAACCAGTTGAAAATATTTGGGCCTGGAATTTTCTACGCCGGAAGGTTTTTAACTACACAACTATTCAGCTTATCAATTTTTTCTTGAGTGCACTTTGGCAGACTGTATTTTTGCAAAGAATTTGTCCATTTCACCTAAGTTTTCACAGTTAAGGGCAAAGAGTTATTAGCAGTATTACCTTTTATTCTTTTAATGTCTGTAGAGTCTTTTATAACGCACCCCCTTTCATTCATGATATTTTGTAATCTGTGTCTTCTTTTTTTTCTCAACCTATCTGGCTAGAGGTTTATTAATTTAATCGAATTTTTTGAATAAAAAATTGAGGGTGGATAAAATGAGTGAAGGTGGTCAAAAGGTATAACCTTCTGGTTGTAAGATAAAAAAAAGTCCTGGGGATGTAATGTACATTATGGTGACTATAGTAATAATACGGTATTGTATGTTCGAAAGCTGCTAAGATAAATCTTAAAAGTTCTCATCACAGGGAAAAAAATGTTATAACCATGTGTGATGAGGGATGTTAACTAAACTTACTGTAGTGATAATTTTGCAATTATATATACAGTCAAATCATTATGTTGTATATCAAATGTCAATTATATCTCAATTAAACAAAATCAGCTTTTGGTTTCACTTATTTTATATACTGTTTTCCTGTTCCTACTTTCATTGATATCTATTCTTTACTATTTCCTTCCTTTTTTTTTGCTTTGGCTTAATTTGCTCCTTTTCCTAGTTTCTTACATTGAAAGTATAGATCACCAAAGACCTCTCTTTCTAGAATAAGCATTTAATACTATAAACTTCCCCTAAGCCCCGTTTTAGCTGCATCCTACAAATTTTGATACATTACATTTTTATTTTCATTCAGTTTCAGATATTTTTTGTTTTATGGTATGTATCATTTCATTTATATTCAAACTTGTTTGATAACCCTTGAACTGTAGGAAAAAGTCTAAAACCAAATATTCACCTTCTGCTTGTTCTCTCAAATGACTTGGGAAAAACTGAGTTTCAAAAAATATATGCAAGCGTAGGCAACTGACTTAGTACTGTCCAAGTATTTTTTCACATCCCCCCACTGTCAACTTTTATCCTAACATCACATAAGTGTATCATCCAAATGCAGTAGTCAAGAAACCAGCAGAAGTAGGATGATTTGAATCAGAACTATAAATATAAATGTTTTCTTTTGGCTGGAATCATGTTGATGTTTTAAATCCTACTTGAGAATGTATCTTAGAAGTAGAAAAGAATACATTGGAGAAAAGTATCTAATAGAGTATCATCTAGGAGATATAAAAAGAAATAACATTCATTTAGAGAGTATGAGATAACAGTTACTCCTTAAAGGAGACTAAAATGCTTCTGAGAAATGTATCTTAGAAATACCAAACTTTTAAGTTATACTTCCTGACTCACGGTTTATAATCATAGGGATATGACAAAGGTTGAACATAAAAATAATAACCTAACAAAACAGTTTGTATAATCAGTGTTCTTTTGTTTGGTTAGTACTTTAAGCAAAAGCTATCAGAAAAAGACACTGAAAAAAGGAAGGGCAATTTAAGAAAGAAACCTTCTTGAATGTATTTACATTTCACAAATCCAAAGATAGTTCTTTCCCACCCAGGAGTCTGAGATCTGAAATAGCTGATATATTATTTTCTTAAGTAAGAAGTATTTTAGACACATTTCCCACTATAAACATATATGGAAACATTAACTTGAACATGCAGAGATTCAACAAGATAAAACAGAAGGCAAACCCTTGGAGTTATGGGAGAATAGCTTAGCAGTGAGAAAGACAAAAAACCAAACCAAAACAACAAATTCAAATTCTTATTCCTGTAATATTCTTTATTTATTTACTAATGCTCTAGTTCTTTACTTTTCCTAAATTTAGTAAACATTTCTACATATACACTAAATTTAATGGGCCTCATAGCTTTAGTAACAATACTCAGAATGGTACCTGATAAGAGCAATCATGTTCCTCATGTTCATTTATTAGTGAAAACAGACGCAACCTCAAAGATGAAAACAATCAGTGAACAAAAACTATCAAAAGCCAGACAAAACACCTATGTTAAGAACACTATTTCAAATGATCATTTCAGATTTTCAAAAACAATCCTAATAACTTACCAATAACTCCAAGACTCGTTAGCCGAAGATACTCAAAGGGACGCGTTTTACTGACAGTGTGCAAAAAAGGGTACAAAAAAAGTGGGATGTGTGCTGCAAGAAATGCTGACCTGGAAGAGAAAATAATCACATTCAGAGCCCAGAGTTAATTTCTAAGGATTCTGAACATTCAAATTTCCAGGTGGCTAATTCTGTTAGGCCTGTAACATTGCTTGACCAAGGAATCTCTAGGAATGACTGTTGCTGGTTATTAGTCTAGACCAGTGATCCTTAGGTGGGGTAACTGTGCCCCCCAGGGTACATGAGGCAATGTCTGGAGATTTTTTGGTTGTCATAACTGAGGGGATTGTCATCCAATAGGCAGAAGCCAAGGGTACTCCTAAATATCCTACAATGCATAGTACAACCCCTTCCTGTCCCCCTCTTACCACAAACAATACCCAGCCCCAAATGCCAATGGTGTCAAGGCTGAAAAGCCCTACCCTAGACCAATGGTTAAGAGAATACATGATTTTCCCTGTAACCAGCACCTAGTACTTTAAAAACTGATAAAATATCCAACTGCAAGTTTTAAAAAATAGGCCATAAAATGTAATTAATTAAGTGCCCGAGAGATTCTCCTGGATATTCTCTCTCATCTAATTTATAACTGAATAATAATATTCATAAGTACAAGCTGACAAAATCTGATTAACCAAGATAATAAAACAAAGCAGCCAACACCAGATTTATCTGCTATGTACAAATACACACTTTCTGTTGTTGTTGTTAGAGCTTTTAGATACACTAAACATTCTAAAAACATTTTAATCTGCAGATAATATGTTCAGGCAACTAACATGGAATCAGTCTATTACTTTATATAATTTATAGTGACACCTCAAAGGGGAGTCAAAACCCCCCAAATTTTAACACTCAGAGTACTCTTACATTTTTCTTAAGTGCTTACAAATAATTTTCTTATCAACTTCTTTAAAGCTCTGAAAGGTCAATGCCAACCCAGCACTCAGATTTTACAAGGAAAACTTGACAAAGTAAAGGTTTTAATAAGATGACTATTAAGTGTCTTAGGGCCATAAAAGTCACAAAGTAGGTTCCTGAACAGAATTTCCCTCTTTTCAATTTCTCAGATATAGCAGGAAGGCAAAAATGTCTCAACTTGCATGCCAATTCTCTCATCTATTACAGAGGTTGTCTAGAATCCTGAATTAATAAGAAAGATTCTGAAGCCAAAACTGGCTTATTATGTGAGGAAAAAGTGCTGGGTTCAAATACTTACTGAACTCCTACTAAATGAAATGCACTATTCCTCATAGCATAATGATGCCTACTATGGATTTAGGAGGGAGAGAATGCCATGTGCCTGATCTTTCCTGAGAGGTGACAACCATTCCTTTAAAGTTCCTTGCTATCAATGGGTAAAAAGTAAATGAGATGGAACAGTACTCAGCCTTAACAAGGAAGCAAATTCTGACATTTGTTATAATATAGATGAACCTTGAAAACATTATGTTAAGTGAAATAAGCCAATCACAAAAAGACAAATACTGTATGATTCCATTCATATGAGGTACTCAGAGCAGTCAAAACCATAGACAGAAAGTACAATGGTGGATGCCAGGGGCAGGGTGGCAGGCAGAGGGATGGGGAGTTGTTTAATGGGTATAGAGTTTCAGTTTTACAAGATGAATAGAATTATGGAGATGGATGGTAGTGATGGTTGCACATCATGAATGTATTTAATACCACTGAACCAGACAGTTTAAAATGATTCAAATGACACATTTTATGTTATTTATATTTTATCACTATTTTAAAAAGCAAAAAAATTAATTATAAAAGAACATGTTAATTATAAAAGAACATAATCCCATGCTGTTACTACACTAAAATTTGGTAAATTAGAGATGAGAAATTCTTCAGGGGGAAAAAAAAAAGTAAACGAGAGCCCTGAAGAGCCAGCACACACACATGCACCTCTTCTCATCATTCAGAAGTAGTGTAGGACCACATTCAATACAAACTTCCCCTCCCACACTCATCCAAAGCACTTACCTGGTTTCTGGATGTGATGCCACACACTGCAGTAATGCCAGAGCATTGCAAACTCTGTTAGACTGGTGTGCTGTCAAGGTGGGTGGATTGATAGATGGATAAATATTTACAATTTCCTAAAAAATGGAAATCAGCACCAGATGAACAAGGAATAACTTTAATTCCCATGGTATGAAATCAAACAACTTTAATTCCACATATCCTGAAAGAACCAAACCATCAAAGAGGGAGCAGAAATAAACCATTTTCCCATCCTTTCATCACAAATGAATTTGACTGAGACTATCTGAGACATTACTACATATATCTCTAGGAAGACTTCTATAGAGGCAACTGTGGTCACCCACACTTCCTCCTACATCCTGCATCATCTGTTGAGGCTTTCACTTGAAGGACTTTTACATTTATAATCCCTCTTTTTGTCAACAATGTACTTTAAGTTATGGTGATGAGACAGCTAGCCAGAAAGTGTTAGTAAATGAACCACAGTGACTCAAAGAAGTTTCTGTTTGGTCAGGTAGCAACTACAAAAAGGGGGAGGTAAGAACAAGGGTGTATGTGTGGGGATATATACAAACATCAGTGAATGTATGTGTTCTCTGTCAAAAGGTGATTTGCTGAGTACAATTCCATTTATCTTCATTGTAAAACTTTTACACAGAAAATAGTCCTATAAGAAGGATTAGTTTTTTGGACACATGTAATAGAGATAGAATGTGAAAAATTAATCTAATTATTAGGAATTGTGAACAATACTTTAAAGGATGATCATTCTATCTTGGTATCTTAGGACTACACCATTTCAACTTATTCCCCACAAATGACCATTCTGGTCAGAACCAAATTTCAGTTATTTATTCTTTAATGTTCAAGTATACCCAACTTTAATTGTAGAGCTGTTATATCTTTATCTTAATATTTTCTTTCCCCAGAATATACCTTTCAGTCCTTATACCTTCCTTTCCACCTTCTCTTCCCCTGTCATGTAGAATTATTTTGTAGTACTCCTAAAGCTGTGTTTCTCAAAGTGTAGTTCTTAGACCACCTGCATCAGGTCACCTGGGAGTGGGTGAGTTGCCTGTTAAACATACAAATTTTTCATCTCAGACTAAATAAATCAAACTTCTTGGGTAGGATCCAAGAATCTGCATTTAACAAGTACCTCAGACTTTTCTAAAACAGATTCTTACAAATGCTGACTTTTAACATTACTAAAGTTTTCAAAATCATTTGGGCAAAGGCAGAGAGATACAAGTGTGATAAACAGGACTGAACTGCAACTCATGGATATATACCCACCTGTAAAAGTGCTGCAATAGTACCAAATGAATGCCACAGCATGGGTGCAAGGTCAGGAACAGATTCCCGCTTCTTACTTAGCTCCAGCAAAGCATTTTCCCTTGTCTCAGGACTGGACAGCTCGTTGATCCACTGATATATCTTTTCTCTATCCACCTGGGCCAGTGCAGTAGGCACAGGCTTCAAGTGAAGACAAGAAAGTAAACATGTGAGTTTCATTAGAGTCAAACCAAGACTTACTCTGCAGTAGTGCTTTAGAGGAAATATATTTTTCATAAATACCAGGAGAGCTTGTCTCAATACATATACTTGATGTAAACTAATTTAATCTATCAAAATCTAAAATGCACAAATCTCTTAATAGTTCCATGTTTATGTATCTCCAATGTTCACAGCAGCACTATTTACAACAGCCAAGACATGGAAGCAACCTAAATGTCCATCAGCAGATGACTGGATAAAGAAGTTGTAATACATATATATATATTCCATTATATATACATATGTGAATATATATACACATACATACGTTTTATATATATGTGTATATATATGCACACCCCCCCCAACAACTTCTTTATCCAGTCATCTGTTGACGGACATTTAGGTTGCGTCCACGTCTTGGCTATTGTAAATTGTGCTGCTATGAACATCCAACGCTTTCTTGAACTGTATTACACAGCTCCTCACAGTATTTACATGTTACCACTACACTTTAGTGTGACAGAATGATGACCTACCCATTACACAAATAGAAAGACGTGGAACAAAAAGGACAACTGTCTTTGTTGAAGAGAATGAAGTTTAAGATGGACTTTGAGGTATACTAACATTTACTCTATCCAAGCTGAACAATAGCCTTCTATAAATGGAAGCTTGATTAGAAGCTTTTAGCTTAATGTTTATCATTTCACTTGCTTGACCGAATGAACCACAAAGTGAAGTTCTGCTAAATGGACTGAAATACCATGCAACTTAAGTCTTCTTTAAGTGCCTCATAGTAATCTGCTAAAAGCTGTTTTGCAATCCTCATCAGTGATGCTCCTCAAGAAAGCATAGGCTCCTAAATGATGCAGAAGGAAAAGGGTACTTTCCCTCCACTTCCAACAGCAAAAGCAGTATGGTCTAAGCACTTGCCCTTTCTATGTTGCTACAGATAGGTCTTCAACTTTAAAAAGTATTTTTGGAAATGTAATTCCCACCAGAAGATAGGATATGTTTATTTAGAGTATTACATCACCTTAAAAACTCAGTGGGAATAACAGCTAAAATCTGAGCTTTGGGTTTCCTGTCCACAGTCTCTTGGATGGCCACAATCCTAAAGACGGCCCCACAGACAAGGCTCCAGCCATACAGTATCTATACTGTATCTATACAGTATCTATACTGATTAGTCATTACTCATTCCTAGAGGCTTGTCTTCCATACACCACTGTAAGTAAACTCCATCACCCTTTCTAGAGCCAATCTGTGACCTGTATCCAGCACCCCTGTACCCATCCTATCCTGGGGAACCCTAGGTGAACAACACCAGGCTGCACTGGTACCCTTAAGTCAGCAAATCATGGCTTCTGAACACCAGACCCCATACCCAAATATTCCATTTCCAGAGTGGGCTTGGCTCCAGCAGAGCAGACGGTTCCCTTGGAGTAGTGCTAGCACTCTGGAAGGCCAATGTCTGGTGTCTACTTGGGTCCTTAAGGCCATGACCACCTGTTGCCAGTAATATTCCAAATTTCGAGGCTACTTGTGGGAACTGCAGCCTCCATGGTACTTTGGTTCTAAGAGAACTAGAGATGTCAGGTGGATGGTAGTGTGGCCCTCTCAGGTATACGTTTGGAGATATGAGTTCTGTAGCCATTCTAACAATTAATAAGGCAGTGAGGACAGTTTGGTACCAGGAAATATCTGAGGTAGGGACCCTTCTTTTCATCATCTCTGTTGAATTTCACCCCCAACTTAATAAAAGGAGTTAGTTTAAACCTACTGAATACCTATTTGTTATGGGATAAATATAATTATTTCTTAAAAATGAGAGCTCACATATATACTGCTTGCTTTGTCGGGCACTGTCTTATCATTATCACTCTCATTTGATGAGAAAACTGAGAAACAGAGAAGTTATTTAAAAGTTAAGTGGCAAAGCCCAGGATTTCATCCAGGCAATCTGGCAATAGAGTCCATACTTTAACTGCTTTGCTAATGCTGCTTCTCACTTGCCTGAAATATTAGGTCTGATCTAAAGACAACTGTACAAAAAACTATTTCTACACAACAGAGATAAGGAATATATAAAAAATCTCAGACAAAATTAAAGTGCTACTGCCGTTAGTTCAGTAGAATCTGAAAAAACAATCAGCACCATGAACAATATCATTGATACTAAGAGAAAATCTCTACTTATTGAGATTATGAGACCATCATTTTAATGGGAAAAGTCAGTGAAATAGTTTGACATAGTTCTCTATGTCAAATCATGGCTCAGATGGACATAATTGTACTAATGACAGCCACCAATACACCCCCCCACCTACATCAACAAGTAATTTTATAACACAGGGAAACTCGGTTATTTTGGAAAATAAAAGGGAAAATCTTTTAACATTTTGAGTTATATACTGATTTACAGATTAATTTATAGTATCAGACAACTTATAAAATACTTCGGACATCACCCCTGAATAAAACTGCAAAACACAACTCTAGCATCTGACAAGATCTATATACCACATCTTCTTTATCCCTGACTAGATCTTAATGGTAATAAAAACCCAAAATGCCTCTCTCTTTCTGAATCCCAAGGATCATTTAGGCACAACTTTCACAAAAATATTAGAATCTGAAAATTGATGCCTTCCTAAAAGGGAGTAGGAAGTAAAAGAGTGGGGTGGGGTGGATGAGGGAACTATATTGTACTTTTTGAAACATGGTTTCATTTAATGATCACGGCAGTGTGGTTATTATCCACATTTCACAATTGATGGAACTATGAGTAAACAGTAGGCAGATTTCCTCCTCCTCTCATCTGTATTTATTTATTTTTTTATAATTTTTTGGGGGGGAGGAAGTTAGGTTATTTCTTTCTTTCTTTATTATTTATTTTAATGGAGGTACTGGGGATTGAACCCAGGACTTGGTGCCTGCTAAGCACACACTCTATCACTGTGCTATAACCTCCCCCTCATTCTGTATTTAAAGATCATCTCCAAAGATTCCTAGTTCACTTGCTGCAATTCTTTTAATTTATAATTTACTAATACATTTCTGAGGTGTAGCTAATATGAATACAACCTACTAGCACACACTGTCCAGCAGCAGAAAAACAAATTCATCGAACTTCTCTTTTGGAGACTACCTAACTTAAACGCACTAACAATAAGAGCAGGACACTACCACAAGAGCAGAGGTTAACATTTCTTGAATCAAATGAAATCTATGGGTCTTTTCCTCATGAAAATACACAACTTCAAGTTGTTTTGCATATAATTTATTTTTTCCTGAAATTTACACATTTCAGGGAATTCACAGACTCCTCTGTAACCCATTTATGGACTCAGAATTAAAAACTTCTTTATCAAGTTAAAGAATAGGAAAGACCTAGATTTGCAAGTAACTATACTAGTCCATAACTAGAATGCACACTGGAATGGGAACCAGAAATGGTTTCAAAACGGTGTTGCCATTTCTAAAACTGTGTGACCAAAGATAAATCATTTCCTCTTCAAAGCCTCAAATTTACTATTGGTTAAATGAGGAAACTAATATATTAAATCACTACCAAAGTCTCAGTCAGCTCTAAAATATTAGAAATTTCTTCCTTTAATGTAAGAGACTAATCTAAGTGGCTCTTTTAAAAAAAATCTATTTTATTAAGGTACCATTTGCATACAATAAAATTTTCAAGTGTACTCCTCTTAAGTGTACATTTCAACGACTTTTGAGAAATCTATAAACCCACGTGACCACCACCACAATCAAGATACAGATCATTTCCACTGTCGTCCCAAATTACCTAGTATTCCACAGCCAGCCCTCCACCATAGATTTTCTAGGAACTTTTTATAGGAAGCAGCATTTATTGAACATACTATATGCTAGCCACTGTGGATTATCTCAAATTATTCTCAAAATTCTGAGAGGAAACAAGTTCAGGGAAGTTTATCATACTTAAGCTCACACAAGCAAATACAGGGCAGAATTAAACTCATCTACTTCTCTCTAGAATCAGTGAGCCCTACTTGTTCTATAGGGTTGAAATCACAAATATCCCTCCAAATTGAAGAAATTATTTAAGAACCCAATACAGAACTTTAAGTTTGATTTTGTTACAGTTGGATTTGGATAAACAGTAGGTTCAGTTAACATATCCCCAAAGTCATTTACAAGAAATCCAATTTGGACTATTAGTTATCATCCTCAACACTTCCAAGATCAGAAAGAAGCACTGTGGTTTATAACTATGTATTTTTAGTTATAACCTGCTTAAAGTCAGTGGTCCTTTCCTTGAAACAGATGTGTTAAAAAATGTTTGTACCGTCAAAATTTAGGAGGGAATCGTTATTCTCTTTCCTGTTTCATGGTTTGTATGTGGCAAATGTATTTCAAGTAACTTTTTTCCTTCAGTAAAGCTTAACACAGGCTAAACATATATCAAAGTGAGCCACCAATGGTTAACTCCAAGTGTCACAAACACAGGGTACTAACAGTTGTCCTATTTCTGAAAAATCTTAACACAATGTGAAAATGAGAAAGATATTAGAACTTAAAAAAGACAAATATTTACTCATAAATGGGAAAGAAATATAGTTCCTCCTCCCTCTGAGTAAATTAAAAATTGTTGTTGATGGCTCCCTTAAACAGAAAATAGCCAAATGTATCAATACAACTTTAGTTCAAGGGCCAAACCAATTGTTGGTTTTCTTACCAATGAATATGTGACAGTGTATAAAGAAAAAAAGGAATTAGATTGGAAGAGATTATTTTCCTAAGTCTGATGATGATTCAACATGTGACTTTGGGTGTCTATATAATGACGATATTCCAAGAAAACACACTTTCTTAATAGTGCCAAAGGGAGATGTTAAATTAGTTTAATTATACTCATGTCTTTAAAAAATAAGGGCCAGAATGTTCTTCAAAATAACTTTATAAAAATGGAAGTGAATAAGCAAAGAAGTTAGTTAGTTTGCTTAAATCTTCAGGAGACAAAGGAGGAGACAGTGTCTGAATTAGACCCTTCAGAATGCACAATGTTCTTTTTACTTGCCAAAGAGGAGGGCATCTGGGAGTCAGCGCTGCTCAACAAAAAGGTATAAAATGACTAATGCTGCTGCTGGTTACATGAAAAAAGATGGAATAACAGGAGTTTAAGGATGTTAGAATTACCATGGGAAATTATAAAAAAACAAAAACAAAAAAACCCACACTCAATGTATCTCCTAAAGCCTTACTTTGGCAGTTTTAAATCACTAGTATAACGTTCATTACAGAAGACCCATGCTATGTGAAGATCTGTGGTTCTATTAAGCTGAAGCAACCTCCAAGGTCCATAACAAGTGATGTGTTACTTTGTTGAGACAGGAATTAGAGTCCCAAGGCTGAAGTCTGGGAACAAGTCATTAAACCAATGAGTGAACCTAGCCAACCACTGAACATTTTGTTAGTCTTATTTAATACAATCCTGTGTGCTATTTCTGTCCCTATTTAGTAGATGTAAGAGAGAAATTATATTCTATGATGGCAATAATGAAGATGGTAGGATGTATTCTGTAAAAAAAATCACTCCACTATACTACAAATTGCTGGCATAATATTTTTAAAAAAGTCGAAATTTAAGATACATGCCCAATTATCTCAATTCCTCCATCTAGTGAATAACACTCTGCATTCATATGTGATCATATTCTCCTTTGATAGTACTATCTCTCCAGCTCAAGTGATGATTTACCTGTTATTTTAAAAAACAAATAAAGGTATATGCAAATACAAATTTTCACCATTAGGTATCTTCTTCAGTAAGAATCTTCTCAAGTGGTTTAGATTATTACTGGCACCACTGCATGTATTATTAACTCTTTTCAACTTCTAGTGAGTGATATACACCATTAGTGTCCTTTACCCAGATCAGAATAATACAGGCATTTTAACCTAATGGAAGGCTTTAAGGATTGGGAAAGAGGGGGTTCAACTTATCTATGCTTCAGACTCCTCAATAACCAAATATTCCAGTGAATGAGTGGTACAAGGGAATTTATCAGAGCTTCTGCGTGGTCCAAACAGCATAACAGGTAAAAGGGTAACTAACAGCTCAACTTCTAAATAAAGGTAAGGCATTGTAAATTAAATTGAAGAAACATGTATTGAGTACTTACTATAAGTAATGAACCACAGCTTTAATGGCTGCTCAAAAAATGTATCAGGGAGCAACTGAAAATAAAACGAATCGAATAGGTAGAGTTTGGAGAGGTATAAGGAAAAAAGCAGCTTGATATCAAAGGGTAAAGACGACACAATCAGATTCTAAGAGATGGACAATCTAATCTTATTAGAATCCTTTGTTTAATTTGCCCCTTCCCTACCAGCAGCAACCTCATCTTCTGATTGGCTTTTCCCCAAATTATATATATAATTTGGGAGAAGAAACAAAACAAGGTGAGGAAATTGCAATCACCTAATTGAGAAATATAAAAGGTACCTCTCCACTGTGAACAGTTACAAACATTTAGAAACATCGTGTCAGGGGGCAGAGATGCCACTGGCCCTGGAAATGACCATGTTTTTCGTAGCTTAAGGCAATTTTTTTTGTCCTCTGTTTAGTACTTATGTCATTTTGCCCGGTAATGCAACTTCAGTATATTACTCTCTCCTTAAGTCACTTCATCTTGTTTAAACTGAAAAAGCGAGGTGGGCATTCACAAGAGTGTGCTCAAACTGTATGATCCCATTTGCCCATTATGGTTACTTGCTCTCAGCAGTCACCTCCCTCCGCATCTGTACAGCCTCATTCAGCAAAGTCTTTGTGCCAGGAACTGTCTGGCACTGGGGTAATCATGTAAACAGGACCCATACAATCCCTGTCCTTGACCTCAAAATGGGGACAAAGAAACAAGTAAATAAACACAAAAAATACAAATTGGGATCAATTCTGCGAAGAGTACTCTAACAGCAGCCAGACGTGTGGGGGGTGTGTGTGTGTGTGTGTGTGTGTGTGTGTAGGGTAAGAGCATTCATCTGCGTAAGGACCATTGCAGGCCATCTCAATGCAATGCGAAGCCATGGGATTACTTCAGACAGGTTAATTTACACTGTTTTCCTTGGTAAAGGATCACTCTGGTAAAATGAGATGTGTGAAAAGAGGTTTTAAACACAGAGAACCGTAAGTCGGAAGAAATAGTTATTCACTTCTCTGACTCTTTGATCTTGCATCTGTAAAGCAAGTGGCATGAGCTAGAAGCCATTTCTTCCCCGCCGCGATGTGCCTAGGCAGGAGGTGGTGAGAGCACGGGCGGTGTCAAATGGACCATGGAATTCCCCTCGCCCCCACCGACGCCCAGCTCTCAACCGGCTCCCTGAAACTGTTGGTCAGCGCAATGAATCAATGAATGGCCCGTCCCGGCCGCTAGAGAGGCGCCCCGTCCGCGGGACCAGGCCCGGGAGCCGGAAAAGAACGCGATACGCCGCGCGAGAGGCCAGGGAGCCGACCGGCAAGGAAAGTGGGGGCCGGCTCCGCCACAGCCAAGCGCGGCGAAGAGGGAGGCTCGGGCCTTGCTGGTTGAGGAAAGGAGGAGCAGGACTCTCGCTCCACACAGGGAGCTCGGAGAAAAGGCCGAAACGCAGAGCTGAGGGGTTCTGGGCCCAGGCCGGGCGGCCCAACCACTTACCGCAGCCGTCGCCAGGCTGTGCATGTTGGGAGCGGCCGCGGCTCTCCTCCTACCACCCGATGCGTCCGACCCGTCCCAACTTCAACACCGCTGCCGCCAAGGATGAGCTGCTGCAGCCGCCATCCGCCTCCGGCTCGCTCCGCCCCTTTCGCAGCCCTCTGACCTTTCACCTCTGACCCCTCTCACACAATCTCTTCCCGCCGCTGGGCTCTCGGAGGTGTTAATAGCCCTAGAGTACGTCCTTTGCCCCTTAAGATTCAGGACCAGAAGGACGTCTACCACCTACTAGTCCCCGCATCTCCCAGCCTGGAGAAGGTATTCCCCAGAGAAGTGCGTGAACTCTGACCCTCCTCCGGAGGCCAGTGAAGGGCGGGAAAGGCCGGGCAGTGCCAGGAGGACAAGTAGTGCGCATGCCCAGCTGGGCTGAGGAGGCGGGAAATATTGGGAGAACGAAAGTGCGTCAAGTGGAAAGTGCGCATGCGTATTACGGGCAGTGCAGGGGCGGGGCTACCTCGGCGAGACTCCGCTCGGTTCTGGGGCGGGGTGAGGGCGTAGGAGGGGCGGAGTTTCCAGGCTTGCGCTCACACGCCCCGTCTGGTCGCGTCGAGTGTGCGTGCGTGCGTGCGTGTTTGCGTGTGGTCACAGTTCCCGCCATCAGCTGCTCTCCCTGACTAGGGGGAGCGAGCGGCCCCTCTCCTTCGTGCTCGGTATCCCTTCCTTCCTTACCCTCGGCTCCTCCCCCTCCGCGCGGACACCGTGCTTCCGGCAGGCCTGTCCGGGGCTCTGGGCTCTCAGGCACAGGTAAGGCGGGCCCAGCGAGCGTCTCAACTGAGCCGTTTTACCCCGGCACCCCTCCCCCCGCCCCGTGCGGTCCGCCCACTCGGCGTTCACTCTTCTGGAGTTCGCCCGGCTGCTGTTTAGCTCGCCCCCATCCTAGTGACGCCCCAGAGGCCTCGCAGGTACTCCACTTGGGTCTTCCCCCAAGCTTTTCCTCTCTGACCTGGTCTGTACTGTCACTCGCTACCTCTGCAACCCGAATCTGGCTCCTCTTTGCTGGTGGCTGTCGTCGTCCACCCCTCGCCCTTAGCGAGGCCTGCTGTCTCTTCAGGTGACTTCCGTTGCCGCAAGTCCATCAGGCCTTGGGACATGATACTGCTTCACTCTCTTCACCATCCCTCACCTTCTCTCTTTTAACTGTCTCTCACTAAAAGGCATGAATTATACTTTTGTCGTGCTTTTGCTCCAAAATCCCTAGCCATCAGATCAGGTTGTCAGGCTTTACCTATTTTAGGTTATGATCCATGAAAGGAAATGATAATTGAAAACAAAATCTTGTGTTCTGAAGAGTTAGCCTGTAGTGGTTTTGTAATCCTTTAAAAATTTAGGCTCTGTGTAAATGTCCCTTTTTGGGTGGCAGTATTTGAAAAGTCTGTAACTGTAAAAGCTATCAAACAGAGGATATCAAGTAGGCAGTTGGATATACTGGGTTGGAGCTTCGAGGAGAGCTCTGAACTGGGTTTATAGGTAAATGTGTGTGTGTGTGTGTGTATATATATATATATATACACATATGTACGTTATCTGCCATGTTGATAGTAATTGAAGCTATATATGTGGATGAAGTTGCCCAAAGAGAGTACAGTACTAGAAAAGAAAGGAATCCACTGAGGGATTCTTGGCATTTAGTAAGTGGATAGAGGAGTACAAGTCTTGTTAAAAAAAAAAAATGAAAGAAGTTATCAATAATGTTGAAATTCTGCTGAAAGGTAAAGTTGAATGAGGCCTGAAAAGCCTAATGACATCAAAGTAATGGATGATCATAGGGATAGATGTTTGATGGAGGAAAACGAAATATCTGGGTTCAGTCCTAGGGCTTGTTCTCCTTTTACTCTTCCCTTCCACTTTAAGCTTTAAATTCTACCTGTATATTGATGACTTAATTTTTATTTCCAGCGTGTTCCCTTTGTTTTGAGTTCAAGATCTAAATACCAACTGTTTGCTTGACATCCCAAGTTGATTTTTTTCTTAGGAATTTCAAATATAACATGTCTAAAACAAAAGTCATAATTTTCTCTAAAGTCAAATGTTTTCTTTTCCAGTTTGCCATTTCATTAAGTGGTGTATCCGTTTATCCATTTACGGAGTCTAGAAACTTGAAAGCCATTCTTGAGTTCTCTCTCATTCCTTGTATACAAACCCTTTTCAAGTTGTATTTATTCTGTTTCCATTATGTGTCTTGAATCTATTTCTGTAGGTTTTCAATATCACTTTTCTAGTTCAAGCCAGAATCCTCTTTCACCTGGACTTAATGTCACTGGTTCCCTGTATTCTCATCTGTAAACTGGGAATAATAATCACCTTATTGGATTGCTGTGGGGATTAAATGAGATAACCATGGTAAGCACATGGCGCACAGTAAACAGCCAGTAAGCATTCATTGTTATTTTAATTGTTGTTATAAGCTGAATCACTTCAGTGCTCTCCTATCTGGTTGTCCTAATTTATTCCATCCTTGCTCCTTTCACTCTCCTCCCCAAACCCAAGCAAACCACATCACTATTCCATTCAGTAGTAATGTGTCATTTCTCTGCTTAAAAACCTTCAGTAGATTTCACATCACTGTTTATTGCATTTAGGGTAAAATTTCAAAATCCTTACTGTGATATACAAGATTCTGCATAACCAGATACTTTACTACTTCACCAGCTTCATCTTGCATGATTCTCTTTTCCCTCACTAAACTCTAGCCACATTGCTTTTCATTTCCTTAGTCACACCAAGTTATTTCCCATCACCGGGCCTTTGCACATGCTGCTCTGTATTATTCCAGCATGACCATCCCCCAGTTAACTCATTCTTTAATTTTCAAGTTCAGTGGTACTTCCTCAGAGAAGCTGTCTCTTGATTCTGTCTAATTTCTACCCACCCCTACCCCAAGTCTTAAATCAGGCACCCTGTTACAGTCTCTCATGTCCTGAGCTTTGTATCATTTTTCAGAACTTGTAATTATATATTTACCTGTGTGATTATTTAAAGTCTGTCTCCTATTGGAATATCAGCTAGGGACTGTTACATTTCTATTTCTCAAGAATTTGTTAAATGGATAAGTAAATTGGACTTTGCTGTATGAACCATCGTGTCTTTGGGAAACACCAGCTTATTGATATTCTTGTCATCTGATGACAAGACCCTTTTTATTCTGCAGACAAATTAAAGGACACAAAAACCCAAAGGGTTTTCCAGCTTTGGATGGTATTACCCATTCTTGTGTCATAGAATCATTCAAATTTTAGACTCTTTAGACTCTTTGAATTGGAGATAAACTTTATCTAGGTCAACTTCTCTCCTTACTTTCGGCTACTACACTAATTTTATCTCTTTGTGCATTTGTTTTATGGATCTTTTTAGGCAACAAAACCCTTAGAAATCAGAGCAGTTGTTATATATTTTAACAACGGGTTAAACTATGAGACTAGTGAGGATGAGGTTTTCAAAAATAGATAAAGGGAGGGGGGAGGATATACCTCTGTGGTAGGGTGCATGCCTAGCATGTATGAAGTCCTGGGTTCAATCCGCAGTACCTTCATTAAAAATAAATAAAAAACATAATTACCCCCCCCAAAAACCCCAAACAAACAAGCAAACAACAACAAATAAAGGGAAATTCCATATTTAAATAAGTGGTTAATGGTTGTTATGGAAGAAAATACTAAAATTTAATGATTTGTGTATGTAGAACAGGATTTGTGTTGAGAAATAGAAAATAAAAAATAGGAATGCCAAACACAGAGGCATTAGGATTTATTTTATAGATAGTGATGAGCTGTTAAAAATGGGAAAAGTTTCAGTTAGGCAAAATGTGTTAAGTTCTAGAGATAAGCTGTACAACATTGTACCTATAGTTAACAATACTGTATTGTATGCTTAAATGTTTCTTAAGAGAGTAGATCTCATGTTAACTATTCTTACCACAATAAAATTTTTTAAGAATTTAAATGTTTGGGAGGGGAATTAGCATCAGAAGCAAGTATTTTAGCACTTACTAAGTACCTATAATTTTTGGGGGGCACAAAAGAAAAAAAGTCAGGTCCCCCTCTACCCTCCCCTCTCTTTAGGGAGAAGGTTAAAGAGACAACTAGTGCACACTTTAGTTGGTAAGAAGTAAAAGAGTAGTTTTTTAGAAGGGGTATTATAGGGTAAAGGATTCATTGGCCAGAAAAATTCTGAGAAAATGTAGACTGGGAAATGATTGCTGCAGATTATTGAGGACGCAATATGGTATTGGTTAAAAATGTGAGTTCTGGTGCTAGATTTAGTTTTGTCTCTTACTGATTCTGTAACCATGGATAAGTTTATCTCTCTGAGCCTCAGTTTCCTCATTTGTAAAATAAAGATAATCTTTATCGTTTAGGATTATTGTGAAAATTATGAGCTGTTGCATGTATGGCACTTAGCACTGTGCTTAGTAAATGTTGCATAATAAATAAATATTAGGTGGGAAGGATGACAAAATGTTGTTTCCGAATTAAGGTGGTAGCTATGAAAAGAGTGTGTTTTTAGATAAATGAGAATGAAGTTAAAGCTGATGCTAAGATTTTTTTTTTTTTGGCTTAAAGGATAGTGGAAGGACAAATGTAGGGAAGTCTGGGTGTCTCTTAAAGAGAGTGCGGACTGTGTCATATTCACATTTGCATCCCTACCACAGTGCCATCAAATTGGAATAGCTCAATAAATGATTTTTCACTAGGTGAACAAAGGAGTTTAAAGTTGATGTTATAGTATTCAAGAAGGCAGTGAAAGATGTTTGATTAGAATTTCAGGGAAAGTTGAGGCTTAGGCCTAAATTTGAGAAACAAGCCCGTGAAGTTAGTTTTGAAGAAAAGTGCAAAACTAAGTTTACTCACTTTTTGAAATTTGTATCAACACATCATAGAAGTGGTGTTTTTAAGACTTAAGACGTATTATGTAACAATGTCTATAGAGTCAACAAGGATATACTCTTTTTACCACTGTCTTCTTCGTTTCAAAATGTACCAGGAATGAAGAAGCAAGACACAAATTGATCAACCTACAGGCTCCTGGAGTCCCTCATTTTGCATAGCAGATATATCCCTAAAATTCTATTCATTGCGTGTGTGTTTAAGTGTGTATGTGTATATTGAGCATTATATTTTAAATGTTTTCAGTAGGTGGTTTGTGTTTTTTAAATTGTCAAAAGGTTAATCTTTGTTATATAAATAATAACAATTTTAATTTTATAAATCAGATTTCTTTTAAAAAGGCACACTTATATTTTCTTTAGCTGAGTTGATGGCTTCCGGAGAACTGGCATAGCTGCAGAATATGAGTAGTTCCCCAAGAAGAGTGCATTGCCTTTGGCACAAGGATCAGAATAAAGGTGAATTGTTATTACATAGGGTTTTTCAGTAAAAGTCACTGAAAAGTAAGTAATGTTTTTATTTTGGATATATGTTTCCAAGAGTATGCAAATTGGCAAGAATTTACAGTTTTCTTTTTCTGTTTTGTAGTAATAGTTTTATACTTTAGCATGCTTTCTTAAACCACAGGATGCCCTCTGGATACGTATGTTTTCAGAGTAGTACCTAAAATAGGAATATTTAAATAACTGTAGAGATTATAGAAACATTTTTGTCAGTGTTGTTTTTTTGAGCTTTGATAGAATGCTCAAAATTGAACAGTAATTTTAATAGTGGTGAAGAAATTTAGGGAAAAGGGAATCTCTTTGGATGTACTTAAAGAATAATTGGTTTTTATTGTGCTTTGTTTTCCTAATATCGATTTGATAGTGGATTGGTTTTAACAGGGTTCAAAGAAACCTTGTATTTGTCCTAAGTTCATAGAAAGTTTAACTGTTACTGGATCATGCTAGATACTGAAAAAGAAACTTAGAGGTTTTTTCTCTTAAACAAGTAGGGCAAACCTTGATAATATGATGAATGTATGAAACTAAATATAGTTAATTCATTTAGTACGAAAACAGATAATGGCTAGATAGCGGCATTAAGAAAAAGTTTTTTATTCTGCTAGTTTTTATTGATTCTGCCAATTCCTGGACCTTTTAGGTTTTTTCCTTAGAAGAGAGAGAGATTGCTAGTGGAAATGATTAAGAAAATATTCAGTATCTGAGATGAAAATTTATACGCTTAACCAAAACTCTGCATCAAAATGTTTGAGAGTTATATGTAGAGAAATCATGTATTACATGTAGAAACAATTGCAGACGGAAACAGAAGTAACTAGTTAAGTTTCTTTTCTCATGAACTTTATTGAGCTTTGAAATCTTCACCTCCAAATTTTGTTAAATAATCTAATTTTTTAAAATATGTTTTTATTGGAGGAATTCAAGGTCAATGTCCTTACTTTTGGTCTGTAAGGAAAATACTAAGATAATGAAGTTTTATATTATTCCCTTTTAATTTAGCACCCTGACCTTAATGATATATAAGGAAAGATGAGGTAATTTGATAAAACTCTTAAAATGGAGTTTCTTTACTGAGCAGTAAAGTATTTATAAAGCAGTATTTATAATACAGTGTGATAAATGCTCTACTAGAGATAAGCATAGGATGCAACAGAAGAGAAAAGCATTTAACACTCTTAGTGTGGTTATGGGGTGAGAGAAAAAATGAAAAGTAGCTAGGAAAGGCTTCTTAATGAAGATAATATTTAAATTGAGCCTTAACTTTATAGCCAGGAAAAGAAACCAGGGGGGTTCATGGGGGAAGGGGAGAGCAGGTGAAAATCTGCCAGACATAGATCATAGTATGTGCAAAGGTATAGTGGCATGAGAACATAGGCCTTTTTTGGGGGAAATTATAAGTAGTTCAAATGGCTGGATTCGGAAGATTTGTTGAGGTAAGCAGATAGAGATAGAGAGGTAAGCAGGGCCTGGATCATGAAGGGTGTTTATATCATTTTAAAGGGTCTAGATGTTATTGTAAGGACATTGGGGAGCTGTTGAATAATATTGAGGACAGTACTGTGATTTGGTCTGCAGTTAATTATAAAGATTTAATCTGCAGTTAATTATAAAGAAGGTATATAGAGGTAGAATTGACAGGACTGTACCCTGACCTTCCATTTCCAGTCCAGTTCCAATAATCATCAAGAGAGAAATCAAAGACAACTCATGTTTCTGGCTGGGCAACTGGAGTGGGAGAAGGGCCACATATTCTTGGCAGTGCTGAGAGACAGAGTGGAAAATATTTCAAGGCTGTATCCAAATAATGAAGCACCAAATTATTAATTGCAGAAAAAAAAATGTATTACAAACACTAATTACTGGCCCAGAATTTTGTAGTTACTAGTTTGATCAACCGTGTTACTGACAGCTCTTTAAATGGTAGTGGACTCTATAACTTTGATGGATTCATATACCCAGCCAATTATACTGTCTAAATCTGGCCACAGTTAGCCACTGAAAAAATTTGATGAGGGGTGGGAAGGGATAAATTGGGAGTTCAAGATTTGCAGGTACTAACTACCTACCATAGAAAAAATAGATAAAACAACAGATTTCTACTGTATAGCACAGGAAACTTTTCAGTATCTTGTGGTAATCTGTAATGTAAAAATATGAAAAGGAATATATGTATGTTCATGTGTGACTGAAACATGCTATATACCAGAAATTGACACAACATTGTAAACTGACTATAATTTTTTAAAAATTTAAAAATTTTGGTAAAATTAATATGAAATTATCATAATTTTGATGCAGTTATTATTGAATAATAATAGAGGACTTACAATGCGTAATACCTTTAACTATTCAAAATGTTTTCATATCCCTTTAAATTTATTCCCCGCTATTTGATGTACAGTACCTAAAGGCCTCAGACTAGGAGGTCCACAGCCTCATTTTCTCTCCACTGGTGGGTTTTGTTTGATTTGTAGCTTTTAAAGATAACTTTGAATTCATTGCCCACAATTTAAAATGGGCAGTTTGATATAAAAATTTAGATGTCATTTTCTTGAAAAATTAGATGATCTGGCAATGCTAGATTCACTATTTCTAAATTGGCTAGATCTGAGTAGCAGTTTTCATATCTTGTCTGCCTAAATCATTTGTGTCACCTGACTGGCTTCTATAGGTAGTTGAGTTGGTGATCTTTGTTAACAGCTTCTTTGTCTGGGATCTTTGGAGAAAGTGGTGTTGCAGACAATTCCATTCACATTAAGGCTGCTGTGTGTTGAGTGCCTAATGTGTGTTATTTCATTTAATTCTCTAACACTTAACATTTACTATTCCCGTCTTACAGTTGAGAAAACTAATGGTTAGGAAAGGTAAGTTACAAATTAGTAAGTGACAGAGCTGGCTCCTGATATCTAGACCTAGTATGTTTTTCTTTTATACAGATACTACTGTTTTTAGCTTTTCTGGTTCAGCTGTGTAGGCAGAGGAAAAGTTTAATGATTTTTAAATTAATAAATTATAAGCAAGAATCTGTATTAGAGGCAATGTTTTTAGAGATTTGGAGGCTATAGTATAAATTTTGTTTTAATTTTAGTTGACTGCATATATGTGTATAACACATACTTTGATAACATTCTCTGCTATTACTATAATTGTATTTACTCGCTGACATTCGGTAAGCTAGATCAAAGAGTCTTTGACATTCTGTCAGTTCTTTAAGTTGTTTTTAAGTATTAAACTTCTCTCAGGAAATTTGAGTATTTGTCAGATAAAATTGGTGAAGAGTCTTTTCAGGAATATTAAACATAAATGGTAGGTGGATCTTGGGAAAAGGAGTTTTTTGTTTGTTTTCCCAGAGAATAAATGATTTTCTCAAATAATATAATTCTTCAGGTTAAACTAATTTGATTATTCTCACAATTATTCACTTAATGTCTCCTATGCATGTAGCTATGCTTAGACTACCAACTGGTAGACGGTATTATCTGGTGATGATGAAGGAAGGTTAAAAAAATAAAAGTTTGTCATAATCCCATGGGCACTTGCGTTGAGGGTGGAATTTTTAGTAATCCTGATCAGCATGCCTTTAGTGGCAGCAGTATGGTTGTTAATGGTGCAAAATGTAAAGTTTAGTCATTAATAGACACAGGTACTGGACATATGGCAAAGGAGAGAACATATACAGAAGAAATAAAAGGTGGGTAAGTTCAGTCACTGAACGACAACTGCTTTGGTTGTCTTTGTTACCTGTGCCATCCAGCTAATGAAGGCCTTTTGAGGATAACTTAGTTAAAGGTAGTTTATTGAAATGGAAAGAAGGACATAAGATGGTTCATTAAATATTCTCTTTCAAACTCTTGTTTTAATCACTAGTAAATTGTAACTTTTTATTTTATTTTATTTTTCTTCCTTAGAATCTGTCAGGTGAAGGTGTATTTTTGCTTTTTAATTTGGCTAGAAGCAATTTATTTTTAAAGAAAGTATGTCTCCTCTGAAGATACATGGTCCTATAAGAATTCGAAGTATGCAGACTGGAATTACAAAATGGAAAGAAGGATCCTTTGAAATTGTGGAAAAAGAGAATAAAGTCAGCCTAGTAGTTCACTACAATACTGGAGGAATTCCAAGGATATTTCAGGTATTACCAGATTTTGATTTGGAATAGAGCTTTAGTCACATCTTTCAGTGAATAGCTGTTCTGTGCCATACTAAGAAGAAGCCCTCTTCCTAGATTAATATTTTTTATTTTTAGGACACCAATACTATTAGGTGCATACATTACAAATTATTTAGCAGAATTGTTGATGGTGTATAATAAAGAGTAGGAAGTAGTTACCTTTATTGAAAAGAAAACTGGAAGCTGAGAGGACCTTAGTTTGGATACTATCTAAGCTTTTTTTTTTTTTTTTTAAGTAAAGATGAAAGATTTATTCAGTCTGAAGAGAAACCAGAGTGTTATCTAAGATATTTTTAAAACCACATTAGGATAACTAGTTATTCCCCCCTCCCCCCAACGTATATGATAGATTCATCACTATTTAGTGTTAACTTGTAATAGGTCTTTTTAGTGTCTTCTTAACGTCTCCTTCTAAATGATCCTGCCAAAAGTTGTGGTATATTATGGCCATTCAAGGCTGATTATTCAAGGTCATCCTTAGAGCTGTTTTCTTCTAACTATAAGTTTTTGAAGGGTGTCATTACTTTATGACTGCAAAAAGCAGTTAATATTGTTTTCACTTCTATTACTGTTACCTTCTACAGCTAAGAACTACTTGTGTTGATAAGTTGAATTTAAGAACGTGTCTTACATTTTACTGCACTTTAAAATCTATATATGTTAATTAATTATATAAAAGTATAATATTCATTCTAAAGTACTCTATTGAAGAACAATTTATAAAACTTTATGCTTGAGAACCTGATCTGAAGTAAAATTTCCATTTATCTTTGCTTTTAAACTATGAAAATTAATTGATTATGATTTTATATATCAAAGGTAATCTTAAATAGTTTGGAGGTGGTGACATGGTTAATAGAAATGATAGTTCTACCACATATGTATATCACTAATTGCCCACCTGAGTGAAAGAAAGATTTTTTTCAAGTAGAAATTCAGTTTTTCAGTCCTTATTCCAAACTAGCACTGAATAAAGATATAAGTATTTAAGCAAACATAGATCTTTAGAATCTACCTGTGATTCCGCCTTCATCTCAGTTCTAGATCAGTTTGCATTCAGCATTCGTTAACCACTTACAAATTGCTGTGGTGGGAACTGTGCTAAGAGCTAAGAATATAGAGCTGAAAGAGACACTTTTCCTCTCAAACTTAAGAGTAACCAAATGCATTCTTAGCTATAAAAATATCTCAGAGATGCAGAGGTAATACAAAGAAGGGAGTGTTTTGTGCTCTGAGGATTTAGAGTATAAATAGAAATTTGCCGGACACATTAGAGGTTAAGGTAAAGGTGATTTCTATACATGGACAAACACATGCACATGTGAATCAACACTCAAGGAACCAGAAAATTATTTTAAAGAAGATAGCACAGTAGGGTGTGAGTGGCAGAAGTAGAGGCTGAAGAGCTAGATAGGACCCAGATCTTGGAATATCTTGTTATACTACAGGGAACTTAGATACTAAGGAGCCAAGAATCTTGTTTGAATTCTTTTGGCAGCTAGGCAGGTGACTTTATTTCATGAGCTAGTGGCAGAATAAGGACATGTAAGAGGTTATTGTGGAAGTTTACATGAGAAATGAAAGTCCTGAGCAAAGGAAAAGAGGAAAAGCAAGAGGAGGAAAGGGTAAATTTGAAGAGATTTCAAGAAGATTTAACTCAGATTTGGGGGATGACAGAAAAAGTCTAGGGAGAGTCCTCAATTAAAGTGGTTGGCAGTCCCTTTCATCTTCTCTAGAGGGGAAGAATTGGGTTATGAAGATTGAGAGAGATGAGTTGTTTGAGGTGTTAGGTATTCAGATACTGATTGATATGCACTAGGTGTATGGTAAACAGGACTAGAGCTCCAGCAGAGAGGTCTGGACTTAGAGAAAAAGTTGAGAGGCCTCAGCATGTGGGTAGTTACTAAAATTGGAAGTCTAGCTAGGATTTTTCAGTTGTTGAAGTGATCAAATTCAGGATTATTCCCGTCTTGTTAATGAACAGACTTTTCCCCTCACATTTAACTTTCATTTTTAGAAAGTGGTATATTGACTGAAATAATGGTTTTATGCAATCTCTTTTCCTTTTGCATGGTAAACTGCTCATTTAACTATTTTGGAGTTAAAGCATCTGAAACTAGTTATTGTGTATTATGACAGAATTTCTACTCAAGCACATGAATACCTACTTTGAAGCTAAAAAAATTTAAATTTGAAATACAATTTAGTCTGATTGGTAAAATTGTTCTGTCATTCTTACCTAAAAATTGTCAAGGTCAGTTCTTCCTAATTAAAAACAAGTGAAACACTATTCTTTATACTGTTCAGAGGGTATGTCTTCAGCAAAAGTCAGCTTTAGAAACCTTTGTGTATGTCTGCTGAGGGAGAATGTTAGAGAATAAGGATGCCTGGTTGGCAGAAATTATTTAATAAACTGCATGATTTCTTAATTTAATCTTGGGAAAATATCAACCAAGAGAAGATAAAAGTTATCACTTGGTAGCACATATCCAGAGCCTGGAAGAGTGTAAGACAAGTTATTGAACCAGGTCTGGGGAGTGGGAGAAGCAAGCTAATAGAGTTCCAGGGTACTTATGATCTTTGTGATTGAATGAAAGTTAAATGAGCATGTTTAGACAGTTAAAAAAAAATTCTTACATTGGTAAAGGTTTATTTTAATGTATTTTTGAGAAGAGGAATTCTTTTGAGGATTATAGTTTGGATCAGTATATCATTTTACATTGTAGCTACTTTAACTAATTGCCAGATATTTTATAAGCTCTTATTTTAAAAAAGAAGAAGAAGAAGAAAGAAAAATTAAGTCTCTAATCCAATATGGCTTTCTAAACTGGTGATGGATAACCATCTAGGCTCTGAAAATTGTTAACTTGTTTTTATAACTTTGTAACTATACCTGAAAATATATAGCTCCCTACCAAAAAATCAAGAGTGCTAGGATTAATCTTTGATTTAAATGTGTCAAGAAATGGAAATTCTTTTTGGTTGGGGGCAAAAGTAAGAAATAGAACAAAAATACAAAGGTTACTATTTATTATGTAAGTTATTTTACTTCATTATAATTCATTTTTAATGACAAAATACTTTTCCTTTTGTGTTGATCAGCTAAGTCATAACATTAAAAATGTGGTACTTCGACCCAGTGGAGCAAAACAAAGCCGCCTAATGTTAACTCTACAAGATAACAGCTTCTTGTCTATTGATAAAGTACCAAGTAAGGATGCAGAGGAAATGAGGTTGTTTCTAGATGCAGTCCATCAAAACAGACTTAATGCAGGTGAGCATTAATTGTCCCAGGGTCTGACATTGGCAGTTATGAAAAATATTACTAGATAATAGGTTATTATCCCTGATGAATATTGATAAAAAATTTTCAGCAAAATACTAGCAGACCTAATTCAACAGCACATTAAAAAGACTACACCATGACCAAGTGGAATTTATCTCTGGAATGCAAGGATGGCCAAAGATAATGAAAAATCTATCAATGTGATACATCAAACTAACAGAGTGAAGGACAAAAACCACATAATCATCTTGATGCAGAAAAAACATCTGATAAAATTTAACATTCTTTCATGATAGAGACACTCAGCAAAGTAAGAATAAAAGGAAACTACCTCAACATAATAAAGGCCTTATATGAAAAGCTCATAGCACAATGATGAAAAACTGAAAGATTTTCCTATAAGATCAGGAACAGGGCAGGGATGCCCTTTCGTCACTTCTATTCAACATAGTATTGGAAGTCCTAGCCAGAGCAAAGCATCCAAATTGAAAAGGAAGAGGTAATTTTATCTCTGCTCGCAGGTGATATGATCTTATGTGTAGAGTCCCTAAAGATTCCATGAAAAAGTATGTCTAGAAAAGGAGTAGGATTTAAATTACATTTGGAGAAAGTTGCCTTGTTACGTCAGTCTTACATACTTGCCTTTGTATGAAACTTATTCTGAGGTTTTATTCTTGCTATGAAGACGGCATGTGCTATAGAATATAGAACAGCACACAGTATGATCAGATTTCCCTGCCCCCTTCAATCCCTTTCATTTAAAATGTTTTTTTTTTTTTAAATACATTTTAATCTTTACTCTTCATTGAATGTACTTTGGAACTTGGCATGGGGTAAGGGATTTAATATATTTTTTCCTCCAGAAAAAGGCCAATTGTTGCAGGTACTACTTAATGATAAACTATTTTTGACCTACTGATTTGAAATTCCATATTTATGAAATAATACATTACTGTCTATGCCCGTATATTATCTACTCTTCTGTCCACTAATATACTTACTTATGCCTATGTCATATCCTTTGATTGTATTACTTTTATATTGTTTTGATATTTATTGGTAAATATACAATGGTGGCTAATGTTTGTTGAATTTACCACACTAGATGCTTCATAGACATTAAATTTATGCTCATAACTACCCAGTGGCATAGATATGACCATGATTTTCTCTTTTGTTTGTTTCTTGGAATGCCTTTATTGAGATATGATTTTTACACCATACAATACTCATTTATGAAACTTACTCTGAGGTTTTATTCTTGCTACAAACACAGCAGGTGATCACACAGTATGATCAGACAGTATGATCAGATTTTCCTGCCCCCTCCAATCCTTTTCATTTAAAATTTTTTTTTGTTTTTTTTTAAGAAAAATACATACAGGCATCTTTTTAGGAATAATCTGTTGTTTAAAATGAATTTTCTACTGTTGTCATTAATCGCCAGCTCTGTCATCAATACTTCATCATTACTGATATTTTATACTTGACAAAATTGAGTTTTTAACTGAAATATAACACATATTAAAACATTGAGAAAGTAAAGATGTAGCAGTGCTACCTAGCTTGTATTTAATTAATGTCTCTACTTGACACATTTTTTTTTCTTGTTAAAAAAAATTTCTTTTTAATGGTTGTTTGCCATTTAGTACCTATTCATTGTCTGGTTTTGTTACCAAATCTGAACTATGTCAGTTTTCTAAATATTGAATTTTAGAATCGAGAAATTGAGTCCTGTTTAAAAGTTTTAGAATATTTCAGGGATTGTGTCTGTATTTCTATATTTGTTTTATTTTATCATATTAATTGAATCACTGTTTTAAGAATTGCTGTATGTAAGAAAAGCATGTCTTTAAATATATTAGAGTGGAAAGCACAGTAAAATGGGGACCCAAGTTTGAGTCTAGACAATATGGAATAATGGACAAGCAAGAGCTTTGGATCTAAAAAGTTTTGGATTTGAATCCTAGCTCTGTTATTTCCTGTGAGGTTTTGGGCAACTCACTTAAAAACTTAGTTTCGGTTTCCTCATCTCTAAAATGAAGGTTTTATCACCCCGTGTTCAGTGCTTAATAAAGAATTAGAGCTCATAAATGTAAAACATGACTGGCACATGATAGGCACTCAGTAAGTCATTGCTGCTTTTAGAGTAGCTAGCTATGGACTTAACTTGCTCTGTATTCTTGGGCAGGTTGTTTTAATCTTTAGATTTAAGTTGCCTTAGCTGTCCGAAAGTAATCATATATACTTTGCAGAGAGAGACTAGAGTAAGATAATCAATATAAAAATACTTTGGTTAAGTATAAAACATTTAAAGTATCTTGTGTGGTGCTTGAAATCAGTGGGGAAGAGACCAATATTTGATGAACAGCCTTATCTGTAACTAGGAAGACTAGCTAATCATTTCAGAAGACAGTAAAACTAGATTCTTATCTTATTCCTTCATCTAAGTAGATTTTTACCTTGATCAAAGTCTTGAATGTAAGAAAATAAAACAATAAAAGTATTATTAAAAGGGTAGAATGGATTTTAACATAATATGAGTGGAAAAGACCTATCTGAGAATGATATAAAAACCAGAATCAGTAAAGGAAAAGACTTAATAACTTGGACTGTGTGAAAAATTTGAATGATCTCTGTGGCAAAAAAGAAAAGACAAAGGAAGAAAATATTAGCCGCAGTGACAGAGTTAACATGGCTAATATACAGATACCGACTTTCCAAAACAGTAAGAAAAAGACAATTCAGTGGAAAAATGGACATACAGTTAATTCAAAAAGAAAAAACATATTATGGTGGCCCATAAACATGAAAAATTCTCAACTTCACCAATAACTAAACAAATTCAGACTCTTAACTATGTTAGCAGTAGTTTGGAGGGAGGCAGATAAGAGCTTTGACAGAGTTTTTTTTTTGAGGGATAGTAATATCAATTTAGTTTAAAATTACACATCCTTTACCCCAACGATTCTAAGAAGTTTTATCCTACAAAAATCATTTAATTAGTGCAAGAAGATAAGTGAAAAAATGTTCAGTATTGTTTATAATTTTTTAAAATTAAAATATCCCAAATGATCATCAGTGGGAAATTAACAAAATTAAAATGTAAAGTACCTTTTAAAGTATATGAAAATTCATATTTATACGTTACCATACATGTTCTTTAAACTAGCACTGATTTCTTTAGAATAGGAGCCATTCTGTTTGTTGAACTTACAGAAAATGCTTTGGAGTGTACGTTGTTGGAAGTATATCTGTCACTGGTTTTGACACATGTGGCATCCATTATCAGTGTTCTTGCCATAGATACACAGTGACAACTCTTCTATTGTGTTAGTTACCAAATATTTATATAGGAGAATTTCTAGCATTTTCTTTTTGCAGTTAAAAATGTGTCATTCTATTACATGTTCTCAAATTTTTGCATTGTTATTCAATTTTTTGCTTCATTTTAGTTCTAAATTGTAATTACTGTATATATATAAATTATACTTTTAGAAAGAATTGGTTGATAAGCACTTTGTTTTATTTTTCCTGTTTTAATTTCCTCATTATATAATGATGATGACGATGTTAACGACGACGACGACGATGACAACAAATCTCTTTATATGAAAAGTGAATGATTTGGGAATTTTCTTTTTTTTCACCAGCCATGAAACCTCAGGGTTCTGGTAGTTTTGGAGCTATTCTAGGCAGCAGGACCTCACAGAAGGAAACCAATAGGCAGCTTTCTTACTCAGACAATCAGGTATGTTTGTTTGAATCTTTTTAGCTTTTTTTTTTTTAAGTGATACAGACATTCTGTAAGGTAGTTACAGGAAGCAGAATTTAGACTGTCATGTCTAATAATTCTGGCATTATCACAAGGGTATTTTCCGCATACCTGAAATTTACCATAGTAGAGTGTAGTTTTTAAAAATCATAGCTTTGGAATTAGATGTGGGTTTGAGACTTGGTGCTGCTACTTACTAGCTGTGGGTCATTGGAGAAGTTCCTTAAATATCCTGAGCCTTAGTATCCATCTGTAAAATTGAGACAGCAAGAATATTTTAAGGGTTGCTGTGAGATTATGCACATAAAATTGCTTAGCCTGTGATACCATTATACTAACGGTCCTGTAAATGTTTGCTGCTGTTATTTCTTTGATGCTCTTTGGGTCTGTTCTACATTACGAACTTTGCCAGTACACTATATGATACCAGACTGTCTTGTTGGGTCTTCTGTTTGCTTTTTAAATAGTTTTTCTTTCATGAATACTATTCAACCAGCTGTGAGATTTACTGTGCACTATTGCAACTTAGCAGTCGTATGTCTCTTTTAATTTGTTTTACAAAGGTAAACCAGGTGTAAAGAGAAACTTTCAAGCTCTCCTGTAAGTAAACTAAAGAGTTTTATTTAGCTATGCAGAGATGGATTGATTTACTTAATCCATTTACTGGACTAAGCAATGAATAAGATTTCATTTTTGTTGGTTTCTTTTTATAGATTGGGTTTTTTTTTAACATTTTAATTGAGATACGATTAGTAGGCAGTGAATCGCACATATTTAAGTTGTGCAATTTGATATGTTTTGACTTATGTACATACCCACAAAATCATCACCATAATCAACTTAGTGATTATGGCATACATAGCAAAAACCCTTACAAGCTTCCTCATCCCCTTTGTAATCCTTCCCTACAGCTCCCTCTCTGGCCGGTATCCCTGAACCACAATTGAATTGCTGTCACTCTAGAATAGTTCGCATTTTCTGGAGTTTTATCAGGGTTTCCAGAGTTTTGTCTGGGTTTTTCACTCATTATAGTTACTTTGAGATTCATAGGTACAAATTTAAACTGTTAGATATTTAAATGTATAAATGTTAACGTATCTAGCAAAAGCATATACTTACATTTTCCCAAATAATGATTCCCATTAGTGAGATTATAAAATCAATTTGTGGGTTGTGACTAGCATTAAATAAAAAAGGAATAGATTAGAAAACAATAGAGAAGGTATTATTATACATAGTAAGGGTAAATATTGGTTTCTGAAACTTTGTTTCAGTTTTATTTATGTGAATGTGTAATAGATTGTGAAGTAAAATATTTCTCACTATGGGTTTATGGTCAAAAAAGGTTGAAAACAGTATGCATATAGTATGCTACCATTCGTTTAACAAAAAGAATTAAATTTTGATTTGCATTTGCATAAAAATCAGTATAATACTTATAAGATATAGCAGGATAGGAAGTGGAAGAACTGGATGGGTGGCATTGGGGTGATAATGAGACTTCTCAGTATATGGCTTTTATAATAGCATTTTGATTTTTGAATCTTGAGAATGAATTCTACATTTGAAAATAAATTTAACTTTTTAAGTTGTTCATCCAGATGACCTCAGAGATTTTTTTCCTTTCTTGTCCTAAGATTGTAATCTGTAGAAAGTGATTAGAAATATCTTCCATAGGAGATAATCACATAGCTCTTAATCTACAGTTATAAAATTTACCTAGCAGAATGCTACTCAAAAGCACTTTCCCAACTCATGTGTTTACATTGTTGTATTCTCTGAGTGTTTTTGCTGTGTCTTTAGCGTAGACTCTTTGATTCATCTTCTGCCAGTGCACTCTATCTCACTTTCATTCTTCCTATCATTATATATATTTGTATCACTACTCCAAACTAGAACCTCCTCAAAAGTCCTATGATGTACATATGACTTGGCATTTAAATTGTAGCAGCCAAATATCATTGTTGCTCCTTTTTCTCACATCTGTGTCACTTTAATTTACCATAATCGTAATTGAATTTTTTTTTTCTGAAGATCTACTCTCATGTTGGTCAGTTGAATCATAGCTTGTGTATGTGACTTTTTAAAATCAGTGATTCAAAGCAAATTCCCTTCTGCTTCTAGGTGTGCTGTGGAATTTGTTAAGTTTACAAGAGTGCTATAGGAAAGTAAGCTTCAAGCTTGATTTCTGACACTGACCGTACATTAGAATCACATAGGGTGCTTTAAAAAAAGAAATACTGATGAATGGACCTCACTCCAGACCAGTTAGACTAGAATCTCTGGAGATAGATCTCCAGTTATGGGTTTTTGTTTGTTTGTTTTAAAGTTCCCCACGTGAGACTCACTGGTCTAAAAGTGTACCAATTAATTTGAAGAATTAGCTGTGTTAAACTTTATTCTTATAGGTTTCTTCAAAAAGAGGAAGTTTGGAAACTAAAGATGATATTCCATTTCGAAAAGTTCTCAGTAATCCAGGTAGAGGATCGATTAAGACTGCAGCAGGAAGTGGAATAACTGCCACCCGGACGATTCCCTCTTTGACATCTACAGCAACACCTCTTAGATCAGGGTTATTAGAAAATAGGTAGGAAAGACTTTTTTTCTTTCTTAGTCATTAGCCCTACCTGTTTATAAATGTCTTTTAGGCCTTTTAGAAAGACCAATAATTTGAGAAAAAGAAAGAGATTGTCCAGTTAGAAGAAGAAAGTATAAAGAACATATGGGGAGATAAATAGTATCTGTCTTATGTGGTTTATGTCAGTGACACTTATAGAGCACGTAGATACAGTGTGTTAATTTAAATGTGGTGACGAGAATTAGAAAGCAGTAGTCATGGCTTTAGTTCTTGAGAGTGTTGGCTTATATTTTTTTAATGGTATGAATTATGATTTTTTTAAATAACTTTTTTTTCCTGTTCTCTGTAGGACTGAAAAGAGGAAAAGAATGCTATCATCTGGCTCAGAGTTGAATGAAGATTACCCTAAGGAGAATGATTCATCATCGTAAGTTGCTTTAAGGACTTTTGTAGCACTAGATCAGTGTTTCTTATATTGGTAATTACAACCACTAGGGAAAATTGGGACAGTGTTCAATTTATGGGAATCCCAAAGATAGAAGAGCCACATTTAAAGTATTTTGGTGACAGTAGATTAACAGAGAGAGGATTTGACCGTTACTATTGCTTTGGTCATTTATTGCACTTCTCCCATATGAGCTTTTTCTGTCTGCAGTACTTAGAAGAATAGAGCTGAAGAACTCTTAAGTGTTTCTTGTTGGCTACTCTTTTAATGTGAACCCCTTCCTACCCTCTTCCCTTAAGCTATAAAATTTTTTTTTTCCTACTTCATGTGAAAAGTTAGCTTAGGGATAAAAGGATGTGGAAACTCTGCATAGATTCTAGGCAAGGAGCATCAGTCTTTTAGAGCTATTTTTGGGGTTGAACAAAAGGGGATACCTGCAACAGGACAGTCACCAGCTCATAATCCTCTTCCTCATCATGAATTTTGTTTGTCTGTCTTCTGGGAGAGGAAGCTTATTCACAGTTGTCAGATAATACCTCAATTAATACCTTAACAGAAATAAGTTAATAGTCAACTGATATTCAAGGTCAAAAGGTCACCAGAACGGAGTTGGGAAAAAGCTGAAGAAGCTTTGTATATTAATTGGGCTTTTGGTTCTACTGCTATAGCAGATATAGAAATCTGGGTAGGTGATAGAACTGGTGTGTGGTATCTTGATCTACAATCGCCATGGACTCTGATTCCTTCTATCTTGTTGATCTATCATTCTTAATAAGTAGCTTCCATTTTGTGAACCAAGATAGCTTCAATTTCCACTCTCATGTCTGTATTCCTCTTGGAGGGAAGGAGGACAGAAGCAAATGGGGGGCATACTGCTTTCCTATAAGCTGAAAATTATACATACCACTTTTGTGCATAACACACCAGCCAGAACTTAGTTTTATAGTTATATCAAGTTACGAGAAAGTCTGAAAAATATGCCGAACCCAAACTCTATTATGGCAGAAGAATACAATGGACAACTAACAGTCTGCCTTAGTTTACCCTTCTAGCCCCTGTTTATATCATCCTTCTGATACATAGAATAATCCTATCTTCACCCTGATGGAGACAACCTCCAAGTTTCAATTTTGTCATTGTATACAGCTTAGAGTCCAGCATCTCTGGGTGATGTGCAGTCCTCTCCATAATGTGTGTTTTGGACCATGTATCTCATGGTCTGATACCTAAAAACTAAATGACAAGTTAATCTGCATCCCCTACTCCCACATATCATTCATTATACATTACTGGAGTGGGCACATGATAACAACCATGATAAAAATTTCCATTTAGAAAAAATGAGAGTAGGAAACTGAGGAGTCACTGGTCTATATCAGCAATAAAATACTTCTGGACAGAAATTGTGAAGATAGTGTAGGCAGTGGAGTAAGTTCTTGGTTAGCCCATGTAGCAGTCTTTGTTCTATCCTCTGGGAGAAACCCTTGCTCATTGTACTCCGTATGACTGCTGGCTTTGCTCTCTGGTAGATTTCCTTTGTCTGTTATCTTTCAAGGCCATAGCTGAAGTGAGTTTTGAAGACTATGTTGTTCTTTGGGTTCATGCAGCTTTTTTAGCCTACTTCATGCTGGTGCAGTTTTAGAAGTTTAGAAATGTCTAGAAATCTAAAAGTGTAGAAGTCTAGAAGTTTCTTTAAAGGAACAAGTAGGCTTTTATAGGCTTGAGAAAGAATTGAGGCCAGTATTTTTGCTGTTATTTTGGTTCTTTTGTTTTAATAAACTAAAAGTTTTAGAATAATTTTCAATTTACAGAAAAGTTGCAGAGATACTATGGAATGTACCTGTATACCCATTACCCAGTTTTCCCCAATATTTATGTATGTATGTATGTATGTATGTATTCTTATTGAAGTATAGTTGGTTTACAGTGTTGTGTTAATTTCTGGTGTACAACATAGTGATTCAGTTATACATATATGTATTTCCCTAATATTAATATCAGTTTTTCACGAAACTACTCCAGTTACCTCTTTATCATTGCCTCAGTTTGAGAATCAGAAGCAATTGTATTTTTTTGGTCCCAGGTGGTCTCACGTTACCACACAATTTCAGTTCTAGGCCATTGGCACAAAGAGATGTATTCCTTTTCATCCTTGATTGCAAGCTGGCTAGTTCTCGATTTATCTGTCTTGAATAGGACCTTGCTGAAAGCAGTAAGAAGCACTCATACAGACCAGTGTTAATTGTCTTAATCATTTCATTTGAGGCCTGCTTCCCAAAACATTACAGATAACAGTTCTGTAAATACTTTGCTGAGATATAACAATAGTCACTAGCTTTCCTAACTGTAATATCTGTGTTCTTACTCTCTGCCTTCCTTCTGAGCTAGTTCTACATTTTCTAGGTTTGTTATTGGTAGCACCCCACTTTTGGTAACAAAATTTGTATATTCGGGGCCAAGTTGTAGGGATCAGAATTCACTCTAGCTGCTTGTGTACAGAGTATTAAGTGGCTTCCAGAATCGTTAAGAAAGCTGGAAGGGTAGGCTCTAGGTTAAGCTTTCAGGAATGATTTTGAGAGCCATGCCTCAGATCAGGTCATGAAAGATGCTCCTGGCTATCCTGAAGCTAATAGCTGAATTGGAACCTGCCATGAAAGCTGTTATCTCTGGAATCATGCTGCCACTGCCAAATGTGGAAATCTCTACTGAAAAACCAGACAACCTCAAGATGATGTTTGCCGTCAGAAGTAGCAAAACACATGACCTCTGCCTTATTTCCACTTTCTAGATCTTGCACGAGTACATGTAATTGCCTTATCTTAAGTTGTGTCTCAAACACAAACTTGGAAATGTAGTCTTTTAGCTTTCTGGCTTCTGTAGAACAGAGAGTTAACACTAAAAGGTGGTTAATCAACTTTGCATGCCTACCATATTCTACCATATTCACCACACTTTGGAGAAGTGTCTGTTGTTCCATTTTGAATTATGTCTGATGAGCCCTGAATTTTTCATCCTTGTTCTGGGCTGAGAATACTTTTTATACCATCACAGTTAAATTTTTTGAAGTTTGGGCTTCCTAGAAGCAGGTTTTAGATAAACGTACTTTTGCAAGTGACTTATTAAGGAAGTTTTCATAGGAGAGACCAGTGACAGAGTGGGGAAAGAAGGACTGGGAAGGAGGAGGAAGCCAACCAAGGGTGTGATCTTAGATAAACGTCTCACAGAGAGTAGGCCTCATCTTGATCTAGCAGGAGAACTCTGGGCTTGTCCCAACTTGAGGTAAGGAAGATGGGCTTTCATATTCTCATACTACACTGTTTTTGGTTAACAGCTGCCTTGGGGCTTCTGGCTCTGCCCATAACATTTAAAGTAGTGCATAACATTTAAAGTAGCCCAAAGGAAGTCCTCTGAAGAACTGCAGGTGCCAGCTGTTGAAAACACAGTCTAGATGTGTGAGAAGTATAAAAGGATCTGAGGGGGATCTGAATGAGTATCACTATTGGATTCATTCAGTCTTATTACAGATTCTTCACATTGATGCTTCTCAACTTCTGGTTGAGAATCTTAAAAAAGGAGGGTTAGTGGGATGAGATACAGTCCTTATTGTCCTTATTGCTACAAATAGCCTTAGGCTATAACTGATATTATTTTCTCCTTCTTCTACCATCCATTCCAAATTTGCTCCATTTTCCACTAACATTTCTACTGATCATGATGGTTTGCCTGGTGGTATGACTGAGATCTTCTCTAAGGAGTCTGAGTCCCTGGTCACTGTGTACTTATCAGTGTGGTTGCTGTTAACTGTCCATTCATAGTTAAAAGTAGGCATATTCCGAACGTATTCTTCCTGCCCTCGTTATACAGCAGCAACCCTTAATCCCCCTTATAATAAAGTCAGTTAACTCCTGACAGTGTGGTCTTTCCCTATTGATCTGCCACCATGCGGAGCCCAAAATGAGTAGGTAACAGCCATAGCTTTGGATTAAATGGGATTCTTACTGTCCCCCCTGGTGAAAAGCTCCTCCTTTGGAAAATAGGATCTCTAGACCCACTAAATCTAAATTGAGGGGTCGGGAAGCACAAATTCTCCAGGTGGGTTGTTGAGAGTAATAATGAGTGGGGGGCATTCCTACTTCTATTTCTTGATTTCCAGACTCATGTATTCTCTATAAATGTTAGTTTATGCTGTACATTGTGTATTGAAGGGCACCCAGTCCCTAATGAGATCACCTCTGAGCTGCACCTTTAAAGGCAATTGGAACACTTTATCAGGCCATCAGCTTTGAAGTAATACTGTATATAGTAGGACCAATGGATCCTTTGATCTTATGCCCTTAATGTACCTCCTTTGCTGTAAAGTGGGTTTCTTGTTCCATGATGATGTTATGTAAGATTTCATGTTAGTAAATCATATACTCATATGAGCCCTCAGATAGCAATGCAGCCAAGGCACTGTGGACAGGAAAGGCGAAAACAAACTGAAAATATATGCCAATTTCAGTCAGAATTAATTGCTGCCCTTTCCAGGATGGAAGGGCTCTGATGCAATCAACTTATCACCAAATGACTGGTTGGTTTCCCTAAGGGATAGTACTCTATCAGGGACTGGGCATTAGTCTCTGCTGCTGACCAGTTGGACATTAAGCAGCATAGTGGCTAAACCAGCTTTGTTGAAAGGGAGCCCCTGTTGTAGGGTGCATTCATAGCTTTTATCTCTGCCACCGAGGCTGTTATTCATGGACCCTTTGTAGAAGTATTTGGATAGCTGAATACAGAGATAGGCTGGCATCTACTGGTTAAGTTACCCTGTGTGATTGTTTAATGTCTCTTTGGTGGAGTTCTCTGGTGAGCATTAACATGTGAAACATCTTCACGCTTTATCTGTACTTCTATATGACTGCTCATAAACATCTTCCATAAATCATTTCTCCCTGATCTTCCAGGCTTACTCTTTCCAGACTCCTGACCATCCATCCAAACCATTTGCCACCATCTATTGATGGTGTCCATTGATCTGCTTTTCTCTCCACACAAAGTGGATAATGAGGTGCACTTCTCAAACTATGCACAGTGGAGGATTTCATCTCACTACTATCTTTCAGGGCAGTCCGTTAGTGGGGCTACAGTGCAGCAACAGTACATTTTCAGCTTGTACCAATGTACCAAGATGATCCATCCATGAATCAGGTCCAGGTTTTTTCCTCTTCTTTCAGCTGGTCACAGGGAATACTCTTAAGGTCTGCTCTTATTATTTGTTGCTTTTTATTTGGCTATACCACTTCTATTTTATGATGGATTACTGCTGTAACTTCCTGATCTTACAACTTCATGGGTATGATAGCTCCTAGCTCATGATGGCTTGCTCTGGTTGTGTAGTTCCCTTGATGACTCATAGTCTTTATTATTATTATTTAACCCATATCACTGTATCAGTTATCTATTGCTATATAACAATATACTTAAAATAATAACCATTATTACTTATGAGTCAGTGGTCACTTGAGTGGTTCTGCTTATCTGGGCTAGGCTTGGCCAGTTGTGGCTGGATTCTTTGATTTTCTTATGTACCCATGGTCAGTTGGTAGGTTGGCCAGCAGTTGGCTGGTCCACGGTATCTTACTTGTATGACTAGCCATAGCCTGGCTAGTGGTTAGGGTGATGAGGGTGATTGGCCATGTTTTTTAGTCACCTGGCGAGTTAACCTGGAATTATTCACAGAGCAGTGGCAGAGTTCCAAGAAAGTGAGTGAAAATTTGCAAGGTGCCTTTAGCCTTAGGATCAAGACTTACATACTGTTATGTCTGTTACATTCTTTTGGGGAAAGGAAATCACAAGGCCAGCTCCTTTAAGGGTTGGGAAATGAATTTCATTTCTTGATAGGGAGCTTGGGTAGAAGGAAGGGAATAGATTGGAATATTTTTAAAACAGTTTTATTGAAGTATAGTTTACATACCATAAAATTCACCTGTTTTCATTGCATAATGTAAAAATGTATAATTCTGTAATTTTTGGTAAATTTGTTGAGTTGTGCAGCCATCACCATAATCCAGCTTTAGAACATTTCTGTAACCCCAACAAGAGCCATTGTGCAGTCTACTGTATTTCTCAAATGCTAGAAATATTGCATGAGCCATATACTCTTCTGCTTTATCCCATCCTAGCTCACTACAGATGAAAAAAAATCTCAGTGTTGTAACACTCTAGGATACTGGAGATACTACCACTAGCAATGGAATTTCTGTTGTCTTTGCCAAACAAGTGATCCAATTCCAGAATCCTGTCCTTAGAGTGTGCTTCTTAGGCCCACTTTTAGTACCAGTTGTTGTAGATTAAGCTTTCTAGAAACAAACCCTCAAATGGAGATTAGTGTGCAAGTGATTTATTTAGGAGTTATTCCCAGGGGATACCGAAAAGCATGTGGGTAAAGCTAGATGCTGAAGTGTAGAAAATGAAGAATGCGTGTGATTTCAGACAAAAACCTGGTCTCTAACCCCCAAAAATGCAGAAATTAGGCTTCATCCTAATCCCTGAGTGAAAAATCTGTTATATAAATTTCACCTTAAAACTGTTCTAATCCAAGGCAAGGAAGTTGGGCTCCTGCACTCTAGCACCTGACCTTACTTGTGACTCTCAGAGTGTGGGCAAAGTATCTCTAGCAGTTATGAGGATAGTCCTGTGAAGGAAAATCCTAGATACTGGCTATCAAAAACATACTTAAATTGGTATGGAAGGGAGGACACAAAAAATGAGGTCAGAGAGAATCTGAGTGGAGCATCTTCATTTCTACTTACAGGCTTTATTCATGATGGTTCTCCTAAAATTAGCACTTTTAATCAAAGTGTGAGCATTTTTTTGAATGGACTGACTCTACTTAATATAGGTCCAGGTATTTGGGAATAATAGAGGGGGGAAATGTCACTTAAGAAATTTTAAATTGGGAGAAGGGTATAGCTCAAGTGGTAGAGCGCATGCTTAGCACGCTCAAGGTCCTGGGTTCAATCCCCAGTACCTCCTCCAAATAGAAATAAACAAATAAACCTAATTACCTCCTCCTCATTAGAAAAAAGAAAGAAAGAAAAGAGAAATTTTAACCTAAAATTTTGTGTTCATGAACTTAAAATAATAACTATGAATTGAAATAATGTAAATAGTATTTCAAATTATATAGACTATAGGAACTTTCTGGATTTTGTTTTACTTTTTAAAGCTTTTCAGTATCAAGTTTTGAATACTTCTTAATTCATTTGGTCTTAGTAGCTGAATCATTTCATCTGGTCTTGCTTTTGGCTAAGAAAAGCTATATAATTTTGCTGTCTCTGGTTTGACTTCTGTATAAAGAAAATACTCCTTCATTTTTTATGTAATTATCAGGATTATGGATTGGATTGGCTTTTGACTTGGTAATGAAAGCTTATTTTTATGATCCTCATTTGCTTGTCACTGACCTCTTGAGGCTTTAACACCTTGTAGCCTAACTTCCAAGTAAATCAATGAAATTTGGCAGTTGAAATGTAAGGATTTTAATGACAATTATTTAAAATTAAGAGTTATATCTTTATACACACATGTATTTAATTAAATTCTTAACTGTAGGAACAATAAAGCTATGACAGATCCCTCAAGAAAATATTTAACCAGCAGTAGAGAGAAGCAGCTGAGTTTGAAACAGTCAGAAGAGAATAGGACATCAGGTAAGTATTTGGTCTTTGTATAAGATACTCATTTATTATATGATATATTGAAGTAGACTAGAAATAGGAACCTAAACTGGGGCATATTTCTCTATATTATTCATACTTTATAATTCAGTACTCATTATTGGGTACCAATTTATGAAAGTATTAGAAATATAAAGGAATTTTCATTTTACTTACAAGGAATCTAAGCTTTACCTTTTCTCCTGTTTGGCTGCCTAGCTCTTTTCATTTGTCAAAACGTCCTGAACCATAGAGTGAATCCACAGAGTTAAAGTGGTTGAAATTAAAGTTCATCAGTGTTGTTACTTATTAGAAGTTTTATAAGATCTTGGAATTATTGTCTAAAGCAATTGTTAAAGCTCACCTTGTTTTTATAAAACCTAGAAGTTAGACTGCCCGTGAATTTTTGTTAGTATTTTTTTACACTTAATATATCTGTCTGATCCTTTGAACTCCTTAGAGATTCAGATATCTGGTATTGATTTGAATACTGTGTTCAACTTGAAATTAAATTGAAGCAAGCTAAATATGGCATTATTTTGATAAGTTGAGAGTTTAAGAGAATTTATTTGATCAGGATTCTAGGAATGGTTTCCTTAGTGTAACATTGTAACATTGGACTCCTCCTGAAAGAAGTACCTCTAATACAATTCTTACCTCTGAAATAATAATACATTATGTGAACTTACTGATTTTCAGCTTTTATAATCAACCTGTATCAGAAAATAATACTTAAAGGTATAGTAACCTTAGTAATGTTGAAATTAAGATACATCTTATAAAACTTGATGTGAAAGAGGAGGATTGAGAGAAGGTAGTAAGTAGTCAAGTGATAAGGTTCAAGGAACAGAATGTAGAAGGTTTAAGTGTGTTCAAGTTGCAAAGTTAATCAGTAAAACTAAACACAACTAAAATAATTGAAGAGAGGAGAACAAGAGTAGGATGATGTAAATGAGAATTTATTTCTAATTTTTTATAAGAAGGAGCCAGCTGATACTGTTTAAAATTAATAAATCAATAAATTGTAAAAACATTATTTAGTGTTATGAAGGAAATCAGAAAAACTAAGTTTTCAAAAATTGATTAGAAATTAGAAGCAAAATTTGTGGGACTTTGGGGTGGGAGAGTATTCTTTGCTGCTTATAACCTCTTCCACAGTGTTTGCTCTTTTAACATGTATATACATGTATTAATTTGCTGAACAGGAAGGGAGAAAAAAAGAGTTAAATATAAACAAGCCCAATACTTAATTTTATTATTAAATGAACTTGAATGGTTGATTTAAGAATTAAATTTTTCTTGTGTTTGTTCATGTTTTAGGGCTTTTACCTTTGCAGTCATCATCTTTTTATGGTAGCAGAGCTGCGTCCAAGGACTACTCTCCTGGCAACACTAACCTAGACAGGTACGCATTGGTTATATGCCTTGTGAAGAACTTGAAGAGCTCTCTTCTTCAGAATATTAAATGATGGGCTGGGCTGTGCATAATGCTCTAAATGATTCTAGAGATTTTAAAATAAGAAAATTGATGAGAAATGACATTTTAGTTAGAAAGTATTCTAGAAATGTTTTAGTTCACATTCTTCTTTTTTATGTTTTTCAACACATGAGTAGACTGATGTCCAGGAAGGTTTGTACTGAGGCCACAGGTTGTGTCTGGCAGTGTGATCAGATTCTAGATGAGTGTATTTTCCATCATCCTAAGTGATGAACATAATGAGGTCTCTCCTTTGAGGCATTTTAAAATTGTCTTTGTTGCCTGTGTATTTGTTAAACTACCTACCAAAAGGCATTTTCTTTAAAAAGCAGAAGTTTTACTTTAGTGAGTCTCTTTTACTAGAAAAGGCTAGTCAGAAATTTAATTTCTGATTCTAGAGATAACTTCAGATTGAATTTTTTGAGGTTTATTGACTATAAATATGTAAGACAACTGCTGGACACTTGTCAAGGAGGCATGATCATGGAATGCTGCACAGAAGGGCAATGTAAAAAGTGAAGGTAATGGTGTATAATAGATATGCTTTATAATAACATATTAAGTCATATTTCGTTTTTTACTGGAATTTAATTCAAAGTGGTAAAAACATCTTTGATAATTTGTGTAAAATGAATAAAGTGAAATAAAGAATTTGATATTGTATATTTAGGTATATTCAGCCTTGGGTGGTATCTGTCTGGCACTTTATGACTGCAGTGGTAACCTTGATATTTGAATTTAAGAGAGAGAAATCTTGACATATTTCTACTTATTAGAAGAATCTTAAAGGAACCTAAGTTTAAAAAAAAACTGCGTTTGGTTTACAATGATTTATTAAATACAATACAAATTTCTTCTCAGAATAATAGAATGGAGATACTCAGTGCACATAGGAATGATTAAGCAAGTAAAAAAAATTTTAAATGTAAAGCTGTACTCAAAGAGTGAAATTTTCCAGATTGATGAGAAAACGAATATTGAGTAAAGGCTGAAGCCACAGAGCACATGTGAAATACAGACTGGAGTCAAATATTTAGGGATGGGTCTTTAAAACCAACATGAGATTGGGAACCAAACATGACCCCAGACCAAACCTTGGTTTCTTACATGAAGTTATATGAAGCTGGGTATCTTGAACTGCTCTCTGTGCTAGTAAGGCAAAAATACTTCTGTATAAGTACCTGAGTTTGAAACCATAAATATGCTGCTTGCCTGATGCTCCCTGAGCAGAAATCAAATACCTCAAAATGTGAATTACAATGATTGGCATCTGCTTTAGTGTTACCCTGCATAAGGACAAGAATTCTGAACCCCTAACATAAAATCTTCTGCAGATTAGAGGTCCAGACTGAGGCCAGACTGATACTAGAAGTCAGGAATAGCATGATCCATAGGGTATAGGACAGAGAGGAGATGGTAAAGGTAAATGAAAATAAGAGACATATGATGGGCCATCCTCCGTGTCTTAATAGCATTTTGGAAAGAAGGACTAAGGAGAATAAAGGTAAGGAATTTATCAAAGGAATAATGGATGAAAATGAAGGAAGTCCACACACTGAAAAGCTTCAACAAATGCCAAACAGCAAATTATATATATGTATATTTATATGTATATATGTGTATATATATATATGTATATTTTTTAAACCACATTGTAGAAGGTGATGGGTAAAGAAATTGTAAAAGCTATGAGAAAGAAAAATATCTATAAAAGGAAAATAGACTGACATTAGTAACAGTAGGACAGAAGACAATGGAGTAATACCATCAAAGAATTCTGTATACAGTTAAATTTTAATTCAAAAATGCAGACAAATAATGTCGTTTTTAGATATATAAAGACAACTTATTCAGCAAGAAGAAAACTGAGCAAAGGAAGGAGTAGAAGAAAGAAAGATCAATGAGCAAAAAAAATTAATAAAATGTTAGACAATAAGAGGAAATATAGGAGTGGAGAAGTGTACAGGGAAGTTAAAACATCTTTAAGTTCCTTTTTTTGTTTGTTTGAGAGGAGGCCACAGTTAACTTAGACATGTTAAAAAGTTAACGATGACTTTTCAACTTTTGGCCAAGATGGAATAACAGGGACCAGATTACCCTCCTTCATGAAACAGCTAATAGCCTGGACAAAGTATCTTAAACAGTGAATCTCAAGATGTTGGACATGAGGCAGTGAAGGACAGTGATCCCTGAGAGATGGCAAACAAATAAAATTAGCCTTATGACTGCCGCACCTTGCTTCTTAAAAGTGAGTGTTTCTAGGCTGCCACACAAGGAGGGGGAACCAGGCAGAGCCAGCCCTATGCTCCTGAGTTGAGGAAGTGGAGCTAGGAGTCTGGGGAGGCCACTGTGGCTAGAATTCACAGAGCAGAGTACCAGAGGGGAAAGCTGCACAGAGAAAGAATTGCAGAGATCTGCAGAGGGTCCCCCTTGAGCTTCATCTGAGTGCTGATCAGCATATGCAGGTGAGGGAACTGGTCAAGGCCAGGAGGAGAACCATCTAGAAGGATCTAAGGAAATAATGCTTGGAGTTCACATAAAGCCAGGTGTAGTTCCTTTTCCTATGCAGCAATTTGAATGATAAGAAAGGTCTTGCCTTACTAGTAAGGAAAAACTATCCCTAGATGAATTGCTGCTCTGGTCCAATATAACAAACCTTAAAAGCAAGACCCCAAAAGATCAAACTGTTTCCAGGTAACCTGACTACATCCCAGAACAAAATTTGAGAATGTTTATAGAAATCAAAAATACTTAGCACCCCACAAGATAAAATTCACAATGTCTGGCACCCAAGAAAACATTATTAGACATACAAACAAACAGGGCAGTACATCTCATAAGGAAGAGAAAAACTAATCAAGAATACTGACTCAGAAACATCACAGATGATAGAATTAGTAGACAAGGATATTAAAAGTTATTAACCCAAATCAGTAATGACATTACATATAAATATACTAAATATTCCAGTTAAAGAGAGAGACTGGATTTTAAAGGAAGAATAAAGATCTATATGCTATTTAAAAGAGAGACAACTAAAATACAAAGATAAAGGCTGAAAGCAAAAGAATGAAAACAGATAAACCTTGCATTGTCCAAACTACAGTGTTTAGGAGTACATAGTAAGGAATAAAACTGATAGAAAGCTAATAATTTTTAGAGTAGAGAAACAGAGTTGTGATTGGGCAGGGGCACTTGTAGGTTTTTGACATTGTTACTTATATGCTTGCTTTATAAAAATTTGTTAAGCTCCACACTTGATTTTTACTTAATAAACTTTACTTTTTAGAGTGTTTTAGGTTCACAGCAAAATTGAGCAGAAAAATACAAAGAGTGCCTACTACTCCCATCCTCCCTCATACACACAGCTTCCCTCACTATTGACATCCTGCACCACGTTTTACACATTTGATTTTTATACACTTTTCTGTGTTCTATTTCACAGTTTTTTTAAAAGTAGAAAACCAAATAGTGGCTAACAGATAGCCTAGCCAGACAATAAGCCATTGGGGATAATTGACTTTTCCTTATAAAAAAGTAAATCATATTTCAGCTTTATAGGATACAAAAAAGTAAACATCCAAGCAGATTAAAGACCTGAATAAGAGGGAAAACAAATTTTAATCTTTTAGTAGAAAATATAGGAAAACATTTCTCTGATCTTACATTACAGGGTGGTTCTTAAACAAGACACAAAACTTGAAACCATGAAGAAAAGATTGTTCAACTTTGGTAATAATTAGGAAAATGCAAACTAAAAGAATGATGAGATCATGTTTCACTCATCAGAGTGATAATAATGTAATGGAGACCATGCAAAGAAATGGAAATCCACTGTTGGTGGAAATTTAAATTGGTATAGCCTTTTTGGAAAACAGTTACACTATCCAGAAAAATTTAAAATGAAAATTGAAAAATGCTTCTAACATTTTCACTGCTAAGCATATAAGTTAGACTAAGTTCTTAAGGAGTTTGGGCAAAAATATTTGTTGTATCATTATTTGTAATAGTGGAAAAAATTCACTGCCTAAATGATTTCAAGACTAGGTAAACTAATGTATGGTAGCCATTAAGTGGATAAAAGTGAATGAAAAGCCATTTTTCTCAAACCATGAACATGGATTATTTTGGTTGGATGTTAAGTACGGTGCAGTATTATATGTCTCTTCAGCTCTATTAACAGATTTGCTAATTTACATTTGTGAAATTTTTCCGCAAGTGATCATCATCATTGATATTTCCTCAAATTTAGGTTATTTTTTTTTTCCTAGGCATTGACTTCTCTGAATCTACTAGGGGAAAAGGTAGTATTCAAAATTGTTTTGCTTTTTCATTATTTACTCTTTTTTATAGGACTATTATTTCAAGCCAAACTCCCTCTGCCAAAAGAAGTTTGGGATTTCTTCCTCAGCCAGCTCCTCTTTCTGTTAAAAAACTGAGGTGTAACCAGGATTACACTGGCTGGAACAAACCAAGAGTGCCCCTTTCCTCTCACCAACAGCAACAACTACAGGGGTAGGTAAATTCTTTTATTTTGCTTTGTTTTTATAAAATGATTCAACTAAAGCATGCTTTACCTAGTATTTAAAAAAGGATAAAAGGAGTCATATTAATTATAGTTCTCAAATATTTACTCGCATCCGTAAATACTGTTAAGTATGTTATCTGGTCTCTAATTTTTCAACTTTGAGGAAATACATATATATGAAATATATATATATATGAAATATAAATATATAAATAAATATATATATGAGATACATATTTATATATATATAAAATAATATATATATAAAACATTCATCATAAAGTGGAAAATGCGTATTCTTCAATCCCATATGCTTCATCCATCTCCTGAGATACTGTAGCATTAAGTATTATTTATATCCTCCCCAGCCCCTTTATGCTTATAGTTTTATTAAACACACAAAAATGAGATAATGGTATAATAACTGAAATAATTATAGCAGTCTTACCTAAAATGTTTATATGCCAGAAACTGAGCTTAAGAGTTTAAATGAAATTTTTTCTTTAAATCCTTTCAACAGTTCTATAAACTAGGTGTATTAAAAATCTGCTTTTATAAAGATGAAGTAACTAAGGCTTAGAGAAGTTAGTTAACTTGCTCAAGGTGTTATAGTCAGTAGTACAGCAATAGTAAATCTAGGCAGTTGGACTCCACTTGTATTTTTTTCTTCAAATTTTATTGAGATATAATTGACTTAATGTACTGTATAGGTTTAAATTGTACAGCATAATGATTTGATTTAAATATATTATGAAATAATTACCACAGTAAGTTTAGTGAATATCCATCATCTGATGTAGATACAAAATAAAAGAAAGAGAAAAAAATATTTGTTCCTTATGATATGAACTCTTAGGATTTACTCTCTTAACAACTTTCATATATAACATAGGGCGGTGTTAATTATTAATTATGTTGTACATTATAGCCCTAGTATTTATTTATCTTATAACTGGAAGTTTGTACCTTTTGACCACACTCATCCAATTTCCCCTCCCCCTACTCTCCGTTCTGATAACCACAGATCTGATCTCTTTCTTTGAGTTAGTTTTTGAAGTATAATTGACCTACAACATTGTTGGTACTGGTGTACCACATAGTGATTCAGTGTTTTTGCACATTGCATATTATTGCCACGTCCACTTGCCTTCTTAATCACTATGCCATGTTACTTGTCTGCTCCCTAATTCTTTCCATCCCACATTAATTATGGGCAGCCTCATATATTAGTACATAACCTTTAGCCATGTTAGTATGCGTTTAGATTTCCCTTTTTTCCAATTACAATCCAGGCTAGAATCAATATTTATATATATTTTTAATCTTTATTAAAACTTTTCTATGGGATAAATTCCTGAAAGTAGAATTGTTAAGATTAAGGAAGACACTTTGAAATTTTTGATTACTGTTACCAAACTGCTCTCCCCAAACCTCCCAGCTTGCTTGTTTTTAATCTTACTTAAATTACTGGGGTTGGATTGGGTTGGGTTGGGTTGGGTTGGGTTTTTAACCTCCCTTAATGGAGGCACCGGGGATTGAACCTAGGACCTCATGCATGCCAAGCACACACTCTACTACTGAGCTATATCCCTCACCCCGCTAAATTACTGTTTTTATACTGGCTTTTAGATACCTTTTTACTTGAGTGAGTCATGTCTGCCAATTCGGCTTATCCATAATAGTTTATATGCTTCAGCTTCATGTTTCAGCAGAAAACAACAGAAAATTTGTAGTGAAAACATATAACTTTCTTCTCTGCTTACCTATTTTCGCTGAGCCTCTTCTTTTCTGTTCTGTCTTCTTAAATGTTTACCTTTCAGTTTAATTCTTAATTTCCTTTGTTTTTCATTCTAATTGTTCTGTCTGATTATCTTGCTGCTTCCTTACCAGTCAGCATTCTTATGTTAGTCTATCCTATTTTATAACCATTTTTCATCCAGCTCTTATTTCTGTCTAACTTAATCTTACTTGGTTCATTTTCTTGGTGCCTCCTGTTGTGTATTTTGTAGTCTACTTTTGTTCTGTGTCATTCATCTCCTTTCGAGTCCTTTGACATCCTTATGAGTTACCCACCCTTGGTGCTCCTGGCTCCCTGTCTACCTCCAGTGTTTCTTTAATTTATGTATAGTGTCTGTCCCCATCTCTAGAAATGCAGCTTTCCATTTTTCAGACTTCTTACAGGAATTAGAATGTATTATTTTAAGTGGACCAAGAACTCAGGACTAAGGACTCCTTTAAAAATAAACAAACAAAAATACTGAGTAGGAAATTGCCAGGGCTAGAGGATGATGGAGGCTACCTAATTCAGTGTTCCTCACAGGTCCCTCCAAAAACATAAAATGAATGAGAAGTGAAAAGAAAAGCACGTATAAGTTGCATTCTAGGATACAAAGAATACCATCCCCTTTAAACTACTTTCTAAGTAGAGGAGCAAACCAGATTCTAGCAGCATACCTGTTTCTGACTTCTTTAAGCCTGTGGGTGCTGAGAGTCAGGAACAGGAGGCTTAAGAGATTCCATGAAAAAAAAAATAGGAATATAAGACTTAGATGAAGTACAGAAAAAAAAATCACTCAGAAAGAGAAATTCAAATATTTAGTAAATACTAAGTATCAGAATACTAAATGTAAGGCTGGATCTTGGTAGTTTGCAGCACTGATCACAGGCAAGGGGCTTGAAAGTAAGTGGTATCTGAAGTAACAGTCTCAAAGAATCATTACTTGTAGGGGAAAGAATCAGCCAAGTCTAGAGACTTGGCTTAGAAGCAAAAGAAAGAAATGAGAGGAAAATTAAGGATTGTGCTGAAATAAAAGGTAACAAGACATGCCAACCCCTCTCCTCTCCTACCATCACCACCCATTAAAGAAACTGCACTTTATTAAGCTAAAAGAAGATGGTGTGCTTAAGAACCCTACCCACAAATTGAATAGGAATGTTAAAAAGCAGGACACTTCCATAAAAACTAGAAGAAAAGAAAACATGAATCAAAATATTTAGGCTAATAAAAATTCTGCCACCAAAACCAACATGAACTATAAGAAAACTGTTTATATAACACTTAAAACTGAATTGAATATTTGAAGATATGAAAAGCATTTAAAGACTTGTAAAAAGCACCATGAATCAGGCATTCAAACTAAAAATCAAAATGGATAAGTGAAGAAATGACAGTTGCTTGAACTCAAAAATGCTAGAGAGGAAGAAAGACAACATCACATCAAAAATTAAGTCTAAATTAAAGTTCCCCAAGGGGAAATAAATTCAAATGAAAATTTAATAAGGGGCTTTGAAAAAACAACCAAGGTAGGAAAATGAGATAAAGAAAGAAGTGTGAATGGTCAGAGAGAGTGGTTGAATTGGAAAACAGGCAAGGAAGGTCCCATATTCCATGTAACTCGAATCTCTGAAGAAGAAAATTCAAACAATGAAACAGAACTAGTATTTAAAACCATAACCCAAGAAAACTTTCTGGAAATGAAGTCATTGAATTTTTACATTCAAAGAGCTCTCTAGAGACCTGGAAAATTGAATGAGCAAGACATATCTTAGTATAACTGTAAGACTTTATAAAGATAAGGAAAATTCTCAATGCCTTCAGTCAAAAGATGAAATAGTTTACAATGGGGAGAGGAATAGATTGACACCAGACTTCTCCAAGTTGTCATTCAAAGCAAGGCACCAAAGAACATTGTTTTCAAGAGCTTGATGAAAGAATGAACAAAGATTTTTTGCCAATCCAAGCTGACAAGTATGTGGGCTAGAAAAAAATAAGTTTTGAAGTGGAAGAGCTCAGAATACTGTACACATACGCTCCTTCTGAAGACTCTACAGAGTATGAGCTGTATCAAGCCAAGAGGTAGTGGAGACATTGACAAAAGATAGATAGTGACTATTTCATATATTCAGCTGTAGAGCTAAGACTTAAACACTGGTGGGAACACATATATAAGGATGGTATATAGACATTATGTGTTCTGACAAGGAAGTATGATTGCAACTAAAAGAAAATAGAAGGAGAGAGAAAGAAAGTAGAATAATTTAATTGACTGGGTCATAAGTAATAGGTGTGAGTCAAAGAATACCTTTTAAAATGGATGGACTAGATAGTAAAAAAAAAAAAAAACCACCAAGAAACAAGGATTGTAGGGTGGGTAGAGCTCAGTGGTAGAGTGCATGCTTAGCATGCATGGAGTACTGGGTTCAATTCCCAGTACCTCCATTAAAAAATAATAAAACATTTAAAAAAGAAGGAAATGAGGGTTAAGGGCACTATTAAAAAAGTATAAATATAGATATAACCACTAAAACAAAAAGCCTTTCTTAAAACCAAAAGAAATATTTCTAAAATATACTAAGTAGATAAGTAAAATTATAACACAGCACGACAGAGTTTGTCCAGGTATGTCAGCCACATCAAGAAACATGAATGGGCTAATACATCTAATAAGAGAAAAATAATTTTCAGGGGTGAGGGTATAGCTCACTGGTAGAGTGCATGCTTAGCATGTGCAAAAGTAAGTCTCAATAAATTTTTGAAAATTGAAATCATGTAAAGTATCTTTTGCAACCACAATTGAATGAAGCTGGAAATCAGTAACAGATGGAAAACTGGAAATATGTGGAAGTTAAACAATACACTCAATCAAATTCTAGGAGATGAACAACATACCGAAGCTAATGGGATGCAGAAAAGGAGTACTAAAAGGGAAATTTCTAGTAGTAAATGCCTACATTTTTTTAAAAATGTGTTGGTGATGATGTGGAGAAATTAGAACTCTTGTACATTGCTGGTGGGAATGTAAAATGTGCAGCTGCTATGGAAAACAGTATGTCAGTTCTTTGGAGAATTAGGAGTGGGATTACCATATGATCCAGCAAGTCTTGGGTACATATCCGAAAGAATCGAGAGCAGTGACTTAAACAGACATTTGTACATCGATATTTACAGCAGCATTATACACAATAGTCAAAAGGTGGAAGCAGCCTAAGTGTCCACCAGTGAATGAGTGGATAAACAAAATGTATTATATACATACAATGGAATACTGTTCAGCCTTAAATAGTAAAGAAATTCAGACATATGCTACAATGTGAATGAACCTCGAAGACATTATGCTAGGTGAAATAAACCAGTCACTAAACGACAAATAGTATGATGCTGCTTGTATGAGTTACCAGGTATAGTCAAATTCATAGAGTCAGAAAGTAAAATGGTGGTAGCCAGGGCAAAGGGAATGGGGAATTATTGTTTAATGTGTACAAAGTTTCAGTTTGGGAAGTTGAAAAAAATTCTGGAAATGGATGATGGTGATAGTTGCACAACAGTATGAATGTACTTAATGTCTTTCCAGCTGTGCACTTAATGGTTATTTGGTAAATTTTATATTAAGTATATTCTGCTATGATTTTTAAAAAAATGATCTCAAATCAGTACCCTAACTTTACACCTTAAGGATCTAGAAAAAGAAGAGGAAACTAAACCCAAATCTAGCAGGAGAAAGAGAATAATAAAGATTAGAGCAGAGACAAAGAAAATAGAGAATAGAAAAATGATAGAGAAAATAAACAGAACCAAAGGTTGTTTCTTTGAAAAAGTCCACAAAATTAACAAACTGTTTTGCTAAACTGGCAAGGAAGAAAAGAAAGAAGACTCAAATCACTAAAACAAAAAATGAAAGTGAGTACATTACTACCAACCTGACCAAGATAAAAAGGATTATAAGAGAATACACCAACAAATTAAATAACTAGATGAAATGGACAAATTCTTAGAAGCAATGGAGAATCATGCAGCTATGAAAAAGAAAATTTGTAATAAAAGTATGAAGAAGGTATATGAAATTAAAACAAAAGTGAGAGACTGCTTCATACCTACTAGTATGGCTATAATTTAAAAAAAAAAAAAAAACCCTGAAAATAACAAAAGATATATTGGTAAGTAAAAAAACCAAATTGCTAAAGGAGTATATGTAGTATGCTACCTTTTGTGTAAGAAAGAAGGGTAAATAAGAAAAGATACATATATTTGTTTTTATATATACATTAAAATACTTAAAATATTATATAAAGTATAATTATATTTTATATTTTATAAAATATAGAAATGTATTTTAAGTTATGAAATACGTTTTATATTATATAAAATATGTGGATATTTCTTTTTCATATTTCATGTTACTTTGTCTTTAGATTCACTATTTCCTCCTTCAGTGTTTAATCTATTAATCTCATTCTATAAAATTTTCATTTCAAATTTTGTGTTTTTCATCTCATTTTGGGGTTTTTTAATTTTTCCATTTCTTTCCTTAGTATTTTTATGTTTTCCTTTACATCCTTGATCACATGAAGCACATTTATAATAGCTGTTTTAATATCCTTGCCTGCAATTGGGTTTGTTTTGAGACTTCTGTTTTTAAGCTCTTTGGGGTCAAATCTTAAGTTGCCTTTATTCTAATGCTTATTTGATTCCTTTCCTGAAGCAAGGCCCCTCTGTGGTCTATGCTAACGCCCCATGAATTTATCTAGGTCTCTATGACTGATGGGAACTCACAATTTTAGGTCCTGCATAAGCACTGGGAGCTGTTCAGCTAATAGCCCCCCAGTGATCATTCTTTTCCTTTAAGTTCTTGCCTGGTGTCATGGGGTTTCACCCTAAACTTGCACAGGTTGCTGTTCAGCCAAATACTCATGCAGACTCCTGTACAGATTTCTGTAACTCTTCCTTTGCACAGCTCCCTTCTTTTTGGTACTCTGTCCCAGAAACTTTAGCAACTTCAGCCTCTCAAACTCCAGTTTCTTTCAGCTTGACTTAGCAAGATTTCGGGGCCTATATGGGTACCACTCCCTGGTCTCCACTTCACAAATTGCCTCCAGGATGAAATCCTTCTCTCAAAGATCACAGTCCTGCACTGCCTATTGTCCAATTGTCCAGTTTTTTGTTGTAGGGTATTCCAGACCGTGATACTTTGTCATAGTCTGAAGTGGAAGTTCTTAAGGGTGTTCAGATTTGACATCACCAATAAGCAGCACAGGGATATCATGTGCTTCTGAATGTGATGCCCTTGGAAGGACACAGTATCACTACGTGGTCTTCAGCCTGAGCTGAATCTTATCATGAGGAAATTGCAAACCCAATATGAGGAACATTCCATTAAAAATAGGGGGTGAGGGGCAGTGGGGGTGTGCTTCATTCTTCACAAATGTCAGTGCCATGAAAGAAAAATCTGAAGAATGATTCCAGATTAAAGAAAACTAATGAGACATGAAAACTAAAAGCATTATGTTATCCTGGACTGAATCTTGTGCTTAAGGAGAAAAAATGTTATAAAGAAACATTGGGTCAATCGATAAAATTGGATTAAAGAAAGTATACTAGGTAGGAGTATTAGCATTAACTTTTATAGTGTTCATAACCGTACTCTGATTATACAAGAGAATGTTCCTTTGAAATACACTCTAAGTATTTAGAGCTAAATGGGTATGGTGCAACTTACTCTCAAATGGTTCAGGAAGAGAAAGGATGAGAGAGGTGTGAAATGATAAATCACATAGTACAAAAGGGTTAACAATTGGTGAATCTAGGGAAAGAATATTATTCTTGTGCAGCTTTTCTGAAAGTTTAAGAATATTTCCAAGTAAAAGTTTTTTAAAAATATGTTCTTTAGGAAAATGTTTGGCAGTACCCATTAAAGCTAAACATACATATATTCTAGATATGTCCCTAGTCCTTCTTAGCATTCGTTTGAAAATGTGTGATTTTCCTTGAGATGAAATGAAGTTGTAATAATGTTGCAATGCAGTGGTTCTCTAAGTGTGGTCTCCAGACCAGCTGCATCAGCATCAGTTGGGATCCTGTTAGATGTACAAATTTTTGCACCGTCTCTGTCCAGACCTACTGAATCAGAAACTCCGGAGTTGGGGCCCAGCAATATGTATTTTAACAGGCCCTCCAAGTGATTCTGATGCATGCTATAGTGGAGAACCTCTGCTTAAATGAATGTACTTCAGGAACTACTGTTGTCTTCAAAAGTACTATTTCTTTTGTTTTCTTTCAGCTTCTCCAACTTGGGAAATACCTGTTATATGAATGCTATTTTACAGTCTCTATTTTCACTCCAATCATTTGCAAATGACTTGCTCAAGCAAGGTATCCCATGGAAGAAAATTCCACTCAATGCACTTATCAGGTAATTGTTATATACTTACTGAGTAACTTTTTACCATATTGATTATAGACTAATGGAGTTTTAGACTCTTAAACATTTTATGTACCTTTGTTAGCAGTCTTTAAAGTATCATCCATTCAGTGTTTTGTAAAACCTGCTGAACTTGTCTCTTTTGTTTTACCAGACGCTTTGCACACTTGCTTGTTAAAAAGGATATCTGTAATTCAGAGACTAAAAAAGATTTACTCAAGAAGGTTAAAAATGCCATTTCAGCTACAGCAGAGAGATTCTCTGGTTATATGCAGAACGTGAGTACTAGTTGTTTTTAAACACCTTAGAGATAGGGGAAATTGAAATTACTTTCATGTGTTACCTGATTTTATTTTAAAATGAGATTTGTGTGTGTGTGTTCATCACAGATTGAAAAACCTGAGGACTTCGGGTAAGGCTCAATATAACTCTTTTGTGTATTTCATCATATTTTAATAATATAGATGTGGTTTGCCAGTGTAGGGCCTTGTGCAATTTTAGCTACAAAGGCCCTACAAAAAAAGAAGATCACCTTTAAAAAAAAAGAAGTAAGGAAGTGATTCATTTATTATTCATGCTAATCTAATTATAGTTAAGATTATTTACAAAATATGTACCCTAAAGTCATTATAGTATATTTGACATTTCCCCACATATGCTTTCATTGCATAAATCACAATGTTAATAAGCTATTATTGTGATAAGAAATGTTTTGATCTGATTATGGATATTATGCCTTCTTAGGATGCTCATGAATTTTTAAGTCAGTGCTTAGACCAGCTGAAAGAGGATATGGAAAAATTGAATAAAACTTGGAAGACTGAACCTGTTCCTGGAGAAGAAAATTTGCCAGATATTTCAGCTACTAGAGTATACACTTGCCCTGTTATTACTAATTTGGAGTTTGAAGTTCAGCACTCCATCATCTGTAAAGCGTAAGTAGTCTCTAAGAAAACTCTTTTCCCCTTTAAGTCTTTATGGCAAGTGACTGAAACTCTTCTAGGTTTTAATTCTTACCTCATCTTTATTCCTGTGTCACGAGGAAATACGAGTACAAATATCTTTTTTCAATGTTTTTATCTTCTATAAAAATATTTGGTAGGGGAGGACTAAGAATTTAAATATTTTGTCATATGCTCTATTGTTGACTAAACAGTTAATATGATCTACCTTGTGTGTGTGTGTGTCTGTGTGTTTGTTTTTTCTTTTAATCACTGTGTGGAATATTGAACTTTTTGGGAATACTTGTTTTTCTTTTTCCCTAAAAAGATGCCTTCCTATTAATCAGTTTCTTTTTTTTTTAAACATTTTTTATTGCATTATAGTCATTTTACATTGTTGTGTCAAATTCCAGTGTAGAGCACAATTTTTCAGTTGTACATGAACATACATGTTTTCATTGTCACATGTTTTTTTCACTGTGAGCTACCACAAGATCTTGTGTACATTTCCCTGTGCTCTACAGTATAATCTTGTTTATCTATATTACATTTTGAAATCCCAGTCTGTCCCTTTCCAACCCCTGCCCCCTTGTCAGCCACGTTTGTATTCTATGTCTATGAGTCTGTTTCTGTTTTGTATTTATTTATTTATTTTTTTTAGCTTCCACATATGAGTGGTCTCATACAGTATTTTTCTTTCTCTTTCTGGCTTAACTTCACTTAGAATGACATTCTCCAGGAACATCCATGTTGCTGCAGATGGTGTTATGTTGTCGGTTTTTATGGCTGAATAGTGTTCCATTGTATAAATATACCACATCTTCTTTATCCAGTCATCTGTTGATGGACATTCAGGCTGTTTCCATGTCTTGGCTATTGTAAATAGTGCTGCTATGAACGTTGGGGTGCAGGTGTCTTTTTGAAGTAGGGTTCCATCTGGATATATGCCCAGGAACAGGATTACTGTGTCATATACTCAGTTTCTTATTTTGTTGAACCAAATTGTTTTTGTTAAAAATGGGTTTTTTCCAAAAAATATTAAAATTTGAATTATTTTTAACTTTTGTAATGCTTTTTAACCATTTTCATATTAATTATTGAGACTTACCTCCTATATTTAATTAATTTCCATGCTCATTATCAGGGCTTCTATCCCAGGCACTTCACATTAAAAGATTCCATTTTGATTAATCTTCCAGTTATAGATAGTACATCTCTGAAAACATTTTTTCAGATGAGAGTGGAATTCTTCAGAGTACCCATATAAATGAGAATTATTTCTGTGGTTTTCATACATGACTTAATACAGAATTACTGAGTCACACACAGTCTTTCTTTCCCCCTCAACATATTATATATACTGTCCGATCATATCCTGTTACTCTGACACTTGGGAGAAACCTGATTTTGTTGATAATTTTTTCTTCCTGAAAATCTGTCATACTCTTTATTTTTGAAATTCACAATTTCACTATTTTGCATCTAGGTATTGACACTTTTTTGGTTAATTTTGCCTTTAACATGATGGGTGGGGCTTTTTCATTTGAAGATTTGCGATTTTCTTTAGCTCAAGAAAACTGTCCTCTAAACACTGCTTCTCTTCCATTTGTTCTGTAGTTTTCTTTAGAAAAACTCAACACCCATTTATTGGCTCTTCATTCTCTATCTTCCATATTTATTTTTCTTAGGCTGCTCAAAATGATAGTGCTCACCGAGGTCTCTTTCAGCTATAACATTCTAGTATTTTTGACTAGAATTTTGAACATTCACATGAATGCTATAAAGGTAGTACTTTTGTATTATTATTCTGTGACAATTTTCATCTTCATGATTTCTTCAGTCTTTTTTATTTTCCCCTATTGGATAAATTATTTTTTAAAGAAAAGGTCTGGGTCTTCCAGATACATTTCATCTCCTTGTAGAGAGCCTATCAGCAGTTAATAATATGATAGACAGCCATCTTTCCCTTTCTTCTAATACACTTTCCAAACAAAATTTGTTAAGTCAGAGAAGCAAAGTTTGACTGTTATTGTATCATTTAATTGTAGGGGGTGCCAAACAAATTTTTTTAATAGGTAACTTTCTGTTGCCTCTGATAGGAAGAGCTATAGGCAGCACAGAAAGAAAGAAGGCCACATCAAAGTAGTCGCTGCCACGCTGGGCCAACAGCATCAATCAGACACGTCAGTTATGTAACACCGAGGTGTTGGATGTGCAGTTGAGGTGTATGTACCAGTGCAGAAAGTGACATGGCTCACAGTATGTAGGCATGAGGCTGAACACTAGGTGGCTAGCCTGAATAGTGGCCCAAGGGTTAGCAAATCCTGGAAGCAACAGAGTTCTGTGGGGCCCCAGCAGTGGTCCAACTACTTCCTCGAAAAGCCTCACCTTATTTGCTTTATTAGTCATTTTCTTCAAGACAAGTCTTTAAACATGAAATAGTTTCTGGCTGAAGGAAGATTCCATACATCTTATTCCCAAATTGTAATTTTCCATGTTTAGCCTCTGTCCCATCTGACTATAGGTTTAGTTTGACCAGTTTGTCAAATGTACTTAATTTTTTTCAAACTATTATAGTCTAGATTGACTGGTTTTCGATTATTGTAAGGCAATTCAATATATTAATAATGTATTCTTAAATAGGAAATATTTGTATGAATTCTCCATTTAAAGAACTTAAAATATCTAAAACTGAGTACTTAATACTCTTCCATAAAATCTCCTTCTGTAGTCTTCCTTTTCTCAGTAATGATAGTTGCATACATAGCGTTTATCGGTCTAAAAACTGCTTATTGGTATATTACTTAACTCTTCTCTTTCTTTTGCATCCCTACGTCTCATATGTCAGTAAATCCTTTGAGCTTTTCTTTCACAATACAACCAGAATCTGACCTCTATTTACCACCTCCACTGCCATCACTCTGGTCCAAACCACTATTATCTCTTGCCTGGATTGTTGCAACACCTTCTAAACTGATCACGGTGTTTCTGCCCTTGTCTCTCTCTAGTCTCTTTTAAATACATTAGCCAAAGAGATCCATTTAAAATAAACGTTAGTTTTTGTCAGCCCTCTGTTCATAACCCTTAAAATGAAAGCTGAAATCCTTGCTGTGATCTACAAAACCCCATTTGATCTGCCTTTCAGCAGCCCCTCTCTCCCAGTTAACTCATTGACTTCATCTCCTGCCACTCTTTCCCCTTGCTCATTCTGTTTGTTGTTTTTCAGAAATGCCAGGATCTTGGTACCTCAGGATCTCAGGGCCTTTTCACTTACTGTTTCTTCTGTCTCAAATTCTCTTTCCCCATATTCTCACATAGCTAGTGCCCTCCCTTCTCTGTATTTTATGTAAAGGATACTTTCTCAGTGAGGCATTTTCTCACTACCCTCTCTAAAATTCTGGCCATCTACTTTTGCTTTCCTCTTTTCTACTTTGTTTTTCTTCTTTAGCACTTATCTAACACACTATATATATATATTTTTTTTTAATTGTCTCTTTTCTCTAGTATAATGAAAGCTTCATGAAGGGAGATATTTTTGTCTTGGTTTGTTCTCTGCCACAACCCTGGTACGTAGAACAGTTTCGGCATATAGGAGGCATATTCAGTGATGCATAATAGATTGCCCCAAACTTACCAGCTTAAAACAACATCCACTTAACTCAGTTCTGTAGGTCAGAAGTGTAGATAGAGTATGACTAAGTTCTTTGCTCAGGGTATCAAAAAGCTGAAGTCAAGATATTGGCTGGTGTACGGGGTCCCCTTCTCAGCTCATAAAGGTTGTGAGCAGAATTTAGTTCTTTTCAGTTATAGAACTGAAGTCCCCATTTTTTGTTAGCTATTGGCTGGGGCAACTCATTTCCTAAAGGCTGCTTGTAGTTTTTTTGCTATATGGCCTCCATAAGTAGTTCACAGCAGTGCTGTTTGCTTTCTCCCAGGCCAGCAGGATATCACTCTGACTTCTAATCCCTGACTTTCTCTGTTTGAGACCTCTAGACTCATATTTAGAGAGTTCGTATGATTAGGCTTAACCCACCCAGGCAGTCTCCTTTTGATTAAACAGTCAATATTAATAACATTCATTATATCTGCAGAATCCCTTTTGCCATGTGGTAACATCATCATGGGAGTGATAGTTCATCACAGTTCTCCAACACTCACAGAGGATGGAGTTAGACAAGGAAGGGCAAGGGTCATCTTAGAATTCTGCCTGTGAAAGAGGCATTCAATAAATGTTTATTGAATGAAGAACAAATATATTCTTATAGTCCCCAGTCTTCAGCTGTGGCAACAGAGAACTGGGATAGGAAAATGAATACTACTAAAAATGCTGATATGCACACAAAATGAAAAACAGTCAACTAAAGCTATGTAAAAGAAATCAGTTTGCCTCCAGGTTAATTGCATATTGTGTTTTGATCTCTGAGCCCAATTTTTGAAATTCAATAAAATGTATCCAATGACCAAACAATTTGGCTGCCTATCAGAAGTGCCTATACAGTGTTCAAGAATGCACAGAATTTTCAACTTAACACATTATTCAAAACCTGGAAACAGTCCAGATGTCCATCAGTAGCAATATGAATTAATTGTAACTTGCTCATTCAGCCTAATGCTAGACAACAGTGAAAATGGGCTACAGCCATTTGCAACAAGTGTGGTTCAATCTCACACTGATGTTGAACAAAAGAAGCTAGTTAAAAGAAAACATTCTACATAGTTCCCTTTATGTAATGTTCAGAAACAGGTAAAGTTCGACTGTTGTATTGGAAGTCAGGATAATAGTTAACCTTTTGGGAGAAAGAAAGGGATAGTGATTGGGAAGAGGCATGTCAGGGAGCTTCTGGGGAGTTCATAATGTTCTGTTTCTTGATTTGAGTGATGATTTCATGTGTGTTAACTGATAATTCATGAAGCTATACAACTTCAACTAATTCACTTTTCTATATGTTACACTTTAGTGTTTTAAAGTGGGGGGTTTGGAAAATATAAAAATTTTCAAGTTAGCATTTTAAGAAGGTACTTAAACACTTCCAATTAAAGTTTTACCTGTATTGGTTTATTAAGGGTTAAAGTAAGCATTAGAAAAGTCTTAAATGTTGTATGTTTCTCATGCCTAGTCATGGTCTTCCAGTACCTGGTAAGTTCTCTGGGGAAAGTGTTTCTGAAGTTTATTTGTATTTATTTTGTACTGCACAGTTAGGCTTCTAAACTCTTATATTTGTCATCTTTTATTCTTACAGATGTGGAGAGACTATTCCCAAAAGAGAACAGTTTAATGACCTCTCCATTGACCTGCCTCGAAGGAAAAAGCCACTCCCTCCTCGTTCAATTCAGGATTCCCTTGATCTTTTCTTTAGGGTAAATAGTATCTTTTGATATTTTCACATAACTAAATTTTATATATCATAGATAATTGTACTTGCAGTTGATTTCTGTAAGGCAGAGTTTCAACAACAAATATTTATAAATAGCATTTATTTTTAAAAACTTGTTAAATCTAATTATTAACCAATTGTAGAAGAAAATTAGCTTCTCATAGATTATACATCTAACTCAACAGCAAGTGTTTTAGACAACCTTGAAGCAGTTATTTGTAAACAAATATTAATTTGAAGCATGTAAAGTGATACATGCTAAAATTTGGTAATGTGAATCAAAATTGGAGACATTATGTAAGTTAGTATACTAAGATCTGAGGACTGAAAAAATACTCTTTGCTTCTCCTTAGGTTATATGTACGCTGTTACAAACAAAAAGGGAGGGGAGACATGTTTATTCAAAGCTATAGAGATATAAATAAATATTTGCATATGTAATACACCATTACAGATACTCAGAAAGTTTCTGGGGCATAATTGAACCTGTTGTATAGCAGTCCTTATAACTAATGGAAACTTGCCAAGATCACTCATTGTCTATATAGTAGTAGTTCTTGTTTTGTTGTAACAAATAGGCAGGATTGTCTTCCTAAGACTGAAAAAAAAAAAGTCTGTTCTTTAAATGATGAACATTCAGCTCCACCCAAAGATAAATATTCTGCTTTTCTTTTTGTTTTAATCATTCCTTACTATTCCTGTTATTATCATAGAATTTGAAGCTTTTCCTATGTATCTTTTACCCCCATTTTTTAAGGATTTCTTGTTTCAGTTTTCTCTAGGTAATGATATCCACCCCAAACTTTGGTCCTTTTAGAGCAGTTGTTCTTAGTGGGCTGTCACCAGAAGATTGAGTTCCATTATAAGAAAGGGGTAGAGTTACACCTAACAGACCAGGAACTCCGCCTAACCTGAAGGTGATCTTATCTCTGCTATGGCCAAATGTTAAAGTCTGGATATACTCTTGGCAGTGGTTCTTGTGTATCCATGGGGAAAAGGTTGAGAATCTGCTACTATAGTTTAGTTACTATCATAAATTGAGATGTTTCCTTGGTAAAAAAGGAAATTAGGAATTCTGAAACAGGGCATGATATTTTAAGATAAACTCTATTTTGAGGATTAGATCTTAATTTAGTAAGGTTTGTGATTCTAGATACAACATTTAAGCTGGTCGGAGTTGCCATTCCACTGAACTACTATGACTAGAGAAGATTATTAGCATTTAAATGGGGCAGTGCTAATTCAACTTCATGCTTCTTTATTTTTCCCTCTTGGCTTTTTACAGGCGGAAGAACTTGAGTATTCCTGTGAGAAGTGTGGCGGGAAGTGTGCTCTTGTTAGGCACAAATTTAACAGGCTACCAAGGTAAAATTAATTGGTTCTTCAGTTCTTCTTCTTTCAAGTACTTAGAAATATTACTGAATAAGTGAGGCTTATCAGATGGATTATAAAGAAGGTCAGCAAAGCTGAGCTATGAAGAGGGTAGAGAATGGAAAGTTAGAATGCTCTTGTATAAGAAAGGAAGAGGATTTGGAATATAAAAGAAGAGAAGGAACTTGAGAGGCCGAAGAAGGTGGCAAGGAGATGATGAGGCTGGTGAGACTTTGAAATAATGTTGGGAACTAACTACTAAGTTTTTAATTCAATAATGTGTAATTCTCAGTTATAATTTGTTGTGCTGTAGTTTGCCTCTCTTATCCCAAACCGTTAGTAAAAATATCTGCTACAGGCATGTACACATGTGTGCTTGAAAATAAAATAGGAAGAGTAATTTTTTGCAGTTTGTGTATTTCTCTTTTCAGAGGATTTTGTTAACTTTGTAAGTTTCCTATAGTAAGAATTCTGAATTAGAAATGAAGTTAATTTATATTGGATTCTGTATAAATAAACATAAAACCAAACTAAGTAGAAAAATTATGATGTAATTATAGAATAGCTTTTAGTTCTTTCCAAGAATAGGTCTCAACTGCAAACGAGGTTATTATTAACATTAAGTATTTATATGGCACTTTGCCTGCAGAGTGCTCTACTTTCTTTCAGTAGCTTCAGTTTTCTGTGAGTAAGTGTGGAGTTTCTGGAACCTAGCCCGTGGAGACTAGTTCTTTTCCATTCTGTAATCTGTGCCTTTCTAGAAAATGACTTTCTTTTAAAGAAATGACTTTATAAATCATAGACGTATAATCATGTTGACCATAGTCTATATTTTTTACTTTAAAGACTTGTTCTTTCCTATTTGTGAGTATTTTAAGGCGAGAGGGTAGGGGGAATAAATCTTGAGGAAAAGGATTGATTGTTATCAGCTGTCACTAAGGAAACTGGGGTACAATTAAAAGTACCTGTTTGACCTGGAAAGCTAAATATCCATTCTCTTTCCCATAGTCTAGCTGTTTGGTCTTTAAAGTGGAAAAAAAAAATGCTGAGGGCAGTTTTTCTCCTTGATTTTTTTTTTCCCCTGGTAGGTCACATGTCATAAAGCTTAGTTTATTCCAAACTTACATGAAATAGAAGAAACCTTTGTATCATAAATCCTAATTACTGGACTTGCTCTGTTTTTGTTCATTTTGGTATTAAACAATCTACTTTTATTCTTGAAGAGCCTGATATCTATCAGATTTGTTCATTTTTAGTTTATCTCATCTTTACAGATCAGTGATTTTGACTATTTCATATTACCTTTTATTTTGGTAATATGATTTTGGTAGGTTTTTTTGTGCAAATTTTGTGGGATCATTTGAAAATTTGGTCAAAATATTTGACATTTGACATTCATTTTGGTCTCTTCACATTAATTGTATCCTTGTGTTCTCTCAAGTTGTAAATTTGAAGGCTATGAATTCTAGCATTTTTTTTAAAGAGAAATATAATCAATAACTTCGGTTTACAGATTTTTGAGTTTGTGGCTTCTGTGATAAAGGTATATACGGTAAGAAAGGAAACAGCTTTTCCATAAATCAGACATTATTTTTGCCTAGAATTGAGGTCTCTTCCTGTAAGAGTTCTGAAATTCAATTTTTAAAGTGTAACTAATTGTGGGCTGTGAAAAATTTTAGGCCCATCAGACAGAGATTGTGTTCTATATTAGAGGTGAAAAGGTTGCTACAATAACTAAAAAGAAGTGTTTCTACAAAGCTAAAAGGCTTTTCAGGCCCACAAACCAGATTGTGCATGTACGTTTTGTAGAACTTTTTTCTAAGTGGAGAAAATTTTTTTTACTTCTCACTTACCTTTCTCTAGAGAAAGTGCTACCAAAATAAGAATAGTTCTTGTCAAAAATCATCCTGAAAAAAATTAATATTCACTGTCAAATGTAAGGACTGTTTAATAATTTGATTAAATTACTATTTGTGGTTAAATGGCATCCAGTTTTTTTGTAAACTATATAACATTGAAATAAATAATTCAAGAATGTGACTCAATATCAATACCAATATTTTAAAATTTAGTTTTCTTGTCTGATATGTTTTGTCTGATTTTTTTTTCTAGGAACAATATAAGTATTTTACCCAAACTTCATTAATCCACGCAGTGCCTGTGTTTTATTTTTATCTGTATTCTTATTACCTTACTAGCGCAGTGCCTACCACATGGCAGGTATTTAGTAAATGTTCTTTGAAGGATCTTTAGTTTGGCGTAATGTATTGAGTCAAAAGCTGTCTAATATGGTTAGTTATGGTGATGTCTTTTCACCTGTAAGAGAGCTACCTCTATTTTGTATGAACTAGTGATGTCATCTTCTCTTGTTTTTTAGGATCCTCATTCTTCATTTGAAACGATACAGCTTCAATGTTGCTCTCTCACTTAACAACAAGATTGGGCAGCAAGTCATCATTCCAAGATACCTGACCCTGTCATCTCATTGCACTGAAAATACAAAACCACCCTTCAACCTTGGCTGGAGTGCACAGATGGCAATGTAAGTCTCTGAGAATTTCCTTACTTTCTGTTTTGAAGTAGAAAAGCTATTAGTATCTGATCAAAAGAATGAAAAGGCTTAGAAAGAATAATCAGTACATATATGTAAACTTAAAAAAATGGGCAGTATACTGTATGTATGTATTTACATGCAATATAATGTGTATGTGCAGTTGAACTGTAATAATTCTACCTAATAAAACTGAAAAAGGAAAAAAAATAAAAAAAGAAAAAAGAGAATGAACTAGGTAACATGACTCCAGGTAGAATCAGACCAGTAAAGAGATTTTAATTTTGCTTTATTTTGTGATTTTGTGCTAAATTACTGCCTGATTTAAGTAATTGAATAAAATGCTTAAAAATTTTCAACATATGTTAGTTGCCTTTCATAATGTTACCTTTTGAGGAAGTGCTTCTTACTCTTTTAGATCAGTGGAGGAAGACAGTTTGATACATTTGGGAAACATAAACCAAATTTGCATGATCTTAAGAGTCACCTGAGCACTAAAAATACTGATTCCTATATTTTTATTCCTTAGAAGTTCTGTTTTAGCAAATCTGATATATGGCTTGGGAATCAATATTTTTAACAAATGCCTTTGCTGACTCTTTGGGGTATACAAACTTGAGAAACAGTATACTAAATATTATGCTGGGGCCCCCAGAATAGATTGTGTCTTCATAAATGTACCAGTGAAATAGTGAAGTGAAGAACTTCAGTGGCTCCCAGAAATTCTTCCATGAGAAAAGAAGTAACCTTCACTTTTGATTTTGCTTCATGAATGCTGGGAAAACCTTAAGACTTCTGAATGTTGCTCATTCTTCTGCATACTTGCATAACTTTGAGCCATGTATTATAGTTCTTTTTTATACTTGAACACTAGTTTGGTAGAATCATAAAGTTCTAGAACTTTAGAGGTGGAAGGGATTTCAGAGATTTTGTCTAAATTCTTAATTTTATAGAGGAGATCTGAGGAGGTTTTAAGTGATTTTCTTAATAAGCTCATACAGTTAGTAACTGAAAGAGCCAAGTCTCTTGGCTAAAGTGGAATAATAGATATTTCAGAAAGTAAATGAATATTTGCTAACATGAATTGATGGAGTTTTGTAAAATTATTTCCCCTTGGATTAATAATTGAAAATATATTCTACATTGTATAAGTTTACACTAAAGGCCTCAATGGGTCAATAACAGCGTGTTCCCAGGTTTTCTCTTACAGCCTTTCTTTAGAATAGATGTTTTTGCTTGATGCAGACTGCCCTCTGCTGGTAGAGCTAGTACTCTTTCTGCAGTAGTACTATATCAAACCATCAGCCAAGGCTCTTTATGATCACAGGCCTGAAACCAGGCTGTCTGACTCCACAGTTTAATAGCTTTAAGACTTTGGACAAATTCCTTGACCTGTCTCTAGGGAAAATAAAAGGGTGGTTGTAAACATTACATGAGATAATACACATGAGTCCTTACTACAGTGCCTAACATCTAGTAAGTCCTTAATAAATGAAAGCTATTGTTATTTTATTGCTTAAAAGTAAAGAACTGAGACAAGAGAATTTTCTTAAGTTGTTCTTTTCATATGCATTGTATTTGACTTCATTTCAGTGTTGTTTAGATCATTAGATAGGGGAGAGCCTAGAGAAAGTATTTTGTTTTCTCTTTTGCTAGTAAAAGTATTACAGTTGTTTGCTTTTCAAGAGAATATATAAGGGACTATAATACAAAATAATTCATTTTATAAGTTAAACATTCTTTTAGTAATGTAATTTTTACATTATATATTTTCTAATTTTCTGATAGTTCTAGACCATTGAAAGCCTCTCAGATGGTGAATTCCTGCATCACCAGCCCTTCTACACCTTCAAAGTGAGTTATATTTCTTGTGTACCCAAAATCTGTTTTTAAGGATTTGTCTTACCCCAATTTCCAGGATTATCCCCTCCCCTTTTCTTAATTGTCTGTCTTTTTTTGCATGATAACTGCTCTGCATTACTATACTTCAGAATTTTCCTGAATCTGCTTTAAACTAATCTAGGGTGTAACAAGTTTTTAACAATGGAGCAAGTTCGGGTGATCCTCTCAAAATTTTGTTTCAAAACTTCTTAAATCATCTGTTAATGTGTAGTATTTTCATCCTACAACTCTAGAAATTGATGACAAGGAATTTTAAGGTTTGAAGGATTAAAATAACTCCTAGTGATATAAAGCACCATTTTTCAAATATACACATGGAGATCCCAAAAGGTCTTTTCACCTGTTGTTAGCCAGTGTGGGACTTCTTATCTTAGAAACTGAACTGGATCTATTCTGAAAGGGGACAGGAAAACAAGTACAAACTGGAATGTAGCTGTTCTCCGAATGTTTTATGTTTTTTGCTTAAGACCAAAAGTTTGTTGAAGAAGGAAGCAAATACTTTTTTTTAATATACCACCTCTATGATTTGAGTAGAACCCACAATTCCTGATTAGACATTTCTAAATGACTTGGTTGTCATTCGTCTTTGAAATTAGTTTTTCTAAAAATTTGATGTCCCAAAGTACTTTTAGAAAAGAGACACTTTTGTTGTTTAAGGGCTTTTGGGGGGCTTATATAACCACAAAATGACATTTGGGAACTGCTATTTTCTCTTCCTCCTGTTAATTATTTTTCAGTGCAATTAAAACCAGATGACTAACTGACTAGAAATCTGAAATGGTACCGATATGAATACTCTTGCCCGTTCTCAAGATACAAATGAGCAATACCACTTGGCTGCTTAGAAAGTGAGCAAGTGATGCATTTACAGGATGAATATTTTTCCTTACTACAGGCAAGCTGCCTTCTGTGAATATAGTAACTATTAATGGAATGCACTCTTTATGTACCAAATCACTATAGTTTCAAGAAAGAGATGGTTTCATTGGGCATCATTATATTTGGCATGGTCATCTGTTCTCCAGGGTCTACTGGTATGAGAATTTGAGAGTTCTTCAGTAAAGGATGCTTAGGCCCTAGAAGACCTGTCATGCCGATCAAACTTAAAAGAGGCTGAGTTATGAACCAGAATACCATTGGTTCTTCTGTAATGTCCTTTATTGCATTTGACCCTGGTATTAGTAGCCAGGTGTCACCCTCCTTCAGCAAAGTATTTACATAGATAAATAAATCAGTATGTTCAGTTTTGCTTGGTGAGCATGAAATCAGAAGTGAAGAATTAAGATGGCTAATTGGCTACTTCTAAGTTGTACTTAAAACCCTTTTGGACCTATAATGGGAGGTTATTCAATTGTTCATGCTGAAGTGCAGTGATATCCTGGCTGCTCTCAGCCAAAGACTATGGTTGAGCCTATCGCTGACCACTTGCCTCTTTTCTTTGATCTACATTGCTGTGCAATCCTCCTGGTTTCCATTGTGGCCTCTTATTTCTTGGTGCCATCATTCTATACGTTTATTTACAGTTTTTCACATTTAGATTAATTGCATTTTTTCCAATTTCCATTTTACATTTTTTTTTTAGTACATGAATTTATGTTGACCTTCATCAAAGAAAGTTTGTGCTTTTTGACCTTTACCACTTCTTCCTTTACTTTATTTTCAGCTCACTTAGAAGACAACACAGTAACACCTTACTTATCTGGTATCATTGAAGAATAGTATTTGATAATTCAGATAAATGAATTTTTATATAACTGAAGCTTGCCTTTTTAAGCATTGCCTTTTTAATTTTAATCTTTAAATTTTTAAATAATTTTAGTTATATCTTTATAACCTTAGAGAATTCCTTATATTGTTAAATTAAATATACTGAAGATAATTTGAATATATTGTAATGACTTAAAATCAGCATTATGAATACCAGTTATTGCACTGTGTTTTAATATGATAATGTGCTCAGAGGCTCTTAATTCTTACAAGACAGTTTACATTAAATTACTTTATAGTTCTTTATTGCCCTTTTTGTGTGATTATTCTCTCTCATTTCTTAGCTCTCATTTCTTGATGAACTTGCTACATTATTTTATACATCATTTCCTGGGGAAGAAGGGTTCCTGTCTAAAGAGTAAAGTGCATGGGCTTTGAAACTACTGCCTTCCTCAGAAGCCTTTTTTCTTACTTTTGAATTCCTGTGTTCTAGAAAGTAGAAGTTGCCAGGAGTCTGGCCTACATGTAATTGGATAAGTGGAATGTTACTGTTGATTTCAGAGTACATGGATCATAATTTAAAGATCAAAAATTAGTCCTCATGCACTCTAAACATATTCATTACTATGTCTGCATGCATTCAGTAGAGTACTTGCTTTATAAAGACAGTAACAAACTTCTATGGAGTTGATCATTAAAAGAAAAAAGGCACAAAGTGATTGGTTTACTGATGATATATAATAGCATAAGAGTTGTCTGATTTTCAAAGCATGGCTCTTTTGGAGCGGGGCAAAGGTAATGCTTAAATATACCTCTTTTGATATGTCTTTTTATCTCTGTTAAATCATTCTCCATAATGGAAAAGCTTTTTGTTTTATTTTGGTATTTATACTTCAGAAGAATAATAAGGACAAATGTTTATCAGATTTATATAGGGTTTTTTCCCTTGAATTACAGGAATTTCACCTTCAAGTCCAAGAGCTCTGTGGCTTTATGCCTTGATTCAGACAGTGAGGATGAGCTAAAACGCTCTGTGGCCCTTAGCCAGAGACTTTGTGAAATATCAGGCAGTGAACAGCAGCAGGAAGACCTGGAAAAAGTAAGTAATTCTTCATCAAAATAGCTGACTGTCCAAACCAAATGCCTTTCATAACCACCATTAGCAAACTTAATACACAAGATAGATTATAAACTTACTGAATCTGTTCAGGTGCTTGTTTTAAAGAATGTGCTTTTTATAACTACAAAACCAGTCTGTTTAGAGGTTTGAGCATTGAGACTTGTTTTTAATTGAGATATAATTGACATACAACATTGTATTAGTTTCAAGTGTACAACATAATGGTATATGATATTTGTATATATTGCAAGATGATCACCACAATAAATCTACTCAACATTGTCACCATACATGTTACCAAAAAAAATTTTTTTTCTTGTGAATGAGAACTTTCAGATAGATGTACTTCTCTTAACAACTTTCAAATATGCAATACAATATTATTAATTATAGTCATCATTATAGTGTACATTACATTCCTGTGACTTATTTACTTTATAACTGGAAGTTTGTACTTTTTTGCCCTCTCACCCATTTCACTCACTCCCCAGCCCACACTTCTGGCAACCACTAATCTGTTCTCTGTATCTGTAAGCTTAGTTTTTTTGTTTGTTTTTTAGATTCCACGTATAAGTGAGATCATACAGTATTTGTCTTTCAGTAGATAACTTGTTTCCCTCAAGGTCCATTCATGTCATCTCAAATGGAAGATTTCATTCTTTTCTGTGACTGAATAATGTTCCTCTTTGTGTGTGGGGGAGGTATATTTGTGGGTATATATATGCCACATCTTCTTTATCCATTCATCCATCCAGTGGACACTTGGGCTGTTTCCAGGATTGAGACATTTAAGAAATGAAAGTTGTTGTAGATAAATTGCTTTCTCTTATTAACCTTCAGAGCTACTTTTGCATATTGGTCCTAAAATAATTTCTTGCTTTACTTTGATACTAATTATTAATATGAGAGAACCATAGTAAACGTTTTACATCAACAGGCCAACCAGGTAATCTAAAGGTAAATAAGGGCTGTGAAGGCACAACTACATCATCTTTCCCGACACAAAATGATAATTAATATTTTGAAGATACAGGCATTTTTTAGGAGTTTGTGTCATCTCATGTGACTGATTTTAAACCTCCCTTTTGTAAGATAACAGTTATTTTAATAGTTATTTTCTTGTTCAGACTGTTTCCCATCTTTAAAGCTAGTTTGGTGGGGGAAGGTATAGCTCAAGTGGTAGAGTGCATGACTAGTATATACAAGGTCCTGGGTTCAATACCCCTAGTACCTCCTCCAAAAATAAATAAGTAAACCTAACAACCCCTCCAAAGAAATCAAATGTAAACCTAGTTTGTAGTTGCTCACCTTGAATGAGAAATGACAAAGTAAAATTCTCCCAGAAATGAGAGAAGGTTATTCAGAAAATAACTTCTGAGTACTTATATAATCTTGATACAGTTTTTATTTTTCTCATTTGTTAAAAAAAATGATCAAGACCTGGCAACACTTTTAAAAGAATACTAGGTGTAGTGACAGAATATTTACAGTATAATCCACATATATCCAGAAGAAAATATACCAACAAATACTTAATAGTAATTATCTCTGAGTGATGGATTTTGAGTGAATTTATTATTTTTATGTATTTTCCAAATCTCTACAAGGAGTGTATTTAACACTTATTATAATCAAGAATATAAACATTTATCTTTATATAGTTATTATTAAAGGAAAATTAGGCTTGCCAGTGAGTTTATATACTGGTTATTTGGTTGTTAAATAACCCACAGCATCAAAGAAAGGAAACCCTTGAGAAGTAAACATATCAACTTGAAACTCTAAGATGACTGTACTTGTAGGCATTCTCATTTCCTCTAAAAGCAGCTCTCTTCTTCAGGATTCAAAATTATGCAGAATAGAACCTGATAAGTCTGAATTGGAAAACTCAGGATTTGATGGAATGAGTGAAGAAGAGCTTCTAGCAGCTGTTTTAGAGATAAGTAAAAGAGAAGCATCACCATCTCTGAGTCATGAAGATGATGATAAACCAACTAGCAGCCCTGATACTGGATTTGCAGATGATGATATTCAAGAAATACCTGAAAATCCAGATCCTATGGAAACTGAGAAGCCAAAAACAGTCACAGAGCCTGGTAAGTTTCATGAAGATAAACGTTTGTTAAACAAGGCACAGCTGTGTTCCAAAGCCTTATAGAATGGGGGGTAGATGGATCTGTATAACAGCTAATATTTTTATGCTTTTTTTTTAACAGTTAAAATATTAAGAAGTAAATGTTGTGAGTAGTAACCAGAGGCTACTTGTAAAGTATGTCATATCTCTAGTATACATCTAAAGAAAAGTTAGTATTCTTGTGCATTTAAAAAATGTTTGTGTCAGTTTTGGGTCTCACCACTGCTGTCTCAGAAATTTGTATAATTCTTTCTTCATTTTTTAGTATCTGAAATTTTACCAAGTTTAGTGTGTAAATAACTCAAGTTCCCCTTTCTGCTTTGGGTTCATCCCTTCATAATGGTAGAAAGACCACTGAACTAAGAGGGAGGGTCTTGGGCCTCTAGTCTTAGCTATCCCACTTACTAGTTATGAATTTCTTAATAGGTAATTTAACCTCTTTGATACTCAGTTTTCTTATCTCTGTGTGGGGATCTACCAGACATACTTCAGGTGGTTGTGAACAGAACGTTAGATAGTATATACTTATTATGTAAAGTGCTATACAGATAAAAAATTACTTTGCGGTAATTATTCATATTTTGTTACTTCTCAAGCTATCACTATGAACAACAGAGCTGAGCCTCCTTGCCTTGCAATATGGATATTTTAAGATTTTTTAAAGTAGAACATTTTCACTGCCCCTTTCTGTGCCCAAGTTTTTTTCTTCTCATATCCTTAGCATCTGTATTTAGGTAGCTAGCTAATGTGTTTCAGTTTATCAAGCCTAGGATTTTGGAGATGAAGAGAATACTAGTATATCACAAAATAATTTTCTGTATCCTTGAATTATTTTATGTGCAAGTGATGTAAGAATTAATATATTCTCAATTTAATTTGTAACAAAAGCTAATGACTTTTGTATATAGGTGTTTCTGTTTTTTTCTTCTTGATGCAAGTATCCTTATGAAGTCCCTTTCTCTTACTAAACTTATAATCACTGCCCTTAGATGTCATTGGTTAATGTTAGTGCTTTTGTCCCATGCCGATTAATTTCCTGCTTTCAGCTCTTCCTTTCAGTTCTTTGGTCAGTTCTACATCTCCCTAAACTCAATAAAGGAAGTTAGTCTTTGTACAATTAGTTCTAGATTATCTATGCCAATGGAGGAGAACACTAAGGTTATCAGATCATTAATAATCATAGATTATCAAAATATTAATAACTCTAGCAGCTTTAGGAAGAACAAACTTATGAATAAGGTTTTTATATCTTTATATAAGATCCTTTAATTTTTAGTTGCCATCTTCCTCACTTGGATGCAGGCCATTATTATATTTCCTGTTTCTTTAAACTAATCATTCCATTGACCTTCTTACTGTAACTGAAATCTAAAAACATTGCTTATTCTGCAATTTTTTTTAACTTATAGAAAATATTGAGCAAAAATAAAAGTAGAGAAATGAGTATAATGAACCTTCCCCCTTGTACCCATTATTGACAGTAAGCCAATCTTGTTTCATCTATATCCCAGCCTCCTTCTCCATCCTGTCCCCTGGGTTGTTTAGAAGTGAATCCCAGGTATTAGATCATTTCATCAGTAAGGATTTCAGTATCACTGAAAGATAAGAACTCTTCAAAAAAAAAAAAATATATATATATATATCTCCTCAATCTCATTATCATACTTTAAAAGTTAATCATTCTAAGGAATGATCAGATATGATCAAACCTTCAATAACTTTTTTATTTTGAAAATTTCAAATCCAAAGATGAGTTGAAGAATAAAACAGTAAACAAACTTCACATATATTCATTAATCAACATTTGGTCACATTTGCTTTCTCTCCCTTCCACTCCCCGTGTGTATGTGTATTTGTGCAGCAGTTACCCCAAAATTAGTACCTTAAAATAACAATAATTTTAATATCTCATAATTCTATGGATTGACTGTCTTAGCTGATAGTTTTTCTGCTCCATGGGATGTTGGCTGGGCCTGCACCATACAGCAAATGGTACCATCATCCATCTAGTTGCTCAAGCCAAAAAAAAAAAAAACTCCCTTGATATTTTTGTTTTACTTTACACTTCACATTCAGTCAGTCCATCACTAAGTCTAGTTTGCTGCACCTCCAAAACATATCCTGAATCCAGTCATTTATGAACATCTTCATAGCTACAGCTTTCGTCTTCCATCTCACCTGTGCCACTACAACTGATTTGTAATATTTCTCCCTTCACTCTTGCCCTGGTGTTAAGGACCTTCTTTCATGAACAAGGCAGCCAATGTAATCTTTCTGAAGCATAAATCACAGTGTCACTCTTCTGCTTTAAACTTACTGTGACTTCCCATTATACTTAATCGAAACTTCTCACCATGGCCTATCTTCACTCTCCCTCTCTTTCACTCTACTGTTTTAGCCATACTAGCTTTCTCTGTGTGTCCCTCAAATATACTAAGCTTATTCTCATCTCAGAGCCTTTGCACTTAAGCTCCTTGAAGTCAAGGGCCATCTTACCTTAATTATCACTATATCCCCAGTTTCTACAGCAATACCTGGCACATAGTGGATTCTCAATAAATATTCAGGGCCCATCAGACTGACTGTCATGACTCAACTGAGGAGGGGAAGGAAGACAGCTAAGTAAGGTTTCACTGTTAGCCAGAGGAAGGGAAGAGTGTGTGCAAAGGCCCAGACTTGAGAAAGTCCATGGCATGTTAGCAGACCTGAAAAAGTTCAGAATGATCTACATGGTTGGGACATAGTATTGAGATGGAAAAGCAAAAGATGAGACTAGAGTGTTATTCAGTCTCCAGTTTTTACATGACCTAAAGCCATGTTTAGGAGTTTGAACTTTTATTTCAAAAGCATTAGGAAGTTATTGAATAATTTTAAACAAAAAAGTATTTGATAAAGATTTATATTTGAAAAAATTCATTCCAGCTGCAGTGTAGTGCATAAATTAAAGAAGAACCAAAGTATCCTGTGAGACCTCTTAGTAAGTTATTGTAATAGTCCAGACCAGAAGTTGATGTTGCCCTAAACCAAGGGTTTGGCATTGAAAACCAAAACAATGGATGGATTCAAGAGATAGTTAGGAAATAATAATTCATCTGATATGAGGAGGTAAATGAAAAGAAGTCAAAATGATGCCCAGGTTTCTGTCTTTAAAAAAAAACTGTGAACAGTGATCCCATTGACTGAAATATAGAATGTAGAAAAGGAGCAGCTTTCGTTTGGGGTAGGGGAAGAAGCATATGATATATTTAGTATAACAGTGTTGAGTTTTAACAGTGGTTCCCCTCTGATTGTGCAAGGTCCTTAAAAGTGTGTTTTTATTTTATGGTCATATTTGTTCCTGTAGATCTTAAGTATTTTTTGTATCCATCTGATAAATTTACGGTGAAGACAGATGTATATTGATTTTTAGCATCTCAAAGTAAACTTTCTTGCATCTGTTTTATATCACATCGATTAATTGTTAGTGTAATTCTAGGATTGTGTGCGGTACATTGGTACACTGAGTGCTAAAAATTATTAGTTAAGAAGAACTATACATAGAGGGGAGGCTAGAGTGCATGCCTAGCATGCATGAGGTCCTGGGTTCAATCTCTAGTACCTCCATTTAAATAAATAAATAAATAAATAAGTAAACCTAATTACCTCCCCCCAGAAAACAAATAAATAAAATAAACATAAAAGAAGAACTATACCTCTGTTACCTTTTTTTATGAGTATGTTTTGATAATAAAAGTAATAAAAACTCACCTTTTGCCCTGAAATAGTAGCTTCAACTTCCGAATTTTTCTTTCACTTGCAGTGCTCAGCACCAGCTAACTTTGAATGTCTCAGTTCCAAATTTACAGAAGTGATCTGATGGTTGACTCAAGTATCCATTCCTGGCCCCGTAAGCTAAGGCCAAAGGGACAGGCAGGGTCAAATAGGCTTCAGAGCTGCCTGTTTCAGGCTATGGAAATGACTATTTCTCCTAGAATGGCGGAATGTAATTTTTTTTTAAACTAGGATCATACTGCTTTTTGCACTTAAGATAGCCTGAGTTTTTTTCCCTCTTTTGATGAATATTCAGAATTAGTTTTAATGGTAAATATTCTCTTGGCAATTCAATTAAAGAATAATGGCTAGTTGCTAATTTAGAATCTAAAACCAAGATACTGTAAGCTTCAGAGTCGTCTGTGCTATAGAAAAGTGTGTGTCGTTTACATGGTTAAAATGCAGTATTAGAGCAGGTAAAGAGCATATACTCATTTTAAAACAGTCCTTATGGAATGACTCTGTAAAGGTAATTCTTGATGACCAGTTAAATTTTTTTTATGAGAACTTTCTTTATTTGCTAAGATGAAAATTTTTGCTTTGGTAAGTGAGAGGGAGGGAGGGTCCTTCCTCTTCTCCCTGAATTAAAAAGTATAATGATATTTAAATAACCAGAACAAAATTATGCCCCTACTGCTTATTCCAGCTAGCTATAATCTAGAGATTGAGAATGAACAAAAGGAAATGAAAGGTTAGGTGGGGAGATTATAGCTCAGTGGTAGAAGTGCATGCATAGCATGCACAAGGTCCAGGGTTCAATCCCTAGTATGTCAATTAAAAAAATAAATAAACCTAATTATACACCCCCCAAAACAAAAAAAAAAAAGAAAGTTTAATCTTTTTCTTATCTCCCTGGATGAATGTTTTAAACATGTGTTGTCATATGCTTGTATGGTACATGAGGTGTTTATTACATATTTTATGTAACTCTTTTGACTTAGAATATGTATAAGACTCATTTGATTATTAATATGAAAACACACTTCACTTGACATACAATGTAATAAATGGGAAAATCTCAATAATTAATAATTCTAGCCTAATTTTTACTTCATTTATGCTAAACAATACTTTATTCCTAGTACTTGGTCATGTGACATGACCTGTGAATATGGCTATTTATTCTTCTCCATCCTTAACCATAGTGCTTCTGATGATCGGTTAAACTTCAGAATCATTGCTGTAGATTAGTGGTTCTCAACCAAGGGCAGTTTTGTCCCCCAGGGGACATTTGACAATGTCACTTTTGGTTGTCACACCTGGGGAGGGCAGGTTGCTACTGGCATCTGGTAGGTAGAGGCCAGAAATGTTGCTAAACAGTATGCAATGTACAGCTCCTCTCCCCACAAAACCAAAAAATTGTCCCACCCAAAATGTCAGTAGTGCTGAGATTGAGAACCCTGATCTAGAAATAGTAAAATGAGATTGTACATCCCAAACACGTTATGTCTGAGATTACAATACATTACTCTCCGAACAGTAGATGTCACTCTAGTCCAGAGATTTCAGTTTATTAGAGAGGATTTCCCAGTTATGTTATGTTCTGCTTCCTCAGATCCTGCCAGTTTTACGGAGATAACTAAAGATTGTGATGAGAATAAAGAAAATAAAACTCCGGAAGTTTCTCAAGGAGAGGTTGATTGGCTCCAGCAGTATGATATGGAGCGTGAAAGGGAGGAACAAGAGCTTCAGCAGGCATTGGCTCAGAGCCTTCAGGAGCAAGTAAGAGATATTTATATTGCCACTTTCTCCATACCAATCTTTCCTATAGAACAGTAATAATAATCATTTGTTAAGCACTTACTATGAATCAGGCATTGTTCCCAATGATTTACATAAAGTAAATCATTGACCCACTAAAACAAACAAACAAAAACTTGTTTGGGGCTTCTGCCTTGGGTTTGAAACAGAAACATTGATCGTTTTTCTTTTTTAAAAAATCCAAATGCAACAAAATGTTTTGTTGGTTACCTCCTATTACTGTAATTTATTGCCCGCTAAAGCAGGATAGGTTATTAGAGATCATCCCTAGTCCAACTTTATTTTGCAGGCTGTTGAAACAGCCAGTATACTATTATGATTTTATCATCAGTATTTTAAGGCAAAGTATTTGTTTGGTCATTTTCTTACAGTATGAATCCTTGCCTGTGAATTATTTAAACATAAAATTCTCAGGAATGTTATCTGAGTATTATCTAAAATTTTAGATTTTAATGGTAGACTGGCATTTATCTATTCTTTTCTTTGTGTAGTAATCTATTCTTCAATTTTTAGTTCTCTATACTCATTTTTGCCAAAACTTGTTGATTTGCATTGTTGCAGTCACCTATGATATCTGTCTAAAAGGTGATGTTTTCATGGTTGTCTGATCCTCAGCAATCTCAGTCATGTTAGTAATAAAAATTTACTTCAATATCCAGTACCTCTATTAAAATAAATAAATAAAAACCTAATTACCTCTCCCCAACCCTTCCCCTCAAAAATTTACCAAGACTCCCTAGAATGAATGCTCAGTTTTAATGTTTGCAAATAATCATACTAAGAAATCTAATGTCACTAGAATATTAGGTTTCAATTTTAATGGCACATTAATATTATCTGGGGAGCTTTTAAAAAAATACTGATGCCTGGATTATTCTGCCCCTCAGAAATTCTGACATAATTGATCTGGGGTGTGGTCTGCACATCTAGATTTCTTTTATTCTTTTTTTTTTTTAATAAGAATTTTGAAAACTTACTGCAGTGATTCTAATGTGCAGCCAAGGTTGAGAATTGCTGCTTTAAAACCATTTTAGAACTAGCTGTTCTGTATTCTTTTATTTATTAAAAGTACCTCTCTAGCTGCCTCGTCATGTATATGTCAAACTACTTTACAAATAATATTACAGTAATCATTTGTTTAAGAAAACCTACTTTTAGTAGAGAAGACCACAGTTTGATTTTTAACAACAGTTCCTTATAGCACAGAAAAAGAAAAAAATCCAGCAACCATGCTTTTCATAGACAAAAGACATACTCTTTTTATTGTCAGCTGACCCAGTTAAAACTATCCTGTTTTTCTCCAGTATGAGAATAGGATTATAAGGTGAAGTTTCTTTAATTTGGTATACCCGCATCATTCTATTAATTACTAAAAGAGAGTTCTTTACCCCCTGGTTTCAGCATAGACTTTATATACTTGCATAAATTTAAGTAATCATATTTCCTTTTAGAGAATACCTCTGTTACTTCCTTGAACACAGTATTATTGCTCTCAGGACTATAATGCAGAATAATTCATTCTAAGCTCTGCTTATATATTTTAGTAACTTTAAAAACAAGTCTAGAATTGAGAAAAGTATAAAACAATTCTGCTTAAATTATTTTTTCTTGATTTTGCATCCTTTGTAAACTATCTTTTCTCTGAAGATGAGAGGGAAATTTTTTTATAGTCAGCATTTTCCTAGTCCTTTTTGTAATTAATTAGTCAGTTAATTGAAACATTTTCAGAGGTATTATTTTCTCTAAGAAAACCTCAGCTATATTCAAAAAGTAACAGTCAACAGCATTCAGTTAGTATTTGCCAAGTTTCTAATGTCTTGGTTTCTTTAGCAAGAATAAAAATAGAAATCTATGAATATGTTGTAGAAATGTTGATCTTGCTGTCATAGGGTCAGTGATGTCCTAGAGCCAGCTCCCTGTCAGCTTAGGAGAGCCCACTATACATACCTCTTCCCAACTCTGCATTCAGAGTCACTTAGGTAGCTAAAAATTGGCCATGGTGGGAGTATTTATTCCAAGAAACTTGGCAAATCTTGTAATTCAAGGGAAAGGAAAGAGAGCTGTTTGAACTATCTGCTATGTTCCAAATATTTCATACATGTAAGAAGAAAAGGAATTGCATCATAATGTCACATTCAGTGGCTTTTGGTTGGCAAGCCAAAAGTCACTAACTATAAAAGAGAGAGCATTTAAGCCCCAAGTTTGTGTTTTAGGAGGAAAGTGTTGGAAAGAGTAAAGAACTCCTCATTCCTCAAAAGGTCATATTCCAAACATCCATAAAGTTACAGAAAACATTATTAGCAAATACTTTCAGAGCAGCTGATTTTATCCTCATTAAATAAGTTTAATCAATACCTCTTTAAATGGTTTAGTTTGTTCTTATCTCTTTTAGGAGGCTTGGGAACAGAAAGAAGATGATGACCTCAAAAGAGCTACAGAGTTAAGTCTTCAAGGTATGGAGATTATTTTAATTAACTTTTTAATACAGTGAGATGTATCACATAGAAGAACGTATAAAATGTGTTAGTTATTTTTAATGACAATAACAAATTTGAACACTTCCCAGGTAAAGAAATAGAACCTTAAAAGTTAACCTGTATACCCCTCCTTTTCCCTCCCTCGCAGAAGAGACCACCTATCTAACATTTGTGTTCATCATTAGCTTGCCTTTTTTAAAAAATAATTTTTCCATCTATATTCATATCCATAAACTATTTTTTTTTAATTTTGAAAATTAAATAGCAAGAATAGTGTGTCTGTAATCCATCTGTATGAAAAAGGAGTACTGCCACTGTTAAACTCCTAGGAGAAGATAATGTGGCTTCAGTTTCCCTGTGAATTTATAACACTCACTCTGGGAAAGTCAGTGGGCAAAGTCATGAATGAGTATTCAGAAGCATAAGGTTCACCATAATCATGGCATTTAGCAGAACTAATATATGGACCAGGTGCTAGAAGTCCACCAGGACAGGCAGTCATGCGAAGTGGACTAATTCTGTATTTTCTAAGATCACTGTGGTCTTTCTCTGGCCCTCAGAAATAGGTTAAAGCAGAACAGTTTGGTATAAAATGAGTGTTCTAGACTGATCTAGACACCAAAGACGTGGTGGAAAGAGCAAGAATTTCACTGGCAAATGGTTGAGACAAATAAGAATTCAAGCTAGGCTCTCCTAAGGATTCCGTCCTCAGGTTTAAAAGATGGTACAATGATGGCGATGATGGCTTTCTCAAGTCATAATTGCTACAATCTGGACTGGTTGCCCCTGCATCCATGCACAGATATCCTGAGATCTCCCTAACCATTCTCCAGAGAATCTCTCTCTGATTCTCTCTTTTGTTTGAATCTCCCATTTCCTCTCTCTCTCTCTTTGTCTACTTAACGCTTTGATGGAGAACATTCCCAGTAGTTTTCTTGAAAAAGAGATGTGACTTATATTTTTGGGAGACCTTACAAGTTTTATTCTGCCCTGGTATTTGATAATTTGGCTACATATAGATTCTGGGTTTACAATCATTGTGAAAACATTGTTTCTCCCCAACTTCATGCTGCTGGACAATGACAAAAGTCTTGTTTGCTGGGTTGCTGTATGAGAAGTCTAAAGTTGTTCTTTATCCTGATGTGACCTCTATTCTTCTGAAAGCTTGTAGGATCTTCTCTGTTTCTATTGTGATGAAGTTTTATAGTGATGTGCCTTGATGTGGGTCTGTTTCATCCATTTTTGCTGGGCATTTAGTGGATCATTTTAATCCAGAAACTTGTGTCCTTCAATTCTAAGAAATTTTCACTGATTGCTCTTTTTGAAACTCCTATTATCTAGACATCCTAGTCTGGTCCTCTTAATTTTCTCATCTCTTTTCTCCAATTTTTTTTATTTTACTCTACTGTTTGGGAAGTTTCTCCAACCTTATCTCTAACTCCAAACCTTTTTTGAGTGTTTTATTTCTATCATATTTCTAATTTTCAAGAAATGGTTTTGTGAATGTTTCCTTTTTATAAGATTTTGTGATGGGGGTGGTTCATGGAAGCAATACCATCTCAACTGTCGGAGAATATTAAATATAGTTCATTTGTTTGTTTATTTGAAGTTTTCTTCTGCCTGAATAGATTCTGTTTCCTCCAGATTGCTCTGTCCTGTGTGTTTATTATAGTCTTTATACTCCTTATTAAAGGATTTCCTCAGTTATCCAGTAATCCTTGGCTGTCAGCTCATGATTAAGAGTAGGGAACTAAAAAAGATGATAGGAAGCTCTGAGTACATGAATAGCTAGAGCTTGTCAGCTTTGAGTTTTACAGGTTGGGACTGTTTGGGGGATGATCTTAATATTTTAGGCCTTTCCCTGGGGCTAATATTCCTAAAGAAAGTTTTCTGGTCTCTTGCCTTGCCTAAAAGTAAAGGATGTGGCTGCCAGAGTTTTGGGAGCCAAGTGTGCGAATAGGGCTGGGAGTCAGGGTGGGAGTTATACTCATCTTTCAATATGCAAACTGTCGCCTACTCCCCTGTTTTCAGTATGGTACTCTCCCATGCATGGCATCCCCCCAATCCAGAGACTGTTTTACTAACTCTCCAGAGAATAAGGCTCTAGACTTCTGTCATTGCCCAGCAGTATGAAGTAGTGGAAAGTGGATCTAGGAATCTGTAACTTAGTTTTCACCTAATCCTAATTTTTATCCCCTCCTTTTCCTCCAGTTTGAAAGATATCTGGTACTTCCAAGTTGTATGTTTTTTGAAGACTGTGATACAAATTGGATTGGTTCTCAACTTTTCCATTACTGGCTTAGGTTTTGACTTTGGCTTTCTTAGGTCTGCTAACTCAATCACCCATCTACGCTCGAGCTTCCAAAATTTTGATGCTACAGTCTCTTCCTGTTCTTCCCAATCTTAAGTGTTCATGTCTTTTAAACAACTCTATAAAGCAAAAACCATTTATGTACAAATGCTCTGGGATTCTTTATTTAAAGCCAGTTGTAGAGATGGATTCTTCTTCCAGTGAAAACACATTATTAAAGAGAAAAATGGATCTTGGATTATTTGTTAAGTGTATTTTAGGTTAAACTTAAGAGTTAAAGATTGTATTTCTATTATTTTTGTTAAATTTCAAAAAATGACTTAATATTGAAGAAAATGAAAGGATACTGACTTTTTAATGGTCTCTTTTCTGTGAGATAATTTATGTTTACTGGTGGTACCTACAATATGCACCAAGTACTTCAAATGTAACATAGTTTATATAATGTGTTATTTAGCAAAATTGGATTATATGTAAAATTTTTATTCTTTTTCAGTTTTATTCCTTTCTTATGAGAGTATTGTCTCCTTTCATATAAATACATATAAAACAAAAAGCAACATTTCTTTTACAGATACCTAGTGTCTGAATTGTTATTCCCCAGAGTGGGCTGGGTGAATTGAAACTCTAATAATGATATGTTTCACGTTTTCTTAGGATGATAAAATGTGTACCTCAAGCTGCTTTTTTGTTGTTGTTGTTGTTTTTAATTTATTTTTTGAATTTTGTTGGGGGGGTGGGTAATTTGGTTCATTTATTTTTTAATGGAGGTACTGAGGATTGAACCCAGGAGTTCTTGAGTGCTAGGCATGCACTCTACCACTGAACTATACCCTTCCTCCCTCAAGCTGTTTTTTTAATCTTCCCCAGATATTTCTCTGTGTCTGCTCCAAGAACTTTTACAAAACTTTGTCTTTATGTTCTTCAGAGTTTAACAACTCTTTTCTGGATTCATTGGGCTCTGATGAGGACTCTGGAAATGAGGATGTTTTAGATATGGAGTATACAGAAGCTGAAGCTGAGGAACTTAAAAGAAATGCTGAGGTGGGTGATGTTTTATTCCCTTCGTAGAACTGGTCAGATTGTCAGTATTACTCCTCCTGCCCCTTATCTTCAAAGGCCACAGTGCCAGTGTCCATTGCAGGTTAATTTCTGCCCCTTTGGCAACTATCAAATGGTCTTCACTTTCTCTTGGCCTTTGCATCTTATTTCTTACACACAGATTCAAAATAAAATGAAATAAAGCCAAATATGTTGTGATCACCTTATGTGCATGCATGTTAGATAATAACTGACTAATAGCTCTCAAAGTCGTATGTATATTAAATCACCTTTAGTTCTGTGAAAACCTATATTATCTTTATGGTTAAATACCAAAACTGGTTGACTGTTACTCAGTAAAAACTGTTGAATTAGTGACATTAGCTAGAGCACTTGGAATCCTTCTTTACCGTTTTTCCCCCTAAATAATTGCTTTTCCCATTTTCCAATTTTTTTGTTATTTTAATTACCCAGTATTCCACTGTTCTAACACAACTGCTATTAGCATTTTGATATATTCTTTTGTCATCCCTACCCTCAAAGTACCCCAGGTATGCTTTTACAAAATCATAGATTAAGTAGTTTTTATCTTGCTTGTTAAAAGACTATAAGCATTTTATTTTTAATGGCTATACTATATTCCACCAATGAGCACACTGTTTATTTTATTATATTTTTAAATAACATTGAGCATTTAAGTTAACTTCTCTTTTTTCATTATAATAAATAATATATCGCAGCAAGGAAATACTGTATAGCACAGGGAACTATATTCAATATCTTGTAATAACCTATAATGGAAAATAACCTGAAAAAAATATAAATGTATATATGTATAACTGAATCACTTTGCTATACACCTGAAACACTGTAAATCAACTTTGCTTCAATAATAAAATAAATAAAATAAAATAATAAATTATATATCGAGGAACTCTTGTGTGATTGTATACATGTTTTCTATATTTAGGATTTTCTTCTTTAAGTAAAGCCCGAGAAATAAGTTACTACATCAAAGTTTCTGAACATTTTAATGGTTTCACACTTACCTGTAGCTATATTTCTTCCAAAATTGTATCTTTTAGTGCTCCCTGCAGTGTATGAGTATCACTTTTCACTTTTGTTTTATTCTTCTATTAACAGTATTTTAATAGCATTTTTAAAAATATTTAAAATGTAAAAGTTCACCCATAATCCCTACAGCAACACAGCAACTCTTCATTTTTTTTCATTGTTTTCCAGTACTTAACTGTTAACATACCTATTTTTGTAGAGCTGTAGTTACATATGTTCATGTGGTTTTGAAAAACAAATTAACATGTTGCTGACCCACACATTTTTTAATAACTGAATAATGTATTCAGTTGATATATTAGTAACCATTTAACTATTATTGGGCCTTTTGTTCCAGCTTTTCATTATTATAGAAAATACTACAGTGAATAATTTTATGCATATATAACCTTCTTTTGAATTATTTTCTTAGGAAATTCTTGAATTCTTAGTTAGGAGTAGAACTCAGGTCAAAAGATGTGAACAATACCAACCACTCGGGTTTTTATTGAGTCTGACTACACACACACTGAAACTTAGCCATGTCAATTTTAATAATAAATTTAAATTTAGTGTTTGCTTTTATTCAAATGAAGAGTTAAAATTCATGTCCACTTTTATTTTCCAGATAGGAAATCTTCCTCATTCCTATCGGCTCATCAGTGTTGTCAGTCACATTGGTAGTACTTCTTCTTCAGGTAAATGGACATCAGGTTTTCAGCATTTTGTAAATGGAGTAGCCAGTGTTTACTCCTTGTTGGGTTGCTCTGAGCCTAGCTTTGTGAGGTATAAGTTGAACGCATCAAGAAAAACTTTGAAATCTTTTCTTTGTACAAACTAAATGTGAATTGTGTTAATGGGTGTTTTGATTTTTCTATTCATAAATGACTCAAAATCCCCTAAACAAAATAATATATTTATCAGAAAGGTTGTCCCAGTATAGTATATCCCTCCCTTAAATTTCTAGGGGTTTTTTGTTTGTTTTTTGTTGGGTTTTGTTTTGTTTGGGGTTTTTTTTTTTTTTTTTGCTAATTTTTTTTCAAGGTGAGGGAAGGAATTAAGTTTTTTTTAATGGTGGTACCCAGAATCTCATGCATGCTAAGAACATGCTGCCACTGAGCTATACCCTTGCCCCTAAATTTCTGTAATTTTTTAAATGGGTTTTAAAACCTTGAGTAATGTAAAATGGCATGGGTGTATCTCATTCTGAAACTTCCTGTACCTGAGAAAAATCCAATAATGTTTTTTAAAAAGCCTTCATTTTAAGATTTTATTTATTTCAGGTCATTACATTAGTGATGTGTACGACATTAAGAAGCAGGCTTGGTTTACTTATAATGACCTAGAGGTATCTAAAATCCAAGAGGCTTCCGTGCAAAGTGATCGGGATCGGAGTGGTTACATCTTCTTTTATATGCACAAGTAAGAAACTTTGCTGGATCTGAAGTCATAGGCTAAAAATCACTTGAACTCTTTCTTTTTCCTTTAAGGATAAAATGTTCCCATCAGTTAATTGGTTTACAATTTTTTATTTTTTTTTAATCGTTGCTTAGGGCTAGTGTCTTGATACTACCTTGGAAGTCCAAAATATTTTCTTTTAACTCAGCATTAATTACTCATCACACACTGACATCTAGGTATGGAACTTAAGACTGTTTATGATGGAAGTTGTCCTATTGTAAATCTTTTTGGTCTTTCAGTGTTACCACCTAGAAGATATAAGTCATATGGATGGGAACTCCATAGCATTTCTATCAAAGCTAGCTATTGCCATCCCCCTCCCCACGCCGCCCCAAGGTGTTCTCAAAAATCAGCACATAGGGATGAGGTGGTGATAAAATGAATGAACTGCTTATTTAATAAAATTTAGGCTCCAAGTGGGATTAGGCAGACTTTATTATTATATGGTTTTTGTTTATCTTTTGTCTTTGGTCACTGAATTTCATGGGTTTTTTTGTTTGTTTGTTTGCTTTATTTGAAGGGAGATCTTTGATGAGCTGCTGGAAACGGAAAAGAACTCTCAGGCACTTAGCATGGAAGTGGGGAAGACCACTCGTCAGGCTTCATGAGGAACAGACTCCTGGGTTGGCAGTGTGCACTGCGATTCTCTCTTACTGCCACCCACCTCTCTTTCCTCTGCCCGAGGAGAATTTGGAACTCTACTTGATGCGGGAGCAACAAACAGCTCAGGGCCAAACCAAAAGATGAAAATTGCAATTATGCGGAACGCTCCATATTAACTGTTTTATGGAAACCTTGGTCTCACATCTGTAGCTGATTATCTTTTTTTTCTCCTTTGAGAGTGGCACTTCCTTTTGTCTTAGGAATACATGTTGTAAATATATATATATATGTACATACACACACACACACACACACACATACATGGAATGAATGGAGCCTTAAAGAGTTAGGATAGGCCACCAGAGTATGCCTACTCAAAATTAACAGCACAGCAACTTGAAGAAGAAATGAAGTTGTCAAAGAGTCCATTCACCTGAGAAATGTGTGAAAATACACATATCATTTGGCATTTAGCTTTTATGTTCCTTGAGTAGTTTCACTCAAGTCTGTAATCTTTCATGTGTGTTTCTTATCAGTAAAGTTCACTGGAAAGCCAGCTCTCCATGTTACACTAATGACAGTTTGTCCTCCTCGCAAAGGAGGGGGCATTCTGCCACTTGACTTGAGGAGCTTTTTTTAAAAATATTGTTTCATGGATTTGTGATGCTTTTGCTGTTTACATGCAGTCCCAAGAAATGGATTGTTGGTGCTTTGGAATGTGTTATGGTCCCACATTTGGTATTCATTGTACACTTTGTATTTTCTTTAAAGAAATTCCTTGACACAGTATGTTCACTGTATATCTACATTATTATGGTGGTGAAGATAGAATCTTTTATTTTTCTTCTGTGTCATTCTTCCATGGAGCAAGCATTACCCTAACAGATTGCAGCCAAAACTTTAAGAGGTAGGAAAGTGATACTGTCCCAACTGGGAGTCCCCAACAAGGATACTTAGGGAGCATAAAGAATGTTACCATCTCTTTCTCCCAGACGCAGGTCAGGAGGAGTATTCTTGTGTTAAAGCTAAAGCTCTGGACCACTAAACAGAAAGCCTTGCTACAAGGGTGAAATTAAGTACATGAGCTGTAGGATAAAGCTTGGACATTTAACCATTTGCTGTCTGGCTTTTCCCTTAAAACAGAGTGAGAATTAAAATGTGATTGGTTTAGGTAATCCCAAGAACTAACAAAGGTGCATAATTTATTTATCTTACTTTTTAGGTGCTTTGAGTTGAGGTTAAATGGGGGTGCAACATTAAGTGCTACATTAGACAGTCAGCTGACATAACCAGCCTGGTTAGACAGCTTGTGAAACCATATAAAGAATGAGTTTGAGAGTAGAATTCTGTTTGTAAAATAATTTTGTGAGCCCAGAAATCATTAGGATCACACAGTGTTAAGTATAGCAAAATGAAACCTTTCCTTTTTTTTTTAAATCTATCATCACAGAAGATTCAACATCTTTTCTGGAAGATTGCCTTAAGAGAGCTCCAGCCCTACTCCTAAAGCTTGGTTATGTTCTGACATAGTAACCTATTCTAAAATATTGAGTCTTGGAATAGTAAATGGCCAGCACTTTTGCATAACTACTGATAAAAGCTTTGCCTTCTACCATTTACCTATGTGTTACTGTAGTGAACGTTCCAAAATGGTACTGGTAGGATTTGCAGGAGTAATATAGAGCAGAGGAAGATGCTTGTTTAAAAAACCAGCTTTTAAAATTTTGTTTCTTTACATTGGGAGCCTTTTTTTGTTGTTGAAAATAACTGGTTTTCTCGTGCGTGAAGTGCTAATTGAATTCTTTAACTATTTATTACTTTCCTGTATCTGTATTTGAGAGCTTTGAGAGGCACTGTTAAAAATTTGGGGGGATGATTTGAAGAGAGAGTGAATTCATTTGGGGCATTTAAAAAAAAAATAATGCCATAAGCCTAGGTTGCCCATGAAATACCCTTGTTTGACTTGCTTTTTGTAGCTTGCATGTGTGTATGGTTTAGAAGTGCACTTGATTCGAACCTAATTTGATTTGATCTTCATGTCTTGGGCAGGACTTACTAGTTGAAAAGAGTAGGTGAGTTACCTCACTGCTTGTATACTTGCAGGTTTGGAACTTGAATTTTCCTTGATATCTGTCCATTGTTTTGGCCTGGTCAGCCTTCATTTCTCCCTTCACTCTTTTAGCTATTACCCTTTTCACTACAAAGATACTTTCACATTTTGGTTCAGTGAAAAGTTAAGACTGCAGATAGAGAGTTCCACTGGACTATATTGATGGGGTTGTTTTTTTGAGCTGACTGTATTTTAAAGTATCAGTAGATACTTTTTGTGCAGTATGATCAGTTTGCTCAGAATCAGGGGATGGGGTATTTTGCATGTTGGGGCCAGGAAGGGACACATTAAATAATGGCAGAGTGCTTCAGTTCCAGGCAGCCTGCTCATAACTAATATTCCTATTGAAAATACCAAATGTGCTTGCATTATTTTAAATGACTTTGAGTTGGAACTTGACAGTAATTCTGCACACAACTGATCTTAAGTGGAATTTTTTTGGAAGAGAAAACTACAAACTAAAATTCAAACTTCTTGATTCTTATCACCTAATATTATTACAGAGGATTGGAAAGTTGCATATGGCCAGATGCTGTTACCACTTTAGAAGCCCTGACTATAATTTAGGCCTATGAGAAGATAGACTGTTTTGTAGGGAATATACTTACGTGTGTGTGTGCACACTCAGAAGTTTTGTCTCAGCAGGATAGAATAAGAAGCAAATCCATGAATTGTTGTTCTATTTATATTTTGATTCCAAAAGCTATTTGTTTACTTGCCATGGTCTGTTAATCTCAGGCCTAACTTAATGGCTCAATAACAAATGTAAATGTGTTTACATTTTATGAAGTATGCAGCGATACTTAAAGATCAGTTCATTAACTCTGGGAGGCAAATATTAGACTAGACATTTCATTATTTCTCTCCTTGATTAAGTGTAAAATTTTTCTAAAAGAGCTTTAAGAATTAAAACCCTCGCAAGTGAATTCATGAATTTACTTACTCTTCCATACTGCAGTTACCATTATGTAACTATATAAATATAGCTCTACACATGTACAGCTACATATATAGTTGTATAATGAAAATTATTTGGAAACAGATTCTTGGCAGTGTGTTATATAGTTGGCCATTATGAGTGTAGAGAGAGCATGGGGGTGGGGTTGGAAACATGGAAGAAAGGTAGTTTGTAAACTCATTTGTGGTCTATTGAAAAGAGATTATATTAAAACAAATTAAAATATTACCCTTCTCACTCTTTCTTCTCTGTCTTCTGAATTGACTGTGGTGGATACTCAAGTCATTCAAACTTTTTTGCCCTGTTTGATTTAATTGACCCCCTAAAGTGGTCTTTTGTTTTAAATCAGGGAAACAGAGCTAGATCTCCCAAGTACATGTGGATCTTGTGTCTATACAGAGGATTTTAGAAAAACCAACAACCCAGTACTAGATGGAAGTCTCTTAAAATTGTCCCCCCGAAAACAAATGTCTATTTCCTCCTCCCCATCTTGCTTTACACCTAGTAATGCTCTTTAAGTGTGTATGAAAACTAAACAGATTTCTGCCCTCTACCATCTTTCTAATGCATTACTTCAGAATTCAGACTTTGTCTCTATCGATGTTAACATCTGAAAGAATATATATTTATTTTATTGGAAAACTCTAGTTTGCTAGGCCCTGAGAGTTTCATGACAGGTTTCTTTTGCTGTGTCTCATCACAACCACTGACTCCTTGATGGCATGCTTTGATTACTAGATTTCAAGCAGTCTCTTTTGTTGTATCATATTTATGCACAATTAGTAAATTTTCCTTTCCACGTGTGCTATGTGTCTGAGGTTTTGAACTTTATAATAAACGGTGTGCCAGTATGAATACGGGCAGTTGGTTTTAGTAATTTGGACTTGAAGTGCAGAGGTTTGAAGTACAGGCATGTCCACTGGCATCAGATGGATCAGGGTCTGAATCGGGACTCAAGTTCGCTAGGTCCAATGCCAAAATTAGACAAGCAATCAACTGAACTGGGCTGTTTCAAGAACAGAGGGGTGAAAGAATGAGACACAGTGGTTGTACACACCTCTCATCCTAAGGTTTCCCTCCCTCTCTTTTCCTTCTATCCCCAACATCTCTGGCCTCTTGTCAGTGTTGTTTATTTATGCTACAGAGAGGAGAACAGAAGTAAGCTTCCTACACTTTGCCTAATTGAGCCACTACCAGGTTTGCTGGCAGCTTTGGCCACATTTGTGCGATGATTTTCTTTCCTTGTGTTCAGAGTGACTTTTGATTCTGATTCTTCATGTTGTTTTGTATGGAGCGGCACTTTATCTGTGTTTTAGCAGAACTGTTCCTCTGTACCCTTTACGGTTTTTCCTTGTTTTTGTTTCCTTTTTAAATTATGCATAGAGTTTTTTGTGTGTGAAATTAAAGCCTTTATTAACCTGGTGTCGGTTTGACTTATTTCTGAAAAGGACCTTTTCTTGCAGAAACTTAACCAGTTGTTGAAGTTGTGAAAATTACCTTCTGTTGGCCTTCTGACTTGAACTTCAAGCAGCACTGTTACACCTTAAAGGAAATGGGGTGGGAAACCAAGTATGGCTCTAGTCAGTGCCAACCTCCAGTGGTTTTTATCTGAGGAGCCTGTGAAGCTTTGCAGATGCTCTAGATAACAGTTTGTAAACCTAGCGTTGGCCTCATTAAAAGTACCAGAGAGGGTGAAATAATGTTTGCGTTTCAATACTTGCTATTAGGCCTCAAGCCTAGACCCAGTTGTGTATGTTGCTCTCTCTGGGTCCTGGTTAGTGAGTATTGTGAAACCTCTATTAGGGCCATCGCCTGGGCCATTCAGCTCTTTCAAAGGATTCCCTTTTAACTTATCACCTGAGGAAGTCAGTAAGGAAAGTGTATGTGAAAAGAAAAAGCCATTACTCTGGGAAAGATGTAAACCTGCAAAATGCTTCAGCCCACCCACCGTAATTAAAGATGAGTCACGATAAAAGCCCATGGAAGGCTCTTAAAAACTAACATTCTGTGGAGTATTTGGCTGCTTTTAAGGGAAAGCTCTAGAACAAGATGGTTAAAAAGTAATGTGACATGCTAGGATAGAAACAATGCAACCACCGTCTTGAAAGCTGAAACTGGGACCACAAGCTCCTTTTGGAGGCATCCTCTTTCGGAAGGAACAGGCAGTTTACTGAATAAAAGTGTGATTGCCACAGACTGCTGCACACAGGTACAACTGTAAAATTTCACTTCAATTAGTACAGGACCGATACCAGTAAATAAAATGAAGCTCTGCAAGCAGGATAGGGTACTGCTTTCCAGCTACTTTTGCGTCTTAAAACAGTCCTTTTTCTTTCTTGAGGTTTTGTTGCTTCCATCGAGGCAGGGCAGAGAAGGCAGCAGGAGTCATCCCCAAGGCCTTGGTGAAATCCTCAACGGACAGGTGCGCCTAGAAGAGGGCAGGGGCCAGCAGGCAAAGGTCACATTCTTGCCAGAGTTTGCTTTGATGAGTCATATAGGTGTGGTACAGAAATCAAATGAAGAGCAAAAACAGGCAATGTTGTGAGAGCCAGGAAAGGGATGGGAAGGGGGCGGGAGTAGCATTTTGAAGTCCAAGAGATTTGATCCCTGAATTTGGAACATAATGAAAAGGACAGTGACAACATGAGGTAGACAGAGCTGCTTTTCTTTTGAACAGGGTCAGTTTCACACTAGCCCTGAAATAAGAATGAGGACAACTGACTTGTCTTGATTAAGGAGTTGCTTCCATTTCCAGGTCTTAATTTTCTTCTCTATAAGCTTGGGAGAAATTGCTTTTATAGGGATGAAAATAATTTTACATATAAAAGGGCCTTGGAAACGATATCTTGTTCATCTATCTTATCAGACAGTGAATAGACAGCTAGGAGATGCCTAGAATAAGCAGGTGAACACTAGAAGGAGGCTGCCCAAGTCTGAATGTATAAGACTAAGTTGTTATAGGAGACACACAGCTCTTTGAGCAAGAGCCTGTCACCCTCTCCTCCAGAGGTGCTTGCCCTCCTGGGCCCTATCCTGCTTTGGATCAAGTTAGTACCCTGACCACCAAGAAAGCAGGGCCTGCCCCAGCCCTAAAGGACAGAGCAAGCAGTCTAACTTACACACGCTGCTGTAACACTAACAAAGACACTGAGACAGGTTTGAACAGTCCCATTTTCAGGTGATGAAGCTAAAGCTCAAGAAAGTGAGGTCATCTGATCCCAACACATGTTCCACTGCACCATAGTGACCCTCTTCCCTGAGTGATTTCAGGAATCCTGTAAAGGCCTTTTTGTCGTCTTTCCCTCCCAGACCTACAAAGTATATATGCTACTGTGCTCACCGGTGACCATTATATGGTATAGTTTTACCATAATAGATATCTTTGTCCGTCTTGGTTTCTGGGTTTGTTCCTGGTTAAAAGGTAACATGTTAAACGTCATCAGGCTTTTATATTCCACTGTGAATGTATCAGCCATTATTTTGTAGGAGCAGGTTTTGCTGAGAGATGGTGGCAGGTGGCAGCAGAGGTGCAAGTGAGGTGAGGGGCAAGGTTCTAAGAGGAGAAGCTGGGAAAGCCACAGAACAGATTCAGAGCCACATTTTGCCTAGCCATCTTGAGTGGAAAACAAAATATTTGGATAAATGACTTGCACTGGCTTCTCCCATCCTATGAATGATCTAGAAGATTACACAGCACAGTTCTAACTTTTCCCTCTTGGCTTGGAAATCATGACTGGGAGTTACCTTTCTAGGCCTTGGGTCTCTTCAGCCATAAGACTGAAATGACCTCTGCTCCCAGCTCTACCATGATATGATAGTGAAACTGTTCAAAGCAAGCCAGGTATCCTCAAGGCACACTCAGGTAAGAACCCCAAATTAAAGTTGTCATCAAACAGCATCTCCCAGCCTCCATCTCTGCTCCCCCAGGCACCAGGAGGGGGCGGGATCTCGGTGAGAGCAGCTGGTTTCTTTTCAATCTTGGGCTGCTCTGCTATGTAAGGATGCTCTGGGGAAATTTTTTTTTTTTGACTCCTGCAGAGAACCCTGAACCGAACAGCTTCTTGGTAAACATCTGTAGATGGATTTCAAGCTCAGGTGGGTCTGATGCCCCAGTTCTCAAACCTGTCATCATTTGCCTCCCGCCTCTGGCATTCTTTGCTCAAGGCTCCTAGGAGCCCTCCTCACTCTCCCAGGCAGGGCAGTGGAGCGCCTTGTTTTGGAAAAAGGTCTCTCGCCGCTGTGGCTACTGTGTCCTCAGTCTGCAGGTGTCTCAGGTGTCCTCTCTGGCCCAGCCAGGCTGGCTCTGCAGTTTGGTTAAAACTTCTGGACTATGATCCCTGGGCTAGATAGCAAGGACTGCCCATCCCAGTGGACTTGTATCTTTCCACTGGTCCTGCTCTTGAACCCTGCAGTCCTGCCAGCTGATTACTGGCCTCACCCATGCCCACATCTGCCTCTCTGTGGTTTACTCATTGGTACTCAAACACTTAGATTATCTTGCTACTGCCTGCAGCCAGACCCACTGCTCCACTGTTCACTGTCATTGGCTACCCTTCTGAGTTTACAGTAGCCAAAGAGATCCGAAGTCCTCTTCCACTCTCTGCACTCAACATGGAATATCCAGCTCTTCTGCAAGGATGCAAAATACTCCCATGATAAAAAAAAAATCAGTGAAAACTGATTTTTAAAAAAGAATCTAAGAATTTTTAGACTGCTTCTATCATGGTGAGGTTGTCTTGATTCTGTTCATTCATTCAAAATCAGCGATCTGTTTAGCCTCCTTTCAATCACCTGGTTCAATAATATTGGCTGCCCCTCCCCTTTAGAAATACTTTTTTCTGGACTATGTGGTATGATAGTAACAGTGGGACTCAGAAGACCTGGTTCTCACTAGTTACATCACATTGGGCAAGTCACTTCCCTTCGCTGGATCTGAGTTTTTAGGTGTAGAACAGGCAATGATAATAACAGCTTACACTAACAGAGCACTTTCTATGCACCAGGGGCTGCGCAGATAATATTTGTAATATTAATAATATATTGGGATCATCCCAATATTACAATGAGGACACAGATGGGCCGATCTGGGAGAGAATGCATGAAAGTGGTCTCCAGGGGGAAGGGAAGAATGTAAATGTTCTGAAAACAATACGTATATGCATATATCGGGCCCAAACCCCCAAAAGACATAGGTTCCTGGAGAAATTAGGCATCTTTCGGTAGATTCCTTAATTCATTTGTAAGACTTCTTTATAGTTTATTATACACAGTAAATTTTCTCTCAATACCCTCTCAAGCTAGATTTGCAATCTATTTGGGATCTTCATGAAGTGGGAATGAATATGAAAAATGTGTTTTCAACAAGCCCTTCTTGTCAAACTCTCTCCCCTAAGTGGTCCACACAGACAGCAGCTGTGGCAACCAATATTCCCTGTGCCGATCAGTCTCCTCCCTGTGCTCCTCTGAATTGCCTGCCCACCAAACATGTATTTCAACCTGGATGTCTCCTGAGTGCCTCAAACAACACGGCTGCCACTAAACTCATGATTGTCCCCCTCTAAGCTCAGTCTGAGCAGGATTTTTTATGTCAGAAAATTACACAATTTTCCCCTCTCACGCCCTTTATCTAGTCATTACCAAGTGTCACTGATTTTACCTCCTGAATATTTCTCTAAACCGTCTCCTTCCCTCCACCTCCCCTGCCACCACCTAGTCTAGAATCCCATCTACCTCTCAGCCTGACCTGTGGCTGCTGCTTTTGCCACCTTCCAGTCCATTCTTCACTGAGCAGCTAGAGTGATCTTTTAAGAGTATAAACCTGACTTCTACTTCCCTGCTTCACCCACAATGGCCCCCCTCCTCTTTTAGAATAGACAGCACCATCCCTAGCCTGGTGTAGAAGGCTCTGCGCAGCCCAGCCCCTTCTCCACAACCAGCTGCCCCTTCCCAGGTCCACACACCCCAACCACTCTGGCCACCTTACTGTTTCACCCACGCTGTGCTTTTTCCCTACTTACTTCTGAGCTTTGTGTATTCTGTTCCCCTCTCCAAGAACAACCCACTCTGCCTGAATAATTCCTGTTCACCTTTCAGAGGAAATCTCTAAGTCAAGGTCATCCTCCTTCTGGAGTCTGACCTACCTCCTTCCTGCTGGGATCCACACCCTCAGGAAGCTCCTCCGCAGGCTTGTTCACCAGCTGCTCCAGGGGAAAGATGGGTAGAGGCCCAGAACTGAGGTTGCTGTTAGCATTGAAAACATCCAGTTTAGGGTTTGTGATCTCCTAGGAAAGAGAAGGAAAACACTGTTACTTTAGCTGATCTGTGGCTGTCTCCCAGGCTGCCTTTTTCTCTGAAGTCAACATTGACCCTAGGGGACCTCCTTCAAGAAAATTTTCATGATCCCTACCTTCCACCTGTCCACATACACACACTCCTCATAAGAACCAGGCACGCTAGGCTGGACCTATGAGCTAAAGTTTCGTGATCCGTATCCAAACAAAGCTGGTTGGTGTAAGATGACTATTTTGTTCTATGACTTAAGAACTTCTCCATGGCTACCCCAGAGATTTGAGGTCTACCTTGGACATTTCTGACTCTCTTTGTCTTATCTGCTGTGAAACTGTCATCTGTAAACTCCCTTAGCCTTGACCTATCTATGCTTTCCTGCCTGCATCATCAGTGACCAAGGAGGGTTTATTGAGCACCACCAGGTTCCCAGCCTGTGGATGGGGCCGAGGAGCATACGTGTTATTCTGCTAATAACCCCGCTGTGCTTGGAAAATTGCTCTCATGTTCTGGACACACTTCTGCAGAGTTTACTTGGTCTTGTTTCCCCTGTAAGCCTGTGAACGTCTTTGATTTCATTTTTCCACATCCTAAGACTGCAGGCTGAATATAGTTTTAAGAACTAACTGAAAGCTCAAAGAAGGTTATTCTACCTGGAGAAGGGATCTCCAGGGTGATGATAGTAGAGGAATCATTATTTCTCCAAGTGAGGTCCATGGACTAACTGCATCAAAGTACCTGAGCCCTTTGTTAAAAACATACATATTACTGGGTCTCAATTCAATTCTATAAACCAGAATTTTGGAGAGTGGGACCTTGGAATCTGCATTTTAATAAGCCCTCCACCCAGTCCCAGCTCCCCATCACCCAGATTCTGATGCATGATAATGGGAACCATTTCACTAGGGAGTGGATGAGACAAAACAGCTAGAGGCCTTGAAGTTAAACAGCAAGAACTTGTACGAGAAGTGGGAGGAAATGGTGGAAAGGAAAGCAGAGACCCTGGCATCTTCTCTAGAGATTTCTCAGCTCCCAGGGGTCTGCCCATCATCAGTGGCCACCGCAGAGCCCAGCCACCTGCCCTGTACTCACAGCAGCGATCTGGCTCCAGTCCCCAGAGTTTTCGAGCTCTGCCTTCAGGTCCTCGTAGGATTTGGTGTTCTGCATATAAAGTTCAAGTAATGAATTAGATCTGGGTCTCAGCAGAAGAGACAAAGATCATTTTCCTTCAGGCATTGAAACAAGGCTGGCCTAGGGCTCCGAGGTGAGAAAGGGAAGAGGGAACTCAGGGGGAGGCTGGAGGATGCTCCTGCTAAAGGAGGTTGGATGGTGAGAATGAGCATGAGGAGCTGACGGGTAACAGGCTGGGGCAGGAGACTATTTGCCTGGCTCAGCCCAACACAGGGATGGAGAGCAGTATGAACTTTTCCCACCCCCAGGGTACAAGCAGCCACATGCAACCTTGGGAACCCTGCCCACACTGTGTAGGCTCTGAGGGACCCAGGGGTCCTGAAGAACTGGGGGGCTCCTCTCAGACCCTGGAGGGAACCCTGCTGCAGAGGAGTGGAGGAAATAGAGGGGACACTGGCTCCATGGGGAGCCCCATTTCCACATCCCCAAAGCCTGGCAGCAAGCATGGCACATCGTGAGTTCCAGTTCTGCCAAATGAATGAAAAACTGAATGAATGAATGAATGAGTGAGTGAGTGAATGAGTCTGAGAGAGAAGCCAGCACAGACATGAGGTGGGGGAAGGCCTGCCAGAGTTATTGACTTGGGACCCTGACCTGGACTGGAGAAGCTTTGGCATCTAGATGTGCAGCATTGAGATTTGTTTGAATCCGTCATCAAGACGAACCTCAGCTCATCAAACACTGGATGCTTTTTTTAATGCATTTGAGGAAATCAATCTAAGCTCTCTGGTTCCCTAATCTCATCTGTTGTGCCAGTTTAGTGTACCCAAAGCCACCAGGCAAACATGCATCCTACCTTAGCCTTCCTCCTGCAGAAAACCTCCACAGGTTCCATTTTGAGGACCTGCCTTCTGCTTCTATCCGAGGCCAGTTTAGGAAAATCCTGTCGAACTCTGATTCATTGTCCCTCAGGTAAGGATCACACATAGGACCCATTTTTGCCTAGAATTTAGTGCCAGAAGACATCTGTCCCGTCCTTAAAGAACTGACGTGTTTCCTTTCATCTGGTGTGAGGACCTACCAATGTCATCCTATGAGGTTTCTGCGATGATGATGGAAATGTTCCTTTTCTGTGCTTTCCAATATGGTCGCCACTAGCCACACATGGCTGGTAAGAAATTGAATCTTTAATATTGTTTAACCCAGGACCTCGTGCATGTTAAGCATGCACTCTACCACTGAGCTATTACTCTCCCCACAGCCTTACTATCTATTCTAAATCCCCTCAAATGCTTTTACAGATATATCACAGGTCATCTGTCACAACAAACAGGAAAGCCTAGGAGTCCCCCCTGCCTCTGGGTGTGCCATGAAAGAGCTGCCTAGAGAAGGATGTGTCAGGCTGGCAGGACCAGGTGGGCTTGGGCCACTCACACTCCACTTGAAGGGATCCCAAGCCAGGAACCAGCCCGTGAAGATGGGGGGCTCATGTCCTTGCTTCACCACAATGATGGGGGTCTCAGGGTCCCGGCCGCTGGGGTGAGTCTTGAGGTACTCCTGCACCGTGGTGGCTGCGTTTTTCTTCTCCTTCTCATTGGCATACTTCCCCACCCAGAAAAAGACCTGTGGAGCATCCCAGAGCTTGGTCAGTTCTTCCTGTCCTCCCTCGGCTCACCCAGACTCACTGGCCAGCAGTGGACCCTGACCTTGGGCAAGTCTCATCTGGCCTTGACTTTGCATCTGCGAATTGAGGAGGTTGGACAAATGCCCTCTACTTAGATATTCTGCAGATGTGTGACTCCCAGCCTCTCCAGAGCCAAAGACCCTCAAAAACACTCCCCTGTCACATGAAATAAAGTGGACTTTGGGAGAAGAATACATCCTGCCCTGCAGCCCCTCCGGGCATATTCCCCTCTACCTGCCTTCTTCTTTCTTAGGCTCCTGGTTCATAACACCACTCCCAGAGAGAACATGTACAGCAGCCAAGACATTGTCAAACGTTACCTATCCCTGAAGCCACTATTTCTTGGCCCTGAGGATTGAGGTGGTGGGAAGGGAGGTCCTCACGCCTCAATCCTACCTGGTCCCAGACGTCTAACAGGAACACATCATCCTCTTCCAAGTCATCCTGATTGAAGTCAGGGATTTCTGTGGCCAGGAAGCGCCCGGTCTGGTTGGAACATTCAAAGAGCCGGGGAGAGATGACCAGGGTTTCCTCCTGCAGTCTGCAAGGTAGAAAGAAAATCGTGTTGGCAGGAAGAAGGTTGGGGAAAAGAAGAATCAAAAACACAGAACTCGGAGGGACTCTGATGTGGAAAGCCTGCCTCCTAGGAAAATGCTCTTTCTTCTGACTATACAAAAGGTAACCCCCTTCTCCCAAGAGTCCAGGAGTGCCCCCAAGGGAGAAATTCCCACATACATTCCACTGGCTCTTCTATTGTCCTGTTATGAAGTTCTTTCTGGTATCTTCCCTCTATCCCTCCTGCTGCTACTGTAGTACATGCCCTTTTGCTTCTGAACTGGGGAAAAGTGGATCACGGACCTTCTTTAGAAAAAGAGGGTTTACAGCTTGTGCTCCTCAGCATCAGGGTCCTGTGGCAGTGTGGCAGGACAGGGGCGGATAGGACTCTGGCATCTTCTTCCCAGAGGGCAGACCTATAGCCCCTTTCCTTGAGCTGCCTCCTCTGGCTGTGAACTACCTTTGCAGGGAAATGCCCCCTCCAGGCCCCAGGTAAGCCTCACAGACACAGCCCCTGTGCCCAAGAGGCTCCCAGGGCATGAGTTGCCCTTACTCTTCTTACAGCCCTCAGGGCCTGGCACACATGATCCTCAATCCACATCTGCTGCAGGCTCTGGCCAATGGGGGTTGAGGTGCTGGGAGGTTCTCCAGCCTCAGAAGGTGAGCTGGAGGTAGAGGGAGCTAGTAGTTACCTCTTGGTGCTGGCATAGGGGGCCTTCCCACCCAGGGCCATCCAGAAGTTGGCCGGCTCCTGCCCTTCCACCACCACTTGCTTCTCGGTCCGGGAGACGGTGTCAGCAACCATCTTGGCCATCTCCCGTTCGTCCCCACTACAGCCCTGGGAAAAGAGGGGGCAGCTGTGCTGGGGGAGAACATCTTGAGTGCCACGCCTCCCCCACCCTTCCACCACATTCACTGGCCCAGAGCTCCAGGGTCTGGGAGGCTCTCCTGGAACAGGGTGCCCCACACACCGCCCACGTGGGGATAGTTCTCCCAACCTCTCCTCTGTCCTTGGATGAGGACACTCCAAAGAATGGCAGAGGAGACAGGAGAGTCTGCATTCTCCCCACCTGGCAGGAGAAGGCGTCTAAGAGACTGAGAGTCCTCATGTCAGAGATAAATGGGGAGGTAGTGAGAGTCACAGGGAGAGTGGGAGAGAGCCCAAGACACAAGGACAGACCAACACTGGACAGGCAGGGGTGGCCAGAGACAAACAGAATGAGAGAGACCTACTCAAGACACAGAGCAGAAAATCTAAGGATGGCCAGACCCAGAGCCGTGGAGGAGAGAGGCGGGCCGCCGGGAGAGAGGCGGGGAAACCAGCGAGTGGGACCTATTTTGAGGCTTGGGGACCCCCAAGACCCATGTGGGGAAGAGGAGGCTGTTGGACCCTGCACACACCTTCCCACACCACAGGTAGCAGCAGGACTGGGTCTTGAGGATGAAGATGTCATTGGAGTTGAGGGAGGCGGCCCGGGCTGGGACCTCAAAGGCCTTGGTGTTGTTGGCACTGGTTCCCCGGACTTGGAACAGCCGTGTGGTTGGTATGGGCTCCAGATTGTTAGCCCGGGAGGTGCCCCCCTGCAGGGAGAGAGAAGTGGGAGTAAATGAGTAAAGATGATGGGGGATTGGAGGGGCAAGGGATGTTGGGGCAGGTCTGCTGCCCCTGCTGGTCCTCTGATACATCATCACCAGACTAATCCTGCCAAAACATTGCTTTGGTTGCAGCACTCCCCTGCTCAAAAACTTCAGTGGCTCCCTACGTTCAGTGTGCTCCCTGTGATGAAGGTGAAAACTGCCTTTCCAGACTTGCTTTCACCTCTCTCCAAACCCTCCACTGAATTTGGCCAGGCTTCTTTCTCACTGTTTCCCAAGGGACGCTTCCTCTGTGCCTTCGTCCCTGCTGTGGCCCCTGCATCACTGGCCCTCATTTCACCTCTGCTGAGCTCTTCAACTCTGACCCCAATACCAAGACACCCTCCAAACCCCCTTCCCCTCTATGCCTGTTTGCAGATTACTGTAGTCATGCTCCCCTTGGAAGGCAACTTGAATTTCTGGCATTTAACCACATGGTGCCTGGGGCTGTCGGCTCACTGTTCTCCCGACAAGATGGTAAACAGCATTAGCATGGCATTCTTCTTGCCCTTGGTGCTTTGCAGAGAGCAGTGTACTCAGAAAGTGCTCAATAAATAGATTATTGCTTAAAGGAATGCAGGCTCTGGCTATTTCATTATGTCAGAAGGCACCAGTGCAGTTTGGACAGGTCCATCAGGCAAATCTAAACCAAAATAACTTCTTTTTTCATGTAGAGGATCTAAGGAGTTGGGGTGTAGAGAGAAGCGGTGCTCGCACATGCTAAGAGTTTATTAAACATATTTTTAAAAACACTGAATAGTTGTTTCTATTACCAGTTCCACATCAGTGATGGAGCCTCAGACAGTCCTCTTCTATGAAGAATGAGCTTTCCCCACTCCCCATCCTCTTCCCCATCTCCTGGACGCCCACCCCACCTCAGTTGCTGGTATTGCCAGACCTCAGTCCAGCAGCCACACCTGGTAGACCACCATGCGTCCCTTGAAGATGGACATGAGGTGAGGTGGCTCCTTGCCCATCGGGACCCGGATCTGGACCGGTTCATTGTTGTACTTCTCATCCAGGATGACTGCTTGATAGGCCGAGGCTGCAATTTCATCCTGGCTGGCCTGGCTGCCCTGGGGATGAGCAGGACAGAAGGGATGGGATGGGGCCAGCCTTGATTCTGACTGCCTTCCTTACCAAACCCCACCCCGGACACAGTCAAAATTCCCAGCTGACTCAGACCTCACTTCTGATCCCAGCCCCACACCTAATCTTTTCACAGCCCCAGCCCACTCCTGACCCACCTGCAGCACCAGCCTTGACCCTAATCCTCCTCTCCCCATTACTGCACCTTCTCGAGGAAACACCACGGCTACCACACCACTCACCCCCAGCACCCAAGCACCTCCCTGCTCCCTTATATCTGGGCACAGAAACCCAGTCAGAGCAGATGAAGAGAATGTGCAGGAGGCCACGAAAGTTGGAAGGGAGACTTGGAGAACCAAAACAGAAGGGTTGGGAGTGGGTACTCAGTGTCAGTGGGACCTCATAGCCAAAACAGTCCCAGGATGGAAAGGGGGTGAGCTCCCCATCACTGGAGGTATTCAATTCAAGGGCAACAGCCACTTGGCAGGGGTATAGTGGAGTGGAAGCTGGCTGCACTCTGGACAGGATCAGGTGGGGCCTGACCTGCCAGATGTAGAGCAGGTAGTGCTGCTTCTCGCCGATGAGGTAGGTGTAGAGCAGCAAGTAGCAGTCTCCGCCATAGAAGTGGCCTAGCCACTTAGACTCCACAGGCACCAACTCTAGGTCCTCGATGCGCCACACCTGGGGTGGGTAGCCGGCTAGTGTGAGGTCCAGGAAGGCTCAGATAACCCCTCCCCACCCAGCCTGGGGCTCCCTCTCCTCACCATACCTGCACCTCCCCACTCCCGTCGTCCACCATCTTCTGCTGGGCAGCCACCTGAGGCTGCATGTGCATGGATGTGGCATCGAACTTCACCTGCTCCACCTTGGCTGGAGTTAGGGGGAATCGTGATATCAAATGTCACCAGCTGAGTTCCCCCAGGTTCTCACAACAGCCCTGAGTAAGAGCTACTCTTCTTAGACCCATTTTACAGAGGAGGAAGCCGAGGCTAGAGAGATTCAGTAGCTTGCCCAAGGTCACACAGCTAGAGGGCGGCAGAGTCATAACATAGAACTGTATCTCCCTGCCCCTAAGACTAGTGCTTCGCCAGGGCCTCCCAGAGGAGACAGGGGAGGGACAATCCTTTTCTCTTCCCCCAGGTTCCTGGCTAGGAGCTCACCCTCAGCAAATACTGTCTGGTGAGAGACTGAAGCTGTTTGGTTTCCAGGGAGACCCCACATCATTCCAAATGAAAGGCAGGTCGGTCTCAGCTCCCTTTTTGTGACAACTCTTGAGTTTATCCATGTCCCCTCGTGTCCCCACCCCACCTGGAGAGCCCAGAGCCAGGGTAAAAGTGCACATGGAAGAGGCATGTCCAGGGAGGATGGCAGAAAGCAGGAGGGCAGGTCAGTGCTCTCCTGGCCCCACTCCCGGCTCCCGGCCCTGCCCTGCCTCGGGCCAGCCCTCACCCACGGAGCCCACGGTGTGCGTTTTGCCCAGGCCTGAGGTTCGGTTCGGCACTGTCCACTTCTGGAAGAGCTGCTGAAAAACGGCTGACTCAGCTCCATCATTTTGCACCTCCACCTGTGTGCTCGGTGGGTACTGCTTTGCTTTGATAAAGTTCTGGGAAGAGGAGAGGGTGGCTGAGGCTGTGTCCTTTCCCCAGGTGCCCCCTCTCCAATGCAAGCCAAAGCCTGGCTCCAACCCCAACCAGACCCAGCCACAAACCTACCCCCTTCCTAAGCCCAAACCTGAACCCAACTTCAGTCCCAATGCTAACCCCAAACCCAACCCTGCTCTGACCTCCACCCCCAAGGCCAAACTGGACTCCAAACCTGACACCACCTCAAATCTACCTCTGACATCAACCCTGAATCTAACCCCCACCCCAAGGCCAAATCTGACCCAAACTTGACCCTAGCCCCCATCTCTAACCTTGAACCAACCCCCAATCCAATGCCAACCCCAAACCAGTTAGGGTTACTGACTCCACCTCCTACAATGACCCCAAACTCAAACTTGGCCTCGGCCCCATGCTAACCCAATCCCCTCTCATAAAAAAGCCAGCCTCCATTTTCTCCCTCCCTTTTCTGTGCCAAGCTCAAGGTGGGAGCCCACGTCCTGAGGAAGCCCCCAGGTTGCCCAGTAGTTGGCTCCCCAGCGTGCAGAAAACCTTCAAGATGGCTAGAGTAGACCCTCAGATCTTCCCGAGCTGGTTGGAGCCCTGAGCCTTCCCTAGCCTCTGCCTGGTCTGACCCCGCTGCCCTCTCCTCCTCCAGGCCTACCAGTGCCTGGCTCATGGCTTCCTTCTTCTCCTGGGCATTGGCATTCTTTCCCCTCCACACGTAGATTTTCAGGCCCCCCTGGTCCAGGATGTAACAGTCCTAGAGGTGGGAGAGAATGATGCAGAGTGACAGCCTGAGGGTGCTGGTCGTGCTGAGCTGGGGGAGCTGCACAAAAAGTTGCCTTCCCTCCCGCACCTGCCACAAGCCCCTGGCACTAGTCCTACTTGGGGGAGAGTGATCAGAGTGCAGGGGTGGTGTGGTGGGAGTTGGCACTGGGGAGCCTCAGACCCTCTCACCTCATGACTCAGCAGGTCTTGTGTGAGTGGCCGCGTGGCAACTTCTCTAACCACCACCTTCCCCTCTGAGTCAGACACGCTGTGGGACAAAGGCGCGGCATAGATGACATGGTCCCCGCCCCTCACTGGGGCATCCTCCCCCAGGAAGTCCTCCATCCCCAGAGCCAGGAGAAGGGCAGCCGGCTGCACACTCACTGGTACAACTTGAGGGCAGCCTTGAGCGCTGGCTCCACCACGGTGTCTGGCACGGCGGCCTTCAGCTCCCTCCGCTGGCCCAGCACGTAGTTCATGATCTCCATCAGCTGTGGCGATGCCTTCTCATTCTCCCCATCCACCACGCCCACGTAGGTGCGCCCGCCCCGCTCCTGGTCGCGGATCTCCTTGGCCAGGGTCATGCCCTGCAGGGAGGCCCATGGCCCATGAAGGCTGAAGTGGGGGCGGGCGACAGGGACACCAGGAGAGCCCAGTCCCTCACAGCAGCCCCAAGGGGCAAGGGCCTGCCCTGCGTTTCCTTTTTGTTTTTTTATTTTTCGGAGGGGAGGAAGTAATTAGGTTTATTTATTTAATAATTTCTTTAATGGAGATACTGGGGATTGAACCCAGGACCTCCTGCATGATATGCGCTCTACCACTGGAGCTGTACTCTCCCCACCTGCGCATCCCTTTCGAGCGGGGACCAGGCTTCCAAGGTGCCTGTGAGGAAACCTGATGAAAGCCCACAGGAAGAGCAGGTTTCCTCATGGGCGGGGGTGGGGGGGTCTAGGGGGTACTTACTGGGCCTTGGCTTTTGACATTGTTTGAAATTTGTGATTTTACTTGGCAGCTTTGGATAAGAGGTGAGCCCTGAAGATCACAGTCCTAAGTCTCTGCCCTAAAGCTGTGCGCGTGCACACACACACACACACACACACACCCAGAGTATATTGTCTCGTGTCCTCATACACATAGATCCTGGCTCACTGTTTATTACTGGCCTTTTCACCCCAGGCTCCTTCTCTCTCCACTCCCTCCCAGGCCATCTCATCCAGTCCCAAGGCTTCTGCAGACAGCTCAGGCCCATGTTTCTGTCTCCAGCCCAGCTCTCTGCTCTCATCTTATTCACCCAACTTCCACGATAACCCCATTTTAAGATGTCCAAAACCCAACTCTTGATTTTCCCCTTCCTGACCTTTCTGTCTCAGGAAATGGGATTTCATCCATTCCCGCGGCCACTCAAGCACCACATTTGATTTCTGCCTCGCCCCTCTCCAAGCTCCCTGAAGTCCCCATCTCGTGCTCCAGCTGAGCTGGAAGGTCCCCTGCCAGCCACTTCTCTCCTGCCTTGGGGCGCTCTCCTCCCCACCCCACCTCCTCCCAGAACCTTCTTAGAACCCTCAGAACCCTCAGTGCCAAACTCCCCACCCCTCACTCCTCCATTATTCCCTTCATGTCTTTCCCCCACACTGGACGGCCAGCTGGAGGCCAGAACCAGGGCAGAGCTCTGCCCGTTTCATCCACCACTAGATCGCCAGCGCTTGGCACTGCATCTGCCGCACAGCAGGGACTCACTACACCTTAGTGGATTAGCCGCTGTACACACACAAGCCAGCTCTGCCATGCATACCTCTCTCTATACACATGGAGACTCAGAGCCACCTTCAAACACATCGCCCACACAGTCAGGAGAGAGACGCCTGGGGACATAGAGACTGGTTGGGGCGAGGCAGAAGTCTGGCAAGTTTCACTGGTGGGGAGGCCGGGTGCTGAGTGCAGGAGCAGATGGGGGCAGGTTGGGACTCGGGGGTAGGGGTGGTGGTTGGGCAGATTTACCTTGAGTCTCTCCATGCGGTTACTCTCTGGCCCATTCCACTGGATGATAAGCTTTCCAAGGTCCAGGAGGAAAACATCGCCACGGTTGAAACTCTTCCAGGACATCTCCACCTGAGATGCCATGGAGGTGGCTCAGACCCCATCCTTCACCCATCATCCCTTCCCCACCCCTTTCCTGCCCCTCACCCCTCCTCAGTCTCTACCCACCACCCAGGCTGGGAAGAGGGACAGGAAGCCGTGCCCCAGGGCCCTGGCTAATGCCCACCTCTCCGGCCACCACGTTCCTTTTGCCCTTGACGTGTAGCAGCCGCTGGATGTCATAGGAGTTGGTCTCCACTTGCTTCAAGCCGGAAGCCACACCCCCTTTCTGGATCCTATGAAGAGAGGTGAGCTGACTCAAGGAAGTGGACTGAGAGGTGTGACAGGCCTCCATCTTCCCAGCTCCTGGTTACCTGGCTGCCATGGAGGCCATCTGAAGGCAAGGGCTGGAACTTGGAACGTGCATGAGGCACTTTGGGCACAGACTCCAAGGAGGCACTCACTCTCGGGGCCACGCAAGTGCAAGGTCAGTCTATTGCCTCTATTTGCATGACCCTGCAGTGAGTGCCTCCTTGGAGTTTGCACCCTACATACCTCACTCACCTCACCCTAGTCTCTGCCCTGCTGAGAGGCTGGCAAAGACGGGTGCATGAACAGGACAGGACTCTGAGGACAGGGGACTGAAGCAAAGGAAAGAGGGGAGATGCTGTGGACTGAATTGTGACCCTTCCAAACTTATACGTTGAAGCCCTACCCTTCAGTGTGATAATATTTGGAGTTGGGGCTTTTGGAAGGTAATAGATTTAGATAAGGCATAGATGGGGTCATGAGGGTGGGACCCTCATAATGGGATTAGCACCCTTAGAAGAAGTAACACCAGAGAGGTTGCTCATTCTTCACCATATAAGGACACAGTGAGACGGTGGCTGTCTGCAAGCCAGGCAGAAAGCCCTCACCAGCAACCAAATCAGCTGACACATTGGTCTTGGACTTCCCAACCTCCAGAACTGTGGGAAAATTAATTTCTGTTGTTTAAGCTAACCAGTCTATTTTTTGGTTTTTATATTTTTTGTATTTTGTTATGGCAGCCCAGGCAGACTAAGCCAGGTGCGGTGTCAGCTCAAACCCAAAGAAGTGGTTGCTGCTGTGAGTGTAGAAACAAGGAGAGCAAGACAAAAGGGAGGGTGAGGACTGTGGCTAACTGGAGAGCTCCTAGCCTATCCTATAGGTCAGTGGCTACTTAGCTCCTGACCATGTGTTTCCACAGGAAAAGCATGGAGGCCAGAACTTCAGACTTTTCAAGAAAAGCTGGAAATCTGAGCTTTTCACGTGAAAGGCCTCTATAGAGAAAGAAGGAGCAGTCGTATGCCCATTGGTCAGAGGAGAGACTTGATATGATGCCTCCTTTGGCGCTGAGCTCTCCCGGACATTCAAATAGGTGTTGACTTACAAAAATTCATAGTACACAGAGTTACAGAATTGCAGAATGGCCTCTGGGGCAGCCAAAGACACGCTTAGAGGGATGAAGACCAAGGGCTGGGCAGCAGCAGAAATGGGGTGGGGAAGGGGAAACGTGAACAAAAATTACCCTCATGGCTCCCCCTACAGCCTCAGGCTCCCTCCCCAGCCCTGGGTCCTCCTCCCACCCCACTGCCTGCAGCATGCCCCTCCGTACATAATGCCCTTCTTGAAGTAGCCTCTGAATGTCTCGCTCTCATTGCCCTGGACCTCGCGGTGCTGGACGGCCCGGCCCTTCAGAAAGTCGTCCATCTGCGTGGTGTAGATGGCAGCTGCCCCTTGCTCATCCTGGGACGAGGCCTGCCCGATCCAGTAGTGAATGTCATAGGACAGGTTGCTGGCCGTCTTGTGGATCTAGGGAGAGGGCATGGCTGGTGTACCCGAGGCCCTGGGCTCCCACAGCCTCTCCCCACCTCCCTGCTTTGCATGGTCTCCCACGCATGCAGGGCCTGGGCCACAGGGGAGCTTGGAACAGGGAAAGCTCACAGGACCGGTGGTCAGGAGCCCTGAGTCATGGCCCCAGCTCTGGCACAGACTCTCTGAGACATGGGGCAAGTGGCTCTCCCCCCAGGGGCCTTGCTCATCTTATCTTGGAAATAATTTGGTTGGATGTTGGCAGCGTTTCCCAAAATGATGTGCATAGAACATCAGAGGTCTGGGAGGTGATTAGTGGGTATACAACCAAATATATCTATGAAATGACTAGGGAAGTATTGCAGTTACTTTCTGTTTGTGACACAGAACACTGCTTTCCACTTGTGATAATGATATCAAGTTATGTTTTTAATAAATTGATTTAATTTTTATTAATATTAATATAAATAAAAATTAATATAAGGAAGAAATACAAATATATTAATTACACAAGATGTGGAAGAAACCAAGAAGGTAACATGAAGTTGATTACGGATTTTGGGAACATGGACTCAAGGTAGGGTGACATCCCACCAGCTCAGAAGATCCCCCAAGACTGTAAATCTGCAGATAGTTGCCCCAGCTGGGAGCTCAGTGGCCCAAGGGCAGAGAGAGCCTCTTACATCTCTGACCCTGTGGAGCTACCACTGGGCTGGGCACCCGGGCACACCCAGTGAATGCTGTCTTGGGGTGAAGCTAGGCCAGCAGTCCCCATTGCCCCCAGCCTCAAGTGTCCTCCCTGATGCTACCATGAGCTTTGTTCTGTGCTCAGTTCCCTCCCTAGCTCATCCCCTACTCACAGCCAGGACTACGTAGCAGTCACCATCGAAGAAGCTGCCGAAGGTGCTAGAAGGAACAGGCACCATCTGCATGGACTGGGGAGAAAAGGGAGGTCAGAGGGGTCAACCACCCAGGACCCCCAGCCTCCTTGCCTCCCTTTAACCAAAGGGAGAGTTGGGAGAAGTGAAGAGCCAGGAAGAGCAGGGCATGAGGAAACCAACAGGGAAAATGGATGTGATGGGGGAAGAGGAAGAGGAGCAGGAAGACTTGGCCGATGCCTGGGGTGGGGGGGACTTGGAGACAGGCACTAGGGGCTCACAGGCCAGCAGGGCAGGATGGAAGACAGTCGAGTAATCCCAGGGCTCTTCCTTCCCTTGGTCCATCCCAGGCCAACAGAGCCAGCCTCGTGCCCAGGCAGGTCCTTACCTCAATCCTCCATATCTGCACTCCGGGCGTGTTGGTGTTGAGGGAGCCTTTGACCTGGGCGCTCAGTTTGGTCATGGTGGATGAGCCTAGGGGAGAAGCGGTGTGGTAGCAAGAAGAGGAGCTGGATGCACCCTGGGTTTCAGGAGCTGCTTTTCCAGCCCAGCCCTGGAGAGCTCCCAACAGTGCCAGGAGGCCAGGGCTCAGGGACAGTGGGGAGGCTTCCCAACCTGAGCCCTGACTGACCAGGGGCCCAGCCTCCATCTTCCCATCCAAGCTCTGATTGTGTCAACGTCTTGTTCAAAAACCTACCCTGACTCTCTACCACCAACTGAATAAAGCCACCACCTCTTAACCTGGCATTCTGGCACTAGGCCCTTCTTGATCTAGCCCCAAACAATTTTTCTTCCTGAAAGTTTTTGATCAAAGCCATGCTTGATGAAAAAATATATATCACACAGAGTTTTAAAAAAAAAAGGGAAGCAAAGAATAAATAAGGATGAAAATGCATGCACCCAGAAGAATTGAAAAAAAGCAGGTGTTCAAACAAAAACTTGTACATGAAGCTCATAGCAGCTCTATTCACAATAGGCAAAAGGTGGAAACAACCCAGATGTCCATCAACAGATGAATGGATCAATGAAAGGATCCACACAATGGAATAGTATTTAGCCATAAAAAGGAATGAAGCATGAGACATGCTACAACGTGGCTGAACCTGAAATACATTATGCTGAGTGCAAGAAGCCAGACACAAAGGACCACACTGTATGACTGCATTTATATGAAATATCCAGAACAGGAAAATCCATAGAGATAGCAAGCAATTAATGGTTATCGGCAGCTGGGGGAGGTTGGGAGGGGAGAGGAGGAAATATGGAGTGACTCCTAGTGGGTACGGAGTTTCCATCTGGGGAGGTGAAAAAATTCTGTAACTAGATAGTTCTGCTCCCTTGCATGACATTGTAAATGTATTCAATGCCACTGAATCGTACCCTTTAAAGTGGTTAAGATGGTAAATCTTATGTGTATTTTGCCACAGTTTTAAAAAGTATATGCAGTAGTTGCCTGTTTCTTGCTACCCCCAAACACCCCTCAACCACTGTTCTGGTGGCCCACAAGTTGTGGACCCCACCAGGCAGGGCGGTATTGTTTATTCGGTACTGAATCCCCAGCATCTAACACTGTTAGCACTTTGCTAAGCTGGTGCGTGAGTGGATGGATGGATGAATGGATGGGTGGATGGATGGACGGATGGGTGGGTAGTTGGGTGGTTGGGTGGGTGTGTGGGTGAAAGTGATTGAGTGGATGGATGGATAGATGAGTGAATGAATGAATGAGTGAATCGTTTCATAGTGAACCACCCTCCACCCACTGAGCTGGAAGAAACCTCCTCTCCCCAGGTTTCTTTTATGGTATCTTTTATGGCTATTTCTGTTTGACTTGTAGCTGTGTTCTCCACTCCAACTGCTCATCAGAATCACCTAGGGAGCTTTCAAACAATACCGATGCTCTGATGCTCAGCTGCTGGAGCCATTTCTCCAGGGATTCTGGTTTAATTAGGTCAGGATGGGGCCCGGGCTTGAATACTTTATATTTTGCCTTTTGGGAGGCAGGGCATAGGTGCCTTTAAAACTCTCCAGCAGCTCTGATGAGCTAGAGAAGAGAGCCATTTGTCCCCAGTTATTCTGGTCCCTGGTTTCCTGCCCCATTTACCAGGCTGGAGGCCATGCCATTCCCCACCAAGCCTACCACCCAGCCCAGCAGAGAGGCCCCCTCCACAAATGCTCCTTGAACCCATGAATAATGAATGATAGGTCATGCAGTCCCCACCTCTGTGCACTGACAGCTGGACTCTATCTAATCTCTCTTTGCACCTTGACTCTGAGTCACCTCTTGGAACAATGACATGGCCTTTAACTACTGGTAAACTCCCTCTCCCTGGCATTCTGGAATTTAGGGGCAAGCTCTCCCTGCCCAGCCTCTCATTAGCGACCTCTCCAGCAGATCAGAGCCACCTGCCAATCGCAGCGCCGTGCTTGTAGGAGTCCTTTGTGCCTGGGTCCTGTCTGATGCCCCTATAGGCCAAGGCCTGTTCCATGAGATATTTCTCAACCCACAGAGACCCCAGGGCTCCCAAAACTCCCAGTTTAATAGAACTGATTTGGGTACAAAGGAGGAAAATATTTTCTGTTTTATTTCAATCACTACCTTTGTCTACAGCCTCTTTTCACCAAGACAGACTGACCCTCACTGGTGGTACAAACATAGGCCCCATTTCTTCATCTATGAGGTGAGCAGGTGACTAGGTGGTCTCTAAAGTCCCACCTGGGATAAGATCTGAGTCTGGGAGGGAGCAACAAGAGAAACAGAGGGTAGATAAGATGAGGCCCTTCTTGTCCAACCAAGCATTGAAGATTCAGGGGAGCAGGGGCTTGGAAAAGCTGGTGCTCCCCCTACCTAAAGACAAGTCAGGATTTGGGACCTCCAGCAGCATGAACAGGGAAGGTGGTGGGCAAGGAGACCCTGGGGAGGGCAGTCCTGAGAGGTAGAGTCATATTCCAAGGGTGTCCCCATGGATACCCACCAACAGCTCCTACCCCATCGATGTTGGTCAGAGTGGAAGCCTCTGCTCTGGCCCCTGGTGGGTCTTCCCCTGAACTGCTGGGAGGAATTTGGGTCCCATACTGCCCCCACTGCTGACAGTACAGCCCTGGGCTTGGATATGTGGTGTCTTCTCTCTCAACCTGAATTAACCGGCTCCCCCCTCACTCCTGGTCCCTATTCTTCTCTGTTCCATCTTGAGAAAGGGCACCATCACCCCTAGACCCCAAAGTCAGCCATCTGTGCAACACCCTGGACCCCTCCTCTCGGGCCCTTCTGTCCACCTGAATGCCTCTCCAGTCTGTCCCCACCACACCCCCACCTCTCTCTGCTTCTAGTACCACCAAACTGCTCACTGGCCCTAGCCCACACAGACATGCTGCTTCTCACCCTCCTCCTTTGTCCTTTCATTTTCCTTTCCAATGCCCTCCCCACCTTTCTCCTTTGGACTAACACTCACATGGTCTTCTTGACTCAATTTAGGTCTCATTTCTTCCGGGAGACCATCTCAGAATACTCAAGCTACTCTAAGGACCCCTCCTCAGGGGGCCCAAGGCATACTGGACAGATGGCCCTGTTGGCCTCCTGCCCACATGGTGATTAAAGGATTTGTTTGTAGGTCTGAGGACTCTGAGGTCAAGGACCTAGGCATTTTTGTCTGTGTAGCCCCCAACCCCTAGCACACAAGACATGCTTAATAAATATTCTTGAAGCTGGAAGACTGAACCACAGAATAAAAGGGATGAACCTTCTTGGGGGCCCTTGAGGAAGTTAGGGCTCACACTGCCTCCAGGTCCCATCTTTCTTTTCTTAACCACTGCCTTGTTGTCCTCAGAGTTCAGGCTCCAGAGATCCCTGGGTGCTGTCACTGCTCTCAGTCCCCAGTCATGCCGTTCTGAGCGGGCCCAGGATGTGGCAGTCCCCGAAACAAAGGGAACACCTTCTTGTTCCCCAGGTCCATGAGAGCAGGGGTCGTGGACACGCCCCAGCCCCTTAGCCTGCAGACTCTGCCTCTCCCCGACCTGAGAAGGCCTGAACAGGCTTCCTGGGAAGTGGGTGGTCGTATGTCCTAAGACCCAGGTCTGGACTTGGCTTCCCCCTCCCCTAGCCACACCCACATTGCCCCTGAATGAGGCCACAGTGCCTGGTGAGGCTGAGGGGAACAGTCCTGGTGGAGGGGGGCACTGGTGCACACTAGGGTGGCTGAGCATGGACCAGCCCCTGGCCCCCGCCTCTGCCTTTGTCCATCCAACTCCTGATGGCTGCTGCTCACACCCTAGGATCCAGGAGCTGAGAGCCCTGAGATCCCAGGAGTGTCAGGGGAACGGAGACACGGAGAAAGGAGCCAGTTCAGATGAAGAAGAAATGGGCAAAGAGACGGTAGGGGCTGAGGGAAGAAGGAGAGTGAGGTCAGGGTGACTAACTAGTCCCAGTTTGCCACGACTGGTGGGTTTTAAATATAGAAGTTCCAAGTCTGCAGGGTTTCCTCAGTCCAGGGCAGTCAGGGTGGGGTCTGGCGGTGGGTGGGGGTCTGAAAGGGCAGTCGTCTGGGGGGTTGGGTGGAGCCTGCACTGCCCTTCCCTTGGAGGCCCAAGAACCCACACAGGGCTCCCGCCCTTTCCAGACTCTCCAGAGTGCCAAGCTTCTCCCTTACCCCGCTCCAAGGAGCTGCAGGAGGCTCCGGGCTGCCAGCAAGAAGCAGGGGACCTGTCCTGTCCTCTCCCACCACCTATGGTTCCCATGTGTCACCGCGGTGTTGCCTTACCTGTCTGGGGGAGGCAGCTGCCACCTGGGAGATCTCAGGGAGTTGTGGCAAGCTGGCGGGAGGAGAGCGACCTTTGTCCCCACCCCCCCTCCTAGGAACTGCCTTCACCATATAAGGGAAGATAGGGCCCCAGAGAGAGAGAGAGAGAATAGGTGAGGGGGTGGGGAGGCAGGTGCCCGCCAGGTCCCTGGGAGCCAGGAGCCCAGCGACAGTCTGACAGCCAGACCCCATGTGCCCCACCCTTGGCTCCCTGGCAAATGCCCAGGGATGGGATGTATTTCTGCCCAGGACCCAGGCCTTCGCAGCAGGTGGACAGCACCTGGAGCCTACCAACTCAGAGGAGCTGGCTCCGTGGTCCTCCTTTCTCCCCTAGAGGAGTGGCTCCCGGGGTGGGGGACCATTGGACCCAGGGATGCAGGGCCAGGGGTTCAGACTTAGGGCTCCTTCAGGACAGATGGGACTCTGGTGTCCCTAGATGTCACTCGCTCAGAGAGGGCACAGTGCTTTTCTTATCCCTTCACTTCAGAGGCACTGCCTCCACCTGGAGTTTTTATGAGCTGCCATAAACTGGTGCCTTTGGACCCTGCTCTGTGCTCTCTCCCAAGCCAAGACTTCCACCACTGAACCCTGATCCTAGGGGGTTTCTCATACAGGACCAGAAAGGAGCGCAGCCCTCTTAGGTGTGGGTCTCATCCAGAAGTCGGCTTTGCCCACAAACTCAGCACCCTGGGCAGCTGCCCCTCAACCTTCACCCCTGCAGAAATTCTCCTGTCACTTCTGAACTGTGGTCCTTAGGTAGGTGAGATGAAGGGTGCTGGGTGAGGCTAGCCGCTTCTCCTTCCCAAGAGTTCTAGAGAAAAAAATGTACATATGTGTGCATACGTATGCATGTGTGTGCAGATGCGTTATGAGTGAGCTTGAGCACAGTCTGGTAGGAGGAGTAACAACACTGCAGGTGCTATTTGGTTTTTTTTAAAAAAAAACACGCTTTTTGTGAATAAAAAGTGTATGTTTGTTCAATTATACAGGCAGGCAAAAAGGAAAGAAAAAACTCATCTGTAATTCCACCATGGAGATAAATCTGAGTAATTTATCCTGAAGTATTTCTTTCAAGTTATTGTTCAGTACATATGCTGTGTGTTCTGTATGTGTATAGTATCTACCTACCTATCATCTATCTATTCACATACATATACTTTTGGGGGGGTAATTAGGTTTATTCATTTATTTTTTAATAGAGGTACTGGGGATTGAACCCAGGACCTCATGCATGAATACACTCTACCATACCATACTGAGCTATACCCTCCCCCAACATATATATCCTTTCTACTGTGACATGTTGTATGCTATTTTGCAACTTCATTTTTTTTTGTCTTTTGGGGGGGAGTGGTAATTAGGTTTTATTTGTTTGTTTGTTTATTTATTTATTTTAATGGAAGTACTGGGGATTGAACCCTGGACCTTATGCATGCTAAGCACGCACTCTACCACTGAGCTATTACACTCATGGTAATCCATTAGATAGATAGCATAGTTTATGTAACCAATAGCTCATTATCGGACTTTCAACTTATATCCGATTATTTGATACTATAAAGAATGTTGTGGTAAGTATTCCTACTGCTAAATCTTTGCCACTGGATTGCATTCATTTTTATTTCTTTAGGATAAACTTCTAAAAGTCAGATTGCTGGATCAAAGATGTGAATAGGCAAATTGCCTTCCAGAAAAGTCGCATTAATTTATAATCCCGCCTACAGTACAGGAGTCTGCCTCTTTCTCCACACTCTCCCTAGCACTGGAATGCAGCTTTTAAAAAAATTTCTGTCAGTTTGAATGTTCAAAAGAAAATTGTCATTGTGTTGGTTTATATTTCTTTGATTACCAGTGAGACAGACCATTTTAAAATAAACTTATGGGATATGTCTTCCTTTGTGAATTTTTAATTAATTTGTTGGGGTTGTTTATTTAATGTATCAAGGTTGGTAGGCTGCCCATCATTTACGGTGCACTTTTCTTCAGCTTGCTGCTTGTCTTTTAACTTAGCCTCAGGATTTTAGGGGAGAACATATGTTTTTAAAGTTTATTTCCAATTTCTTTATTATGATAAATGTCAAACATATTAAAAAGTATAAATAATAGTACAGTAGTATACTAATAAACATCTATGGACTCAAGAATTAGCATTTGCCATATATACCTCTTTGGAAGTTAGTTGCAGACATCATGACACTTCAGCTGAAAATACTTAGTTTGTCACATAGCTCCTAAGTATACTTCACAACTGTAATACGATTTTCACACCTGACAGTGTTAACAATTATTTCTGGTATCACCTTGTATCCAGGCCAAGGTCAAATTTCTCCAATTGTCCCCAGGAGGGAGGATTGTTAACGGCTGGCTTCACTGATTCTTAATCAAATCAAGATAATGCATTTTCTTTGATTGTTATGTCTTCAGTATCTTTCAAATCTAGAATAGTCCTCTGCCTTTTTTCTATGATCTTGACTTACCTGAGTCAAGGGCAGTGTCTTGTAGACTATATTTAGAAAACTGACTGTTTTTACTTTAAGCTGATTTTTATTCTAAAAAATTAATAAATGTACCTGATAAAATAATTCAATATATAAACAGATATATAATGTGTCCCTGCCATCTTAGGTGACTCCCACGCAGTTCCCCCAGCCCTGCTCCCCACAATTAGCCACAATTCCCATTTCTTGTGTACCCTATTGGAGCATACAAAAGTACATATGTGTATTTGTGTTTATTTTTAGTGGGAATTCTCCTTAGTGGGAATATACCACCACTATTGTTATGAATCTTGCTTTGCTTCATTGACTGGTTTTTTTTTTTGGAGATCATTCTATATCTGCTTGGATATTTCCACCTCATCGTTTTTCATCACTGCATAGTATTCCCTGGTATAAATACAGCAACATTTATTTAACCAGTCCCTTATGGATGGACACTGAGGTTACTTCAGTGCTTTGCTAGTACCAACAAGTTAATACCCATGTGCATACAAGGTTATATGCATATACATTTTATCTACCACATAAATTCCTAAAACTGCAACTGCACGGTTTGGGGATAGCTCAAGCGGTAGAGTGCATGCTTAGCATGCATGAGGTCCTGGGTTCAAACTTAAAAATACTTTTGATAGATGTTGTCAAATCATTCTCGGAAGAGGCTGCACCAGTTTACTCTCCTGCCAGCAGCACTGTATCAGGTGTTCTGTGTGTGTAACAAGCAAATAGTGAACATCTGCCCACACCAGGCTCAGTTAGAGACCTGGGCACACCTGACATCTCCAAAGCCAGAAGTTAGGTCCCCTTCCTTCCTTCCTTCCCTCCACCCCTGCTCTGGGAGCCAACCAGCCACAGCTTTATCTCCTATGTCACTTCCATTGCTTTAACCTTCTCTCTTCACTCTGCCTCTGCCCCGGTTCAGATCTTCATCCTCTGTCTTAGGGACCATGGCTACAGCCTCTTCATAGGGAGGGTCTTATGTCCCCAGACCCCTGATTTGGCTTCCAGTGTGCGGTTGCCAGGTTTGAGTACGCTCCTCCTGCTCAGCGTCCCCTAGTGTCACTCAGTGGCACCCACTCCCTTCGTCTGGCTACAGATCTGCCTTATCTCGCTCCAGCTTTCTGCAGCGTCATTTCCCATCCTTCCCCACTCCCACACAATTCCCAGACTGTCACTTCCCACACGCCCTACAGTGGTCCCCAGAGGCTCTGGCTTCCTTTCCTGGTGTACCTCCTCACACAGACCACTTTCACCTGAACCTTGCCTCCTTCTCAAACTCCTCTGAGCTTCACTCTTACAGGAAGCATTTCTAATCTCTGCCATGGCAGTTCCTCGGGAGTAGGGGGGGTTAGGTGTCTTCTTCCCTCCTCCACCCCCAACCCCGTGTTATCTCTTGCATTGCATTTGCAGCATTTCAGGTTTTAGATAGTCTGCTCAAGTGTCTTTCTTCACACTAGAATGTGAGTTCCTTGAGAGCAGAAGCCTGGCCTAGTCACGGCGTGTCCCTAGGTCCTGGCACCGTGCCTAGCACACAGTAAGCGCTGATACATGTGGTTGCATTGAACTCTGTGGGTGAAGTGGGTTTGTGTGGGTAGGGGACGCTGGCTACAGTCTCATTCAAAGTTGGTAGCCCTGGTGACTCCCTGGTGTGTCTGGGCCTCTGGGATGCAAATCTGGGGGGACTAGTATTTGCATGGAGAGCAGGAACTCCAGCAGGACCCTTAGGAGGGCGAGGGCAGAGGCTGGGAGGGCTGGGTATTTACGCTGCCAAAGGCTCTCGGCTTCAGCTCAGACTGTAACTGGAACTGACAGCATCCAGCGAGGTACTGCGGGTTCTCCTCCCAGGCGGATGCTTCTCCGCACTCTTCTACCAGGGAAAAGTAGTGGGGAGGGGGAGGGGGTAGAATCACACACACTGCAGATCCACTCAGTCCTGGGGGCCAGATCAGCATCGGGGACACCAGGAGGCAGCCTTGAGGCTGGATTCACACGGTACGGGGATGAGGGGATGGGAGGGATAGGGGACGTGGAGCTGGGGGGACAGGGATCAGTCTTTAGGAGGGGCAGATCTCCCTTCTCCGCGGTGTGTTTATTAGGGGGAGCCAGAAGCTGTTCACCGCGGGAGGGGTGAAGGAAACCGGCCCTCATCTTTCCCGCCCCCGGGGGTGGAGGAGGGGGTAAATTGTGCGCGCCCAGGGGACGGGCTGGGGAGGCCCGGTTCTGGGGAGCCCAGGCGACTGAGAGGACACAGAGGCCTCTAGCGGCCACCGTGGGAAGCAGGGGAGGGAGGGCGGGCCAGGAGAGCACTTCCTGCCAGGGCCTGGGGCTGCCCAGTTTTGCAAAGGAAGTGCTGCCAGGGTCGGCGGGGCGGGGGCAGGAAGTGGGCCGGAGGCTCGTGCAAGGGCGCGGCCGGCGGGCAGTGAGAGGCCGCTGTCTAGGCGGGCGGGGGTCGGGGGTGCAGAGGTGAACTAGACCAAGGCCGCGTCCCCACCCATCCTCCCCGGAACCCCTGAAGCCTCAGCTTGCTGGCCGGCCCAGACACAAAGCAGCCTGCGACGCCTTGACGGCCCGGCACAGCCTTGTCCAAAGTTCTTCCGTTCACAGCTGAACTTGACTTCCCCCTCACTCGCCCCGCTCCGCACCTCCACCCTCCGGGGCCTCCCGAGCGCCCCCGCCTCTCCGGGGCGGAGACCACGCCCCTCCCGTCTCCAAATACCTTCCAGGGGCCTCTCCGAGGGACGCCTGGCTTTGAGCTAATATTACTGAGTCCTCCCTGTGCAGGGATTTAATCAATTCTGCAAAGAGAGCCTGTCTCCATTTTGCAGATCAGATAACTGAGGCTAAGAGCGGTAAAAGAATTTAAATAGTAAAGCCGGATGCACTCAGATCCTTTAACAGAAAATGCTGTTAAACTTGCACTTTCACAACTGAAGCCCCAGGGGAGTTAGGGCAGCCCCTCACTCCACAACGATCCCCGAATGGTTTGCTGAAGGAGGGTATGTGGTTTCATGGAACTCCTCGCACTTCAACACCACCCTCAAATAATCACAGAGTCAGGATAAAGGGGGGGGGTCTGGCTTTCTCTTTAGTTATCACACTGTGGGGCTCTCCGTAACAGAGAAGGCACTTAAATGGGAGGGTCACCCGATTCAGACCAACCTTGTCCTCCCTCACACCCCCAGCTCTCCTGGAGGAAGGGGCAATGGCATCTCCACTTGACATCCCCCTTGGCACTGGTACATGGGTCCCCTTAACCTTTAGGCCCTGGGGAGAGCCCAAGGCCTTAACCTCCAGACTCTACATTTGGGGGAGGGGTTCCAGATAAAGGAGTCAGAGCTGGAAGGCAGATGTCCTGGGAGCTAACCCCCAGCCAGCAGGGGGCAAGGCAGAGGATTGCAGGGGTGGGTTGGCACAGGGGAGGGGGACAGCTTGGTCAGGCTTCCTGGAGACCCCCAAACCCCACAAGAAGGGTCCACCTCCTACAGATCCCCTAAAGGCACCGGTGAAGTATGGGGTGGGTCAGAGAGGCACCAGTCAGGTGGTGTAGAGACTCCCACACACCTGTGCTGGAGGGCCTCGCATAGCACTGGGCACAGAGAAGGTGCTCAAGAAATGTTTTTTTAAATGAATGAATGAATGAACGGAGCAAAGAGGGTGTGAGGGACAGAGGACAGGGCCTGGGGCCCCTTGGCCCAGCCTGTTTCATTCAGAAAACAGAAGTTTAAAAAATGTAAAAATCCTTTCCCTCCCTCCCCCCAGTTAATGGGCCCAGGAAAGAGGTGTGGGAGGGGTGTCTCTACCACAACCCTTCCCTCTCCCCTTCCCCTAAAAATCTATATACACATATACATATTTATATGGCACCGCAAAGGGATCCTGCCTCTGCCCCCATGCTCGGAGCTGGGGGCCGAACCCCAGGGCCTCAGGACAGTCAAGGTTGACGTGAGCGGTTGGAGCTCAGGTGATGTGGGAAGCAGCCTTCAGGTACTGACAAGCCCAGAGAAGCTTGATGCTGGGGCCCTACTCCCTTCTTAAGTAGTAACAGATCTTCTCCCTTCCTGCCCTCCTAGGCAGATTGGTGGGGGGCTGTATCAGTCCCAAGAGAGGAGGTGAGAAGACTGGGTCCTCCCCCACCAGCCTAGACTGCAGCAACCTGAAGGTTGTTCCAAGCAGTAGCTGACCCGGATTGTGGCCCTGGGAAAACCAGGCAGGGAAGAGGGCTCTATGCAAGGCACTTGGTGTCCACTGTTCCCAGGCTGGGGGCCTAAGGCGTGGGGCAGCAAGACCCCTGCCCCTCCCCCAGGCAGAACCGGAAGGGGCCAAGGGGCCCAATTTGGCAGCAGAGAAACATGGCGGTGCAGAGAGAAAGAGAGAGAGAAAGGAGGAGCAGCACGCAGGGCCCCACAGGTCCCCCAGGAAGGAGGAGGTTGTAAGGCACTGACACAGGGACCCAGGGGCTTACTGCCCTCGGTGCAGCCTGCTGCCCCGCTTCACAGCCTGGCCAGGCTGGTGGGGGGACCCCCACTTCCCTATGGCGCTGAGTTTTCTTAAGGAAGAGTCCATGTGTGAGGGGTGCGGGTGTGGTCAGGGGCAGGTCCTGGCCCCATGGCGCCTCACTAGCTGCCGGGCCGAGGCTGCCTGAGCACTGAATACACGTCATCCACGCGGCTGAGCTGCTCGAAGAAAGGCAGGAGGTCATGGAGCTCCGTGTCACTCATGTTGTCAAACCACGAGGCCACGGGTACCTGGACAGATGGGTGTAAAGGTCATGAGGAGGGTAGGCAGCCTTGGGCACAGAATGACCAGACCAGCCCTGAGCACCCACGTCTTGGTAGATCACCTCCTGGAAGCCCTTTACCCACAGTTTTCAAACATTTTGACAGCAGTAAGTTGCAGTTACACAAATGACAGAACAAAAGTTTTATGGAACAATACTTAACCTTACTGTGTGCAAAGCACTCGAACTTTTCTATTCTATTTCACTAAAAAAAAAAAACCCAACTAGGATCCAGTAAATTATTTCAGTGATCCACTGTCAGCTCACAACTGGCAGGATGAAAAATGGAACCTGCCCAGTGCCCAGTAGGGACCTGTGCCCATGGCAGGCACCCTGTAGATGCAGGCAGAACAGGCTGAGTGATTAATAAGGGACAAGAGGCAGCGGTGGGTGGATAAGGTGAGTGGGAAGCAGGCCACTGAGGAGAGGAAAGGAGGAGAGAAGGGAGGGCACCAGACCCCGGACACTGCCTGGCCAGCTCGGGAGTGGGGCCCCTATCCCCATCCTGCCCGGCACTCACGGCGTTATCTGGATGGAAGACGTAGGAGGCGGGCGAGTTGTCTAGGATGAGCACCCGCCGAAGGTCTCGGCCCAGCCGGCTCAGGTCTTTCACGTAGTTCCCTCGGTGGAAGACGCATGACTCACGAAACAGCCGCGCCCGGAAGGCCCCCCACTTGTCCAGCAGGTCAGCTACTGGGTCTGCGTACTAAGGGGCAGGAGGTGGGTCATCTGGGGCCGCGGGTGACCCAGAGGTCACTGCCCAGAGGTCGCACACTGGAGGCAGACAGGAAGCAGAGTTGCCCCAGGAGTCCTTCAGAGGGTGGGCGGGCTCACCTTGGCAAGGCTGGCGGTGAACAGCACGCATTCGAAGAGCTCTCCCATCCGCTGCAGAAATTCATCGACGTGGGGCCGCTTCAGCACATAGACCTGGGGGATGGGCCAGTGAGGGGACTGGTGGCCCACAGACTGGGGTTGGGTGGGGTGGGGTGAGAGGGCTGGGGGCTGGGAGGGAGCGGGTAGAGGAGGCAGAGGAGCACAGGAGGGAGGCTGTTCCCAGGGCCTGCGGGCTCCACTTGGCCAGCCACCCCAACCACCCATGGGGAAAACACCCACCCTCCCAGAAGAGGATCGAATGAACCTCTGACTCCTGGCTTCCCTACCTCAGAGGGAATCACTAATTCCCAGTCCCTTCCACCACCATGGCCTCAGCCAGATGTAGGGGCCTGGAGACAGCCCCCTCACCCCAAGGCTGCAGGGCACCGGCCCCCGAGCCAAGTAATGGAGAACAGGCTGGACAGCACACAACCTATCCTGAATTACTTGAACTGGGTCCCGGGCAGGGTGGGGCGAGGGGGTGCCGAGGAGGAACCCCACTCCCTGCAGGCCTTGGAGTCAGGCCAAGTCCCTGAGGGTCTGTGTGACCTTGGGCAAGTCTCACACCTTCTCTGGGTTTCTGACATGCCACATCTATCAGAGTCTAATCTGGGGCTCTCAGGATTGGTGGGAGGAGCCTGGGGTCTGGAAGGCAGATGCCAAGCCTGTCACCTCCCCCCATACCTGGCCCCTCACCTGGTGAACCACCCCATCAATCTCCACAGGGATGATGAAGTCGGCATTGTTCACTGGCTGTGGGAGGAAAAGAGCTGCTGGAGCTGGGGGCAGGCCCGTGGAGACCGCCCTCCCAGGCCAGGGCAGGCTCCCTCAGAGACCCGGGGCTGAGGGCTGCTGGGCAGGGCCCACCTTGAAGGAGCTGTGCACCAGGGTCTCATCCAGGTCGATGACCACGCAGATCTTGTCCAAGTCCTGGGCCTTGGCCTCGGGGAGCAGGTACTGGACTGGGGTCTGCTGTGGGGATGGGTGGGGCTGGCTGCGGGCACCTCTCTCAAGTCCCAGTCATTTCTCCTCCAGAGGTCTTCCCTCCCCCAGCCCTCTACCTGGTGAGCCACAGGGACAGTGGGGAGAGGCCACCCCTTCCCAGCTTTGCCCCTGCCAATTCTAGAGGCTGGGGCAGGCCGCTTGGCTCTCTGGGCCTCACTTCCCCACCTGGGAAACCAAGGAAGAGAACAGCTTCTGCCTTTGAAGGGGGAATCCAGAATTCCCTTTGCTGAGGGGCCCCCTTTGAACAGCAGTGTTGCAGCAGGCAGGCTGGAAGGGCATGCGGGGCAGGTGGAGGGCTTGGTGGTAGTGGGTGGGGGGCTCCACCGTTCTTCCAGGGCCTGAGAGTGGGTCATGAAGAGTCCCTTCCCTTAAACCCCCTGAGGGCTTAGCCCAGGTGCTCCTGTAGTCCCCACCTGGCCACCACGCACCTTGGGGACGGCACCGTTCTCCTCCACGAGCAGGGGCGCCCCACTGTGGGCAGGCAGGGCCTCCCCATCTTCCCGGCAGACACAGCAGAAAAGGGAGTGGAAGATGCCCCGGTTCCGGGGCTTCTGAGAAGCCGCTGACTTCTGGTCACCTGAAGCAGGGAGGCTAAGGTGGGGGTGTGCACGCTGATTGGCATGCAGAGGTGTACAACGTGCCCAGGTGCGAACTCCTGGGCCGAGGGGTCTGGCGTGCCCTTCCATTGAGGGAGACACACTAGGGTGGCAAACTGACATCCTGGCTCCAGGCCATCCCTCAGCTCCCCACAAGTTCTTCTAGTGTGGGTACAAAGTTACCCAAGTTAGGGAGTGGGCTGGCTGAAGGCGGGGACTGAGGGTGCTTTCTCTACCTAAAAGACCCCATCACTGCTGGGAGACAAGCCCACTGGGGGCACCTGCTGACACCTATTGTACCTGAGCAGCCCCTGCTTAGTTGGGCCCCTGCCAAAGAGGGCTGGGGCCTGGGCCCACTCCTGCCTCCAACCTCTCTGCCTCCGGAGGTCCAAAGTCCTCTCTGAGGCTGGGCCCAGAGGTAGGGAGTGGGGGCCTGCGGCCAGTGTCCCTCGGCCATCTGCTGGCCCCACTTCCTCAGCCCCTGCCCTGACCTCCAGTCTAGAGCCCAGCTGATTGACCAACCCATCCTCCAACTGCCCTTCCACCCGGCAGGGCGAGGCGCAGGCCAGAGGTGGGCAGACCTGGAGGGACTAACCAGCCGCTGAAGTCCACACGGGGACAGGGAGGGGCAAACCCTCACCCCAGACCCGTAAGCCCAGAGCGGCCCGACCAAGGCGGGCGGCTTCCCGGGTCCGTGCTTGTGTGCACAGGCCAGGCGACCACGGGCCTGCAGCCAGGGCGCCGAGTGCCCAGTCCGACGCACGGATCTTCCCGCGGGAGCGGTGTAGACCCTTAGAGGGGTTGCCCATTTCAGTGCCTCTGAGAAGCTCCGCGCCTCCAAGCGGGACGTGGAAGTTTGTGGGGAGTGTGGCTGTGTTGGCGGGAGATCTTTCCAACCCTCCCCAGCCCGCTGTCACCTCTGCACCCCCTCCCGCGACCCGACCAGACCGCGGCCCAGAGGGGGCGGAGTCTCAGTTGGTGGCCTGAAGGCGCCCTCTTCAACCCCCCCAACTCCCAGCCCTATTGGCGCCAATGGGGGCGGGGAGGGGGGCGACTCTCGGGCAATGCGCACAGCCTATCCAGGAGACCCAGAGCGCGCCCCCTTTCTACACCTGCCTCAGTTTCCCCACCTTCAGCAGACAGGAGCGCCCAAAAGGCGCCAGGCCCCGCCCCGCGTCTCTGAGACTCTGGGAGTTCAAACTCTCACCCCACTCCCCTCCGGCTGAAAGCTTCGGGCCCCGCCGAGGCGGGAGCCCGGGCTGGCGGCGGCGGCTACCCCGGGGAGGGTCCCGGCCCCCTCCTCTCTCCAACGGCGTCGCGGCTGCAGCCCACTCCGCTCGGCCCCTGTACCTTTGCCCCGTAGCGGGCTCCGCGCTTCCTCCTTGCTGATCTGAGTAATGACGGCCGAGCTGTCCATGGGGCCGGGCGCGCTCCGCTCCGGCCGGACTCTGGCCCGGGCGCCCGGCCTCCCCCCCGGCTCGGGCCGGAATCGGGGCGCGGGGGGGAGGGGAGGGGTGGGAGGGAGGGATCCCCGCGAGCTTTGGAGGGGAGGGGAGCCAGGTTCTAAGGGGGAGGGGGAGGGAGGGGGCGCGGAGGAAACTTTGTTACAACATGGAGTTTCCTCCCCGCGAGGCGGATGCAAACATGGAACCCGGGCGCTGTTTCAAGGCTCCCCCTTAAAAGGGCAACGGCTTCGGCGTGACCTGGACTCGGCCGGGGCTTTCATCACTTCGGGGGCCGGCGCGGCTCGGCTGGCTGGGAGGCGGGCCCGGCCGAGTTCCTGCCGCGCTCCAGGGGGCGTTGCCTCCCTTCCTGCTGCCTGCCCGCTGGACCAAGCCTCTGCGGCTGCGTGGCAGGACCAGCACCCAGCCCACGGAGCTCGCCGGCTGGGGGCCAGGGCCTACCCAACCCCACCCGCTCGGAGCGCCTACGCCCCGGAGTACGCGAGGGTGGCGCGGCTCCACCTCTGCACATTCCAAAGGTTGGAGACTAGCTGCTTCTCGGTTTTCTCATCTAGGAAATGGGGATAACATTATCTGGTCTGTAAAATGGATCCTCTCTCCGATGGTCACATGAACCATCCGCAGTGAGTGAAGTCGTGAGCATGCAAAGGTTCTTTGCTACCTCCAAACGGCTGTGCAAATCCACACAACTAGGCTCTTAAATGAAGTGTGACTGTCACCACCCACCGCTGTCTCGGACCCCTTCGCCTAAACGTGGAGCTGAGGGTTGTGAAAATTCAACTGCCTGCCCCGGGATGCCCCTTGCTGACCTCTCCCAACCGCCCCACCTGGCTCCCCACACGTCCACTTCCCTTGCCCATTCCAGCCACCTGGCTTTCCCGCCAGGGGCCAAGGGCCTCCACAACTCAGGGCCTTCGTACACGCTGTTCCCCTGCCTGGAAAGCGCTTCCTCCCCCTTCGCATAGCCAAATCCCACGAACATGGAAGAAATAACACTCCTCCAAGAAGCCTTTCTAGACCCCGTTCACTAGCTCCCCAAGCCCGCTACCCTGTGACTATTCGGGAGGGAGGATGAGGTGGCGCGTGCCAATCTCTGCCGGTTCAGTGCCCGACCATGGGGACCACAACTGTTTGGAGGACCTTAAACACCATTCCACCTGGGTATTTGTAGACACACCCGCGGGCCCAAAGCCAGCATTTCCACGCGGATTCTTCACGAGGGAAACTCTCGTTTTGTGCTTGGTAACGTCTGCAGGTGGGACTTTTTAATTTTTCCCTGTTATGAAGTTCCTTCCATTTGTCGTTACTATTTTGTGCTCACTCTTTAAAAATATTAATAACGCCAAGCCTTGACAAACACGCCTCAGCATTTCCTTCCCCTGCAGGCCGCGGGGCGGGGCGGGGCGGGCGCGTCCTGTCCCGTCTGGCAGCCGGGTGCGAGCGCGGCGCACGTCCACCAGTCCCGGCGGAGGCGGGAGCCATAGGGGGAGAGGTCCGGCGCCGAGAGCGGGGAGGAGATGGGGGGGCGGTCTGTGAAACCCGCCCCCTCACCGCTGGACCCCACGACCCCCCTCCTGCTCTACGCCTCCTGCACGGCTGCCATCATTGCATCACAATAATCGTCAACGTGTGGCGAGCGCTTAGTCTGGGTTCCGCTCCGGCTGTGCCCCCTCATCTCATTTACTCCTCAGAAAGAGCTCTTCCTTAACCCATTTTACAGACAAGGAAACTGAGCTCCGGTAAATCAAACGAATTGACCAGCTCTCCAACAGGGGTAGAGGCGGGATTCCGGCGGCCAAGCGGAGCCTCTTTCCCTTCGGCCCGGCTCCGGGGTGGGGCCTCGGCTTTATCTCTGGATGTTCAGCGGGCGCTGACCCCAAAAGGAAATGTGCCACGGAGGACTGAGTGAACAACTGGCCTCGCCCCTAGCCTGAGCAACGCGGCTTGCCTTCCTCCCCTTCCGTTTCTCTCCCTGTGAAGACTAGAACCTGGCGGGCTGTCCCCTTAAGGGTCAGAGGAGCTGACTCGGGGATAGGGCACTGGGGACCGCTGCCCACCTCCACTTGCCATTCCCTTCACGTCGCGCCCCTAACACACACACACACACACACACACACACACACACACACACACACACACACCATCCATCGTCCCCCTCCGCGCCTTGGCCTGTGCGCGCCTCGGCCAGTGCGTGCCTCCCCCCCTGGAGACCTTCCCTCCTCCATGCCACAGTGCACCTTCTGCCAGGATGGGGTGGATGCGGAATTAGTCAGGACAACTGTGCAAGGGTATGGGAGTCTGTGGGACACAGATGCTGATGGAAGCGTTCTGTAGGGTTGGGCGGGTTCTTTGAGTTTCCTCGGGAAGGAGGTGAGCCCACACCCAATTGTTGTTCCTCTACCCTCTCTACCACAGCAGCGGGGGGTCTCTGTACCTGCACAATTTACTTTTATCTGTTTCATCAGTTAGCACCCCAGGAGAAATAAAGTCATGTGGGCTGTGAATTGAGATCAACATCAGGACTTGGCCAGGTTCTGTCTTGTAACCATGGGCAAGTGTCTTCTCCAACCAGCACCTCATCTTCTCCATCTGGTTGGTCAAAGTCTAACCCAGGCAAGTGGGAAGGGGGGCTGCAGAGCTGAAAGGCAGAATGTCCTCCTCCCAGCCTCAAAGGCTCAGCATGGTGCACCTTCTGCCAGGGTGGTGTGGCTGCAGAGTCAATCAGGATGCCCGGTGCAGTGCAGGGTCTGGGGGTCTGTGGAGACGAAGTTGCTGGTGAAAGCTTTTGGGGAGAGTCAAGGTGTCAGGCCACTCCCAGCCTGAGGGATTGATGAAGCCTCTGGTTTGATCTGAGCCTGGGGAAATCACTTTGAGTGGTCCCTTGCCGGGAAATAACTCACTATAGCCTGAATTAAATCACTAACCCCTTACCCAGGCCCAGGGCAGCCTCTTTGGTCTCTTACCCTCTTCACGTTCCCTTCCCCCCAAGTTCTAAGTTCCAAGCTTGACCATGCATATGATCAGCCTGCCCATTATTCCTGCCCCCACCCCGCCCTGTTCCCCAGAATCTAAGAACTCCCAACAAGGTTGAATGTTTCTAGCTTTTGCACACACAGACCGGCCCCCGACCCCCAACTCCTGGCATGCTCATCTCCCCCTTGACTGCTCACCCTCTTCCAATTTTTCAAAATTTTGTCCAGGAGTTACCTACTCTGGGCCTTGCCCCTCACTCTTTGCAGGTCGTTCCCTTATAGCACTGTTTAGTGATTTTATTGTCCTTTACTTAGTTCTCCCACCCTTCCCACCCCCACAGGAGTGTGAGCTTCTAGAGAATAGACATCTTTAATTCAGGATTTTGCCGCCTTCTCCCACGTCTAGCACAGGGCTGGCACCCAACTAATGCCTACAGAATTGACCAAAGGGGTGGGCAGGGGTACAGCCGGGGGCATCTCTAGGACAGAGTTCTGGGAGATGCCTTTCTCTGCTACTTGGCCCCCATTTATCCCCTTTCAGTTCGCATGGACCCTCATCTTTTCTAGGGCCAGGCCCTGAGAAGGAGATTGGGCGGCCTTCTACCCGTTGCTCTACACCGTTGCTCGAGTGGGCCAGATCTGTCCCATCCCGTCCCTCCCTGAGGGCCCCACTCGCTTCGTTGCCCTTTTAAGAAAGAGGAAATTCTTCTCATAAACAAGCGCCTCAACCGGAGCGCGGAACCCAGCTCCGTGCCCTGCCGCATAACCGGGAAATCGCGGGTGCTTCTAAACACAGCGCCCACTCCAGGCTCAACCCAAGGGAAAGGGCTGGGGGCCAGTCCTCGCCGCCCGCCACAGCTCAGGGGCTGGGGTCCGAGGAAGAGGTTGGAGCAGAGACTTGGGGGAGCCTAGAAACAGCCCAGGGAGCGTCTATAAAGTGCAGTCCTTTCACGGAGCGAAGGGGCGCTGGGCCGCTCCCAGCGGCGAAGGGGGTTCCCCGCCCACAGAGCTCACCGCCACCCACCCCCTTCCCGCCTGGGCGGATTCCGAGGCCCCAGGGCCCGAGGCCCGAGCGACAGCCTACTCCTCTTTGGAGGCGGGGAGTACCGGCGCTCGGGACGGTCCCTGCCCCTAGGGGGAGCTGGAAATCAGCGCTTAGGGAGCGTTAACTTCGCGGCGTGGGAATCCTGGCTGTCTGGTCCCCTGGAGAGATAGCAAATAAATTGGGCCTCGGAGGCAGGCACTCTTGGGTTCCTTATGACCTGGCCCCTGAAAGGAGGAAGACACCGCGCCTCTGTTTTACTGCCTGGAGAATGGGTTTCGGGTGGAACAGAGAAGCCGAGGCCACTCCAGTGAGAGTAGGAGCTAGGCAGACATTCGATGAGGGGGAGTCTCCTTGATGGTTCAGGGATTTTGTGCTTTCCCGGTTTCTGTTCCCTTGCTCTTTTGGATAGGAAGTGAATTAGCATTTATTTAACATTCATCAGACTATTTTAAGTACCAGTGTGGAGCCTGTGTCCCACCCCCAGTTGGGTCGGTCTGTCAGGTCACTTCTATAGGTGCTCAATAAAGACTTCTGGAATTTCTTCTTTTTTTTAGTCTCAAGTGCCAGACTCTGTGTTAAAGTGCTTTATATCTGTTGCAAGGTTGGTGTTGTCCTCATGTTACAGACTAAGACACTAAGATCTGGAGGTTAATTACTTATCCAAGCTAGGAGACAGCAGGTCTCTATGGAACCCAGGTTGATCTGCTTCCAAAACTATGCCTTCCCCATCTTGCTGCCTCCACACGTCTCCCCCTCCGCCTCCACCCTCCAAAACAGCAAGCTAGTCTGCTCCACTCATTCCAGTCCTGGCCAGGCCTTGGATAGAAGCTCATTCAGAGGTCTTCCCTTTCCCCTGATCCTCTTCAGGAAGCCCATACAGAAAGTGTTGGTGGGAACTGTGAGCCAGAAGAGTGGCTCCATGGGCGATGAGACACGTCCAGACCTGGGGGAGGGGCGACTATGAGTAGGGGAAAGGACAAAATCTTTGGGGAAGCCCCAGTACATCCCCCTGAGCCTTCCATCTGTTGCCTCCTTTCCATACCTCCCCCATCCCCAAGGTACCCGCTGACCCAAAAGTACCAGGTAGGTGGTGAGGCCCAGGTAAACTGCAGCCAGCAGTGCTACGAGGATGAAGTAGGCAGGGTGGGGAAGGCTGGGCAGGTAGCTGACCACGAAGTAAAGGTTGATGGCACAGAGCAGCACCATAATGGAGGAAGTGATGGCCTGGCTCACCCTTGGGGACAGGATAGAGACTCAGGACTGGCTGCATCTCCTCCAGTTCCTACAGCCAGCCTGGAGCTAAGGTAGGAGGCAGACACACAAAGCCGGCTTCTGTGGGCTATGGGGCCTGGAGCAGACCCCTGGCCAATTTCTGCCTCCTGGAATTTCCAGGCACCACACTGGCAGGATTTGGCAAGAGGAGAGTCTGGGGTGAGGGTGAGGGTGAGGAGATCAGGCTCTAGAAACAGCCCTGCTCCAGGATTCCAGTCCTGGCTCCTCCACTTGCTAGCTGTGTGACCCTGGGCAAGTTCCTTCACTTCTCTGATTTCATCTGGATAATGAAAACAATGGGAATTCCTACCTCTCCTGAGGTTGTGAGGATCAAATGTGGTAATTTAAGTCTTGCGCCGGCCTTGGGCCATTGGGGCATACTCACCGGCCACTGGCAAACTCCTGCATGAGGGCTGGCATGCTGGTGAACGTGAGGATGGGCAGCACAGCGAAAGGAAGCTGAGGAGAAGCAGGAGAAGGGGCTGAAGGACCCTGCCCTCGGAATACGTTGAGGAGGGGAGGAGCAGGCCATGGCTCCAGTCACCCTCTGCCTGGCTGTGCACCCTTAGGAAAGTCCCCTAACCGCTCTGAGCCTGTTTCTCCACCTCTGTGCCTTCCAAGGTTGTGGGACTCCAAAGCAGGAGAAAGCATTTGGGGACTCTGGGCCAGGGCTGCCTGAGTTGTTTGTATCCCAGCTCTGCCACTTGGCACTGAACTGCATGTATCAGTTTTCCCATCAGCAAAATGGGGATAATGGTGGTTCCTACTCCTTGGGGTGGCTGTGGATAGTACAGGAGCTTTGCAGGTAAGATGTGTTTAGAATAGTGCTTGGGGTGAGGGGGTTCATTTGGGGGATTGCTGTGGTTCCTGTTTGGCTCCTCAGGGGGAGGGGTGGCGGGCCCGCTGGCTCACCAGCAAGCTCTGCAGCACGTTGAGCAGGTCGTTGAGGCCTGACAGGTCCCTCACGTCCCTGAAGATGGCCACCAGCACGGTGGGCAGGATGGCGCAGGAGCGAGTAAGCAGGACCCGGGCAAAGCGTGACCACCGCAGCTTCAGGAAGCCCTGGGGTGTGGTGGGTACCTTAGTGGCGGTGTGCAGGACTGGGGGTTCCAGGGGAGGGGCCCTCAGTCCTCCCTCAGCCCATGTCACGCCTGGGGAGACCCTCTGTTTTTTCCATCTTTGAAATGGGGGCAGCTCTGTCCATAGTTGGCGGTGAGGGGATAGATGGGGAGAAATTAGGGAGTGTTCCTCTCCCACAGCTGATTGCTGAAAATCAGTTTTGAGGAAAAGGCTCTTATTAGTCCTGGGTCTGCAGCCTTGGGTCAGTCGCCTCACATCCCTGAATCTCAGTTTTCTCATCTGTAAATTAGGGCTTATCATGGAACCCGCTGGGCTGCCGTAAGAATCAAGGAGGTCGGTGTCCAAGTCCCCAGGAGTGTGTCTGTTGTCGTTGGACCCCTGTCCACCCATGCCCGCCACCTCCATCACAAACTGTCCCGCGTAGGTGCCGGTCATGGTGGAGCTCTGCCCAGCGGCCAGAAGACCCACCGCCCAGATGTAGAGCGCGGCAGGGCCAAAGAGGCAACCGAGGATCACGCCCTGGAGGGAGGGATGTGGTCAGACCCAGGGACTCGCCCCTTCTCTCAAGGTTCCGCCCCTGAGGTGGGCGTGGCAAGGAGCCCCGCGGGATCCAGTATTTCCAAGCCCACCCCTGCTGCGCTCACGCTTACTCCTTGGTAAATGTCCACCGCCACTGTAAGGTTGTTCATGGGGAAGATCTTGGCATAGTCATGGAGGCTGCTGTTGGCACAGATGTTGTACTGCGGACACCAGGCGGTAGGAGGGAAATGGAAGCGCACACTTAGTCCTGGAAAATCAGACCTTCAGGCCTTGACCAGGGGTCTGAAACTGGTGGCCCGCGGGCTGAATCCAGCCAGACATATTTTGTTTGTCTAACAAAGGTTTTTTTTTTTTTCTTTAATGTGAATTTGTCGATAACATTCAAAATTGAGAAGAATTAACATGAGAACCCACCTTCCAGCTTCTCTTGGATTTGCAAGAGCAGGCATTACCACAAACAATTGGCTGGCAGTGACTCAAGCTACCCCACAGTCCCTTCTTCCTTACCTGAGACCCACTTCCCACAGCCCTGCGACTGGGCTGCTCACGAAGACAAAGTTTTGCCATTCCTATTTAAACCTCTCTCCTTGTGCTAAGGAGCAGAGACCCAGGGAGGGGTGTGACTTCATAAGGTCACACAGCAAGGCAATGGCATCTCCCATGTCCCCAGAGGCCTGACCAGTCTGTCCCCACCCCCACCTCCACTCCCCAGCAATCAGTAAGCACCCAACACTGGCTAGCAATTGTTAGAGCCTCAGGACAGAGACCCACTCAGAAATCAAGACAGGCGCAGGCCCCAAATCCCAGAGTGCCTGAGATGTGCCGGCCAGCTCCTTCTCTTTCATATTCAGCTCAAATGTCACCCCCTACAAGAGGCCTCTCCTGACCACCGGGGCTAATGTAGTAGCCCCTCCATCACCACACCCCCGATTATGTTTCATCACCCACTTTACTTCCTTCACAGCACAGTTCATATTTTCCTTTGTGTACTGATTGGTTGATTTGTTTCCTGTTTGCTCACGCTTCCAAACTTAATCTGCAGGTGGGCAAGGTCTTTGTATCGTTGATTGCTGTATCCCCAGGGTCTAAGACACTGGCTGCTACATAACAAATGCTCAGTAAATATTTGTCAGATGACTGACAGTTTATCTACTAATGATGAAGATTATCAGGAGAGACTCAAGAGAAGAAATTGACTGCCTGCATATTCCCAACCCCATGCTCACGCTTAGGCAGGCACCTCCTCCCAGCGTGCCCTCCCTGCAGTTTGCTGGGCAAATCCTGCCCATCCTTCAAGGTGCAGTTGGAATTCTGGGTCCTCCAAGATTCAGCTACTCCTCCCAACCACCTCTGCTGGACGCCTGTGCCTTGCAGCCCCTGATGTGGGGAATGACCCTCTACAAGCCTGTGGTGGGGCGGGGGGAGCTGTGTCTCCCCAGTGGGATGAGAAAGGGGCTCCCAGTCAGAAGCCAGGGTCACAGATTCCCTCTCCTACCAGTGCCTGGAGTGCAGGACAGAGACTCAAAGGGCTTCGCTGCATTGCTTGGCATTCCCAGCAAAGCCTGCAAGGCATGTGTGTATGGGGTGTGCCTCACCGCAGCCTGGTTGGTTTGCTGGTAGAAGGCTTGCCCAAAGACAGCTACAACAAAGAGGTTGATGAAGAAGGAGACAGACAGGGCAATGGTGGCTTCGATCAGGAAGTACATATTGGCTTCTCGGATGTCTGCCCGATGGGTCCGATCTACCTCTCGAGACTGTGAAGGTCAAAAGAGAGGGAAGCACTAAGTCCGTCAGAGTTGCCCAAACATTCTTTACTCTCACACATCTACCTATGTTCCCCCAAACCCCAGTTCTTTCTAAAACCCCCTATATGGCAGTCTGTGATAAGCCTTTGTTTCTGCCTCAGGGCCTTTACACTTGCTAGTCCCTCTGCTTAGAATATTTTCTCCCCTGATCTTTCTTCCTGTCCTTCACGTTTCAAAGGTCGCTGCCTTAGAAAGGCCTTTCCTGACTACCTTTTCTAAAGGACCATCTCCCCTCAGTCATTCTCTATCATACTCCTCTGTTTAGTTTCCTTCAGAGCACCTTTCACAATAATTCTTTCCTTGTTTACTTGTCTGTTTCCCCTGCTGGAATGTATGCTCTAAGAAGGCAGAGGGCTTCTTAGTCCTCACTACCCGCCGCCCGGCCTTCCCATTTATCACTGACTCCCAGCTACCGCTCATAGATGCTCTATTATTATATATTGGATAAAGAATGATTCACTTCCCACCTAAAATGATGAAGGAAGGCAGGAGCCAAGGGGGCAGGGATCCAGCCTTGGAGACAGGCCAGCGTGGCTCTAAGGGAGAGGGCCCCTCCCCTCCAGTCGGCTCACCTTGACCAGGGCCGAGTGCAGGTAGATGTTGTGGGGCATGATGATGGCGCCAACGATGCCTACGGCCTGCAGCAGCTCGGGGCGGCCGCATCCAGGGCACGAAGGCAGGAACAGGCCCCGAAGAACTGCTACCTGATCAGGTCTCGCCACCGCGTACTGCAGAGACGAACCTCATCAGGCCCCGCCCCGTCCCTGAGCAGCCATTCTCGCCCTCCACCCCGTCCTGGCCGCCAGGGGGCGTGACTAAGGCCTGCTAACCCCGCCCCTCAGGCTCTTCAGCGGGCAGAGTAGGGAGCCCCTTGACGTTTGTGCAGGGAGGCGGGTGTTTGGGCTCTGGCTTCCCACCTCATAGCCGAAGGTCAAGGCCATAATGGTAATAAGGAATCCAAAAAAGGCTTCCAGCTTCCGCAACCCTAGGAAGAGAGCAAAGGGACAGAACCCAAAAAACAAAACGAAACAAGATCAAAATTGTAACATAAGCAACTATTAATGGCTGATATCTTGAGCAATTTGTTCTGGGCACTGTGCCAAGGGCTTAACATACATTACCTCAGTGGATCCTCACCACAGCCCTGTGAAGCCTGTACTATTATTATCTCCATATTATAGTTGAAGAAACAGAAGTCTAACTTGCTCAAGGCCATACAGATTGAGGCTGCTCAGAGCCCTTCTCCCAGTACAGCTGAGCATCAGTTGGCTCCTACATTCATTTGCCAGTCCCTTGTCCCCAAGTCCCCTATGAGAATGAGAGGAAACTCACCATAGTTATCGAGGAAGAGGAAGAAGAAAGTGTCCACGATGGTGATGAGGACGCCACCCCAGAGTGGGATTCTGAAACCAGAATGGCCTGGCTCAGCCCAGCCTGGTCCATGAGTCTGGATTGCCCACCCCCAGGGCTAGAGACTGTTGAATCTGGTATTTTGGGAGCAGGCATTCAAGTGGCTCCAAACAGCTAAGGGAGAGGGGAGTGGGAGAGTTCTGGAGACAGGGACATGGCACATACACGCTAGGAAGGGCCAAGCTGCGTGGGGGACCAGCATGGCAGTGAGCTCGAGGCTGTGGCCCTACAGGCTGCATGGTGACTGACATCTGTTTGACTTGAGACACACTTTACATATCTGGGTCTCCGTTTCCCCAACTGGCAAATTGGGCAATAGCTCTGAGTCAGAGGGGACTGCAGGATGAAGTGGATGCAGGGAAATAGAAGGCCCAGGGAGAAAGAAGCAGCTGTTCCCAGCCCTGGACAGAAGAGCTGGGGCCCCTGCTGAGTACCGTCCAGCTGAGAGCAGACTGAATGCAATAGCTGTGCCGATGACTTCCTGCATGTCTGAGCCCACGATGGCTACCTCGATAGTCAGCCAGAGGAGGGTGCGGGGCACCTAGTGGGTAGAGGTAACCCTTTATCAAGGCTAGGCCAGGTACTTGTATCTTGTCTTGGCCCTACACTCACCTTGCTATACCCGGTTCTATGTTGCTGGGCTGGAAGCTTGCAAACTACATATACAAGACAGCTTTGCCAGCTGGCTTCCAATTAGGTTTCATGGTGCAAAATTAATCAACAGAAACCTCAATTAAATTGAGTTGGGAGACCAGAACCGGAAGCTCCCATGCCCTGTGAAAATAGTGGAGCCCAACAAGAAGAAAGACTGCTCTTCTTTCCTGGCAAGGACTCAGCCACTGAAGCACTGTGAACTCTTTATTAACTTTCACCCTCTCCCACTTCCCTTTCCCCTCCATAAAAGTGTTCTTCCGTTATCGTGCGGAGACCTGGTTACAGGCCCCCTAATTCTCTGCTCATCCTGAATAAACCCATCTTTGCTGGAGAAATATCTGGCAGTTTATTTGTTTTAGGTCAATGGTAGGAAATAGTTCAGGGAAACTAAAAGGCAGGGAGAGAGTGTTTTTACCCCTGCTTCTGGAGGTGTTTCTGACAGTGGAACCAGCAGAATGTCTGGGCTCCAGCAGCACTGGCAGCTATTTGTGCAGTGGCGGCAGTATTTCTAGAAACTTGGCAGCAACTTATGGCCCTTGGGCTCCCGTCCAGCAGCTTACTGACCTCTGGGCAACATCTCTTTCCCTTGTTTCTCCAGCCCTTTCAACACCTTTGGGACTACATCCCTGCATTAGGTACCTTTGAAATCTCTAGTGCTATAATTTGTTTGTCTGCCTGGATAATGACAATAGCCAAGTCCCCAGTGTCCACCCCAGCCAGTGCTTATCTCAAGCCAATGCCCACCTGTTTTTCACCTTGGGCTAGTCACTCCCCCAGGTTTCAATTTCCCCTTCTGCAAAATGAGCAAGGTATCTCTAACTTCCCTATCAAACTGTGTTCTAGTAGTTTGAGCCTCAGTCTTATCTATCAAGTGGACTTGTGATGCCCCACTTGAGATGATGTATTTATTTGATCTTGGAAGCTTTAAATGGCTGTCTGAGCCCACGGATGCTTCCTGGCCAGGCGCACGAAGCTCACCTTAGGGTAGTAGAGATGGCAGACCTCGCCCAAGTCCTTGCCTGTCACCACACCCAGCCGGGCAGCAAGTCGCTGGCAGAGCAAGCCCAACACCGTGGCCCACAACAGCACCCAGAGCAGCTGTGAGAAGCCAGGGAGAGGCCTTCAGCCAGTGGGGCCAGTCTCCGATAACCCCCAAGCTGCTGGTACCTTCTAACCAAGACACTCCCCAGGGAGAGAGTGGGGGAGATGAAGCTAGAAGACTACCAGCCCTACACCCCACACTCGGGCAGGGCTGCCCAGGGGACCCTTTTTTGGCCGCTTTGAACTCAACACCTTCTCCCAGGAACATCCCCCATGCAGTCCACTCCAGGGCAATGCAGCAAGCTGGGGGCTTCCACCCACTTAGCCTGGTCAACCCCCTCCCCACAGCGCCCAGGCTCAATCACTTTGAATCCAGCCACAGCGCCAGCCTGAAGATCGGACTCGATGTTTCCTGGGTCCAGGAAAGCGATGCTCATGAGGAAGCCAGGCCCCGTGAAGGCCCACAGCGTCCGCAGGCTGAACACACCCTGTGGGGAAGAGCAGAGTCAGGGGTCCTGGGTGCAGGCGTCGAGGGAAAGCTAGCTTTGGCCAGCCCCCAGCCGAGACCCCCTGGACTCATCCACCCAGGCTGGCTAGCTCTGCCCTCCATTCTCCATTCCTGAAGGTGCCACCCCAGTGGGTAGTGGAGCACATGGAAGGAACTCAGGATGTGCTGAGTCACAGCAGTCAGCTCTCTGGATGGGTTTGCTTCTGTGGTCTACACCTCACGCCGGCCCTGACTCAGCAGATCCTCAGAGCCGAAAGGGGAGCTTTTCTGGGTCAGGCCTCCCTGGTCCAGCTCCTCCCTCTCTGGCCCCTTCTCAGACCACAGGAGAGAGCCCACAAAGCCTAGGGTCTCCCCACCCCCAATTCCAGGGCTTCCCTGGCAGCCTGGGCATCGTCTAAAGAGTCTAGAAATGCAGGGCGGCGGGGTCCTAGAAGCCAGCCTGCAGGCTCTGCTGCTCCTGATGCCCTTGCTGGGTCCTTTTCTTAAATGTTACAACAAATCCTCGAGGCACCGACCTGAATTCACTCCAGGTCCCTTTCCCTTCCTAGGAAAGCTGAGATTCATCCAGAAAGCCACTTGATAATTTTTAGACAAATATTAAGCACTCCAGCCAAGCACTGGGGACTGAAGCAGGAAGATAGCAGTTACCACTGTCCGTCACTGCTGCTCAGAGCTGAAAGGGACTTGCCATGGTCTTCAGGAGACTACCTTCCCCCATCCTATATGATCCTGTCCATCCTGAAAGCCCCCAGGAAGTTTCCAGCATTCCCACCGGTTTGGTGTCCGGGATAGGGATCTTCTCATTCAGGTTGGACCCTCCGGGAGGTGCTTGCCGTGGCCCCAGGCTAGGCGGGCTGGAGATGGAGCCATAGTTGGGCCTACTCAGCCTTTGGGGGCTTGTGTCACCTGCGAGGGGTCCCATAAGGCTTGGTGAGTGAACTGCCTCTTTCTGGCCCAGGGTTAAAGCCATCTGTCCTCCTCCCTCACCTCCTCCTAGCAAAGTGGAGAAACCCTTGACTCCCATTGTGGGTCTATCACACCTCCACCCCTGGACCAAACATTCCAGAAGATGTGTGAGAAGCAGAGTCTTCAGAATTACTCTCCTTCCACATGAGTTCAGGGATTCCCAAATCTGGATCTCTCTTGCTACAGAGAATGCAGAGAGGAACACCAGCACTAAGGAGGTCAAACTGACACCAGCATGAATGCCTCTTGGCCTCACCTCTGCCTCCTCTAGCAGCCAAGGAAGCTCCAGGGGCTCCAAATCCACAGAGATGAGGCAAGGGGATGCTCTGCCTTTGGGAGTATGAAGAGCTCAACCCAGGCTGGGTCTCGAATTTTGGTTGAGACCAGGACTCCCATGGGGAACAGGGACTTCCTTTGTTACTGCCACCCACCCACCACCCATTCAGGCTGTGTCCCTGGAGGGGGCTACTCACCTGTCATGAGGACCACAGACTCGGGTGCTTTCTGAGTGAGTGGCGTGCTGGGCGGTTGGTTCTTCAGACTATGTGTCCTCTCTGGGTGCTGGTGAGTGAGCGCGTCCACACCCTTTTACCCATCCTCAGCGGAGCTCAGCTGTCCTCACACACACAGGGAGTTGTGAAACACTTTCCAAAGGCAGAAGTGGGCAGCTCTGGCGGAAGGCTCTGCTGGGCCACAGTCTGGACTTTCGTTTCCCTTCAAACCTGAGCTTCACAACACTTCTGGCTCCCTTCCAGGGCACCCTGAACTCTGTGCCTCCCAGCTTAGCTCTGATCGGAGGCTTCCTGACACTTGGGGATTCATGTCTAGATCATAGGACTGCCACCCCCAACCCCCGACCCCTTCTCCTTTTCAATCTTGGGTCCTACGGCCACTGGTTGGCCTAATGAGAGAGAGGGAGTTCTAATGGCCTAGGTAGGTCACAGTTTCCTGTTAAGTGCCTCAGAGGAAAAGACTTTCTAGGACCTGCCACAGGGGACATGCATTGAAGATGCAGGCCAAGGAGAGCCTCAGAACAAAAGGGCATTGGAATTCTGGTCCTGGTTCTGCCACTGATCCACTTGACATTGTCAACAGATCATGTCCTGTCTCTGAGCTTGTGTCTTCTGTTAAATAAAGGACTCAGACTGGCTAACAGGTCAAAAATTTAAGTGCATAAGAAGGCCAGGCAAGTAAGATAAACTATGAGACAGGATAGGAATGAGAAAACCAGGGCCAGCTCAGTGGAGAATGACAAATGCTGCCAAGCCTCAGCGTCGGGGGTGGGGGGCGGTGGTAATAGGGAGTGGTGGAGACTGTAGCAAAACAAAGGTCCTATACTCTGTCTAAAGAGGATCATGCTTACAGAGTTCCAGGCAATTGTCATGTGGGAATGTGGGCCCCCTGTCACCGTGTGTCCTGACTTGTCAAGGATGCTGAAAAATTTGGAATTTTATGCAACATATGCTTTTTGAATACTAGTCTCAATTTTTTTTGAAAATATTGTATAATCTAAACAGACATTTCTATGGGCTGAATTCTATTTGAAGGTTACCAGTCTCTAACATCTGCATAAGTGTTGGACAAGACCCTTCTAGCTCCCAGTTTCTTCTCCTTGCCAGCTCCTGTACTCCCCCACTTACCTCCTCAGAGTTTTCTCACTGCCATGCCCACTCACATCCTCTATCCTGGAGCTTTTATTTTCTGCCAAGAATATTCAAAACCTTAACTGTCATGCGGTTTCCAACTCCAAAGTCTGCAACCTCAGGACCCAGAGAAAACAGGGGCAGTTTCTCACACCTAGACCTGATCTGGGATATGATGTATCCCCACACTGAGTCAAAACCTTTAGCCAAAGCTTGGGACCTCAAGGTTGGAGGGAGCAGCCAGTTTCCTGGCTCCCCTTGAATAGGGGAAGATGGAGAGATTGGAGAGGTAGGGATGTGGGAAGAGGGGTGAATGGTGGGTCAGAGAGGAGAGAGCAGCTTCAGTGTGCAATCCTATTGCTCAAGGTACCCGCGTCATCCCTGACCTCTAGAGTTTGCACATATTCGCAGTCATTAACTTGGACTCTTGTGGGGATGACTGGAGGGTAGGGCTGGGGCAGGATGTGATGGTTAAAGTTTTTGCATCAACCATGGCGTGCCCAGTTATTTGGTCAAACATTCTGGGTGTGTCTGTGAGGGTGTTTTTGGAGGAGATTAACATTTGAATCAGTAGACCAGTGGAGGGATGGGCAAAACTTAGTGGTAGAGTGCATGCTTAGCATGCATGAGGTCCTGGGTTCAATCCTTAGTACTTCTATTAAGAAAAAAAGAAAAAAGAAATGGTAGACTGAGGAAAGTAGATTTCCCTTCCTGATGTCGATGGGCCTCATCCAACCAACTGAAGACCTAAAGAGAGCAAAAGGCTGAGTAAGGGAGAATTCTCTCTCCCTCTCTGCTGCCTTTGAACTGGGACGTTTTTCATCTCCTGTCTTCAGTCTTGGCTTGGACTAGAACTTACAACTGTTGGCCCTCCTGGGTCTCAGGCCTTCAGACTCAGACTGGAATTGTATATACTATTGGCTGTCTTGGGGCTCCAGCTAGCAATTCTTGAGACTTCTCAGACCCTATATGGCATGAGCCAATTCCTTATAATCTATCTGTTTATCTATCCATCCATCCATCCATCTGTATTGCCTATTGGTTCTGTTTCTCTGGAGAACTCTGACTAAAACAGATGCCTTCTTCTTTGCATCTTTTGTGGGGCCTTACCTATAGACAGAAACTTGGTGAGTGTAATTGATTAATGACTGATCAATACCCTGCATAGCCTCTAACTTACAGACAAGTATGTGTCTCTGAGTTTGAAAGAATGTGTCAAGGGTTTTGGGCAGAGTGTCTACATGAACCAGAGTTCCAGAAATCTGCCTAGTGATCCCCTTGGATCTGGAGCTGCTGCTGAATAGTAAACCCTGCATGTGTAGGGTGAAATTTCATGAAACTCAATTCCCTCAAGATGGATCATAGTCTTAAATGTAAATATAAAACTCAAAAACTTTTAGAAAAAAAACGGGGGAAAATCTTCAGAATCTAGGACCAGACAAAGACTTGTTAGACTTGATACCATAAGCATGATTTATAAAGGGAAAAACTGATAAATTGGACCTCATCAAAATTAAAAACTTATGCACTGTGAAGGACTCTGTTAAGAGGATGAAAAGACAAACTAAAGACTCAGAGAAAAATATTTGCAAACAATACATCTGACCAATACCAGTACCTAGAAGTAAGAAAGTCTGTTAAAACTTGAGTGAAAAACCAAACAATCCAATGAGAAATGGGCAAAAATCACAAACACTCATTTCACCAGACAGGATGTACAGATGGCAGACAAACATATGAAAAGATGTTCAGCATTATTAAACATTAGGGACAGGGAAATTAGATCATAATGAGATATCATTGCACCCCTATCAGAACTGCTAAAATAAAAAATAGTCACAATACCAAATGTTGGTGGGGATGTAGGGGAGCTAGATCCCTCATATGTTGCTGGTGAGAATGTAAAATGGTACAGACACTCTGGAGACAGTTTGGAAATTTCTTTAAAAATTAAAATGCAACTACTATATGATTCACTCTAGGCACTTCGTATGCATTTTTTCCCCAGAGAAATGATGATTTATGTTCACACAAAAATCTGTACAGAAACTTTTATAGCGGCTTTATTCATAATAGCCCAAACCGAAAACAACCCATACTGTCCTTCAACAGATGAATGGTTAACCAAAGTATGGTACATCCATACCATAGAGTATACTATGGTATTCACATGATATATATATGTATAGTATAGTATACATTTATCCCAGAGAGATTAAAACTTATGTTCACACAAAACCCTGTATATAAGTGTTTATAACAGCTTTATTTGTAATAGTCAAAATCTAGATTCAGCGATGTTCTTCAACAGGAGAACTGTTAAACTCACTGCAATACAAACCACCGATTACTACTCAGCAGTGAAAGGAACAAACTAATAACATACAGTAACTTGGATAAATCTCCAGGTAATCATGCTAAATAAAAAAAGTCAACCTGAAAAGGTTACATATTGTACTATTCCATTGTATAACATTTTTGCAATGGCAGAATTTTGGAAATGAAGGTTAGATTAGTGGTTGCAGTTAGTAGAGATGGGTGAGGTCGGGGGTAGAGAGAGAGGTGTGTGTGATTCTGAAAAAGTAACTTGAAAGATCCTTGTGGTGTTGAAACTATTCAGTACCCTGACCTTGGTGGAGTATACACAAACATACACATTTACAATATACTATACAGAACTTAATACACACGCATGTGAGTATAAGTAAAATGGGGGAAATCTGAAAAAGATCAGTGGACTGTGTCAATATTACTATTCTGGTTTATTGAAAGCAGAGATTCAAACAGATACTTGTACACTCATGTTCTGAGCAACATTTTTCACAATAACCAAACGGTGGAAACAACCCCAATGTCCATCAACAGATGAATAAACAAAATTTGCTATAGCCATCAATGGAATATTATTCAGCCTTTAAAAAGGAATGAAATCCTGATACATGCTATCATATGGATGAACCTTGAAAACATTATGTTAAATGAAATAAGCCGGATGTCAAATGACCACTATGGTGTGATTGCATTTACATGAGGTACATAATGTAGTCAAATTCATAAATATGACAGAGATTCAGAAGGTCATATCTGCACCTTCCAAGGGCATTACCAGCCCTGTTTTATTGTTTTGTTTTTGTTTTTGTTTTTTGCTGTCAAATGTCAAAATGTAAAATTCTTTTTGTAGGACTCCGTCAATCTATAACACTGCTTTTAGTTTATCTGCTCTCATGGTTTCTGAGGGAAAGAAAAAACTCAGAAACAGGCCGGCATTCAGGTATTTGCCTAACCCACATTTCAAGGTCTCTCAGTCTCCCAGATAGTGGGCAACACTTTAGTTGGGGTCCCAGACCCTTCACAGTCTCATTCTGAACCCCTTGCAGGGGCTCAGACATTCCATGTTCCCTCCCTCTCGTCTCCAGGCCTTTGCACATGCTGCTTCCTCTCCAAACATCCTCCACATCCTCTGCCTGGCAAAGAGCCTCTTGTCATTCAGGATTCAGCTGTGGTGTGACCCCTTCCAAGAAGCCTCCCTTGATTTCTCCAGGGCCAGGTTGTGTGCTCCCTCAGCACAATGCCGTCCTCATCTACCTGGGCACCTTACAGTAGTGAATCTGCTGTCAGTGACAATGCATTAGGGATCCAGGGAGTTTCTGGTTGCCTGGGGAAGGGGAAAGACAGGATACAGCCAAGCCTATTCTGGTATCTAAAGCAGGAAGGTGCCTCTTTTCTGTTCTGGGATCTATCTCCAGAGATGTGCATCTGATCTCTTTATCAGAGTGGATCCCCATAGGGACCCGAGCCAGACTCCCCAGATCTAAATCCTGGTTCTGCCACTAACCAGTTATATGGCCTTGGCTTTAACTTTTCCTTCATCTGTAAAATGGGTATGTTAACAGAACCTACCTCATAGGGGTGTTGTGAGAATCACATGAATTATCATGTGTAGAGGGATTAGCATTAGTAAGTGCTGTATAGGGTTTGCTCTTATTACTATTCCTTTCCCTCTGCCTCCCTGGGCTCTCACAGTAGGTCAAGGCCACATCAAACAACCTAATGTTGCAGGTATATGTTTCCTTCTTAGCACTTTCCATGGTCTACATTTACACATTCATCCATGGGACCCTTGACAGATGTCTCTTCCCTTCTAGTCTGACCATGTGCCATGTAGGTGGGGCCTGGCTCTGATGCTCACACAGCATCCCCACATCCTAGTCCAGTGCCTGGCAATTCAGAAGTGCTCCATGTCTGTTTTTATTTTCTTCTGAGAAATATATATCTTAGTATTATGGAGTAAGAAGAGGGTCATCAAAGCTCTGGGGACAAATGATATGATCTAAAAAACTAGTTTTGGGGGGAGGGTGTAGCTCAGGCAGTAAAGTGCATGTGTAGCATGCATGAGGTCCTGGCTTTAATCCCCAATACCTCCTCTAAAAACAAAACTAATTACCTTCTCCTGCCTAAATAAATAAATTTAAAAATCATTTTAAAAAACCTAATTTTGAAATAAATGTCACAGAGCAGGTAAGGAAGTGGCAGACTTACTTTTCCCAAGTCACCTGATTCAAGAGTGCTCAGCCACGGAAGGCTGCCTATGGGTTGGATGGTACTTCCCTTCCAGCCTTTCCTGACTGCTGCAGAGTATCTGGGACTGGATGGGGCTCTCACAATCTTTATAGGAACATTCTGGGTGCATTGGGCTGAGTCAGTTTCCATTCTCCATGGATGAAGAGAACTTGCCAGGGCCTAGGAGGCCCTCTAAGACCCAGCCCTCCTTTCCTCACTGTGGCTGAGCACCCTCTTTGCCAGCTCCTCCTCCCCCCTCCTCACTGGAGTCTCACTGACTTTCAGTCCCCAATATGTCTTGTTTAGAGCCTTTGCACTTGCTGTACCCTCTGCCTAAAATGCTTTTCCCGCAGCTCTTCACAGGTCTGACTCCTTATAATTCAGATCCCAACTCAGCTGAGACACAAGACAGGCCCTCCCTGACCTCTCCACCCTCGACCCTCCAACCCTGAGTCACTTTCTACCAATGACTTGACCTTCATTGTTTTCAGAAATGTCTGAAATTTCACATAAGAAATTATCTTTTGTGTTTATTGTTTATCTCCCCATGCTACCTGCAAGTACCATGAAGACAGGGACTTGGTCTTGTCCCTGCTGATCTTCCAGTGCTTAGAATAGCCCTGGCACATGGAAGGAGACCAATATTTGTTGAGCTGATTGCCTGATTGAATGAAAAGAACTTATCCTCTAGAGCTGTTGTGGTCCATTCTGGTAGCCACTAGCCACATATGGCTATTTAAATTGAAATTAATTAAAATTCAAGTAGAATTTCAGTTCTTCAGTTACATTAACCACATTTCTAGTGCTCAGTGGCCACATGTGACTAGTGGTTGCTATATTGGATACTGCAGATAGAGAATATTTCCATCAGTAAAGCCTTGTACATTTTTGGCCCACTCCATTAGACTGCAAAGCTTCTCTGGAGTCCCTCAACTCCTAGCAGGTCCAAGGAATGGACAGATGGAGGGGTGGAGCCTGCATGCCCATTACCAGCTGCCTCAGGGGAGCTTGCCTTAATATTTGTTACTGAACTGTGATCAGTATTAAGCAGAAACAGTTCTGGGCCAGAACTGACAACAAGCAAGGATCCTAAAGGAGGTGATGATCACCTGCTCATCCTTTTTCTTAGGGTGCCAGTAAGGGGCTTCCCCATCACGCAGTTTGGGGGTTCCTTGTGTCCTTGGGAACCAGGAGGAAACAGGTGGCGTGTGAGAGCTGGAGGAGGGAAAGAGGGGGGCGCCGTGGTTGGAAAGCTTCGGAGGAGATGAGCAAGGCCAGTGGTGAATCAGATCCCTTCCTCATCAGCCCCTCCCCACATCATCTGCTCTTTCTCTTAGGCAGGGGAGTGGACAGTTAAGCTCTGTGGAATTCATAATGATTCTGAGTGCCAAGAAGCCCTGCCCCTCCATTCTGGCTAACCTAGTGACTAAAAGTGTAGGTTTGGGGAATCCAAAGTCCAGTTTGAATCCTGCTTCCCACTTGCTAACTCAGTTACTTAAACTTTTTGTGTCTCTATTTTCTTAACTGTAAAAATAGGGATATTGATCATAACGACATCTAGGAAGAAAGGCGTTAAATCGCTGGATAAACCGAGTTTACGGTTCCTATTTTTAGCCTAAGACGCGAGATGCTGGCCAAGGAAGGTTCCGGCAGACAGCAGAGCCGCGGGGAGGCCCCGGATTTATTCCCATAGAAACCGCAGGGCTGAAAGCGCGCCTCCCGGGTGTGTCCCGCCCGAGTCCGAGCCCAGCCTCTACCGCCTACGGGGCCCCCGCCCGCCTAGCTCCCTGCCTGGTCCTCCTCGCCATCGATGCACTCCAGGTCCAGCGCGCGGAAGGGGCTGGGTCGATTGGAGGAGCGCAAGGTCGGAGTTGGCGGGCGTCGCTTTGCGAAGGGGCCGAAGTATTCGGCGGCGAAGGTGACCACGTCGGCCGGCTGGCGCAGCAGCAGGAAGAGCACGAAGTCGGAGATGAGCGCCTGGGCCTCGGGATGGAGCCGCAGATAGCTGCTGTGGCTGAGGCGGAGCTCCTCCTGGCGGGGGACCAAGCCTGAGCCAGACCCGGGATTCCCGCATCCCAGGAGTCTCCCCTGCTTAGCTCCATCGAGGGCTTAGGAACACTCAGGGGTGTGCGTTTCAACCAGGCAGAAAAAGAAATCATTAAGGGTGGAATTTATGCCCAGGGCATGGGGATGGGGAGGATGCGGACCTCAGGCTGGCTGCAGCACCTCCTCACCTTCCGGTCCATGAACCTCGAGTAGAGCTCCATGTCCTCCTCCCACAACAGGGGCTTCTTCTCAAATACTGGGCGCGGCTCAATATCATCTGGGTGGGGAGGGAGGAAGGCTGTGTATTACCACCCCAGAACTGTCCTTTGATATAGAGGGATGCCCAAGGTCACCCAAATTGCTGGCTCAGGTAAAACCCCAGGGTTCTATCCACAAGGGCCGAGTTGCTGGAAGGGGTTCCCAGCAAAATGATAATTGCCTAATTGCTTTGGGGACAAGGGCTAGAAAGCAAAGTTTCACCATCTGATTTCTAGCTCCCATCCCACTTATAGAACACTCAATCCAGCCCCTGCACCCAAGAAGGCTCCAGGTTTCCCCACCCCTTGTTCACTGTCCCACTAGCCAGAAGCTTCACTCACCCTCTTCCCTCAAGATGGGCACCTTAGTGACCATGCAGCAACCTGGGGAGCCCACCTGGATCCTCTTGGCCAGGTGCCTGGAGTGCAACAACAAAGAAGGTGTGAGTCCTCCTAGACCAGCCTACTTCCTGAAGGATGTCCTGGGGCCCTCCCTTTATTGCTATCTCCCCCGCCCCCCAACTTGTCTTTGAGTTCCAGGATCCTGTTCATGTCTAGATCCCCAGATAATGGCTCCTGCTTTTCAAACTGGGTTCTTTAAGGTGTGTGCCTGTGTACAAGGGTTAGACTGAGAACTTTAGGGGTGTAAGCACTAAAAAAACATGAGCCTCCTGCTGTGTGCTATAATCAAAATAGAAACAACAAGCTAAATTATGAAATAAAGAATGCCAATGATGTTCTGATTACTGTTTTTTCCAGTATAGTGACTCTGTCAATACTTCTTTGGAAATCTCAAGAAACAAATGCTTCTCCCTGAATTTCCTTAGGATTTGATGCCTGCACTTTACTGGTGACAGCTTGGCAGTATGCCAGGATGCCTCCCCCAGAACGTTGATTTTATTGACTGCTGAGTTGTTCAAACCTTGGTGTTTTTCAGTGTCACACCCACACCTGTGGCAGCTGCTTTACCTATGCCTTAGGGCCTGTGGAGTCGGCGTTGGCTGCCCCCGCCATTCAGGGCTCTTTGGTGAGGTTTGTGAGGCATTGTCAGGATCAGAAAAATGAGAATATGTAAAGAAAGGGTGAATAATGTGGATAAAGCAGGGAGACTCAGATCTCAACAGCAACTCTCCTGGGTGATGTCCCCAGAAACAGGAGTCTCCCTTTGCCACATCCCCACCGGGTGGTTGAGGTCCTGGGCTTGTGCTCAATATTGCCCCCTTGGCCCCACCATCAGTAGCTCACCCATCAGAGAGCAGGTAAAACTGGCAGGACATGGGGATGCCCTTCTCCGAATGTACAGTCTGCTCCACAATGAACACTTCCACCTGCTGATGGCCCACCTGGATCGTCTGGGAGCCTAGGGCTTGCTGGCAGCAACCAAAATGGAAGGAGGGAGGTGAGGTGGAGGCCCACCAGGGTCTCCCCCCACACCTCACTCTGGCCCTTTTCTCCATCTTGCAGCTTCATTGCTTGTTCACTATTGATATTCAACCCTTGGCTGTCCAGACCCTCAGGCATCCAAGATTTAAGTTGCACCCTCAAGTTAAGTTGGGATCCCCTTATAAAGAGCCAGATCCACCCTGCTGCTCCAGCCCCTCCCCTTGCTACCTGGATGACCAAGTGCTTCCAGCTGGCAGATTCTCTAACAGGGATGACCAGTTAGGTGTGAGTGTGTCGTGGAGGGGTGGGAGCTGGGCTATTTGAGGGGAAGAGAGGTAGTGAGGCTCTGAAGAGGAACTAGACAGAAATTTGTGGCTTCCTCAAGCCCACGCAGGCTGCCCTGTTGTAATTAAAACTCAAACCCTTGTTATGACCACAGCCATAGGGAGAAAATTGCTAACATAAGACTCATGGTTCAAAGAAAATGGGGGGGAAATGGCATGTGCCTATTTGTGTCAAACACATTGCTGTTTGTCGTTTGTCTAGTCTAGTCTAGAAAAGACTAGAATGTAGTTTACAAAATTGGTCAAATCAGCACCCAGCGTGTGTGTTCAGAGGCATAGCTTCAAGATCACATATTGCAGGATGTCCTAAGTATGTTGATGATGAAATCTTAGCCAAAAGAAAAGAAAAAAGAGCACCCTTCAGGGTTGAGACATAATGAAATAATATTTAAGTGCAGTTGGAGATGTTGTATTTCCTGATGTTAAAGAAGGTGTCTTTAAGAGTAGCCCCCCACTAGGTTTATTTTTCCTGGACTGACTTTTGTGCAAAAAGCATAGCTTTCTTCCATGGAGCCCACTTTTTGGTCCCTCTCACTCATTCTACCTGCCTCACACTTGAACTTCTCTCTAACAGATGCAGTCTTACTTTCTCCTGCCATTGAAGTCTCACCTCCATGCCCTGGTTTTAACCCCACCCTCTCTTCCTCCACAGCTGTCTTTTCTCCCACCTCAGCATCCTCCATGCCCCTTCTAGTTTGCCCCAGGCCAAGCCCCCAACCCAGGGAGACCACTTACATAAGTGGAATAGCAGAGTTTGCCCTCTGTGTCCAAGGCCAGGAAACGGGCATTGCTGGGCACTGTCTGCCGCCAGGCCATCACCCTCAGCAACACCAGGTTGGCAGCCTCGGAGACGAAGCCCGCAATTGAGTGCCAGGGGAAAGAAGTCACTTCAGTCTTCACTTCCTGTTCAGGACAAATCTGAGTCAGGGGCCTCGAGCCAGGAACTGGGTGGGGAGCTTGAACAAGCCAGGCGGTGAGCATATGGTCTAGTCCATATGGTCCCCAGTCCAGGCTCCTAGCTGGACCCAATCTGTCCTGTGTGCCTGGTTCCAAAGATGATGTAGATTATGCCTCCCACCTGGCTCTCATCCTTACCTCGCCCTCCTTGACAATTCTGGTCATGGCCAGCTGATCATCCTGCTTCAGCAAACTCATCTTCCGTTCCATGGGGAGGATGGGGAACTAAGGGCCAGAGTATGGAGGGGAGAATCAGGGACTCACTGGACTGTACACAGACAAGATCTCCCAGAGGTCACCTTGTCCATTCTCCTTTACATATGAGAAAACTGAGGGGAGATTTGGGTAGAAAACCTTCCATATATGGCGAAGTTCAAGAATAGAAGTCATATTATGGTACAACATAAATTTAAAAAGCAAAGGCACTTCAGAATACAGATTTTAAAAGGGGGGTGCGTATAGCTAAGTGGTAGAGTGCGTGCTTAGCATGCATGAGGTCCTGGGTTCAATCTTTCATTCCTCCAGTTAAAATAATAATAGTAATAATAAATCTAATGACCACCCCCTCTAAAAAACACCCAATAAATAAAAATAAAAGATGGGCACGGTATCTGCGGGAAGATTATAAAGCACAAGTGGTTTCATTTCAGAAGTCAAATGGGTCACACATTCCAGAAGTTAGTGAAGTGGTTGGGACTGGGTGTTGGGGGCACAGAGCAGGAGAATTTGGAGGTAAGGTGGTGACAAGCTGTTGGGAAAGGCCAGGCTCTGGGTGAGGCCTATCCACATGGCCTCCAGGGAGATGCAGGGCACTCGGGCTGGAGGAGAACCAGGGTGGGATGGACCCAGGAGTTGTGTATCAGGAAAGAGTTATCAGAAGCAACCCGCTGCTGACCTCCAGGACCCTGGACAGATTGGTTCCCAGGTTGTGTGTGGTTGCAGGGGAACTGGGATGAGTTGGGGATGACATTCCTCTGAGCCCCCTCTTTGTCTCTCATCCCCAGGGTCTCACCCTGGATTGAAATCAAGGCTGGGGACCCTAGGAGGTACCTTGATGAACTCCTGATTATGTTGTTCCATGGGCTCCAGTTTCCATGTCAGGTAGCCTGGGAGGAGGGAGGTGAATGCTGCTGTCACAGGAGATAGGGCTGGAGATTGCAGGAAGGAAGGGTGGTGGCCCAGGCTGGGGGACTCAGGTGTAGGGTGGCCACAGGGTAAACTAAGCAGTGCTTTTACCTTGAGGCTGTGATTAAACCCCTGTCACCCCCATGTCCCATGCACTCTCTTTGCTTCATTCTAGTCTCAAGGTGAGGTCAAAGGGTTGGTCCTGAGTGAAAGTTCTGGGAGTGTCAGGGGGAGGGGGGTAGGGCAGTGGGGAAGGATGAGGGTGGAGGGTGTCAGGCAGCAGAAACTCTACCCAGAAGGGAGTTTCCACAGAGTATGTTGTCCATGAAGCCTCGGCTAAAGGCATGCACGAAGAGGCAGCGTGACATGACGCCAAATTTGTCCTTGTGTTTCCCCACCTGCACCTCGATGGTCAGTTCTCCCTGAGGCTGCCCTGTGTCCGAGACCATGACCAGAGCCTCCGAGAAGAACAGCATCAGCAGCTCCTCCTGCCCTGGGGGTGAGGGTCCAATGGGGACAGTTAAAGTCTCAGCTTTTAGACCTCAACTCTCTGCCCTCCTGGTTACCAGTGCCTCCAGAGCATCCACCCAGCCCCTCTTCACTCCACGTCTCCCAGGCAGCCCCGCCTCCCCTCCACTGGCCTCTACAGCAGCCAGTAGGTGAAGACCCCCTTGCTGCCCACTAATCCCCACCATGTCCCTGGGGTCTTCCCTTGAAGAATATCAACAAATAGACCTCATGCCCTTTCTGAGTCCCAGGAGAATCAAGGCTGAGAGAGACAAGGACTAGGTCTGGGCCTTCTCTCTTCCCTCTCGTCCACACTGGTGCCCACCCGCTCCGCCTCCACTGCCCAGGCTCACGGAGGGAGTTGAGGAAGTGGATGGCTTCAGCATTGGCCTCTGGGGGTGCCAGACTCTCTTGGGCTGAGGGCTGGTGGCCTTTGGCTTTGGAGCCTATGGAGGAAGAAAAGGCTGAGATGGTGGACCCTGGGGAGAAGGACAAGGTGCGGCAGGCGTCCCAAGAGCAGAATCCTCCAGGGCCACCCCTGGGTGGATTGTGAGGGAGAAGATCACCTCCTCTTTCCAGTGCACCCCCCCTCCCCACCCCTCAGCCCTCTTCCCACCTTTGGACTGAACTTTGGAGGACATGCTGCTTGCTGCTACCCGGTCTGTATCCAGCTGTCTCCATGGCAACCAGGAGCTAGCTACCGCCTCTTAAAGGGCCAGCAACCTACTTCACTGAACACCCAGACCTTGGAGGAAATGATAGGAACTGTGGCTTCTGGGGCTCAGCCCAAGCCTGAGATATTGTCCAGCAGAGTGAGCTCTTGACATTCTTAAGAGGCAGGGGGATGACATGGGTCATTAGAATGACCTTAGAAGATGTGGCCCTGAGTCTGACACCACCTTTCACGCATAGAATCCAATTAGATGCCATGTGAATAGCCTACATATCGTGGTCCTAACACGTAACAGTGATACTGCCAGTAATGACAATCACAGCAGACCCTTAAACTACACTTACCCTCTACCAGGCACTGTTCCAAAGAGCTTCACATATGTTAGCTCTAATCTTCAGACTAAACCTGTGATCAGGAGATTTTTTCCCCCTCAACTTTATGGCTAAGAAAACTGAGGCACTGAGAGGTTCAATGTCTTCTCAAGGTCACACAGCTAATAACTGGCAGAGCCAGGACACAACCCAAGGCAGTTTGGTTCCAGAGTCAGAGAGAATTCAAGGGAAAATGAAGCAGCAAATAGATGATGCATTGGATCCAAGCAAGTGGTAACGTAACATGGGTAGTGATTAGAGAAAAAAGACTTGAAAATTGAATTATGGTATGACTCAAATACACTGTAGGTGGGAATGTAAATTGGTACAGCCACCATGGAAAACAATATGGAGGCTACTACATGGCCCAGCTATTCTGCTCCTGGGCACATACCGGAGAAAGACAAAAACATTCATTAAAAAAGATACAAACACCCTGCTATTAACAGCAGCACCACTCACAATTGCCAAGACACGGAAGCATCCTAAGTGCACACCAATAGATGAATGGATAAAGAAGACATAGCATATATATGCAACAGAATACAGCTCACAAAAAGAAGGATATTTTGCCATTTGTGGCCCTTCATTTGCTTTTTTTTGCTCTTCAAAAACCAGAATTTTAAAACTGGCATAAACATTTCCATTGCATCAAAAGCAACAAAATACCTAGAAATAACCCTAACCAAGGAGGTTGCCTATACTCTGAAAACTGTAAAATACAGATGAAGTAAACTGAAGATGATACAAAGAAATGGAAAGATATCTTGTGTCCTTGGATTGGAAGAATGAACATTATCAAAATGGTGAGTGTTAATTTTGAAAAGCCAAAGTGAATTTTGAATAAGCCTTGCTCTGCACGTGAGCCCCAGTTAGTGGCAATAAGAAACTGAAAATTGCTTTGGGAAGTAGTTTGTTAGTTCCTCAAAATGTTAAACATGGAGTTACTATATGACTCAGCAATTTCACTCGTGGGTATATACCCAAGGGGATTGAAAACATCTGTTCACACAAAAATTTATACACAGATGTTCATAGCATCATTATTCGTAATAGTCAAAAAGTGGAAACAACACAACTGTTCATCAACTGACAAATGGATAAACAAAATGTAGTGTATGTGTGTATATATATATAAAAATATTAGTCAGCCTTAAAAAGGAACAAAGCACTGATGCCTGATACGATATGGCTGAACCTTGAAAACACCTTGAGTGAAAGAAGCCAGTCATAAAAGACCATAAGTTGTATGATTCCATTTATATGATTAAATGTCCAGAATAGGCAAATCTATAGCGGCAAAAAGGAGATCAGTGGTTACTTGGTGTGGGGGTAGTGTGGGGTGTGGAAGCAGGGAGTGACATCAAATGGGCATGGGGTTTCTTTTGGGGGTGCTGAAAATATTCTAAAATTAGATTGCAGGGATGGTTGCAAAACTGTGTATATACTAAAACTCACTTTAAAACTGTATACTTTAAAAGAGTGAATTTTATGTAATGTAAACTATATCTCAATAAAGTTGTTAATAAAAAATGGACAATTAAAATAAAATGTTTAAAAAAGCAAATCCTATTGCCTTCATATGTGAATTATTTAAAGTTTGACAAAATCGTTTTGACTTGGAGAAGGTTAAAAAAAAGAAGCAAAATTGCTCCTTTTTAGATGCTCTTTAAGGGATGCCCACATGGTCCCCCCTTCCCGATCCCAGCTGTTCTGGGAGGGGTCCTCTATATTTTAGAGCTCTTCTCCTGTTACCCCCACTCTGCCCCTCACCTCTCCTCTGTCAGGTCCCTCCATCAGCTGCACGGGATCCTCACCTGCCTGCCCTCACAGGCTCCCGCCTCCTGGGAGCCCATGTTCTCAAGTTTCTCACTGCCCCCAGATTTCTTCCCGCTTGGTGCTGGCTGTTTCCTGCTAGCTGCTTAGGGGAGAAAGCAATTTGGCGAAGTGGATCACAGAAGGATCAACATCCAGTTTGTTGTCAATTTTTTTTAACTGTCTGAAAGAGATCTGTGAAGGACCCTCGTTACTGTCCCCCTTTAGAGCCTGATAGGCCGGTGGAAGGATGCTCTGGAGCGGTTGACATACTAGCTGTGTGGCTGTATTGGGCAGATTGGCCTCTCTGAGCCTGGGACATGGATAGCCTGTGCCCTCCCAGCAGCTGGGATCGGCATCTACTGAACGACAGCCATTCCCGCAGAGAGGGCACCCTATGTGCCAAACTCCGCGGGTAGTATCTCATTTAATCCTCACAGTCAGCTTCTGAGGTGGTGTTAGCATCATCTCCAGTGGACAGACGAGAAATGGAGGCACAGAAAGGTTCAGTGACTTGCCCAGGGTCACCCAATTAATAAATGGAGATTGTGGACTCCGACCCAGTTGGGCTGGCTTAAGTCCATGTTCTCATTCACCTTGCCCTACTGTCCCTGACAGGCCAGCCCTGAGTTTATTAGTAACAGTAAGAGGAAAGGAAGGCTGCTGGTCACTGAACACCATTGTGCATCTCATTTATGTCTCCCGGCCACTCCAGAAATAGGCTCAGTGATATGAGTCCCTGATGCGGTGTTAACCGCGGTCAATTAGAGGTAGAACCTATATTCAAATCCAGACCAGTGCAATTGCAAGTCATGTCTCTTTCTACCATCCTGTCCCGCCTTCGGCCCAAGCCTGACCCCCAGGATCAGCCTGTGATTCAGGAAAAAAATGGAAAAAATGAACTGCTTACAGGTTATTTTTAAAACTACGTTTGAAATTCTTCAAACACCTTTGAGGCCATATGTCCACCTCCATTTCTTCTTTATAATGAATTATAGCACCACAAATCAGTTGTAAGAAAGAAAATGGGATATAGCGTTTTCCAAAGTGACTTCATATGCCTTTCTCACCTAACTCTCCTATTAGCCTCCAAATAAGTAGGCTTGTTGGTGAAGGTTTATGATTTTGCTGCCTAGCATCATCTCTGGTATCAGACCCCCAATTCTTTTGGGGGACACTTTCCCCACTTTCAGTGCGCTGTGTTTCAGTTGGGTCTGACACTGCCTTTCCAGATATGGTCATGTGACCTCACCTGGTCAGAGAAGCCCATTCCCCTCACTCCTATGATTGGTTCAGGGTTGGGCACATGATCCAAGCTGGACCAATGAAACTCAATCCCTGGGACTATTGGAGGTTCTGCTAAGTTTGATGAACTAGTAGCCTATAAACCTGGAACTTCTAGAGATAATCTTTCCACTACAGGGAGAAAGACTGACAGAGAATGATACCAATATAGAAGAAAGCAGAGTTGAATGATAAAGATGCCCTTGAATCCCTAGATCCAGCCATGCCTGAAGTCACCATGATATAATCTTACACTTCGCCGTTTCACAAGCTGACAAATTTTCCTTTGAGTTTAAGCCCCTTTCAGTTGGGTATCTGTCACCTGTACTTGAAAGGGTTCTGTCTCATTCAAGGTTGTCATCTCCAGTGGAAGATGAAGAAACTAAGGTCAGGGAAATGACTTGCTCAAGGTCACTTGGATGTTGAGTGGCAGAGCTGAGACTGGAACCCAGGTGTCTAAGGCCAGTTGTCCTGCAAGCAAAGAGCAGGTGACCTGGTTGTTGCTGATCAGGGCTGGCTCCAGGAAAAGCACATGCCTTCATTCAGGACAGATGCCCAAGTGGGAGGCTCACCCAAGGTCCTGAGAAAATGCTTCACCAGCCCTAGAGAACCATAATCAATTGCCTCTCAAAGCTGGGCATCCCCAGAGTGACCTGGCGCTGGGGCTTGCCCAGACAAGAGAGCAGTGACCCAGAGACAATCACAGAGCACAGGGGGCTACTCTTCTTCAGGAAGGTGAGGACAACGGCCCCTTCTGTCATGCCCACCCCAGGTGCAGCCCCGACCCAGGACAGTAGGGGCCAATGCCAAAGTCCTTGGCTCGGGGTAAGGGGATCCTAAGAGGGGAGGTTGAGCTGTGGACAAGGGTGGGAAAATTACCTTGGGCTGGTCCCAAGGAAGCATGGAGCTAAGCCAGTGCTTCCTAGTCTTCAGCTACACCAACTCCACTTTCAAGAATTCTGCTATAGCCAAGTATCACCTTTACTTCATATTTTCCTGTTTCAATAAATACAAGCAAACTTCGGAGATACTGTGGGTTTAATTCCAGACCACAGCAATAAAGCGAATACGGCAATTGAGTGAGTCACACACTTTTTTTTTTTTCTGGTTTCCCTTTGCCTGTAAGAGTTACGTTTCTACTATACTATAATCTATTAAGCGTACAACAGCAGTATGTCTAAAAACCAATGTACATACCTTTTAAAAATACTTTACTGCTAAAAAATGCTAACCATCATCCAACAAGGCAGGGTTGCCACAAACCTTCAATTTGTAAAAAACAGAATCTGCGAAGCACAACAGTGAGGCATGGTAAACTGAGATATGGCTGTACCTTTAGTCACTTTCATGAATTGAAAACTGGTGTCACTTGTCAAACATATTGACCCCCAAAGATAAATACAATGATACAAAAATGATGTTTTAAACTCAAGATAGTTGCCCGGTTAGACCGTCGACCTGCAGTCTGGCTCTTTGTTCGTTAGGTGTTAAAGAGAGGCCAGCGCCAAGGCCTTGCCCTTGAAGTGTACTCACTGCTGTGCTGTGACCATGTAGAACCATCTCCCCTGCGGCCAGTGGTACACCTGTGCAGCTCAAGCTTTGGAAAACACTAAGGTAAGCAAATTGTAAACCCTGGACAGATGCTCACGAGCCATGGAAGTGTTGTTATCCATAGCGCTGTTTCTGCCCAGGGCTCTGGAAGTGCAGTTACTCCAAGTAAGCAAGAACTGTAACCCAGACAGGAAAACGGAACCAGCAATAAAGACAAGCCCATTGAGGGGTCAAAGCTTCAGTTAAATCATTCTTTCATTCAACATTTATTGAGCGCCTACTGTGTGCCAGGCACCGTGCTAGGCGCAGAAATACAGAGATGCATAAGATACAGTCCATGCCCTGAAGGGTTCACAGTCTAGAAGGGGAGAGAAATGTGTAAACAAGTAAATTACAGTGTGATAAGTGCCACAAGAGAAGCATTTACAAAGAGCAGAGGTAGCCTGGAGGTGGGGAGGGGTATGGGGGTGGTCTTCCTGGAGGAGAGGGCCTTTGTAGGGGATTGTGAGAGATGAATAGGTGTTTGCCAGGCAGACAAGGCAGGAGGAGCAGCGGAAAGGCATTCCAGTCTGAAGAAACAGCATGAGCGAAGGCACAGAGGCATGAAACTGCATGTCTTGAGGGGTGGGGGAACTATCCTGGGGGTATTGCTAGAGTTGGTATCAAAGGCTGTGGCTGGAGAGGGAGGCAGCAGCAGGATGATGAGGGGAAACTGAGGGCAGGGGGCATCTCAGAGGCTCCCCAGAGGTAAGCAGAGCCTGAGGGAAGGCTTTGACCCAGGAAGAGAAGGCTACTGGTTGAGCCAAGGTATGCCTGCTCAAGGACCATCAGGGTCCTCACTGTGGCCCCAAAGGGACGTAGACCCAAGGCCAGAAGGGCTGAGTTGAAGGAGGGCTGAGCAGAGGGGAAGGGCCCAGGCCTAGGGTCCTGGAAGCTGCCACTGACTTGAGAGCTGTCCAGCTTTTGATTTCATCTCTCTGCTGTGCAGACCCCCTTCCCCCGCCAGAATGGGGCCAGGGGCCAAACAAGAAATGACATGGGAATGTCCTTGGCAAACTGCAAAGGGCCAGATGAATGTCTTAACTAACTAAAAGCGGAAAGGTTTGAGGATAAAGCAGCAGTTCCTAAGAATAAGGGCCATAATGAGAAAACCATGGCAGCCGTGGCAGACAATGGCTGTCTGTCCCCTGGGAAGGAACAACCCTGCTGGCCCAGGGCAGGAGTAGAGGCCACTGGGCGGGGCCAGGCCAGCTGTGCCAAGTGTGTGACCTGCAAGACTGGGGGCTGCAATCCCAGCCTCCTGGCGCCTCCTCAGCCTGAGGTTAAGTTTCCTTGGCAACCAGGACCCTGTCCCTTCCAGGCTGTAGGGGAGTCACCGAGGCAGAGATTGTCCACAGCCAGGCTTCCAGCCCTTTCTTCTTGCTTAGAAATGGCTCTGTTTGAAAAATGCCTTCATAGGGGACAGGTTGGGGCTGGGCAGGGAGGCTGGGGGAGGAGGGGCAGTGTCTTGGGAAACTAGAGCCCAGGTGCCCCTCTGAGTGACAGTTTCTCCAAGGCATCACACCTCAGGTGACTTTGGGGGAGCGACTTTCTTTCCCATTCTGGATGGGAGGAAGGGGAAGATGGATTCAACCTATTCATGGCTCCTGCGGCCTGAGTCCAGGGGCCACAGTGAGTGAGGTCTCCACGCCCTCACTGCCATCACAGGGAAGAGGGAGGTTGAGGAGGGGAGCCTCCTAATTAGCTCTTCCCTTGATGTCTCAGCTTCCCCCGACGGAATCTCCAAGGCTTCGATCAGCCCCCTTCCTCTCGGCCTCAGGGTCTCATCACCTCATCCCTCCTCTCCCCCGACCAGTGCTGGGGAGTGGTGCCCACTGACGGGCCGATGGAGGTGGTGCTGGCAGCAATGAGAGGGATGGTGTGGTGTGGTGATGGGTGGCCTCCCCAGCATGGGGGGTGGGCTGGGCTGGGCTGGGGTCACTTGCTTTTGTGGAGGTCCTTCAGCTGGCGGAGCTTCTCCAGGAGCTGGGCCCGGGAGTAGCCATTGTCCCCTGTGGGGCCTGGGCTTGGCCCCAGAGCCTCCTGCAGCACCAGGCAGTGGGTCCTCAGGAACGGGTTATAGGCGCGCTCCTCCCCTAGGGTGGACGGGCACTGCGGGAGGAGAAGCACCTGGGTTTGGTGGGGAGAATCTGGAGAAAGGACCCAACAAGGGAAGCCTCCCTACCCCCTGCCCCATCCCAGGGTCCAGGAGTTTTCACTGGAAGAGCTCTGGGGAGGGACCCATTGGTCCCAGCTCAGCAGAGAAGGGGTCCTGCTGGGGAATGCCCACAGCCCCTCCTAGACCCCCAGCCCCACACCGTGCTCTTGCGTTCCATCCGCTGCCTCTGCACCCACTGCATCTTCCTCTCCCGGGCCAGGTTTTCAGGCTCCACCACGCCTGCAAAGCCCAGGTTCTCCTCTGCGTACTCGTGACCTAGGGAAGGCCATGGGGGCCAAGACACAGGGCAGAGAGGGATTGGTGGTGTGGTTAGAAAAAGTCCTCCCCACCACCCTCCACTCTGGGCCTATGGGTACCCAACTACCAGGAAGGAGGGGCAGGGCTACCAGGAAAGCCCCAGCCACGTGGAGTTGCTTCTCTAAATGTGGGCACAAGCCAGCCATGAGTGAAGAGCCAGAAGCAGTTCAAGGGGAAAACTTTTTAGTATATGTGCTGCCGAAGTGAGCACAGTTCAAGGGGAAAACTACCAGATGTGGAGCCAGGAGACCTGCATTCTAGCCCTGAGTCTGCCTCTGCCCAGCCGTGCTACCTCAGTCAGGTCACCTCTCTCAGCCAAAATTTTCTCATTTGGCAAGTAGAGAAAATAATAACGCCACTAGAACATTATGTGTTCCCGGTGCCTGGAACAGAGCCTGGTACATGTTAGGTGCTCAATAAAGTACCTGTTGAATGAATGAATGGATGAATATATGTTCTAAGGATTAACTGAGATATTAGTGAACATGTTTTAGAAACTGTGCCTGTGCAGTATACACATGCACGTACATAGGATGGATGGATAGTCTATGTATGTGTGTACAAACGATGGATGATGGATGTGCACTCTGTGGCTATGAATGCAGGCAATGATCCATGCAGAGTGGATTTACTAGCTTCTCTTTGCTCATCAAGCAAAGGCTATTTTCTGTTCTAGACTCTGGCTATGAAAAATCAGCCACCTCCCGAGGATGCTCTGGGGCCTAAATGGCTCCCAAGAGGCTGTGAGTTGGCTGGCAGGGGCAGTTAGCTTAAGAAGCAGAGGTGTTACAGAGCCAGTACCCCCAAAAGAAGGCAACTCTATCCCCACTGCTAGAGTTGGCTCCCAGGAGCCACCAGAGGTGGAGATGTGTCACCTCTGGGCCAGGAACTGGGTCAGCCTAACCTCCAGGGTTAGGAGGGGCTGGGAGAAGAGGGAGGGGCACCTCACCAGGCCACAGCAGAGTGTCGTCTCCCAGCCCCAGCACGGTGTCCAGTGAGCTCAGCATGGTCTCTGCGGTGCCCTCAAAGGTCCGTCCTGGTAGGGTCGAGGGTATGTATAAGGTATAAGATAACAAGCATGGTAAGGTACATGGAATGGGGTGGGGACCAGCTTGCACAGGTGGGGACCAGCCCTCAGTGGTGCCCCTGCCATGCCCACCCCAGGCAGCTATTCCTTCCCTCCCCCTGGGAGCTGAGCCCAAATATTCACCCCTGATGAGCCCACTTAAAGGCCTCCATTGCACATACTGACATGTGGATGGAAAAGGGGTGCAGAACATTTAGGCTGAGTTCTAATGGCCCCAAGCCCGGTAGATGTAGGCCTGCTCTTTTCCATGGAGCACTTCTTTCTTTGCCTGTGCTGCCTTTGGGACTCCGTGCAGCCTGGGACCTGTGATCCCCTCACCTCCAGATCACCCTCTCATGCAGAGGTTCTCAGCTTTTTGTAACTAGTGTTGCCAGGCTCTACTCAGTGGAAACAAACACCCCTCTAGGTCTGTACTCAGTTACAGGCATTGTTTCACTCTGTTCATCCCCTGCAGGAAGTCATGAGGATATAAATAAAAATCAAGGTACATAGGTGGGAGTAACTGGTCAAGGCAACGTGTGTGCTGAAACCAAAGTCTTCATGTGCTGCATGGGACTGTGGCTGTCCTTGGGCCCCTGTCTTGGCCTCTTTCCCTCCTGTCCCCCTCCTCCCTCTTCCCTTTTGGAGGACTCACCACAGCCAGAGAGGAAGAGCAGGTCCCCTGAGAAGAGGCAGGAGGGACCCTCGTAGGGCTCCCCATCCAGCAGGTAGACCAGATGGCCTTGTGTGTGGCCAGGGGTGGCTAGAGCCTGGATCTGAAGCCGTCCCACGCTAACCACATCTTGATGACACAGGGGACTGAGAGCAATAGTGGAGAGATCGCACTAGAGCTTGTACCATGCTGATCCTCCCTCCCCCGCCCCTGCCCAGGCCCAAACGAATGGTCAATATGTAGGAGGGGAGTTTCCCCACCAGAGAGGGAAGGTACTCCCAGTGCCAAGGGTGGGAATTCCCAGGGCCAAGTCCCCCCCCACCTCTCTCTTTTGAGGACTATGCCTGGGTCAGTTGGGGGAGGGGCAGTGCCTGTCTTCAGATGGGCTATGATCTGTTCTGTAAGGGCCTGGAAGGTCGTCAGCAAAGATCCAACTGCTGATACCCTTGAAACATGTGACTGAAGGATGGGGTGAGGGAGAGGGCCCACGGTAGGGCCATCCCATCCCGGGGTCAGGGACTTACTGGGTGAGGTAGGGGATGCCATCCTGAGGGCTCCCATACACTCGACAGTCCTGGTGCCGCCGGCTGAGGTCACGGTTCCCTCCACTGTGGTCCCTGTAGAATGGCAGAGACAGACGGGCTTTGGGGGGGCCACTGTACTGGGCCTCCTGGCTTCTGGACTGAACCAGGCTGTCTACACCTCCTTAGGCCTTTGTTCAAGCTGTTCTCCTTCCCAGAATATTGTCCCCACATCTTGCCACCCCTCCCCCCATCAACAACAAATGCCAACCGATCTTCTGGACTCTCAGCTCCAGGGTCATCAGCCTCTAATTCCTCCAAGTGAATCTGATCACACCCAACCTGGTACCTCTGCTCCCTGTACCTCATACCAACTGCCACAGTTGTTATTGTTTGTCATCACTGTACACTTGCATGCAGGGCTGTCTCACCTATTGGACTATAACCTCTCTGAAGAGATCACAAGGTTTGCCCATGCCCCATGCACATGCCCCCAGGATGACAGCTAAATGGCCACCATGCCCTCCTCCCGGGCTTTAGGAGCCTGATAAGTGGAGGGTGAGAGAACTGCCCCTCCCACTCCCTGTCTGCTGGGGACCCAGGGACTTCACGAGGATGGTGGGTGCCCACCTATCCTGACTTCCTGACCCTCAGCCCAGTCTGTTCTCATGGGACCCGGTCCTGACAAGCCCAGGCGGGGCAAGTACCAGCCAGGGAAGAAAGTCTGCACCCAGATCCCCCAACTCAGGCTCTTACCAGTGCTTGTGGGTACAGAGAATGGCAACCAAGGTAACGCCTTCCTTTTCAATGGAAGCCTGGGGGAGAGAGGAGGCAGTTAGACTGAGGAGCAGGAGGCAGAGGGAGACAGGGGTGCGGGTGCTGGGTGGAGAGGAGAGGAAAGGAAAGCAGAGAGAGCAGAGAGGGAGGCTAGAGAATGAGGCGGGGTGGGGAAGAGAGGGCTGGGGAGAGGGGGCCACTGAGCCCCAGCATGGGCGCGTGTGAGAGGGGGCCTCATGGTGGGGTAGACACAGACACAGACACCACACACACACAGACACACAGACACACACACACAGAGGGAATGGAGGGAATGATGGAGAAACCCAGACGTGACGGACCGAGGCAGGGATAGAAGAGCGAGGGTCAGAAAGGAGGCTACAGAGAGTGAGACAGAAGCAAGCTCCCTAGACCTCAAGCCCCGGGTCAGCACTGGTTTCCCTCTGGCTCTGATTCCACATGCCCCCACCTCCCACTCTGCTTCCTCCAGCCAAGCCCTGGGCACTGACCCCTCCCCGATGCTGTGTCTGTGGGGGTCTCTGTGTGTACATGTGGTCTGTGTGTGAGTGCACTGGGAGAGGGAACATGCCATTGGCAGAGGGCAGGGTCAGCCTCTTTCCAACAAGGAGAAGCTGTCAGTCCTCCAGGTGACCCCAGGTACCCCTGCCCCTGTCCTCCCCTCACCTGTACAGCCTGAGGGTCTGAAGGGTCCACAGCCACAGCCAGCCGGGCCTGGGTGTCGATGATGAGGTAGCTGTAGTTGTCCGAGAGGACAGGGATGGGAAGCACCTTCACTCCTGGGGAACGAAAATGGGCTGTGGGTAGGGTGACGGGGCAGGGAGCCCAGCAGTCAGGGGTATGAGATGGGGAGTAGGCAGGGAGGGTGGAGGGGCACAGCTTGGGGCGATGCTGGCTCAAGTTGGCCAGAGCTCACCGTTGAAGAGGCGGGGCTGGGTTCTGGAGTGGCCTTTGGGGTAGCGATTCCGAGCCCTGCGCAGCTGCTGGCGGTAGAAGAGGTACCCGAGCCAGGTGCGGGTGTACAGACTGTACCTGCAGGGTGGGACGTCTGTGCTCAGCCCCACTCCCCAAGCCCTGGACCCTCCGTGATGCCCAGGCCCCACGTCTCCACTCCCTTGGTCACCCCCTGAGTCGATGCAACTTCACCATCACTTATCTCGTGCCTACTGTTTGCCCTGCTCAGTACTCAGGACAAGAAGGACAATGAGACAGACTCTGAGCTCGCTGCTTACCAGGGGAGATGTGAAGTAAGGAATTCACAGAAGAGACCCAGAGGGTGAGGGGTTTATTTGGTGAAGGGAGTGGAGTTATGAAGCTGAAATGAGATGGGAAGAATATTTTAGGAAGAGCAGCGGTGCATCACAACCCCGCACAGGGCTAGGTGAAGACCAGATTCAGTGGCCCCACCGCCACGTTTGAGGCTCAGCAGGTCTATATGGGGCCCCAGAATTTGCATCTCTAACAGGCTCCAGCTGGTGCTGAAGCTGCTGGCCCAGGGACCACAAATCTGAGAATCACTGGGGTAGAGGAAACAACAGACCAAGGCCAGGAAGCAGGGAGACTATAGAAAGTTTTATTTGGCTGTTTGGTGGAGGAAACAGGCAGAGGTGAGGGTGGACAGGCTGACCAACTGCCTCCCTCCAACTGCCACCATTCCAGGCCATCTCAGGCTACACAGTGAAAAGGAGGCACAAGGAATGGAGGGGACTTGCGAGTGACAGGCCACCAAATACAGGATGCCAGCACGCAGGGCTGGCTTCACAGTGATTCGACCCAGCTGTCACATAGGGCCCTCCACTTGGTATAATACTCTACTGTGGCCATCTTGAAATTCTCAGTGATTTTCTCTTTGAACTTGTGTCTTATAAGTGCAGTCTGATGGGACAAAAGGACACGCACTCGAGATAACATGTGTCCACCCTGTTTCCTTGCTGCTCCTCCCTGACACAGCACATTAGCAACACCCATGAGCACAGAATTCTGGTGCACCCACCATGGGGGGAAATTCAAGGCTCAGGGTGAGTATAGATGAGTAACGGGGGATGGTGGGTACTGGCTGGCCTGAGAGGCCACGCTTTTGGTTCAAACCAGAATTTACTTCAAATGCATCAAGAAGGCAATGGTGTTCTAAGAAACAAAAATGACCGAGGAAACCCTACGGTGTTGTTTCTTATCATGTTACTTCCCTGTCGGATCCCATTACTGAGGCCGCGAGTGCTGCTACAAAAGGAAAGGGAAAGGGGCAACCAACATGTCCTTTTCCTTCCAGCCCTTCCTTGCTCATCTGAGAGCTGAAGGCAGGGAGCGCTGGCAGAATGTGTGTGTATTGAGAAGTGAAATGAAGCGGGCTGGATGTAGCTCAAATGGTAGCTCAAGTGGTGCTAAGCATGCACAAGGTCCTGGGTTCAACCCCCCATACCTCCCCTAAAACTCCATCAATAAATAAAACTAATTACCTCTCCCCCCAAAAAATTAATAATAATAATAAAAGAAGTGAAATGAAAACAGCTGAGTTAGTTCTGTGCCACCACACTTCCACTGTTCTGATGAGAACATGACCCATTCCTGGATACAAGCTAAGAAATGTGTCACGTAGTTTCAGGGATTCCACATATGAGTTAAATGTATTTATATTTGCATTTAAAACTGCCATGGCAGGGTATCTAATGAATGGCATAATTCATGCTAATCATTGAGATTTTTAATCTTTCTCTACCCAGAATGACATTAAGTAGCAAATTAAAAACATCACCGCAAGTCAAGAGAGAGATCATGGCACCTCTTTCTTGCTTTTTTTTTCAGAACAGGAATAACTTATTTCTATGAATATGATTTTAATAATAGTCCCTAAGTATTTAGTAATAAAAGTTTTCTCCAAATCAGGAAAAAAAAATCCAAAGTGATTAGCAAATATTTTGTGTGTATGTACATACATATAATCTTTCTATAAAGGTTTTTCGACTTTGAACTTTAAAGCGATGGAAGCAGTGAAGGACTCAGTACCAAAGTACATTTTGACATTTTGATAAGGGTTTTTCAGGTCAATTAACTCAGTTTCTGGGAGGCTCCAAATTCCATTTTACACTGGGCCCTGGGAAGTATGAGCAGGAGCTGTCTCAGGCCCTGGGCTCTTGGGAGGGCAACCAAGGCTGGGGAGGGGCTAGGGTCAGTCAATGCTTAGGGTTACACAGCAAGGCAGTCAGAAAAGGGGGTAGAATTCTGGCTGATTAAGCCTAAGACCAAAAAGTCATGGTGAGGATGTGGATGAAAGACCCTAAACCCCTACAGGGGTTTACCGTGTCTATGTTGGGGAGGGGGCATCTCTCAGGCTCCTTCAGGAAGAGCTAGCCGATTTGTCTGCAAAGAATTTGATCAAAATCTTACAGGTTTCTAGAAACAATTCAAATCTTACAGGTTTCTAGAGACAATTCACAAAGGTGAATCATTGCTGTCCTGGCTCTGTGCGCCCATGCACTTGTATCAGTGGGGAATTTGGACACGCCGTGCAGGGGTTTTGCCATCCTTTATTTGTCTTTATGCCTGTTTTTCATAAGCCCTTGTTTTATTCCATAAGCCTTTGTTTTATTTTTAAATCCATTTCAGCCACTTCATACTTTCACTCATTCCACAATATTTAGTGAGGCCTTGCTGTCAGCCCGTGCTGGGCACACAATGAGCAAGGCAGAGTCCTCGCCCTCTTGCAGCTTATATTCTAGTGGGACAGACAGAATAATAACCATATTGTCAAGCGAAGATGACAAAATAAACAGGACAAAAGGAGAATGAGGACAGGAGCTGCTATTCTATCTGGTAGTCACAGAAGGC